>NC_135233.1:477966006-478568506 GCF_051348905.1 Ranitomeya variabilis
ATTCACGCAGGCGCAGTAAATCAGACCGCCGCCATCTCTGTGCAGATAGATAGCGGCGGTCACATTAAAACTGCAAATGTGCTCCTCCTGTACAAAGATGGCGGCGGTCAGTGAATCATTTGGCTGATCCTGGTGGCAGCGTGTTCACGATGGTGTTCCACTGGTGGTACCGCGCAAGAGGCTGCGTGAGTGTGTGTGGTGCGTACGGCGTATAAAGTGTGTGTGTGTGGTGCGAGGGTGTTCTGCTGGTGGTACCGTGCGCAATAGGTTGGTACCAGCAGCAGTTTACATATTGAGACACCCATCACTTGGGTGTCCCAATATGGCGGTCGGTGAACTTCCTCCGCTTGAAATTCTGGGATACGGTGACATCTGGACAGAAGAGGAAATGAAAACGTTACAAGGCATTATATAAATGCATAACATTGTTGCCTACAGTCATAACATTGTTGCCTACAGTCGCTCAGCCAGACTTTGATTCATGCTGCCTGTGGTTCGTGCAGCATGAATCTAGTCACTAGTTTCCTTTAAGTCATGAAGGACAATGGCTTCCTATAACAAGAGCCTCTGTAATGGACTAGTTGAAAGGCCGTTCCTGTACAAGTGTAAAGTGACCTAATAAACGTAGACAGAATGCAATTTAATTTTTCCAAAGTCGCCAACTCCATGACAGGTTTATTTTATCACCTCCTGTATGACACATCGCGCTCAAACAAACCGTTCAGCATGGACGTCTCCGTGACAGGTTAATATAGTCTTAGACTGGCCGGGAACATCTTGGCTTATGAAGTTTATATCCTGCATTTTTGCTGTTGACCTCTCTAAGCCTGAGAAGCTTTTGACGTTTTTACCATGTAAGGCATTTGATTCCCCGGCCCCCCGCAGCCAACCATTCCCAGTTTATTGGTCCTAGATAAAATAAACATAGCCAGGCAGATAAAAATGTTCATGGGAAGGTATTTTATCTCACATATTTTCAAGCAATATTCATGATGTCTCATAAAATATGTTGATCCATGTAATATGTGATTTTACAGATTACTGTATGGGGTTATTTCAGGCCCTCCTGGGAAGTGTTTAAAGGGGTGTCCCCACAATAAATATTTATGACATATTGCTAGAATATATTACTAACATTTAGAAGGATGAAAAATGGATTCAGCTGGAGAAGGTTAAACAATTTTGAAACAGCTGTCAATGCAAAATGACTGCTCAAACCAAGCCCAGGCATTCGGTGCACCCTTGGTGTGGCCAGTTAAATGCACCGTCCCACTTACTTGTTTTCCATCTATCTTCGCCGTTCTATGGCCCATGTAAAACTAGATGTAACAAGGGCAATGTGCGTGTTTGCCTGGCAGCTCTTAAAAGGGCTTCTTCCATGGCCAGGCTTATTGCTAGCCACTCTATCTTCCTGATACCAGGAATTTGCGCTGGATTTCACCCTTTAATCCCTGTACAGGGGGTCCCTGGATTGGGTCCACAAAGTAGATGTTGGCTGATGGAACAGGCTTGCAGAAGATAGTCAACCCTCTGACAAGTAGGTGGGAAGGTTGAACTGCTTGGCCATGCCATGGGAGCAACAAGCAATTGGTTTGAACAGGTATTTGTGCTCTATATCTATATAGTTACTGGGAAAAGGGACCCCTTTATGAGAGCAGGTGCTGAATTGCATAAATTGCTGCATTTTGTAAGTTTCAGTTGTAACTATAATAATCTCAAAGATGAGGAAATTGCTAATATATGAGGTTATATAATCTGATATGAGGCGAGATCCCATATATGATGTAATATAATCCAATGTATGAGGAAATAGCCATTATGTGAGGTAATATAATCTGATATGAGGTAATATAATCCCATATATTAGGAAATAGTCAATATATGAGGTAATATAATCCATATATTAGGAAATAGTCAATATATGAGGTGATATAATCTGATATGCAATGTGTTATCTGAGATAATGTAATCCCATTTATGAGGCGATATATGAGGTAATATCCAATGTGAGGTAATATCTGTTGCACAGGGTAATACTGTATAATCTCCATATATGAGGCAATATAATTTTATATGAAATAACATAAACCAATCTATTAGGTAATATCTGTTATATGAAGTACCGTAACATAATCCCAAATGATTCAATATAATCCGATGTACGCGGTACTATCCAATATATGAGGTAATATAATCCCACATACGACATAATATTATCCAATATCTGAGGTTCTATCCAATATATGATTTGATATCCAATATATGAGGTAATGAAATCAGATATGTGAGGATGTGAAGAACTATCCAATATATCAGGTAATATGATCCGAGATATGAGGTAATATAAACATATATAAAGTAATATCTGATATGAGGTGAAATAATCCTGTTAAATAATATGATCCAATATATAGGGTGATACCCTTATATGATGTGATATAATCCAATATGTGATGTAATATAATCTGATATATGAGGTGATATCCGATTTATGAGGTGGTATATCCCATTTATGAGGCAACATCAAATATATGAGGCAATATAATCTGATATATGAGGAAATATCCAATATGAGGCAATATCTGTTGCATGAGGTAATATAATCCCCATATATCAGGAAATATAATCCTATATGAGAAAATATAATCCAACATATTAGGTAATATCGGTTAGGACTATTTCAGACGTCTATGTCTCCGGTACATGTGGTGACAGTTTTCACACGTACCAGAGACATTTTTATACGTAGACCCATTCAAGTAAATGGGTCTGTGCACATTTCAGTGCGTTTCCACGGACTGTGTGTCCGTTGGCAAAACACACTGATATGTCCTCTTTTTAACAGCACTGCGGTCTGCAAAACGTCGTGCACACTGATGACACACGGATGATATCCATGTGTTATCAGTGTGATACATACCGGCGAGTGGGAATCAACGGTACTGTTCGCACTGTTCCCAGGCGCCAGGTGCTGAAGACCGCTTTCATCGTTCTCCTCTGCTCGCACTGCATGATACATTTTTCACAGTGATCTGCAGTGAACTCACTGAGTTGTACTGAGGTGAACTCTATGACTTTAATGGATAGGTCCAAGGGAGGAGACTCATTGATTACACCGCTGTGCTCATAACAGGAAGTTGCTGTTCATGTGTGAGGTGAAAATGAGGAGTGAGGTGAAAATGAGAGGAGTGAAGGAAAATGAGAGGAGTGAGGGGAAAATGAGAAGAGGGTAAAATGAAGAGGTGCGAGTGGAAAATGAGAGGCGTGATGGGAAAATTAGAGATGTGAAGGGGAAAATGAGAGAAGTGATGGGAAAATGAGAGAAGTGAGGTGCTCACTATCAATACTTGGGTGATCATTTAGTTATTTTGTGTTGCAAATCTGTAGTGTTAAATGTATGATGTGACATGTTTTTATGTGCAATATAATTATTATAATTTGTTATCACAAACCACAGTTAGTTACTATGCCCGGGCAACGCCGGGCTCTTCAGCTAGTGTATATATAACAGTATGTACATTTACACAAGATATGGGTATTTTGTTGGAATGACCACTTTCTCCTACCAATTATCCTGCTGTGGGTACAAGATGATTTTTTTTTTCATAGAATCCAGAGCATACATTAAAAAAAAAAAATCCCTCCTAAATTACCAACTGACAATGCAGATCATGTATAACATCTGGGGAAAGCATCAGCAGGACTCGGCAAATATAGACTAATGAGGAGTTTATTACCTTTGTGATTTGTTTTGTTGTTTTTCGCTAATTTTGTTCATATTGTCTGCTGGACATGTTAAACCTAATTATAAGCCTATCCTTATATGCAAGCGGTGTTCAAAGGATAACACCTTATGCATGCTGGATCCCACCTTCTAGAATAGGAAATTCTTTTGAATAGTGATGAGCGAGTATACTCGTTGCTCGGGTTTTCCAGAGCACGCTCGGGTGTCCTCTGACTATTTGTTAGTGTTCGGAGATTAAGTTTTCATTGCCTCAGCTGAATGATTTACAGCTATTAGCCAGGCTGAGTACATGTGGGGGTTGCCTGGTTGCTAGGGAATCCCCACATGTATTCAAGCTGTCCAGTAGCTGTAAATCATTCAGCTGCCGGGATGAAATCTTAATCTCCGAACACTAACAAATACTTGGAGGTCACCCAAGCGTGCTCAGGAAAACCCGAGCAACGAGTACACTCGCTCATCACTACTTTTGAATGGTCCCTAACGAGTGTACTACAATAATCTAAACTGATGTCATTCACAGCTTCTCGGATATCACAAATGGACAACTTCAGTCATCAGATCCTTTATTAAAGGGAATCTTTCATCAGGTTTTTGCTGCTGCATGTGACAGCAGCATGTTGAAGGGGCAGAGACCCTGATTCTAGCGATGTGTCACTTACTGGGCGGCTTGCTGCAGTTTTCATAAAATCCCTGTTTTATCTGCTACAGATCTAGCAGTTCTCTGAATGCTGAGCCCTGTATAGCCCTGCCCACACCACTGATTTGAAGCTTTCTGTGTTAACTGTGCATAGACAGAAGGCTGCCAATCTGTGTTGGAGCATGGTTAAACTACCTGGCAACAGATTTACTAGTTGTCTACTGGTAATTTCCTCCTGATAAAACAATGATGTTATAAAAACTGCAGAAAGCAGCCTAGTAAGGGACACATCACTGGAATCAGGGTCTCTGCCCCTACATTATGCTGATCTCAAATTAGGTAACAAAAACCTGGTGACAGATTCTCTTAAATATTCACTTGACTTCCATAAGCTCAACATTTTACAAACAATATAAGAGATATTTCAGACTGTGGAAACATCATCGTCTCCCCTCGTATTCCCCCAGTGCCACTACGTTCGGTGCTTACTTGTTCCTGTCTCACTACAGGCTCTGTGTTTTAACAGCTGTCTCTCCGCAGGCTGTAGGTTCTCAGCCAAAAGCAGGCAGGAGTGTCTGATGGTCCTACGAGAAGTCTGCTCATCTTACGGAAACTTAGATAAAACAAGCGCCTTCTTCCCCTCGGGCAGGAGCGGTGGCAAGGTGCGAAGCTGGACCTGGAAATCCGCTCACTCTTAGTGATGAAAAGGGACAACAAATCAGGAGCGACAGAACATAACTAACTTGGGTTATATGTGGTTTTTGTTATTGCACTTGGAAGGCATAGCTAGAGCAATGTTTCACCTATCTATGGGATCTGTTTTCATGAAAAAGTGAAAAAAATAGACTTGAAGGAAAGTTGACAGAAGATATATGCTTCCCAAAGCACGAGCAGCATGTATCGTATGCTGGCTGCTTTATTGAAACCATGCATGTCTTACTGTAAAACACTGTAGTGTTTCAGAGAATACTTACTTTGATAAGCTGGAACGGTGAATCTTGAATGATTAGTACAAGTTCCCTACAGTTTCTCCCATTCCCGTTCTCTCAGACTGATGGATTTTCCCGATCAGTGTACAGGAGCATCTTGGGGAAGAAGCCACCAAGCATCGGTCTCAGACTAATCCTCCAACACACATTGAAGCCGGCCAGGGACAAAATAGGATTTGTTTGAACTCTGTAGTGTTTTCAAGATAAGACGTGTATGGCTTCAATAACACAGCCAATGTCTGACTCGTGCTGCGCGCGGTTTGGGTAGCATGAATCTCCTGACAGGTTCCCTTTAAACTGGTATTTCCATCTCAGTAGTCGCATACTGTCAGGATATACTATCATTTAAAGTGGATCTGTCACTAGATTTTACAATGCAATCTGCACACATTATTTAATCGACCTCTTGGACCCAGTGAGGCCGATGTGCTTACTTTGAAAATCCATGTCAAAAAGGCTGTATAATCCTGTTTTAAAATTTCTCTAGTATTAAAATAAACATTTTATTAATTCAGCTCTAACTGAGTGATACTATGACGTTATCACACAGCCTGAGTTTTATAGGCTGCAGGTTGTTTTACTTTGGAAAGTCAGGCTTGAGACAGAAGTGTGGAAAGACAGAGAGCCCATGTCCCCCTACTCCACCACAGGTTTTAAAGGGTTCAGTGTCCTGTGGACCATTCGAGACTCCCAGTAGCCACTGTCCTGACTTCCAGTCTAGTAAACCACACACCCTGCATGATTTTTGCAGTGAGTCAGTTGTACCACGCAACACCCCTAGTTTTATACCATTGTCTTTCTGGGTTTAGCAGTGCCAATGTACATCCCACGACCACTGACTTCCAGATAACTCACTTCCTTGAGGTCACAGTGCACACATGCAGTCTAAGGGTATGTGCACATGTATTGTGGAGGACTGCGGATTTTTCCGCAGCGGATTTTGGAAAGCCGCAGTGCAAAACCGCTGCGGTTTTTACTGCGGATTTATCGCGGTTTCTATTGCGGTTTCCGCTGCGGTTTTACACCTGCAGTTTTCTATTGGAGCAGGTGTAAATCCGCAGCGGAATCCGCACAAAGAATTGACATGCTGCGGAAAATAAACCGCTGCATTTCCGCGTGTTTTTTTCCGCAGCATGTGCACTGCGGATTTCATTTCCCATAGCTTTACATGGTACTGTAAATGCATGGGAAACTGCTGCGGATCCGCAGCTGCGGAAACACGTAGTGTTAATAGTTTGCATTTTCTAAATTGATAAGAGTAAAGTGAGTGAACAAAGATAAATCTAAATCCAATCAATATTTGGTGTCACTGTCCTTTCTCTTCAAAGCAGCATCAGTTCTTCAAGATTTACTTGCACAAAGTCGGGGATTTTGTAGGATTATAGTGATGTGTATCCAGTTATACTAAAGAGGTTATAATGATCATCATTTTCATATGAATTGAAACACAGTCAATAACTGAAACAGAAACACCTCTGTAGGGGGCATAAAACTAGGTGAGGAACGGCCAAATTATGCTACAAGGGTGAGGTTGTGAAAGACAGTTTTAAGTCAAAGGTTACCGGTAAATACCATGGCAATTCTTAGCACAGCCAGACACAAGGTAGTTATACAGGTCCTTCTCAAAAAATTAGCATATAGTGTTAAATTTCATTATTTACCATAATGTAATGATTACAATTAAACTTTCATATATTATAGATTCATTATCCACCAACTGAAATTTGTCAGGTCTTTTATTGTTTTAATACTGATGATTTTGGCCTACAACTCCTGATAACCCAAAAAACCTGTCTCAATAAATTAGCATATCAAGAAAAGGTTCTCTAAACGACCTATTACCCTAATCTTCTGAATCAACTAATTAACTCTAAACACATGCAAAAGATACATGAGGCTTTTAAAAACTCCCTGCCTGGTTCATTACTCAAAACCCCCATCATGGGTAAGACTAGCGACCTGACAGATGTCAAGAAGGCCATCATTGACACCCTCAAGCAAGAGGGTAAGACCCAGAAAGAAATTTCTCAACAAATAGGCTGTTCCCAGAGTGCTGTATCAAGGCACCTCAATGGTAAGTCTGTTGGAAGGAAACAATGTGGCAGAAAACGCTGTACAACGAGAAGAGGTGACCGGACCCTGAGGAAGATTGTGGAGAAGGACCGATTCCAGACCTTGGGGAACCTGAGGAAGCAGTGGACTGAGTCTGGTGTGGAAACATCCAGAGCCACCGTGCACAGGCGTGTGCAGGAAATGGGCTACAAGTGCCGCATTCCCCAGGTAAAGCCACTTTTGAACCATAAACAGCGGCAGAAGCGCCTGACCTGGGCTACAGAGAAGCAGCACTGGACTGTTGCTAAGTGGTCCCAAGTACTTTTTTCTGATGAAAGCAAATTTTGCATGTCATTCGGAAATCAAGGTGCCAGAGTCTGGAGGAAGACTGGGGAGAAGGAAATGCCAAAATGCCTGAAGTCCAGTGTCAAGTACCCAGTCAGTGATGGTGTGGGGTGCCATGTCAGCTGCTGGTGTTGGTCCACTGTGTTTCATCAAGGGCAGGGTCAATGCAGCTAGCTATCAGGAGATTTTGGAGCACTTCATGCTTCCTGGCCCCTGCTCACAGTGCCAAAACCACTGGTAAATGGTTTACTGACCATGGTATTACTGTGCTCAATTGGCCTGCCAACTCTCCTGACCTGAACCCCATAGAGAATCTGTGGGATATTGTGAAGAGAAAGTTGAGAGACGCAAGATCCAACACTCTGGATGAGCTTAAGGCCGCTATTGAAGCATCCTGGGCCTCCATAACATCTCAGCAGTGTCACAGGCTGATTGCCTCCATGCCACGCCGCATTGAAGCAGTCATTTCTGCCAAAGGATTCCCGACCAAGTATTGAGTGCATAACTGAACATTATTATTTGATGGTTTTTTTGTTTGTTATTAAAAAACACTTTTATTTGATTGGACGGTTGAAATATGCTAATTTATTGAGACAGTTTTTTGGGGTTATCAGGAGTTGTAGGCCAAAATCATCAGTATTAAAACAATAAAAGACCTGACAAATTTCAGTTGGTGGATAATGAATCTATAATATATGAAAGTTTAATTGTAATCATTACATTATGGTAAATAATGAAATTTAACACTATATGCTAATTTTTTGAGAAGGACCTGTACTGCTTCAGCAAAGGCTCTACCCAGTAAAGTAAACTGGGGTTTCATGATGCACCATTCAATCAGAAGTACCAACAAATGGCAACGTTGAGGACCATAGAGACAGTGGTCAAGGTAATTTAATACAGCAGATAAGAAACATTACACTTACTCCGCTTTGAAATCGGAAGATGTCCAGCAGTGCCATCAGCTCAGAACTAGCAGCAACAACTAGGACCAAGCAACATTCTTCAACTCTTCAAAGTCTGGATAAAAATAGCCTTCATGTAAGAATTGTTGTAAACAAAACACCACTATGCAGTTTTCTGCAAAGGAACTGGGGTGCCAAAAAATGGTGACACATGTTCTATACTGACAAATCAAAATGTGAAATATCTGCTTGTAATGGAAGGCAGTTTGCTAGAGGGCTGAAGAGCGTTATAATAATGAGTGCGGGCAGTAGTGAAGTATGGGGTAAGTTCCTTGAAAGTTTGGAGACGCACTTCGGCAATTGGAATTGAGGATTTGGTTACAATTAATGGTGTCCTCGATGCTGAGAAATACATACAGATACTTATCCATCATGATTTACCACTAGGGAAGTGTCTGGCTCCAAATTTATTCTGTAGCAGGACAGTGACTCAAAACATACAGCCAATAACATTAAGAACTATCTTCAGAAAAAAGAATATCAAAGAATCCTGGAAGTGCTGACATGACCACCACAAAGCTCCGATCCTTATTCATTTATTATGCTTTGCTTCTATAGCGCCATCATATTCTGCACCATTATCATCGCTGTCCCCTTTGGCACTCACAATCTATATTCCCTATCACTATGTCTTTGGAGTGTGGGAGGAAAACGGAGAACCTGGAGGAAACCCACACTAACACGGGGATAACATATAAACTCCTTGCAGATGTTTTCCTTGGTGGGATTTGAACCGAGGACCCCAGTGCTGCAAAGAAACCGTGCTAACCACTGAGCCACTGTGCTGCTCAAACATCTCAGTATCATCGGGTATGTCTGGGATTACATGAGGAAACAAAAGGATTTGCACAAACCTACATCCATGGAAGATCTGAGGTTAGTTCTCCAAGATGGTTGGAACAACCTCACTGCTGAGTTTCTTCCAAAGCTTTGGGCAATTGTATGTAGGAGAAATGATGTTGTTTTGAAGGCAAATTGTGTTACGTTAACACACATACAGTACATTCATGACATAACTACTTAAAAAGGGTACTTGGACAGTACATTAATTTCTACAAAATAGTGTTTCACATTTCACCCTCCTTGTTAGTGCCTTAATATTAAGGAAAAAATGACTGCTACCCTAACAAAGACTGATGTAGTAAGTTATTTAACTCAACCTGAAATTCTGCCACTTTTGAAGTTCATCATGTTTCTTTATACTCAATTCTAGGATAGGATGACATCTACTCCCTTATCTAAGTAACCGTGATCAGTGCTGTCACAAAATAATCCTAAATTCTACTTTTTTTTTTTCTTATTAGAAATTGACGTTTTGCTGCATTTCTGGATGATGAGCTGTATACTTTGGATGTTGACTGGGATTCAGTTGCTTTCAATTTTGCTGCAGTTTAGTCACAAGATTTTCATATCCGGAGCAAATCAACCCTAGCTAAACCTAATTTTCAACCAATTAGAAAAATGCTTATTCTAGTAGATGACTTTCCTAGTATTCTTAATTCCAGAAAATTAAACATACATTAGCTATAGAAGGAAACTAATCTAAACGGATACACTGTGCGCTGCAAGTCTTCAAAGGACACTAAAGAGTTAATAATTGTATTCATTGCCTTAGCTGGAGTCTTATGGGCCCAGGGGTTAAATTGTACCTGGTTCCCACCACTCAGATGTCTTCAGCTATGTGGACCCAGTGGTGTTGATAATCTGTTAGCCCCCATAAAAATATATACAAATATAATATATAAATGACAGAAAAAGAAATAATACTTGTAAATATATCATTAAAAAAATCTCAATTATCACTATAATGTTATAGAGAAAAGTCCACTATATCAAGATCAATATTATCAAAAATACTGCCACACTATGACCGGACCACATATCACCGCATAGTGACCAAATAATAGCACCATACTTATTATTCATAAAAATCACTGTACTAACACCAATATTTCCCCTAAACTGGAAGTTTTAATATGATATACAGTACTGGTAAATCCACTGATGTCTGCAAGCACGCCTCGCCACTTTGATTGACTGCCGGCTGGACACAAAGAGCTGTCAAAGTGCCAGGAAGTGCTTACCTCCGCCGCTCACTGTGCACAGATCGATGACAGCAGCCGCTCCGGAATCGCCTCTGTGACTGAAAGCTGGCAGCTCCCAGGACTGGCCGAGGGTCTCCTGACCTGAGCGTGACAGCTTCATATATATCTATGCTCAGGTCGGAAGACCCATGGCCAGTCCGTGCATTGCGGTCCGATCTCGGACCGATTTGCCCTGATTTATGAATGCGCCCTAACGCTACTAACCTGCAGATTAACCCTGTATCTGCAAGTTGATAGGGTATTGGGATATGACAGGTTATCTTTAAATATTCCCACTGGTATATTTAATTGTTGCTTTTATACACATTGGCATCAATCTTTATTCTGTTTATTTCCTTTCATAACCATTTCTGTTGTTAGGATGGCTTTCAAACTTGAATGCAGTATTAAATGGGATTTACTGTGAAGTGCTGCTATATTGTATCCAAGTTCAAGCGTTTGGCCAGGTTTCCTTTTCTCAGAATTGTCTTGAAGACTCTCAGTCGCCCATTGAGACCACGGCTGGCAGCATTCCTTTGATGGTACTTTTGCTGATTAGAGGCTCATTTTTTAACCTGCACATTCTGTATCTGAGAAGTTGCTGATCTCTCTTACAGTGAATAAAACTTAATTTATTGTTCTTCTCATGTCATCACTTCTCATGCAACTGATTCATTGTTGTGAAAAAAAAAAAAATTAAAGTCGCCTAGTAAATTTTATATTTTTGAACCTTTAGCTGCCAGGGAATATTCAACAATTTTGCACCTCTAGGACAATAAGTATGGATGTTCTATATTAACTTTTTATTTTGTTTACACCTGGCTGGTATATTGTCACAGTCGCTAAGCTCTTTACGCACGCACATATCTTCATGCAATTTTGCATCAAAGTGAAATGCTTTATAAAAAAAAATGCATGAAAGTTAAAATTAGTGGCTAAAATTTTGCTTTATTTACTCCAAGAAGTAATAGAAGAAAAACACCCTATAGTTTGTTACAAAGTTCCTTCCTGGTGTCCCTTATATGTTGCCATATTCTACTGCTTTGGTGCACGGCAATGTTCAGCAGGGTTAGAGCGCCATTTTGCTTTTGGAGTGCAAATTTGCAGGATTAGATTTTATTCTCCATATCGCATGTCCTGAGCCCCTGAGTTAGTAGTACAGAGGAAACCCTGAAAAAGTGACCCCATTTTAGAAACTACACCCCATTAGAAATCCATCTATGGGGATGTAGTGATCATTTTTACCCCACAGATGTTTTACAGATTTCTTTACTATTGAACTGTAAAAAAGAAAAATACAATTTTTTACAGTATTATGTAAATTTAGTGCCACATTTTTCATTTCTACAAAAAATAATAAGAAAAAATGTACCCCCTAATTAATTATTCAATTTCTCCAAAGTGCTACAGTACCCTCTATGTGATCAAACACTACTGTTTGGGCACACATGTGAGGCTCCGGAGGGAAGGAGTGCCATTTGGAGCACACATTTTTGATGAAATGGTTTTCTATCATCATATTACATTTTCAGCGCCCCTGAAATATTAATACATAGGAAATCCCAAAGAAGTGAACCTATTGATTTCTCTGGCTTTCAAGCCTGTTATTGAAGCACAGTTCTGTTATTGGTATGTATTTCATTCGTATTTTTATTTATTTTTTTTTAAATTTCACTTCTCTAGGCACAACCATTGCACATCCCCACGGAATTGACTCCGAAACTAAGTGAAAACTAGTTGCAAAAATTGGCACTTAATTTTTTTTTTACTAAAAAAAAAAATGGAGGTAGCATATTACATACATTAAACGTATACATATAATCTTGGGCAGATGTAGGGCAACATACACCGTAATACACTTTTCTATATGTTTTTAACTACAGTAATAATTCTACATCACTAAAGTGCAAATATGGTTTGACTTCTAAAAAGCATGTGCCTATTGTCCAACGGGTAACATAAGGCTAATGTCACGGTCTTACCGAGACAGGGAGGGGCCAGAAGACCATGCTGTTTGATTTCTTGTACTCCTGCACTGATTAGAAGCACTTCACCTTCATATTAAACAGTGAAGGTTTCTGCTAGCAGTGCAGGAGTTAATCTGTTAAGTTGAGAGCTCCTGGAGACTAACCTGCTTTGATGCTCTCATCTGTTCAGTTTTGGCAACTCCCCTCTCCTATATATACTGACCTCTGGCTAGCAGGCATTCCAGAGTTAGCTTCATGCTACATGGTTCACGAGCTTGAGGAGTTTTGTCGTTTGAGGAGGCATTTGGTGGATTTATTGAAAGACTGTTGCTTGGTTTTGGTTGTATGGATATCCTTTTCTTCTCCTAATTTAGTTTCCCTTCCTTCACTCCCCGGTGTTCCCCTCTTGTTTGTGAGAGCCTATTTGTATGATTAGTATTTTCCTTTATCCCTGTACATATTCCCTTATTAGTCTGTTTTGTCTATTTCCATACACTATTACTCCCTTCTTCCCAGACGTAGGGTGGATTCAGGAGCTCAGCAAGGTATGTTGCCCCAGTGTCTTACCATTAGAAATAATCTGGGGAGCATGGATAGCTAGGGCACCCCTTGGCACTAGGGACATGGAAGGAGACCCTGGCCCCAAGATATCAGGCAACTGAGACGTGACAGCTATCTGTGTTTACATGTTACTTTTTTTTCTGCAGCCAAAACCTGATAACTTGACATTAACCCCTTCGTGCCATGAGCCGTACTAGTACAGCGCTGCGGCAACTGCAATTGTGCCAGCCGCAGTACTAGTACGGCTCACCGATCACTGCGGTCTCTCGTGACATCTGACACCCCGCAGCAATGCCCACGATCGGCGCTAGCGCCGATCGCAGGCATTTAACCCCTTTGATGCCGCTGTCAGTAGTGACAGCGGCATAGAGGGGGATCGCGCAGGGACGGGGGCTCCCTGCGGTCTCCCACCGGAGCAACGATCGCATTGTTCTTGTATTACGGAAGGAGTCCCCGGATTCAAGATGGCCGCGGTACTCCTTCTGGGTCATAAAGTGAGGTGGCTAGCCGGCGCCTGCTCAGAGCAGGCGCCGGAAAGCCTCCTGCACTGCATGTCAGATCGCTGATCTAACACAGTGCTATGCACAGTGTCAGATCAGCGATCTGATCTAATATAGTGATGTCCCACCCTGGGACAATGTTAGAAAGTTAAAAAAAAAAATTTGAATGTATAAAAAAAAAAAATATCCCCAAATAAAGAAAAAAAAAAAATCCCAATAAATCCATTTATTTATGTAAATAAAAAAAAAATAAAAGTAAGTACATATTTGGTATCGCCGCGTCCATAACGACCCGCTCTATAAAACTATCCCACTAGTTAACCCCTTCAGTGAACACCGCAAAAAAAAAAACGAGGCAAAAAAAACACGCTTTATTATCATACCGGCGAACAAAAAGTGGAATAACACGCGATCAAAAAGACGGATATAAATAAACATGGTACTGCTGAAAACGTCATCTTGTCCCGCAAAAAAAAAGCTGCCATACAGCATCATCAGCAGAAAAATAAAAAAGTTATAGCTCTCAGAATAAAGCGATGCAAAAACAATTATTTTTTATATAAAATAGATTTTATTGTGTAAAAGCGCTAAAACATAAAAAAATGATATAAATGAGGTATCGCTGTAATCGTACTGACCTGAAGAATAAAGCTGCTTTATCAATTCTACCACACATGGAACGGTATAAACGCCCCCCCCCCCTAAAATAAATTCCAGAATTGCTGGTTTTTGTTCATTCTGCCTCCCAAAAATCGGAATAAAAAGCGATCAAGAAATGTCATGTGCCCGAAAATGGTACCAATCAAAAACGTCAACTCGTCCCGCAAAAAACAAGACCTCGCATGACTCTGCGGGCCAAAATATGGATAAATTATAGCTCTCAAAATGTGGTGATGCAAAAACTATTTTTTGCAATAAAAAGCGTCTTTTAGTGTGTGACGGCTGCCAATCATAAAAATCCGCCAAAAAAACGCTAAGTAAATCAAATTCCCCTTCATCACTCCCTTAGTTAGGGAAAAATAATAAAATTTTAAAAAATGTATTAATTTCCATTTTCCCGTTAGGGTTAGAATTAGGGCTAGGGTTGGGGTTAGGATTGGGTTTAGGGTTAGGGTTGGAGCTAAAGTTAGGGTTGGGGTTAGGGTTGGGGCTAAAGTTAGGGTTGGGGCTAAAGTTAGGGTTGGGGCTAAAGTTAGGATTAAGGTTGGGGCTAAAGTTAGGGTTTGGATTACATTTACGGTTGGGATTAGGGTTGGGATTAGGGGTGTGGTTAGGGTTATGGTTGGGATTAGGGTTAGGGGTGTGTTTGGGTTAGGGTTTCAGTTAGAATTTCTACTGTTTAGGCACATCAGGGGCTCTCCAAACGCAACATGGGGTCCGATCTCAATTCCAGCCAATTCTGAGTTGAAAAAGTAAAACCGTGCTCCTTCCCTTCCAAGCTCTCCCGTGCGCCCAAACACGGGTTTACCCCCACATATGGGGTATCAGCGTACTCAGGACAAATTGGACAAGAACTTTTCGGGTCCAATTTCTCCTGTTACCCTTGGGGGAAAAAAAATCACAGGCTAAAAGTTCATTTTGTGGAAAGATAAAATGATTTTTTAATTTTCACGGCTCTACATTCTAAACTTTAGTGTAACAATTGGGGGTTAAAAGTGCTCACCACACATCTAGATAAGTTCCTTAGGGGGTCTTCTTTCCAAAATTGGGTCACTTGTGGGGGGTTTCCACTGTTTAGGCACATCAGGGGCTCTGCAAACACGACATGGGTTCCGATCTCAATTCCAACCAATTTTGCATTGAAAAGTCAAACGGCGCTCCTTCCCTTCCGAGCTCTTCCATGCGCTCAAACAGTGGTTTACCCCCATATATGGGGTATCAGCGTATTTAGGACAAATTGCACAACAACTTTTGGGGTTCAATTTGTCCTGGTACCCTTGGGAAAATAAAAAATTTGGGGCGAAAAGATAATTTATTGTGAAAATAAATATGATTTTTTTTTTACGGCTCTACATTATAAACTTCTGTGAAGCACTTGGAGGTTCAAAGTGCTCACCACACATCTAGATTAGTTCCTTAGGGGGTCTACTTTCCAAAATGGTGTCCCTTGTGGGGGGTTTCCACTGTATAGGCACATCAGGGGCTCTCCAAACGCAACATGGTGTCCAATCTCAATTCCAGCAAATTTTGCATTGAAAAGTCAAATGGCGCTCCTTCCCTTCCGAGCTCTGCCATGTGCCCAAACAATGGTTTACCCCATCATATGGGGTATCGGCTTACTCAGGACAAATTGTACAACGACTTTTGTGGTCCAATTTCTCCTGTTACCCTTGGTATAATAAAACAAATTGGATCTGAAGTAAAAATTTTGTGAAAAAAAGTTAAATGTTCAATTTTTTTTAAACATTCCAAAAATTCCTGTGAAGCACCTGAAGGGTTAATAAACTTTTTAATGTGATTTTGAGTTCCTTGAGGGGTGCAGTTTTTAGAATGGTGTCACTTTTGGGCATTTTCTGTCATATAGACCCCTCAAGGTCACTTCAAGTGTGAGGTGGTCCCTAAAAAAAATAGTTTTGCAAATTTTGTTGTAAAAATGAGAAATCGCTGGTCAACTTTTAACCCTTATAACTCCCTAACAAAAAAAAATTATGTTTCCAAAATTGTGCTGATGTAAAGCAGACATGTGGGAAATGTTGTTTATTAACTATATTATGTGATATAACTCTCTAATTTAAGGGCATAAAAACTAAAAGTTTGAAAATTGCTAAATTTTCACAATTTTCGCCAAATTTCCGTTTTTTTCACAAATAAATGCAAGTCATATCAAACAAGTTTTACCACTATCATAAAGTACAATATGTCACGAAAAAACAATCTCAGAATCACCAGGATCCGTTGAAGGGTTTCAGAGTTATGATCTCATAAAGTGACAGTGGTCAGAATTGTAAGAATTGGCCCTGTCACTTAGGTGAAAACAGGCTTCGGGGTGAAGGGGTTAAAAGCTGCTGCCAAAACAGGTTTTGTTGCATTTTTCAGGATACCAAAGTTTAGCTTTGCTTCCACCTTGCAGCCATGAACAAAACAAGGTGTTACTCCACTAATGCAAGACCGATGTGACACAAAGAAATATTTTTATGTAAAATCAGCAGGGGGGAGTTAAAGGGAACCTGTCTCCCCCCTCCAGTCTTTTCAAACTAAAAGAGCCACCTTGTGCAGCAGTAATGCTGCATTCTGACAAGGTGGCTCTTTTAGTTCTGGGTGCTGTAACTTGAGAAATAATTAGTTTTATAATTTGTCTGAAATACCTGGTCTTCAGTCAAGGAGGCCGGCGTTTCCCCCCTGCTTCAGACAGCACACAGCTGTCACTCACATCTCCTTGGCACCGGGCGCCGCCGCCTCCTCACCGCTGTTTTCAAAAGTAGCCGGCGCCTGCACTCTTTTCCCCTGCCTGGTGCAGGCGCAGTGAGACCTGGCCGTCTTTCCTCATATGCAGTCCAGCTGACTGCGCCTGCGCGGCCTCCCTGCCTGTGATTCCCAGCCCCGCAATGTGAATAAATCATAAGTCACTGCGGGGCTGGGATTCACAGGCAGGGCGGCCGTGCAGGCGCAGTCAGCTGGGCTGCATATGCGGAAAGACTTCCAGCGCTCACTGCGCCTGCACCAGGCAGGGAAAAAGTGTGCTGTCTGAAGCAGGGGGAAAACGCCGGCCCACTTGACTGAGGACCAGGTACTTCAGACAAATTATAAAACTGATTATTTCTCAAGTTAGGGCACCCAGAACTAAAAGAGCCACCTTGTCAGAATGCAGCATTACTGCTGCACAAGGTGGCTCTTTTAGTTTGAAACGACTGGGGGGGGGGGGGGGGGTGACAGGTTCCATTTAAATTGCTCGGCCATTGTTTATCTAAAACATTGGTAGGGTCATTCCTTGGTCAGGCATTGTTTATTTTTACATGTTAGGCTACTTTCACACTAGCGTTAACTGCAATCCGTCACAATGCGTCGTTTTGCAGAAAAAACGCATCCTGCAAAAGTGCTTGCAGGATGCGTTTTTTCCCCATAGACTAACATTAAGCGACGTATTGCGACGGATTGACACACGTCGCAACCGTCGTGCGACGGTTGCGCCGTGTTGTGGCGGACCGTCGGCACAAAAAAACGCTACATGTAACGTTTTTTGCCGCCGACGGTCCACTTTTTCCGGCCGCGCCTCCCCGCACTTCCCCGTACCTCACAATGGGGCAACGGATGCGCTGGAAAAATGCATCCGCTGCCCCCGTTGTGCGGCGCAGAGAACGCTAGCGTCGGTAACCTCGGCCCGACGCACTGCGACAGGCCGAGCCAGACGCTAGTGTGAAAGTAGCCTTAGTAGAGCATTCTGTATTTTCACACGTTGGAAGTGCATTGAGTTAGTAGGGCTTTGTTTACTTTTCATATATCACTAATTTAATTAAACTGTACTAATACTAACTTCGATGCTCATGTGAGGACACCACAAAGTTATGGTTTAAAGTTGAGGAAATTACAAAAATAACCAGGTTTCGCATCCTGCTGTACCTGTGGGGTTTTTTTTCACCAAAAACGCTGCAAAACCTGATATGTTTTTGCTGCTTTTTTCCACTTACTCATTGCTTTCTATGGGTGAAAAAACGCTGGCAAAATGATAAAAGAAGTGACGCGCTGTAGTTTAACCCCTTTCTGACATTAGACGTACTATCCCGTCGAGGTGGTATGGACCCGTATGACCACCGATGGGATAGTATGTCTAACGCGATCAGTCGCGCTCACAGGGGGATCGCGGCCGGGTGTCACTGACTATCGCAGCTGACATCTGGCACTATGTGCCAGGAGAGGTCGCGGACCGCTCCTGACACATTAACCCCCGGCACACTGCGATCAAAGATGATCGCAGCGTTCCGGTGGCACAGGGAAGCATCGCGCAGGGAGGGGGCTCCCTGCATGCTTCCCTGAGACCCTCGGAGCAACGTGATGTGATCGCGTTGCTCCGAGGGTCTCTTACCTCCTCCTCCCTGCAGGCCCGGACCCAAAATGGCTCCGGGGGGCCTTCCGGGTCCTGCAGGGAGGTGGCTTTCAAGCGCCTGCTCGGAGCAGGCGCCGGGAAGCTTCCCTGCAGTGCCTATCAGACTGCTGATCTGACACAGTGCACTGCAAAGTGTGTCAGATCGGCAATCTGTCACTATAATGTGATGTCTTCCCCCCCCCCCCCCCCGAGCAATGTAAAAATGTAAAAAAAAAAAAACATTTACATGTGAAAAAAAATAAAATCCTAAATAAAGAAAAAAAAATATTGATCCAATAAATACATTTCTTTATCGAAAGGAAAAAAAAACAATAAAAGTAAACATATTTAGTATCGTCGCGTCCGTAACGACCCGACCTATAAAACTGTCCCACTAGTTAACCCCTTCAGTGAACACCGTAAAAAAAAAAAAGGAAAAAAACGAAGTTTTATTATCACACTGCCAAACAAAAAGTGGAATAACACGCGATCAAAAAGACGGATATAAATAAACATGGTACTGCTGAAAACGTCATCTTGTCCCGCAAAAAAAACGAGCCGCCATGCAGCATCATAAGCAAAAAAATGAAAAAGTTATAGTCCTCAGAATAAAGCGATGCAAAAATAATTATTTTTTATATTTAACCCCTTAATCCCATATGACGTACTATCCCATCAAGGTGACCTGGGACTTAATTCCCAGTGACGGGATAGTACGTCATATGCGATCGGCCGCGCTCACGGGGGGAGCGAGGCCGATCGCGGCCGGGTGTCAGCTGCCTATCGCAGCTGACATCCGGCACTATGTGCCAGGAGCGGTCACGGACCGCCCCCGGCACATTAACCCCCGGCACACCGCAATCAAACATGATCGCGGTGTGCCGGCGGTATTGGGAAGCATCGCGCAGGGAGGGGGCTCCCTGCGGGCTTCCCTGAGACCCCCGGAGCAACGCGATGTGATCGCTTTGCTGCGAGGGTCTCTTACCTCTCCTCCCTGCAGCAGGGCCGGATCCAAAATGGCCGCGGCATCTGGGTCCTGCAGGGAGGGAGGTGGCTTACCAAGTGCCTGCTCAGAGCAAGCGCTTGGTAAGCCTGCAGCACTGTAAGTCAGATCGCCGATCTGATAGAGTGCTGTGCAAACTGTCAGATCAGCGATCTGTGATGTCCCCCCCGGGACAAAGTAAAAATGTAAAAAAAAAAATTTCCACATGTGTAAAAAAAAAAATAAAGAAAATTCCTAAATAAAGAAAAAATATATATATTATTCCAATAAATACATTTCTTTATCTAAATAAAAAAAAAAACAATAAAAGTACACATATTTAGTATCGCCGCGTCCGTAACGACCCAACCTATAAAACTGTCCCACTAGTTAACCCCTTCAGTGAACACCGTAGGAAAAAAAAAAAAAACGAGGCAAAAAACAACGCTTTATTATCATACCGCCGAACAAAAAGTGGAATAACACGCGATCAAAAAGACGGATATAAATAAACATGGTACCGCTGAAAACGTCATCTTGTCCCGCAAAAAACGAGCCGGCAAACCGCATCATCAAAGAAAAAATAAAAAAGTTATAGTCCTCAGAATAAAGCGATGCCAAAATAATTATTTATTCTATAAAATAGTTTTTATCGTATAAAAGCGCCAAAACATAAAAAAATGATATAAATGAGGTATCGCTGTAATCGTACCGACCCCAAGAATAAAAATGCTTTATCAATTTTACTAGTGAACATATATCCCCTTAAAAAATTAGATTTTATTATGAATATTTTAAAAATACACCACCCAATGTTATTTAGGCACACTGTTTAGGCACATCAGGGGCTCTCCAAACGCGACATGGCGTCCAATCTCAATTCCAGCCAATTCTGCATTGAAAAAGTAAAACAGTGCTCCTTCCCTTCCGAGCTTTCCCGTGCGCCCAAATAGGGGTTTACCCCAACATATGGGGCATCAGCGCACTCGGGACAAATTGAACAACTTTTGGGGTCCAAGTTCTCTTGTTACCCTTGGGAAAATATAAATTTGGGGGGCTAAAAATCATTTTGTGGGGAAAAAAAAAATATTTTTTATTTTCACGGCTCTGCGTTATAATCTGTATTGAAACACTTGGGGCTTCAAAGTTCTCACAACAAATCTAGATAAGTTCTTTGGGAGGTCTGATTTCCAATATGGGGTCACTCGTGGGGTGTTTCTACTGTTTGGGTACATCAGGGGCTCTGCAAATGCAACGTGACGCCTGCAGACCAATCCATCTAAGTCTGCATTCCAAATGGCACTCCTTCCCTCCCGAGCTCTGCCATGCGCCCAAACAGTGGTTCCCTCCCACATATGGGGTATCCGCGTACTCAGGACAAATTGGACAACAACTTTTGGGGTCCAATTTATCCTGTTACCCTTGTGAAAATACAAAACTGGGGGCTAAAAAATATTTTTTGTGAAAAAAAAAAAAGAATTTATATTTTCTCGGCTCTGCGTTATACACTGTAGTGAAACTCTTGGGGGTTCAAAGCTCTCAAAACACATCTAGATAAGTTTCTTAGGGGGTCTACTTTCCAAAATGGTGTCACTTGTGGGGGGTTTTAATGTTTAGGCACATCGGGGGCTCTCCAAACGCGACATGGTGTCCCATCTCAATTCCAGTCAATTTTGCATTGAAAAGTCAAACGGCGCTCCTTCCCTTCCGAGCTCTGCCATGCGCCCAAACAGTCGTTTACCCCCACATATCGGGTATCAGCGTACTCAGGACAAATTGCACAACAACTTTTAGTAAAAAATTTGGGCCGAAAAGATCATTTTTGTGAAAAAATGATTTTTTATTTTTACGTCTCTGCATTATAAACTTCTGTAAAGCACTTGTTGGGTCAAACTGCTCACCACACATCTAGATAAGTTCCTTAAGGGGTCTACTTTCCAAAATGGTGTCACTTGTGGGGGGGTTTCAATGTTTAGGCATATCAGGGGCTCTTCAAATGCAACATGGCGTCCCATCTTAATTCCAATCAATTTTGCATTGAAAAGTCAAATGGCGCTCCTTCTCTTCCGAGCTCTGCTATGCGCCCAAACAGTGGTTTACCCCCACATATGGGGTATCGACGTACTCATGACAAATTTCACAACAACTTTTGGGGTCCAATTTCTTCTCTTACTCTTGGGAAAATAAAAAATTGGGGGCGAAAAGATAATTTTTGTGAAAAAATATGATTTTTTATTTTTACGGCTCTGCATTATAACCTTCTGTGAAGCACTTGGTGGGTCAAAGTGCTCACCACACATCTAGATAAGTTCCTTAGGGGGTCTACTTTCCAAAATGGTGTCACTTGTGGGGGGTTTCAATGTTTAGGCACATCAGGGGCTCTCCAAACGCAACATGGCGTCCCATCTCAATTCCAGTCAATTTTGCATTGAAAAGTCAAATGGCGCTCCTTCCCTTCCGAGCTCTGTCATGCGCCCAAACAGTGGTTTACCCCCACATATGGGGTATCAGCGTACTCAGCACAAATTGTACAACATCTTTTGGGGTCCATTTTCTCCTGTTACCCTTGGTAAAATAAAACAAATTGGAGCTGAAATAAATTTTGTGTAAAAAAAAAAAAAGTTAAATGTTAATTTTTATTTAACCATTCCAAAAATTCCTGTGAAACACCTGAAGGGTTAATAAACTTCTTGAATGTGGTTTTGAGCACCTTGAGGGGTGCAGTTTTTAGAATGGTGTCACACTTGGGTATTTTCTATCATATAGACCCCTCAAAATGACTTCAAATGAGATGTGGTCCCTAAAAAAAAATGGTGTTGTAAAAATGAGAAATTGCTGGTCAACTTTTAACCCTTATAACTCCCTAACAAAATAAAAATTTGGTTTCCAAATTTTTGCCAAATTTCCGTTTTTTTCACAAATAAACACAAGTTATATCGAATAAATTTTACCACTATCATGAATTACAGTATGTCACGAGAAAACAATGTCAGAATCGGCAAGATCCGTTGAAGCGTTCCAGAGTTATAACCTCATAAAGGGACAGTGGTCAGAATTGTAAAAATTGGCCCGGTCATTAACGTGCAAACCACCCTTGGGGCTTAAGGGGTTAATAGTTTTTATCGTATAAAAGCGCCAAAACATAAAAAATTATATAAATGAGGTATCGCTGTAATCGTTCTGACCCGAAGAATAAAACTGCTTTATCAATTTTACCAAATGTGGAACGGTATAAGCCCCCAAAAGAAATTAATGAATAGCTGGTTTTTGTTAATTCTACCACACAAAAATTGGAATAAATAGCGATCAAAAAATGTCACGTGCACGAAAATGATACCAATAAAAACGTCAACTTGTCCCGCAAAAAACAAGACCTCACATGACTGTGGGGCAAAATATGGAAAAATTATAGCTCTCAAAATGTGGAGATGCAAAAACTATTTTTTGCAATAAAAAGCGTCTTTTAGTGTGTGACGACTGCCAATCATAAAAATCCGCTAAAAAAACTGCTATAAAAGTAAATCAAACCCCCCTTCATCACCCCCTTAGTTAGGGAAAAATAATAAAATTTAAAAACATGTATTTATTTACATTTTCCCATTAGGGTTAGGGTTGGGGTTAAAGTTAGGGTTAGGGCTACAGTTAGGGTTGGGGCTAAAGTTACGGTTGAGGCTAAAGTTAGGGTTTGGGTTGGGGCTCAAGTTAGGGTTGGTTCTAAAGTTAGGGTTAGGTTTGGGGCTAAAGTTAGGGTTTGGATTACATTTATGGTTAAAGTTACGGTTGGGGCTAAAGTTAGGGTTAGGGTTGGTGCTCAAGTTAGGGTTGGGTCTAAAGTTAGGGTTAGGGTTGGGGCTAAAGTTATCGTTTGGATTACATTTACGGTTGGGATTAGGGTTGGCATTAGGGTTAGTGTTGTGGTTAGGGTTATGGTTGGGATTAGGGTTAAGGGTGTGTTTGGATTAGGGTTTCAGTTTCAGGGGGTTTCCACTGTTTAGGCACATCAGGGGCTCTCCAAACGCGACATGGCGTCCGATCTCAATTCCAGCCAATTCTGTGTTTAAAAAGTAAAACAGTGCTCCTTCCCTTCCGAGCTCTCCCGTGTGCCGAAACAGGTGTTTACCCCAACATTTGGGGTATTAGCGTACTCAGGACAAATTGAACAACAACTTTTGTCATCCAATTTCTCCTGTTACCCTTTGGAAAATACAAAACCGGGGACTAAAAGATAATTTTTTGGGGAAAAAAAACGATTTTTTTATTTTCACAGCTCTGTGTTATAAACTGTAGTGAAACACTTGGGGGTTCAAAGTTCTCACAACACATCTAGATAAGTTCCTTGGGGGTCTAGTTTCCAATATGGGGTCACTTGTGGGAGGTTTCTACTGTTTAGGTACCTCAGGGGCTCTGCAAATGCAGCGTGACGCCTGCAGACCAATCCATCTAAGTCTGCATTCTAAACGGAGCTCCTTCCCTTCCGAGCTCTGCCATGCGCCCAATCGGTGGTTCCCCCCCACATATGGGATATCAACGTACTCAGGATAAATTGGACAACAACTTTTGGGGTCCAATTTCTCCTGTTACCCTTGGGAAAATACGAATCTGGGGGCGAAAAAAATAATTTTTGTGGAAAAATGTTTTTTTATTTTTACGGCTCTACATTATAAACGTCTGTGAAGCACTTGGTGGGTCAAAGTGCTCACCACACATCTAGAAAAGTTTGTTAGGGCGTCTGCTTTCCAAAATGGTGTCACTTGTTGGGGGTTTCTGTCTTTAGGCACATCAGGGGCTCTCCAAATGCGACATGGCGTCCCTTCTCAATTCCAGTCAATTTTGCATTGAAAAGTCAAATGACGCTCCTTCCCTTCCGAGCTCTGCCATACGCCCAAACAGGGGTTTACCACCACATATTGGGTATCAGCGTATTCAGGACAAATTGCACAACAACTTTTGGGGTCCAGTTTCTTCTGTTACCCTTGGTAAAATAAAAAATTTGGGGCGAAAAGATCATTTTTGTGAAAAAATATGATTTTTTATTTTTACGGCTCTACATTATAAACTTCTATGAAGCACTTGGTGGGTCAAAGTGCTCACCACACATCTAGATAAGTTCCTTAGGGGGTCTAGTTTCCAAAATGGTGTCACTTGTGGGGGTTTCAATGTTTAGGCACATCAGGGGCTCTCCAAACGCGATATTGCGTCCCATCTCAATTCCAGTCAATTTTGCATTGAAAAGTCAAATGGCGCTCCTTCTCTTCCGAGCTCTGCCATGCGCCCAAACAGTGGTTTACCCCCACATATGGGGTATCAGCGTACTCAGGATAAATTTTACAACAACTTTTGGGGACAAATTTTTCCTGTTACCCTTGGTAAAATAAAACAAATTGGAGCTGAAGTAAATTTTTTGTGAAAAAAAGTTAAATGTTCATTTAAAAAAAAAAATTCCTGTGAAACACCTGAAGGGTTAATAAACTTCTTGAATGTGGTTTTGAGCACCTTGTCATATGCAGATTTTAGAATGATGTCACACTTGGTTATTTTCTATCATATAGACCCCTCAAAATGACTTCAAATGTGATGTGGTCCCTAAAAAAAATGTTGTAAAAATTAGAACTTGCTGGTGAACTTTTAACCCTTATAACTCCCTAACAAAAAAAAAATGTTGGTTCCAAAATTGTGCTGATGTAAAGTAGACATGTGGGAAATGTTACTTATTAAGTATTTTGTGTGACATATCTCTGTGATTTAAGGGCATAAAAATTCAAAGTTGGAAAATTGCGAAATGTTCGCCAAATTTCTTAGAATCATCAGGATCCGTTGAAGCATTACAGAGTTATAACCTCATAAATTGAAAGTGGTCAGAATTGTAAAAATTGGCCCGGTCATTAATGTGCAAACCACCCTTGGGGGTAAAGGGGTTAAAAAAAATAAAAAGCAGCAATTTTCCAAGTTAGTCGGGGGAAAAAAGCAAATGTGTACATAGCTTTATGTTCTCTATGTGCATACAACAGTTTTGTCATGCATTACGTTTATATTAATGTCACTATACATATGAAAGTTGTTTAGTATTACAAATCTGTGTCACATACATGGTTAAGGACAGATGAGCGCAACTCTTATGTAACATTTTCCCTGTATGTTTTATTGTCTTCTGGCTGCTTTAACTTTGGCGCTTAGGAGTGTAAGCCTTTACATGTGGCCATCTGCATGACATAGCCGAGTGTTAAATCACTTCATGATCCAGTAATCTGTCTCCAACCCAAGTCCCTCTGAAAATTTAATAAATCAAGATGGATTGTGGCTCAGTCACCTTAACATTTGCTTCTTGTTTACCTAGAAGAGTCACGTCTCATAGGAAAGTCTAGCAATAAATATAGAATACCTGTAGGCATTGGACATTAAATGACCGGTTTGATGGAATGAAGATCTATAGGGATATGAGAAGTAGCTCTGCGCTAAGATTAGTACTTTGCAAATATTCCAAAAAGAGAAAAAAGTAAGACTCAGTATTGAGGAATATAATAAAAGCAAATAAAACCTAAAGTAAATATAAAGATATAGGGAGGGAAAAGTTTAAACTTATTTGTGTTTATATTAATTTATGTTTTTTTTTTACATATTTCAGTGTATGAGATAGTTAGGTATAATTTGCGCTTACTCCATAATTACGCTATCAGTGTGCAGTTAGTTTTTGCTTTGCAAGATGAAAACCTAAATATTTAACAGGTGTTCTTCACATTTACATATTCTCATATGGTAAACTTTCAGCACACCTGCTTAAAGTTGGGTAAACAGAGTCTTGTGGGCATATATTGTGGAAATAGCTCCAATTATCCTTAGACAACCTTCATATCAGTCGTACGTAATCCAGCTTTAGACCTGTAAATGTGTTAGCCTTAAAATGATGCAAGAGAAAAATTGCTTACAACATGTTACACAGTTGAACAAAAAAAGTAAGCAAAACTTTTGAAATTCCCTGTATTTCTGCAATGATTATGATCCTTATTACAGTTATAGGCAAACAAAATTTAAAGAGGTTCTCCACTAGTCGGACTAACCAATCTGAATCCCTGCGCTTCCCCCGATTAAAATAATAACACTTATACTCGCCTCCGATGCCGCGTGGTTTCATCAGTGTCAACACTGGCTCTCCCAGGGCTCACGTGATATTATGTCACAAGATCCCCGG
Organism: Ranitomeya variabilis; assembly: GCF_051348905.1. Classification (NCBI taxonomy): domain Eukaryota; kingdom Metazoa; phylum Chordata; class Amphibia; order Anura; family Dendrobatidae; genus Ranitomeya; species Ranitomeya variabilis. The sequence continues at coordinate 477,993,040 of NC_135233.1, forward strand.
GACCAATCAGCGGTGGCTGTTGTGATCCGCTTTTTGGGCTCCCCTAGTGGTGGCTGGTGGTTCTGGAGACTTGTGTGTTCTTTTCTGCCTCAGCTCACCTGCTTCCATCAGTTTTGGGAGTTCCCTATTTAGCCTTGCTCTCCAGTCACTTCCTTGCCGGTCATCATTGTAACCTGAGTCTTTCAGTTGCATGTTCCTGCTACCAGTCTGCTGATCAGCTAAGTGGACTCTTGTCCTTTTTGTTTTGTATTTTTTGTCCAGTTTACAGTTTGTCATTTCCTGTTACTGGAAGCTCTTGTGGACTGAAATTGCCACTCCTGTGTCATGAGTTGACACAGGAGTCTTAAAGTAATTTCAGGATGGGTTTTTGAAAGGGTTTTTCAGCTGCCCGTGAAGTCCTCTTTTGTATCCTTCCTCTATCTAGTAAGTGGACCTCGCTTTGCTAAATCTACCTTCATACTGTGTATGTCTTTTCCTCTGAACTCACCGTTAATATATGTGGGGGCTACTATCATCTTTGGGGAATTTCACTAGAGGTAAGCCAGGTCTGTTCCTTCCTCTTCCAGGCGTAGTTAGTTCTCCGGCTGGCGCATGGCATCTAGGCAGCCGTAGGAATGCTTCCTGGCTACTGTTAGTTGTGTGGTAGATTTAGGTCACGGTCAGCTTGAGTTTCCATCACCCGAGGGCTAGTCTGTTATTTTGTGTTTCTGATGTTCCCATGCCATTGGGGAATCATGACAGTATGACCGGCCACTGTTAAAGTAATTGGCAGAAGAAAGGAGAGTAAAAGAAGTCTGTAGATTTTTTTTTTTTTCCTCACATGTTTGCTACTTAGTTGGCTCAGTTGTATTTCTGCTCTATTTACAGCCTTGCCTTTCTCTCCTTCTAATCCTTGAATGGCTCTGATCTCTCCGGTGTAAGGATGGACTCTCAGAGTTTGGCTGCAGGTTTAAATAATCTTGCTACGAAGGTTCAGAATTTACAAGATTATGTTATACGTACTCCTATTTCTGAACCTAAGATTCCTACACCAGAGGTATTTTCCGGAGATAGATCTCGGTTTCTGAATTTCAAATGTAATTGTAAATTATTCCTTTCTCTCAGACCTCACTCCTCTGGAGATCCTGTTCAGCAGGTTAAGATTGTGATTTCTTTGCTGCGAGGTGACCCTCAAAATTGGGCATTTTCATTGACACCAGGGGATCCTGCGTTGCTCAATGTGGATGCGTTTTTTCTGGCTTTAGGGTTGCTGTATGAGGAACCTAATTTGGAGATTCAAGCTGAAAAAGCTTTAATAGCCCTGTCTCAAGGGCAAGATGAAGCTGAGATATACTGCCAAAAATTTCGTAAATGGTCTGTGCTTACTCAGTGGAATGAGTGTGCCCTAGCGGCAATTTTCAGAGAAGGCCTTTCTGATGCCGTTAAGGATGTCATGGTGGGGTTTCCTACGCCCACAGGTCTGAATGAGTCCATCACAATGGCGATTCAGATTGATCGGCGTTTGCGGGAGCGCAAACCCGTGCACCATTTGGCGGTATCTTCTGAAGGGACGCCAGAGAAAATGCAATGTGACAGAATTCTGTCAAGAAGCGAGCGGCAGAATTATAGGCGCAAAAATGGCTTGTGCTTCTACTGTGGTGATTCCGCGCATGTTATATCAGCATGCTCTAAACGTACTAGGAAGGTTGACAGGTCTGTTTCTATTGGCACTTTGCAGTCTAAATTTCTTCTGTCTGTAACTCTGATTTGTTCATTATCAGTTATTACCGTGGATGCCTATGTGGACTCTGGCGCCGCTCTGAGTCTCATGGATTGGTCCTTCGCCAGGCGCTGTGGGTTTGATTTGGAGCCTCTGGAAGTTCCTATACCTCTGAAGGGTATTGATTCTACACCTCTGGCTTGTAATAGACCACAGTTCTGGACGCAAGTGACTATGCGTATGACTCCAGACCATCAGGAGATGATTCGCTTCCTCGTGTTGCATAATTTACATGATGTGTTAGTGCTTGGATTACCATGGTTGCAATCTCATAACCCAGTACTGGACTGGAAAACTATGTCTGTGTTAAGCTGGGGATGTCGGGGGGCTCATGGGGACATACCTTTGGTTTCTATCTCGTCATCTATTCCCTCTGAGGTTCCGGCATTTTTGTCGGATTTTGGGGATATTTTTGAAGAGCCTAAAATTGGTTCTCTCCCTCCCCACAGAGACTGTGATTGCGCCATAGATCTGATTCCAGGCAGTAAATTTCCAAAGGGTCGTTTGTTTAACCTATCTGTACCTGAGCATGCTGCCATGCGAGAGTATGTTAAGGAGTCCCTGGAAAAGGGACATATTCGTCGTCCTTCATCACCTTTAGGAGCTGGGTTTTTCTTTGTCTCTAAAAAGGATGGCTCGCTGAGGCCTTGTATTGATTATCGACTCCTGAATAAAATTACTGTCAAATATCAGTATCCGTTGCCGCTGCTTACTGATTTGTTTGCTCGCATAAGGGGGGCTAAGTGGTTCTCCAAGATTGATCTCCGTGGGGCGTATAATTTGGTGCGAATTAAGCAAGGGGATGAGTGGAAAACCGCATTTAATACGCCTGAGGGCCACTTTGAGTATTTAGTAATGCCTTTCGGCCTTTCTAATGCACCTTCAGTTTTTCAGTCCTTTATGCATGATATTTTCCGTGAATATCTGGATAAATTTATGATTGTGTATTTGGACGATATTTTGATTTTTTCTGAGGACTGGGAGTCTCATGTTCAGCAGGTCAGGAGGGTTTTTCGGGTCTTGCGGGAGAATTCTCTGTGTGTAAAGGGTTCTAAGTGTGTTTTTGGGGTTCAAAAGATTTCCTTTTTGGGGTACATTTTTTCCCCTTCTTCTGTTGAGATGGACCCTGTCAAGGTTCGGGCTATTTGTGACTGGACGCAGCCTACTTCTCTAAAGGGTCTTCAGAAGTTCTTGGGCTTTGCTAATTTTTATCGTCGATTTATAACTGTTTTTTCTGGTGTTGCTAAGCCTCTTACGGATTTGACTAAGAAGGGTGCTGATGTTGCCAATTGGTCCTCTGCCGCTGTGGAGGCCTTTCGGGAACTTAAGCGCCGCTTTTCGTCTGCCCCTGTGTTGCGCCAGCCTGATGTCTCTCTCCCCTTTCAGGTTGAGGTCGATGCTTCCGAGATCGGAGCGGGGGCGGTTTTGTCGCAGAAAAGTTCCGATTGCTCAGTGATGAGACCTTGTGCGTTCTTTTCTCGAAAATTTTCTGCCGCCGAAAGAAATTATGATGTCGGTAATCGGGAGCTTTTGGCCATGAAGTGGGCATTTGAGGAGTGGCGTCATTGGCTTGAGGGTGCTAGACATCAGGTGGTGGTTTTGACTGATCACAAGAATCTGATTTATCTTGAGTCTGCCAGGCGCCTGAATCTTAGACAGGCGCGCTGGTCGTTGTTTTTCTCTCGGTTTAATTTTGTGGTCTCATATCTACCAGGTTCTAAGAATGTGAAGGCAGATGCCCTTTCTAGGAGTTTTGAGCCTGATTCCCCTGGTGATTCGGAACCTACAGGTATCCTTAAGGATGGGGTGATATTATCCGCTATTTCCCCAGATCTGCGACGTGCTTTGCAAGAGTTTCAGGCGGATAGACCTGATCGCTGTCCACCTGGTAGACTGTTTGTTCCTGATGATTGGACCAGTAGAGTCATCTCGGAGGTTCATTCTTCTACGCTGGCGGGTCATCCTGGAATTTTTGGTACCAGGGATTTGGTGGCTAGATCCTTCTGGTGGCCATCTCTGTCTCGAGATTCTGAAGAACAAAGGAACCAGATCGGAAGAGGAAGGCAGCTTAGGCAAAGATACCAAATGGACCATCTTGGAAAAGCGATCACATACCACCCGGATGACAGACATGCCCTGAGACACCGGAAGATCTGAAATGAAATCCATGGAAATGTGTGTCCAAGGCCTCTTCGGGACAGGCAAGGGCAAGAGCAACCCGCTGGCACGAGAACAGCAAGGCTTAGCTCGAGCACAAGTCCCACAGGACTGCACAAATGACCGCACATCCCGTGACAAGGAAGGCCACCAAAAGGACCTAGCCACCAGATCTCTGGTGCCAAAAATTCCAGGATGCCCTGCCAACACCGAGGAATGAACCTCGGAAATGACTCTGCTGGTCCACTTATCAGGAACAAACAGTCTGTCAGGTGGACAAGAGTCAGGTCTACCAGCCTGAAATCTCTGCAACACACGTCGCAAATCCGGAGAAATGGCTGACAAAATAACTCCCTCTTTAAGAATACCAACTGGTTCTACGACTCCAGGAGAGTCAGGCACAAAGCTCCTTGAAAGAGCATCAGCCTTCACATTCTTTGAACCTGGTAAATACGAGACCACAAAGTCAAAACGGGAGAAAAACAATGACCAGCGGGCCTGTCTAGGATTCAGGCGTTTAGCAGACTCGAGATACATCAGATTTTTGTGATCAGTCAAGACCACCACACGATGCTTAGCACCCTCGAGCCAATGACGCCACTCCTCAAATGCCCACTTCATGGCCAACAACTCCCGATTGCCAACATCATAATTCCGCTCAGCAGGCGAAAACTTCCTAGAGAAAAAGGCACATGGTCTCATTACAGAGCAACCAGGGCCTCTCTGCGACAAAACGGCCCCTGCCCCAATCTCAGAAGCATCCACTTCAACCTGAAAGGGCAGTGAGACATCAGGCTGGCACAAAACAGGCGCCGAAGTAAACCGGCGCTTCAACTCTTGGAAAGCTTCCACGGCTGCAGGAGCCCAGTTAGCAACATCAGAACCTTTCTTGGTCATATCCGTCAAAGGTTTAACAACGCTAGAAAAATTAGCGATAAAACGACGGTAGAAGTTAGAAAAACCCAAGAACTTCTGAAGACTTTTAACTGACGTGGGCTGAGTCCAATCATGAATAGCTCGGACCTTGACTGGGTCCATCTCCACCGCAGAAGGGGAAAAAATAAACCCCAAAAAGGGAACCTTCTGTACTCCAAAGAGACACTTTGAGCCCTTAACAAACAAAGCATGCTCACGCAAAACCTGAAATACCATCCTGACCTGCTCTACATGCGAGTCCCAATCATCAGAAAAAAACAGAATATCATCCAGATAAACAATCATAAATTTATCCAGATACTTCCAGAAAATATCATGCATAAAGGACTGAAACACTGAAGGAGCATTAGAGAGCCCAAAAGGCATCACCAAGTACTCAAAATGACCTTCGGGCGTATTAAATGCAGTTTTCCATTCATCTCCCTGCTTAATGCGCACAAGGTTGTGCGCTCCATGAAGATCTATCTTGGTGAGCCACTTGGCACCTTTAATCCGGGCAAACAAGTCCGACAACAGAGGCAAAGGATTCTGAAATTTAACAGTGATTTTATTCAGAAGCCGATAGTCAATACAAGGTCTCAAAGATCTGTCCTTCTTGGCCACAAAAAAGAATCCCGCACCAAGAGGGGAAGAGGATGGACGGATATGCCCCTTCTCCAGAGACTCCTTGATATACGAACGCATTGCGGTATGCTCAGGTACAGACAGATTAAATAGTCTTCCCTTAGGAAATTTACTACCTGGAATCAAATCTATGGCGCAGTCACAGTCCCTATGAGGAGGCAGAGCACTGGACCTGGACTCGCTGAATACATCCTGATAATCAGACAAATACTCAGGAACTTCCGAAGGAGTAGAGGAAGCAATAGACACCGGCGGGGAATCACCATCTCCCTGACAGCCCCAACTTGACACAGACATTGCCTTCCAATCCAAGACTGGATTATGGGTCTGTAACCATGGCAGACCCAAAACGACCAAATCATGCATTTTATGCAGAACAAGAAAACGAATCACCTCCCGATGTTCAGGAGTCATGCACATGGTTACCTGTGTCCAAAACTGCGGTTTATTTTCCGCCAATGGCGTAGCATCAATACCTCTAAGAGGGATAGGATTTACCAAAGGCTCAAGAACAAAACCACAGCGCTTGGCAAATGACAGATCCATAAGACTCAGGGCAGCACCTGAATCCACAAACGCCATAACAGGGTAGGAAGACAATGAGCAAATTAAAGTCACAGACAATATAAATTTAGGTTGCAAATTACCAATGGCGACAGGGCTAACAACCCTTGTTAGGCGTTTAGAGCATGCTGATATAACATGTGTAGAATCACCACAGTAAAAACACAACCCATTCTGACGTCTATGATTTTTCCGTTCATTTCTAGTCTGAATTCTATCACATTGCATTAAATCAGGTGTTTGGTCAGACAACACCACCAGAGGATTAGCAGTTTTGCGCTCCCGCAAACGCCGGTCAATTTGAATAGCCAGCGCCATGGAATCATTCAGACTTGTAGGAATGGAGAAACCCACCATCACATTCTTAATGGCTTCAGAAAGGCCTTTTCTGAAATTTGCGGCCAGAGCACACTCATTCCACTGAGTAAGCACGGACCATTTCCGAAATTTTTGGCAATACACTTCAGCTTCATCCTGGCCCTGAGAAATAGCCAGCAAGGCTTTTTCTGCCTGAATTTCAAGATTGGGTTCCTCGTAAAGCAATCCGAGCGCCAGAAAAAACGCATCAATATTTGCCAATGCCGGATCTCCTGGTGCTAGCGAGAAGGCCCAATCCTGAGGGTCGCCCCGTAAGAAAGAGATAACAATTTTAACTTGCTGAGCTGAGTCTCCAGATGAACGGGGTCTCAGAGATAGAAACAATTTACAATTATTCCTGAAATTCCTAAACTTGAATCGGTCTCCAGAGAACAGTTCAGGAATAGGTATTTTAGGTACAGACATTGGACTACTGGTAACAAAATCTTGTATGCCCTGCACACGAGCAGCAAGCTGATCCACACTTGTAATCAAGGTCTGGACATTCATGTCTGCAGCAAGCACAAGCCACTCAGAGGTAAAGGGGAGGAACAAAGAGAGGAAAAAAAAAAAAAAAGAAAAACTCAGAATTTCCTTTCTTATTATCCCACTTCTGCAATGCATTAAACATTCAACTTTGGCCTGGCATACTGTTATGACCCCAATGGCAGAGGGTCTCAAAAGTACATACCAAGTCTGCAAACATAAAAAACCAGCTCATAGGGCAGTGGTAACTGGGCTAACCGTATATCTAATCCTAGCACCACAAATAGCAGCAGCCGGGGAACGTGCCTACGTTGGTTCTAGACGTCTCGCGCCAGCCGGAGAACTAACTAACCCTAGAAGGGAAAAGATAGACCTTTCTTGCCTCCAGAGAAAAGACCCCAAAAGTTGGATACAAGCCCCCCACAAATAATAACGGTGAGGTAAGGAGAAAAGACAAACGTAAGAATTAACTAGATATTTAGCAAAGAGAGGCCCACTGACTAATAGCAGAATATAGTAAGATGACTTATACGGTCAGCAAAAACCCTATCAAAATTTCCTCGCTGGATACTCAAGAACCCCCGAACCGTCTAACGGCCCGGGGGGAGAATACCAGCCCCCTAGAGCTTCCAGCAAAATCAGGAATCACATTTAGTACAAGCTGGACAGAAAATAAGAGCCATACAAATAACCAAAAAACAAGGAAGCACTACTTAGCTTAATTTTGCAAGAACCAGGACCAGCAGACAGGAGCAAACAGAAAGGATCTGATTACAAAGATGCCAGGCACTGGACTGAGAATCCAGGAAGCTTATGTAGCAACACCCCTGGACTAACGACCCAGGTGGGTGCCAAACTGAGAAAGACAATCCCAGAGTCATATCACCAGTGACCACAAGAGGGAGCCAAAAAAGTCTAATTCACAACAGACAACCTCCTCAAAAAGCCTAGCCACATGACCTAGTATAAGAAGTCAAATCAGACACTCCATTTGCAGACATGTCGGGGTATTTGCTCCCTCATCGGTGCAAAGCAGTAAGTCTAATTTGGTTGAATGATAGGCCTGTTACAGTGGGTCTGTCATGGGCCCTGCTCTGGTATGACTAAATCAACAGAGAGCGAGAGATGAACCTGTATTACATGCAAACTGAAAGGTCCATTAAAGAATCCACCACACAGAGGATAAAATAGTCCAGGAACACGAATACAGTCCAGTAACAGGAAAAATGCCCCGGAGGTGAGTGACCATCCTCCAGTTTTGTTTTCCAGGGTAATCAGAATTCCTCTAAGGGTATGTGCACATGTTCAGTAATTGGCAGCGCTTTGGATGCAGCACATGTCTGCTGTGTCCAAAGCGCTGCTGGCTATTGAACTCAGGTGATTCCGCATGTGATCACTGAATCGTGAAGATTCACCGCGTCAAATACATTGTACTGGTGACATTTATCTTGTAGAGACTCACGTCTCCTCAAGATAAATAGACATGCTGCAGTCTGGAAAGACGTCCCGCATGTCCGTCTCCACAGGTGATGCGCGGGTCTCTGCGGACACATAGTGGACATTGGGGTTTCTTGAAATCCCATCCACTATGCTTTAACAGCTGGACTGTCAGTATTCCAGGTTTTCCAAGTCACCTTGTGAATGATCTTGCCTTTTGTTGAAAATGGAGTTTGCTGTTTTTGTCTGCCCTACTTCCTGCTCGTTTGTTTAAAACCCGGCTCAGGTGTCCGCTTCCTTGCTGGAGTATTCTGCTTCCGTTCCCCTTCAGCTCAGCTGCTTGTTCTTAGTGTGCTTCTACCTGTGGCTCTGGACATTCTCTGCATGTTGTCTTTACTCTGTTGACTTTGGAACTTAACCCTTGGTTCACTCCTCCTGGTAAGAATTGTGTTTCTGAACTGTGTTTCTGGACTCTGTGTTGCTACTTAATCCTTCATTACTCCCCCCTGTGGGAGCTGCTGGAACCAACACCAGTATAAGGGTCATTCCATGTCAAGTGTACCAGTGGTCCCCATTCGACCTTCTCCGATTTTGCTGAAAATTTATAAGGATGTACATGTATGTTTGAAAAGAGGTTCTGTAAATTTTTAGGGCCAGATCTCAAATACATTGGGCACTGTTGACCTTTCACTGGAGGTTCCACCAAGCCTGCGGCTTCAGCTAAGAGGATTTTGCAAACTTTGGCACATAGCCATTAGAGTTCTATACTGGCTATGATGCTGAAATTTGGCATACTAGCTCAAATTTTGCTGCTAAACACGACAAAGTTATTACCGGCTATGACAAAACAATATTTCGGCTGCAATTTTGTGTCAAAGTAGCTTGAAAAACGCGTCGCATAAAATTTATGCCAAACTTTGCCCATATATAACTCAAGACCAAAAACCAATAGTAACTGGTGCTTTGCCCTGTACACCAAACATCTACATGACTTTGCATTGCAGCAATATCACGGTCAAAGCATATGTATTTGTGGAAATATTCACACCCACATATGATGAAAAACTTAAAAAAAAAACGAATTTTACCTATTTTTAGGTCAAATTTCTCAAAAAGGGTACCCCTAAAATATATTAATTCTGATATCATTAGAAAGAGCACATTTTTCTCTACAAGGATCATTGGGTTTTTTTTTGGAGTCTCTCAGTTTAAGAAATGAAAAATGCCACTGAACATGGTGTTATTTATTAATACGCAATGAATGGTAACTGCACTATTCAAACCCTTGCGTTGGTCCATGGTGGTTATATCACAACCAATTCCGTAAGAATTGGTATTATAATCCTATTAAGAATTGTAATAATGCTGTCTATCGAGAATTGGCAGCCCCATCGCCTAGGAGCCATGGCCGTTAGCCGTGCAAGGCGAGCCTCGGGTGGTCTCTTTATCGCAGGTTCCGAAGCCTGAGGGTGGGTGTCTTTGCCTAGGATCCCAAGCTTAATATTGGGTATCTTTTGTTGGTTCCCAAGCCATAATGTTCAGTCTAAGTGGTCTGGAATTGTTGCTGAATTTGCAACATAATCGGTTCAGAGAAGCTGTATTGTCGGCCCATTGCTGTTGCAGCTGTGCTGAAATTATTGCAATGATTGACTGCTCGGGAATCCAGCATGTATCATTTATCACAGGCCAGTGAAAGAAGTTAGCTGGTCCATGAGGATGCATAAAATTTATTAATGCATCATGCTTGTCGACTGAAATTTCAGAAATATTTCCAATCCACCAGTTCCTATCGTAAATGCAGACAATGTATTGCCCTGGCTGGAGGTTAGCAATTGGCACAAAAGGCATTTCTGATCTGACAGATCTATCTACATGGGCAATGAAAGATGATGGGTCATTTGACACCCTTGAAATGCAAATCTTTTTGTCATCAATTGGCACAAACTGGTGATTTTCTCTTGTTCCAGCAATCGTATGTCCATCTTTGAACCTTTCCTCTTGAACTACCCGTATTTCGTCAATTTTTTCTTTTGGAACAAAAAAAAACTTGATTCCATGCAGTTGCTCGTTGCAAAAGTTGAATAAATCCACCGGGGTTAGTATTTGGTTTTCAGTTGGGCGTTGAAGACTGGCATGAGCTGCCAACCTCTTTGCTGTCCCTCCAATCCCATCACAGGGCGACTTTCCATGACTGGTACCAAAAAAATTCCATTCAGCGCTGATATTGAAATCAGCATTGTGGTGGCACAAGTAGAGAAAATTTTTGAAATTTTTGTACTGGGCTGCAGATCCATCGCTGAAGTAGTGGATATGATGAATCCCATAGATGAGTCTTGAGATACTCCACAATTACTGTTAAGAAAGTGTGGACTGCAACTGTGTCATGTCGTGAGCAATCACTGATTATGCACAAGCTGATGTTCTGCGCAGCTTCACCATTTAACTCCTTGAAGTAAATTACAAATGGGTGTTGTTGTGAATTTGGATTCTGGGCTCCCCCGGTGGCTACTGGTGGAATTGAACTGGTGTTTTCATCTTCTCTGTTCACCTGTTCCCATCAAGATGTGGGAGTCGCTATATAACCTTGCTGCTCTGTTAGTTGCTTGCCGGTCAACAATGTTATCAGAAGCCTCTCTGTGCTTGTTCCTGCTCCTAGACAACTACTAGATAAGTTGGACTCTTGTCCATGTTTGTTTTTGCATTTTTGTTCCAGTTCACAGCTGTAGTTTCGTTACTGTGTCTGGAAAGCTCTTGTGAACAGGAATTGCCACTCTGGTGTTATGAGTTAATGCCAGAGTTTTAAAGTAATTCCTGGATGGTGTTTTGATAGGGTTTTCAGCTGACCATGAAAGTGTCCTTTCTGTCTTCTGCTATGTAGTAAGTGGACCTCAAATTTGCTAAACCTATTTTCATACTACGTTTGTTATTTCATCTTAATTCACCGCCAATACATGTGGGGGGCCTCTGTCTCCTTTTGGGGTATTTCTCTAGAGGTGAGCTAGGACTAATATTTTCCTCTGCTAGCATTATTTAGTCCTCCGGCTGGTGCTGGGCATCTAGAATCAACGTAGGCATGCTACCCGGCCACTGCTAGTTGTGTGTTAGGTTTAGTTCATGGTCAGCTCAGTTCCCATCTTCCAAGAGCTAGTTCCTATATATGCTGATGCTATGTTCTCTTGCCATTGAGAACATGACAGTTTGACCGGCCCACAAAGTGTTAATTGTTTGGGCTGAAGCAGGAGAAAAAGAAGTGTTTAAGGGAATTTTTTTTTTTTTTTTCCCCTCAGAGTTTTGCTGCCTAGCCCTTAATTGCTGTCTAGCTGCTTCTTACCTCCTCTTAACCTTTGAATGGCTCTGTGTCCACCTGTTTGTAATGGATCTACAGAGTGTAACTGCAGGTTTGAATAATCTCGCCACGAAGGTACAAAATTTGCAAGACTTTGTTTTTCATGCACCTGTATCTGAGCCGAGAATTCCTTGGCCGGAATTTTTCTCGGGAAATAGATCTGGGTTTCAGAATTTTCGAAATAATTGCAAATTATTTTTGTCCCTGAAATTTCGCTCTGCCGGAGACCCTGCACAGCAGGTCAGGATTGTGATTTCCTTGCTCCGGGGCGACCCTCAAGACTGGGCTTTTTCATTGACACCAGGGGATCCTGCGTTGCTCAATGTGGATGCGTTTTTTCTGGCCTTGGGGTTGCTTTATGACGAACCTCATTTGGAGCTTCAGGCAGAAAAAACTTTGATGTCCCTATCTCAGGGGCAAGATGAAGCGGAAATTTACTGTCAAAGATTCCGTAAATGGTCTGTGCTTACTCAGTGGAATGAGTGCGCCCTGGCGGCGACTTTCAGAGAGGGTCTCTCTGATGCCATTAAGGATGTTATGGTGGGGTTCCCTGTGCCTGCGGGTCTGAATGAGTCCATGACAATGGCTATTCAGATCGATAGGCGTTTGCGGGAGCGCAAACCAGTGCACCATCTGGCGGTGTCCACTGAGAAGTCGCCAGAGAGTATGCAGTGTGATAGAATTCTGTCCCGAAGCGAGCGGCAGAATTTTAGACGGAAAAATGGGTTGTGTTTCTATTGTGGTGATTCTACTCATGTTATATCAGCATGCTCTAAGCGCACTAAAAAGCTTGATAAATCTGTTTCCATTTGCACCTTACCGTCTAAGTTTATTCTATCTGTGACCTTGATTTGCTCTTTGTCATCTATTACCACGGACGCCTATGTCGACTCTGGCGCCGCTTTGAGTCTTATGGATTGGTCCTTTGCCAAACGCTGTGGGTATGATTTAGAGCCTTTGGAGACTCTTATTCCTCTGAAGGGGATTGACTCCACCCCATTGGCTAATAATAAACCACAATACTGGACACAAGTAACTATGCGTATTAATCCGGATCACCAGGAGATTATTCGCTTTCTGGTGCTGTATAATCTACATGATGATTTGGTACTAGGATTGCCTTGGCTGCAATCTCACAACCCAGTCCTCGACTGGAGAGCTATGTCTGTGTTGAGCTGGGGATGTAAGGGGGCTCATGGGGATGTACCTGTGGTTTCCATTTCATCATCTATTCCCTCTGAAATTCCTGAGTTCCTGTCTGACTATCGTGACGTCTTTGAAGAATCCAAGCTTGGTTCATTACCTCCGCACCGAGAGTGCGATTGTGCCATAGATTTAATCCCGGGTAGTAAATACCCAAAGGGTCGTTTATTTAATCTGTCTGTGCCTGAACATGCTGCTATGCGAGAATATATAAAGGAGTCCTTGGAAAAGGGACATATTCGTCCATCGTCATCTCCCTTAGGAGCCGGTTTTTTCTTTGTGTCAAAAAAAGACGGCTCTTTGAGACCATGTATCGATTATCGGCTTTTGAATAAAATCACTGTAAAATATCAATACCCATTGCCGTTGCTGACTGATTTGTTTGCTCGCATAAAGGGGGCCAAGTGGTTCTCTAAGATTGACCTTCGTGGGGCGTATAATTTGGTGCGAATCAGGCAGGGGGATGAGTGGAAAACCGCATTTAATACGCCCGAGGGCCACTTTGAGTATTTAGTGATGCCTTTTGGTCTTTCAAATGCTCCGTCAGTTTTCCAGTCCTTTATGCATGATATTTTTCGCGATTATTTGGATAAATTTATGATTGTGTATCTGGATGATATTCTGATTTTTTCGGATGACTGGGACTCTCATGTCCAGCAAGTCAGGAGGGTTTTCCAGGTTTTGCGGTCTAATTCTTTGTGTGTGAAGGGTTCTAAGTGTGTTTTTGGGGTACAGAGGATTTCCTTTTTGGGATATATTTTTTCTCCCTCTTCCATTGAAATGGATCCTGTCAAGGTTCAAGCTATTTGTGATTGGACGCAGCCCTCTTCTCTTAAGAGTCTTCAGAAATTTTTGGGCTTTGCTAACTTTTATCGTCGATTTATTGCTGGTTTTTCGGATATTGCTAAGCCATTGACCGATTTGACTAAGAAGGGTGCTGATGTTGCTGATTGGTCCCCTGACGCTGTGGAGGCCTTTCGGGAGCTTAAGCGCCGTTTTTCCTCTGCCCCTGTGTTGCGTCAGCCTGATGTTGCTCTACCTTTTCAGGTTGAGGTCGACGCTTCTGAGATCGGAGCTGGGGCAGTGTTGTCGCAGAAAAGTTCTGACTGCTCCGTGATGAGGCCTTGTGCCTTCTTTTCCCGTAAGTTTTCGCCCGCTGAGCGGAATTATGATGTTGGGAATCGGGAGCTTTTGGCCATGAAGTGGGCTTTTGAGGAGTGGCGTCATTGGCTTGAGGGGGCCAGACATCAGGTGGTGGTATTGACTGACCACAAAAACTTGATTTATCTTGAGACCGCCAGGCGCCTGAATCCTAGACAGGCGCGCTGGTCATTATTTTTCTCTCGGTTTAATTTTGTGGTGTCATACCTACCGGGTTCTAAGAATGTTAAGGCGGATGCCCTTTCTAGGAGTTTTGAGCCTGACTCGCCTGGTAACTCTGAGCCCACAGGTATCCTTAAGGATGGAGTGGTATTGTCAGCCGTTTCTCCAGACCTGCGGCGGGCCTTGCAGGAGTTTCAGGCGGATAGACCGGATCGTTGCCCACCTGATAAACTGTTTGTTCCTGATGATTGGACCAGTAGAGTCATCTCTGAGGTTCATTCTTCTGCGTTGGCGGGTCATCCTGGCATTTTTGGTACCAGGGATTTGGTGGCAAGGTCCTTCTGGTGGCCTTCCCTGTCACGAGATGTGCGAGGCTTTGTGCAGTCTTGTGACGTTTGTGCTCGGGCCAAGCCTTGTTGCTCTCGGGCTAGTGGATTATTGTTGCCCTTGCCCATTCCTAAGAGACCTTGGACGCACATCTCGATGGATTTTATTTCAGATCTGCCTGTTTCTCAGAAGATGTCTGTCATCTGGGTGGTGTGTGACCGTTTCTCTAAGATGGTCCATTTGGTTCCTCTGCCCAAGTTGCCTTCTTCTTCCGAGTTGGTTCCTCTGTTTTTTCAAAATGTTGTTCGTTTGCATGGTATTCCTGAGAATATCATTTCTGACAGAGGGACCCAATTCGTGTCTAGATTTTGGCGGGCATTCTGTGCTAGGATGGGCATAGATTTATCTTTTTCGTCCGCTTTCCATCCTCAGACGAATGGCCAGACCGAGCGGACTAATCAGACCCTGGAGACATATCTGAGGTGTTTTGTGTCTGCTGACCAGGATGATTGGGTTGCTTTTTTGCCATTGGCAGAGTTCGCTCTCAATAATCGGGCCAGCTCTGCCACTTTGGTGTCCCCGTTTTTCTGTAATTCGGGGTTTCATCCTCGATTTTCCTCTGGTCAGGTGGAATCTTCGGATTGTCCTGGAGTGGATGCTGTGGTGGAGAGATTGCATCAGATCTGGGGGCAGGTGGTGGACAATTTGAGGTTGTCCCAGGAGAAGACTCAGCTTTTTGCCAACCGCCACCGTCGTGTTGGTCCTCGGCTTTGTGTTGGGGATTTGGTGTGGTTGTCTTCTCGTTTTGTCCCTATGAGGGTCTCTTCTCCTAAGTTTAAGCCTCGGTTCATCGGCCCGTATAAGATATTGGAGATTCTTAACCCTGTTTCCTTCCGTTTGGACCTCCCTGCATCCTTCTCTATTCATAACGTTTTTCATCGGTCATTGTTGCGCAGGTATGAGGTACCGGTTGTGCCTTCCGTTGAGCCTCCTGCTCCGGTGTTGGTTGAGGGTGAGTTGGAGTACGTTGTGGAGAAAATCTTAGACTCTCGTGTTTCCAGACGGAGACTCCAGTATCTGGTCAAGTGGAAGGGATACGGCCAGGAGGATAATTCTTGGGTGAATGCATCTGATGTTCATGCCTCTGATCTGGTTCGTGCCTTTCATAGGGCCCGTCCTGATCGCCCTGGTGGTTCTGGTGAGGGTTCGGTGCCCCCTCCTTGAGGGGGGGGTACTGTTGTGAATTTGGATTCTGGGCTCCCCCGGTGGCTACTGGTGGAATTGAACTGGTGTTTTCATCTTCTCTGTTCACCTGTTCCCATCAAGATGTGGGAGTCGCTATATAACCTTGCTGCTCTGTTAGTTGCTTGCCGGTCAACAATGTTATCAGAAGCCTCTCTGTGCTTGTTCCTGCTCCTAGACAACTACTAGATAAGTTGGACTCTTGTCCATGTTTGTTTTTGCATTTTTGTTCCAGTTCACAGCTGTAGTTTCGTTACTGTGTCTGGAAAGCTCTTGTGAACAGGAATTGCCACTCTGGTGTTATGAGTTAATGCCAGAGTTTTAAAGTAATTCCTGGATGGTGTTTTGATAGGGTTTTCAGCTGACCATGAAAGTGTCCTTTCTGTCTTCTGCTATGTAGTAAGTGGACCTCAAATTTGCTAAACCTATTTTCATACTACGTTTGTTATTTCATCTTAATTCACCGCCAATACATGTGGGGGGCCTCTGTCTCCTTTTGGGGTATTTCTCTAGAGGTGAGCTAGGACTAATATTTTCCTCTGCTAGCATTATTTAGTCCTCCGGCTGGTGCTGGGCATCTAGAATCAACGTAGGCATGCTACCCGGCCACTGCTAGTTGTGTGTTAGGTTTAGTTCATGGTCAGCTCAGTTCCCATCTTCCAAGAGCTAGTTCCTATATATGCTGATGCTATGTTCTCTTGCCATTGAGAACATGACAGGGTGTACTGTAGCTTGACTATTTTTCCAGTGGAAACCTTGAATGGCATCTTGAACAATAAATGAGTAATTTTCAGCAAAGTCCATAAGGATCACAAGCTCTCCAGGTCTCAGATTTTCCTTCAACGATTTCAGATATCAACTTTGATGCTTGGCGATGTAGTGATGGCTACAAAGTTTAGAAATTTTCAAAACCAATTCTTCAATGAAATCTTCTATAGTCAGTTGTTTCGTATCAAGCGTGTCTCGATCAGTGTGAATCCATTGTTTGAACTCAATAATATCTTCAGGGTCACTGTTGACAAACACATTGACTAGAAATTCTTTTAAAACTTCAGGACCCAGGCATTTATCACAACGGCCAAGCATACAGTCCTTGGATTCAATTCCACAGACCATTTTGCATATGAGCTCTTTGTAGTCATCATTGATTGGGCATGCTGCAAGCATTAGTTTGACATTTTGGTGAATGGTACACACAAACGGAATGGGTTCCAGCAGATCCAACGGTTACGCACCACTTTGGCCGAAGCTCACACAACTTGGAAAATCCAATTTCAGGGCCATTCCGATCCCAATAGGCAACAAACATTTCCCTCATATTGCTCAGTAATAGTCGCTTTTGCATCTGCTTTTTTTCTCCTGCTATTCGCACTGATACATAGTCTTTTTTACCAGGGCACATTCGACTGAATTCATCATCCTCAAAAAATGCCTGCACCTTTTTCTTCACTTCCTCGGAAACTTTCTTGCCACACTTGATTCTAGGTAAGGCTAAGATCCCATGTTCACATTTAAGCTTTCGAGCTTGTTTGACCATTCGTTCAGAGACACCGAATTTGTCTGATATAGCCTTAATGGACCAACTTTTAGATGCCAATGTCAAGATTTGGACCTTTTTGGACAGCAATGGGCCAACAATACAGCTTCTCTGAACCGATTATGTTGCAAATTCAGCAACAATTCCAGACCACTTAGACTGAACATTATGGCTTGGGAACCAACAAAAGATACCCAATATTAGGCTTGGGATCCTAGGCAAAGACACCCACCCTCAGGCTTTGGAACCTGCGATAAAGAGACCGCCCGAGGCTCGCCTTGCACGGCTATCGGCCATGGCTCCTAGGCGATGGGGCTGCCAATTCTCGAAAGACAGCATTATTACAACTCTTAATAGGATTATAATACCAATTGTTAGGGAATTGGTTGTGGTATAACCACCATGGACCAACGCAAGGGTTTGAATAGTGCAGTTACCATTCATTGCGTATTAATAAATAACACCATGTTCAGTGGCATTTTTCATTTCTTAAACTGAGAGACTCCAAAAAAAACCCCAATGATCCTTGTAGAGAAAAATTTGCTCTTTCTAATGATATCAGAATTAATATATT
Source organism: Ranitomeya variabilis (assembly GCF_051348905.1). Classification (NCBI taxonomy): domain Eukaryota; kingdom Metazoa; phylum Chordata; class Amphibia; order Anura; family Dendrobatidae; genus Ranitomeya; species Ranitomeya variabilis. The sequence continues at coordinate 478,010,912 of NC_135233.1, forward strand.
TTAGGGGTACCCTTTTTGAGAAATTTGACCTAAAAATAGGTAAAATTAGTTTTTTTTAAGTTTTTCATCATATGTGGGTGTGAATATTTCCACAAATACATATGCTTTGACCGTGATATTGCAGCAATGCAAAGTCATGTAGATGTTTGGTGTACAGGGCAAAGCACCAGTTACTATTGGTTTTTGGTCTTGAGTTATATATGGGCAAAGTTTGGCATAAATTTTATGCGATGCGTTTTTCAAGCTACTTTGACACAAAATTGCGGCCGAAATATTGTTTTGTCATAGCCGGTAATAATTTTATCGTGTTTAGCAGCAAAAGTTGAGCTAGTATGCCAAATTTCAGCATCATAGCCAGTATAGAACTCTAATGGCTATGTGCCAAAGTTTGCAAAATCCTCTTAGCTGAAGCCACAGGCTTGGTGGAACCTCCAGTGAAAGGTCAACAGTGCCCAATGTATTTGAGATCTGGCCCTAAAAATTTACAGAACCTCTTTTCAAACATACATGTACATCCTTATAAATTTTCAGCAAAATCGGAGAAGGTCGAGTGGGGACGATTTTTAAAACTGGTCCACTTGATGTGGAATGACCCATAATACTTTAATGTGAACCTGTTTCTGGACTTACCCGTGTTCCTGCCACATCTGAGATCAACTTGTGAACTAGTTTCTGGACTTACCCGTGTTCATGTCATACCTGGGATTAACCTGAGGACTTGTTCTGGACTTCTCTGTGTTTACTACATACCTGGATTGTACTCTTTCTGCACCGCCAGTGTTTGGATCCGCACCACGTCACCAGTCACACTCACCTTTTGATCACCTTGCTGAGGACACTGTCTTAAGAACTCTGCCGTTTTGCTGTATATGTTTCAAGGACTTGTTTCATTGCAGGCCACTGTGGGTTATCAGTATATTTTTTTGTGTGTTATCTGCTGTTGTACAAATACACTTTTTGCACTAAAGAAACCCGTCTCTGTCTGTTCATTGCCCCACGCTACCAGAATCCTTGAGTTCCTACAATAGTATTACATGGACTCTGCGGGTTGGATGCTGCGCAAGTACGCAGCATCCAACCTTCAGCGCTTACTTATCATGTACACCTACCCTCAGTCTCTCTGGGGTGCTAGCCCATCAGCATTCCTCAAAGGATCTATCTTCCTTGTCTCTCCGTCCTCCTCAGGCCCCCTTCTTATATCCAGGGGTAGCCAGACGGGTCAGATGGTTTTCAGGCCCCCTAGACCTGGCAACGTAGCCTCAGAGATCAAGGCACTACAGGGAGTGATTTGTGGCGTTTGGAGAGCTGAGGGGTCATGAATGGACAGTCAGGAAAAGTCAGCAGGAGTTTTATGAAGAGGCATGGACTCATTCCATAACTGATGTAATTCAGTTATCGGATATTTTGTAAGGTAATTAAGACTCTAAACAAGACAGGGAATACACAGAATGATACAGAGCAACAAGACAACGCTCCTAAAATAAGTTAAAGTACGAACATAGACAGAATGATACCCCACACACCATATCAGACCATCACAGGGTCTAATGGGAAATGTGTTTCCTTGTGGAGAGTGTCAAGCCAACATAATGAGTCTTATAGGCTATGCATTGCTTCTCTAGGATATTAAATATGCAAATACCTACTTCAGTGAGGTAAATGGCTACTTCAGTGAGGTAGCAATCGTATTGGGGTAGCAATCCGAAGGCTCGCTAAAGGATCGATGTTGACTTTTAGGATTGCTACCCCACTAGTGTTGCTACCTCTATGAAGAAGCTATTTGCATATTTAACTTCCCAGAGGAGCATCGCATGGCCTATAAGTCTCCTTGCGCCGGCTTGCCGGTGTCCACAAGGGGAAACGTTCCCCTTTAGTGTCTTTGTTTTTCTAACATCCTTTTCCTGGTTAATTAGGCTGCAGTTGTATTTCTGCTATGCACCAGTGATAGGTTAGATTTGTTGGAAAGTAAAATATCTTCTTGAGATGCCGAGGCAACTATGTGACGCACAACAATTTTTCCTTCTGGTCTTTTTTTTTAATAGGACCTGTGCATTATGCTCCTTGGGTGATTTTAATGTTGTTGAAGTCAGTTGTTTTATTGTTGCTTCTCATTACAGAGAGGGAAAGATATCTTCTCGCTCTGTTGTTTCCTGAGCTCCCACAGGACATGCATATGGCCCAGGAGTGCCCATGCTCAACCACCTCCACTCTAAAGAAGTTCCTCTTCACAGCAGTTATTTGCAGATCAGCACAACTGTTTTTACTTGCATTGATTTGGATAGTTGGGAAAATATGTGGGGTTTTAGGCCTTGTTCAGACATTTATCAAACACAGTCCAAGTACAGATAGCAATATACACGTTGGCTGTGGGTCTCCTTACCCAAACTTGACAGCCACATAAGTATATATGAAGCTCTTGCGTTCGGGTCAGGAGACCAGCTGCCAGTTCACGTGGACATCTGAATGAGGCTTTGCTTTTGAAAAATTGTGATATACTGTACTTTTTGCACAATATCTAATTACTTTCCAATGTGGTACTATTTGTGGATGTTCACATATGCATGTTAGCATCCTTATGGGAAAAAACATAAATATTTTTTCTATTTCAGGAACTTTGATGATTTGCTAATTTAAAATTTACTTGGGACCAATCTAAAGATCGGTTGATCAATCAGGCAGTGAGATCTCCTAAAATTCCTGACCACTCAGTATCTATTCAGTAGCCTAGTATTAAAGGGAATCTGTCAGTAAGATCAGCCATCCTAAGCCGTTTATATAGGCATGAAAGTCATATTACGTTGTATAAAATGATACCTTGATATCTGCAATCCATTGTCTTGTTCTAGAGAAATCCATGTTTTTCTTAATATGTAAATGAACTGTTAAGATCTATGGTCCGGACATAGATCTTCCTTAGAATCTGCCTCCAGAGCTATTTTAAATGATAGGGATCATTACCAGTGTGAGACATGTAGATCAGGAGAGCAGACTGTCAGTCATTACTGTTTTTTTTTATGGCCGCACTGGAGAGATGCTACTAATCTAAGTTTCCTGTCCCAGTCTTTTACTTCTCAGCCTCTGCCTTCAGCTCTTCCCAGCACTTCTCCGATCCCACACAGCCATCTTGTGACTGCAACTTCTGACTGACCGGAAGTCAGAGGTAATGGTCACAAGCTGTCAGTGAACGTTTATGAGATCCTCATTCTGCCTTTCATAGACTTACACTGAGTTGTTACTTCCGGCTCACCCAACAAGCACTGGCGCGATCTGGCAGGTCACAGACTGCTTGAGACCGATCGGAGTGGCGTCAGGAAGAGCTGAAGATGGCAGCTGGTAAGTATAAGACTATGGACAGGGAACTTAGATTAGTGGCACCACTCCAGCGCTGCAATAAAAAAAAACACCGGAGTGGTGCGTTAAGGTAGAAAGTGAACATTATCATTCAGCTGTTTGTAAGCTCCCAAGTATAGTATAAACTGTCCTCAGAACTTATGAATTGAGAAGTACTGGTCCATGGGGAGTGAGATAAGCCGTATCGAAAAGACTAGTCCTACTCTATAAAGAGAGTATTCAGATGTTAGATAACACCTAGCAGTAAGGCTGTCATGTATATTTGATGAGAGCTGTTCAGTTCATTCTACACTTACCGGAGGTGAAGGAAACCTATAAAGACTATAGTAAAAGTAGCATATGCGTATGCCTGGTACACGTTCTGTAACAGCTCGGTTGTATTATCTACTAGTGATCCCATGCTTTAATTGTTTGGTATTTGATATGTTGATATCAGAGGAGTCCAGGGAGGTGAGGCGCCATACATAATGCAAAGAGGTTTTGATGGACTTTTGGAGATTTGCTGCAAAGAAGCTTAAGTAGGTGCTCTGCGCTGGAGGGTTTTCCAACCATCGAGGACGTACAGCTAGTTCTGCACAAAATAAATGGGTCCCACACTACGGCCAGATCTGTAGTGTATCTTAGGCTATTTGCCCATGTTGTGGTTTTTTATGCTTTTGGTGCAGAAAAAAGCTTCTTACAATATAAATACGATAAATAAGTTTTTCCTGCTAATAGATGAATAAAATTCTGCTGCAAATAATTAACATGTGCGTATAACCTTGAAGTTCCGACCGGTTCCACTGCTTTTATATATTTATGTACGCTGTTTTATATATATATATATATATTTATGTGTAAGGATTATTCACTGCTGATACATATTTACATGCACAGTTCACAGCCCATAGGAATGTTCAGTATATACAATTTTAGATTTTATTTACTGGATAATCGTGGAAAGTCCTAGAGGACCCTGGCAATTTTATTCTGTGGGGGGCACACATTTATGATGGCAGACCTCACATTGTAAAGAAAAAGTGCACAGTATGGTATATATTATACTACATCCTTTATATAGTACAGCAACTCCACTATTCTTGTGTGATGCCCATGTGTGTGTATGCCAGATGAATGGGGCCCTGTGGATACATTCAGCTTAGGGAGATGTGAAGAAGTGTAAACTACAAAATCTTGTAAGTACAGGACTTGCATTAGCAATTGCCTAATACACATACTGGTGTAATAATGATGGTGCTGTTCTGCTGCTGCACCACATAACCATTCCAAAGAATTGATGAGCCCTCAGTTATTAGGATGAAACACAAGGACATTAGGAACGCCATTTATAATGGTATTTGCTTTAATTGGCATAGCTTACTGACGAACTATACTGCTTCAATAGCCCTCTTTTCATTCACATGTAATGGTTACCAGTAGGATAGTCCACTTTTTAGGAAACATTCAGCTATCCCAATTAATACTGCCTTAAAGGGTTTGTTCAGAGTTCTAAAAGCATATTTTTGTTCTTCTAAAAATGGTCGCATCTGTCGTATTGCAGTTCCACTCCTTTTACTACAATCAGTTCCATGGGCATAAATGGTGGCTCAGTGGTTAGCACTGTAGCCTTGCAGCGCTGTTGTCCTGGGTTCCAATCCCACCAAGGACAATATCTGCAAGGAGCTTTAACCGGCTGTGAACGTCAATATAGTTATAAGTGATGTTAATTTGCTAATTAGGGTACTTGATGCACCCTTGGTTTGGCCATGAAGCTCAGTGCACCAGTTTATCCATTTGTTTTGCATGCACCAATCTCCCTCACTGGTGATTGACAGCACAGCTTTCTTCCAGACAGTGCTCACTGCAGTCAGTTCTGTCAATCACCAGTGATGTAGACAATCCCTACATGTGTTGCCGCCGTCTAATAGCGGCAAATCATGCAGCAGCAGAGACTCAAACATATTATCCGAGCACGCCCAAGATACTCGGATACCACCCGAGCATACTCGGATAACGCACTCATCACTAAATATGATCCTTTTTCAAATTGAATATATTGCCTGCTCGGACTATTTTTTAATTTTTTGTAAGGAGTCACAAATTGCAACATTTTACAGATTTGAAGATATACAGTTTGTACAAGCAAAATCAGACATTATAGAGTAACAAGCTAATAAATACCTCATACAAGAGAACTGAGGACCCTGCTCACCAGAGCCTCAAATCTATGAGGAAATGGGGATAGTTTGTTTTAACAATTTTCTAGCAGGAAAGATAGTAAAATATTTAATAATTTCCATAAATGGAGCCTATATTAACTACAAAAGCACAAAGTAGAACTTGCCACATATGTTAGTGAGGAGCTATAAGCACATCGAACACACGTCACATCAGATAATAGTCTTATTAGTGGAACTTCAGACTCCTGGTTCAGTTTTACTGTTTGCTCATAAATATTAAACCTATAAAAGTGAAAGGATATGAATGCACGGAGTGCGTGACATTTGCAGAGATTTAGAAACTTTAAACAAGGATCTAACTCGCTTAAAACTATTTACACAATGGACGTCATCTATAAAGAATATTTTTAAAGGGTATTTGTCACCAGGTTTTCCCAATATAAAGTACGGTCACCATCTTCAAGGCTTCTTTTGCAGCATTCTAGTAAGCTGCAAGTCCCCAATCCCATCTGCATAGAACAAAAAATAACTTTTATTAAACTCCCATACATTGCGGTCTGGTTGGATGTGCATCTATGGTCTTGCTTTGGCGCCTCCTCTCGTCGCGAGTGCCGTCCTCCTTCCTTGCTTCATGCGGATGACATGTCCTACGTCTTCCACACGGTGTCCCCAGTTGCGTTCCTGCACAGGCGTAATTTGCTCTGGTGACAGGTTCCCTTTAAGATCGGGACGTGAAGATTTAGTTATAAAATTTTTATCCCTACTGGTAAACAGTAGAACATGTGGAATAATGGAAATTGGTAATATGTTTTTAAGGAAAAGTGGCTCCTTCCACAGGGCTCAAGCCCTGATGTCTCCTTGCTATTACTTAAAGTTAATCTGTCATCAGGTTTTTGGCACCTAATATGAATAATAGCATAATGTAGATGCAGAGACCCTGATTCCAGCGATGTATCACTTACTGGGCTATTTGCTGCAGTTTTGATAAAATCACTGTTTTATCAGCAGGATATTATCACTAGAGAACTAGTAAACCTGTTGCCAGGTAGTCCTCCATTTTCATTAGCTCTGTATAACCCCGCTCCCACCATTGATTATCAGCTTTCTGTGTACACTGTGCATAGGCAGAAAGCAGCTGATCAGTGGTGTGGGTAGGGTTATACAGAGTACGGTACCAGAGAACTGCTGTAGCAGAGAATAGTGATTTTATAAAAACTACAGTAAGCAGCGCAGTATATGACACATCACTGGAATCAGCTTCTCTGTCTCTACATGATGCTGCTCTCAGGGCAGCAAACACATATTCTCTTTAAAGGATTATTTCCAACATTTAAAGTGTTACATGTGAAAAGGATAGGTGATAATTTGCTGATAGATGGAGAGTCCGACCGCTGAGATGTGCGGCCAATGCTCCATTCCACGAGGCATTTCACCTTCTTATTCTTTGGATTGGTGGGGGTCCCAGTTGTTGGGCTCCCACCCATCCACTGGGACTGGAAGTTATTACCTATCGTATGGATGCATTTAAATATTGTAAATAAATAACCCATTAAGGTCCACTATTTTTGTATGGGATATGATTAGGATGGTATAGATGGGAGTTTCACAAGGTTGTTTTCCCATTTTTTAGTTCTGTATTTTATAAGGCAAGACAAGTCATTTGCATTTGAATTTGTAATGAAATATTACATAGAGACCACTTATTCCAAATTGGGTTACTCCTGATATCTTGTACATCTAAGGAATAAATTGTGCCCATATACCTTGATCTAGTAATTATGATCAAACATGGTAAACAATTATTAGAACTTCAGTCAATGATTTTGATATGTGACTCTCGTTCAGGTTCCAGTTATGATTTTAGCTTTATATAGTGAATTAGATGCGTCCGTCATTGTTGATGTCTATCTCCCAGAAGCCACTCACGTCTGTGAATTAATAGGGAACATTATTATAATTTGCTAATGCACCTGTTAAGCAACAAATCTCACACCAGGTCATGTGGTAATTTTTTTTTTTAAGGTCAAAACTAATGGATCTGAACAAAAGAAAAATAATTTTGTAAATTTTTTTATTTTCACGTGACGCTGCAATATTAAGAAAGCACTCCCTCAAAACTTTTCATTGCCTGAACCTGTACAAGTGTAAGTGCGATAATATACTCACCGATTGCCATCTTTTGAGGTTTTCGTAGCCTCTTCTCACCTGTATGACTTCTATTCCAAGCGGCCGGATCTCACTGCGCTCTAGATGTGAGCTGGAAGTGGCTTTTTACAATATAACTCTATGGAGTATCAGAACGAGGTTCCATAAACCTACATTATAGAAGTGACTTACAGATTACACATAGAGTTTTACAAATGAGATACATAGGAGAAAATATGAAATCTGGTTACTATAGAAATCCTCTAAAAACAATTTTTATTAATAAGTAAAATAAAAGAACCCTAAAAAACAAACAAAACAATATGGTGTAATGATTTTGTGGTCCAATGATACTAACAATTCCAAAAAACAGGTAAAGAAAGCCTGCGATACTAATGGGTATTCCACAAAGAAATGGAAGTATAGGATAATGAGAAAATAGTTAAAGATCTTTCCCTGTATCCAAGTCCTGCCTAAAACCGTGGAGGTTGGCACCCTAGATTCTGCGCAAAATGGTGCCCCCTCTCATCACTCTCATCAGGGTCTGACCCTAAATGACCCTAATCTAACTGACACCAAGAAAGCATGCAGCATGTACAACATACAATGCATATCACACTGAACCGAATAGGTATAGGAGATAATGAAAAAAGGCAACTATTGGGGTCACTATCTTGGTTAACAGATAAAGTAGGCAGTATAGGAACAATTAAATAGTAATGTAGTCCATCTAAAACCATATTATAGATGATCCATCAGTGATAGTACAAATAATATAATCCAACCGTAAAAAAAAAACGTGGATAATCCATCAATGATAGTACAAACAGTGATGTATTTTAAACAATGCAAAGATAGTCTAATAAATTATTAGATATGATATTAGATACAATATGTGCCCTGTATGTTTAAAGGTCCAAATTTTGAGAAGACAATGCTCATTCCTTCATTCAAAGAACAAGAACATTTGTCATAAAATAACTCCTCGTTAACGCCTCAGCGCGTTTCCCCTTTAAGGTTCATTAGAAGGCCACACTGAAGGATATAGTAGATAGGAGTAGATGGCGTGCTGTAGTATGTTCACTCATTACGGGTGGAAGAACGGCGAGTCCGGCAGCTAAATAGGAAAGGATTCTTTACAGTTAGAGCAGTCAGACAGTGGAATGTACGACCACAAGACGTAGTACTGGTAGATTCTATAGCCGTTTTTAAAAAGGGTCTGGATGATTTCCTCAATACATATAACATTGTGGGTTATAGATACTTTAGTGACAAAACCGTATACCGTAATTAATGGAGAAAGGTTGAACTTGATTGGCCTAGGGTAGGTCCTTTTTCAACCTATGTAACTATGAGATTGTATAGTAGTTGAAATGATGGCACAATAACAGTTAAAGACAATTAACACCTTTGGGGCATTTATTTTGTAATTAATTTATGCTTTCTGCAGGTTCTGTACACCACAGTACATAGAAAGCTGTAGAATGCTGTTCACAATTAAATCAGTCAGAGAGTGTGTCTGGTGGGGTCTGCAGACCGCATCTCCTCTCCACTGAGACTCATAACATTGATTTATCTATTCTATGTCATCAAAGATGTTAGCTTACATCAGTATTTCCCAGACTCCATGGCCCCTAAACATAGCATTTATTAACGAATTCCTTAGAATTGCACAGGCGATGGAATTAGTATTATGGCATCATAAGTTGCCACAGATTATGTCACCTGTGCAATAATGCAGAGATCCTGAAAACATGATCTTTTGGGTGAGGTGCAAAGACTGGAGTTAGGGAAACATTGGCTTACCGTAGATGAACATTAAGTAGAGTAGAGATTAAAGCTAAAGTCAAGTCGGCAGATAAGGTCCTTGACAGATTTTGCTTCGAGCAGCATTCTGCAGCTTGTTATGTGCTGCGATAAGTGGAAGCTGTAGAAGGCAAAATGTTGAAAATCATTCATATGAACAGGTTACAATAATATCTTTTAGCCAAAATGACATTCATTTCAGTAAAGAAAGATGTGAGACATGTAGATCTGGAGAGCAGACTGACAGCCATTAAATGTCTCACACTGGTAACGTCCCCTCTCTTTTAAAACAAACTATGGGAGCAGATTCTCGGGGAGATCTATATCCGGCCCATAGATCTTAACAGCTAATTTACATATTAAGAAAATGTTGATTTCTCTGGAATAAGACATCAGATTGCAGATATCAAGGTAGCTTTTTATTCATCTTCCTATGACCTACATGTCCATATAGACTGCTTAGGAGGGTTGATCCTAATAACAGATTCTCTTTAAAAATGGGTTAATCCATAAAGTTCAGCGATTATATAAATTTGCATGGCCCGGACGACCATGTTGTATCACTATGATTGAACAGCTCTTATTTTAAAGTCAACAAAGTTCATCTGTTTACTCCAGCTCTCGTTTCTCCTCATCAATAACCATTAAGCTGCAAATATGGCCTCAAACGTAACTCCAATATAAAGAACTATTTAAAAATATTGATACAGTGGATAATTACCGTATCTGATTCGGAGATGCTTTTATTATATTCTATTTCATATGTTATTCAAGAGCAAAAGGGACAGGAGAATCAATAACATATGGCGATGGATGCTTTAATTAAGGTTTCTGCTACAGGATCACTCTTTGTCATGACCAGCGTACAAAGTAAGTGAAGACTGAAACCTTTTGCACTTCTAAATCAAGTTCCATCATATATAAGGGTGCAGAGACGAACATTAGATCTTGCTGCAGGTCCACTGTAGGCACAGACACTATTGCTCCTATTCATCAAAGTGTTTTTTTGCCAGAGTTCTGGAGTAAGACACTTGTAAAAGTCACAAACGTTTTGCTGAAGTTACACAAAAATGTTATGACTTTTGGCAGTTTCACACCAGATCTTCCAAAGTGGGCGCAGCATAGGCAGGGCGGGGTTTGGCTGAAGCTGCCCATCAAATTCTTTAAAAGTTACACCACTTTAGTGACATAACTTACTCCAGAAATTTACTCCAGTCCCTGACTGGAGTAACAGCACTGATAAGGCGCACACAAGTGATAAAAGATAGGCCTAATAAATTAAGTGGCATTCGCCTTTTTAATGAAGGAGGCACAACTTACTCCTGTACTCCCATTATTAAAGGGGTTGTTGTAGCCTAAGACTCCCATTATTAAAGGGGTTGTCTGGTCTTAGGCTACAAGTCTGCAGTCACTCTATGTGACTGCAGACTTGTGAATCCTCACACCACGTTCATTGCGCACAGTGAGGAGCTTGAGCTGGGAGTGGTGGGCCCATGATCACAAGTATGGGATTTGCATACATGCGGTCACTTGCTGACTAGATAGGAATGGCGTTGCTCAATGCAAGTGCATTGAGAGAGGCCAGACAAGTCTAGTCTGAATGTGGCTGGAAGTATGCAAATCACATACTTACGGTTACTTGCTCCTGATGTCGGCATTGGAGAATTCTCACTATGCACGATGTGAGGATTTTCACGTTTGCAGTCACATACAGTGACTGCAGACTTGTAGCCCAAGGCCGAACAACCCCTTTAAGACTAAATAGTGGTAGACAACGTCCAAAAGCAGGTAATAAAGGTTCCAAACATTATTATTCTGTCATACAAGAAATGCAACTTTTCCACCTGTCACAGGTCTTTTTTTCTTAAAAAAAAAAACACACTGACAGGTCGAAACGTTGCTTTTTTTTTCTATGGCTGAATCGACATGTTTTGAACCTTTATCTCCTGTTTTTGGACGCTATCTACCACAATTTATGCATGCTGTATCCAAATGTGACTTGGACTTCGTGGAGGCCATGCCTACCAGGATGGGGATAAAGGGACCATGCCTACCAAGACGGGGATGAGGAGGCCATGCCTACCAGGATGGGGATGAGAGGACTATGCCTACCAGGATGGAGATGAAGGGACCATGCCTACCAGGATGGGGATGAAGGGACCATGCCTACCAAGACAGGGATGAGGAGGCCATGCCTACCAGGATGGGGATGAGGGGACCTTGTGATGAGGGGGCTATGCATACCAGGATGGGGATGAGGTGACCATGCCTACCAGGATGGCCACAAGGGGCCATGCCTACCTGGATGAGGGGACCATGCCTACCAGGATGGGGATGAGGTGACCATGCCTACCAGGATGGGGATGAGGTGACCATGCCTACCATGATGGGGATGAGGCGACCATGCCTACCAGGATGGCGACGAGGGACCATGCCTACCTGGATGAGGGTACCATGCCTACCATGATGGGGATGAGGTCCTACCAGGATGGGGATGAGGTGGCCATGTTTACCTGGATTGGGGACATATATATAGCAGGATGGGGATATTAGTACAGAATTGACCACATTTTTGCTTTTTTTTTTTTTCTATTTTCCTCCTCAAAAGCCTAGGTGCATCTTATGGTTCAGTGCATCTTATAGTTAGAAAAATATGGTATCTGTGACATGACTAATTCTCACATGCGACACATTTGTTGCAGACATGTTTGTTGCTTTTTTTTTTTAATGCAGTCACAAACAATGCACATACTTTGGAAATGAGCCCCATACAACTCTGGTACGTCAGTCCCTGTGGATCAGTGTGCCATGAATCTGTAAGGCTTCGTTCCTATGATGAGCTCTTTAGTGAATTTTTTTATGTTGCTGATTTTCCACAGCAATTCTGCACCCATTACTTGCATTTTTTTTTTTCAAAAATCTGCAACATAGAATTGTATGGATGCATAATTGCCTATGAGCCACTGTCAGTGAATTTCAAGAGATGTTGTATTATTATCTGCATCACCGACTGACGGTACACTGACATCTTCAAATAAAGTTCTTCTAAAATCTGCAACCTTTCATCATTTAGTGGAGTGTTTTGTTTTAATTTTATGATTCTTTCCCAAGCTGTAAGATCTGGATTTATACACCAGTCCTAACCACATCCTGCTCTCCCATTGAGAAATAACTCTGTTCCAAGTTTCTAAGTCAGACATTGATTTGAATTTTTGTTTTTGAGGGTTCATTTTGCTGCACCTACATTGTCACTTTTACATCAGTCAATATCCTCAGGGGGAATTTAAATCTAATAGTTAAAATCTACATTTCAAACATGCAAATATACATACAAAGTTGAAAAACTGATTAATTTGTAGAAAGTGTTTGGAAACTGAAGTGCATGGAGGAACCATGCAGAAAATCCAGGAAGCATAACCACTCCATGACGAAGTTGTCCCCGGTCATGTTGGAATCCAGGATCTCAGGGCTGCAGGGCAACAATATTGTTAAAAGAATAATTAAAGGAAAGGTTGCTTAACTATTAAACTGCATTAGTAAATGTAATTGTTTCACATTTGGACAACAGCTGTAGAAAGCTTGCTGGACAACTTGCGTAATCACTGTATTTTGCATGTATTTGTTGGTATTATGTAGGGTCTTGGACTGTAGGCTCTATAGATGATGAGTACGGTATTTAAAAACGTAATTTTTAAACCCCTCATTCAAATGGGCCAGCACATATTCGTCCTGGTCTCCAGGCTTGAAGAAAGAATGCAATTATCTATAGCACCATCCTTTATTATGTAAAATAAGTATGTAATAAGGAATGGCACTATAAGCGGACACTATATAAACAATGGGCAATACAGATTAAATATTTACATCCAGTAAATTACCAGTGATATTTTATCCACTAGACTGTAAAATGTAAGCCCGCAAGGGCAGAGTCCTTTCCCCTCTGTATTTGTCTGTTATTGTTAGTCTGTTTACTGTAATTTGTATGTAACCCCTTCTCATGTACAGCACCATGGAATCAATGGTGCTATATAAATAAATAATAATAATAATTCTTTAGTTTCTTCTTCATCTCCTTAGACTTTCATGTTGACCTCTTCTGGCCTTGACTCGTCTGCAGCATTTGTTGCATAGATCATCATGGCCCTGAAAATAACGAGGTCATATGCATCACTTCTTCTAGGTACACTACACTCGGCATCGTCTCTCCGACACATCTATTCCATCACATAGCACAAATGTGTATGCAGCGTGGGACATTTCTTAAAAAAAAAATGAAATTATGCTTCACTACTCTGGGAAAATAAAGAGGATTGTGAGGACATGAATTACCCACTGTGTCTACTATTATAATCCGACTTCTGATGAAGGCCCCGTTTTTTCAGACCAAAACATCATGATTTGTTTTGGATTGCTACTAGCATAAAAATGCAGTTATCTGCTTACATAAAGTGTGCAAAGTTTTTTCTTCTCTTGTTATTGGGGTGGAGCCTTACATGTGCACCTAAAACGTAGGAGTGCCATATATCTGACTTCTTAGAATATAAGTTTTAGTCTTGGGCCCCGGGCGGCAGCCATTATTATACATTCCCAGTACCGAGGAGGAGTAAAAGTGATTAAAAGTAAGCCTATGACATGTGATTCCATACCTGTATGTTTACAAATGAAAAACAAAAACATTTGTCTGTCCAAGCTCTCACTCCACGAATATAGAAGAGTATACAGGGGGCTGTTCACACCTCCCTGTGCAAAGTGATTTCTCAGTATGTCTTAAAAGCAAATAAAAGTCAAATTTTTCTTCATGGACTTGCATTGAAAATTGTTGTACTTTAGTTAAATACTACATTTCTCATTATATCACCAAAAAGTTATCTTTTAATTTGAGGTAATTAAAAAGTTGAAATCATTCCAGCTGTGTACAAGATTATTAGTATTTATTGTTATAGCGCCATTTCGTCCATGGCAGTTTAACCCCTTAATGACCGCCAATACGTCTTTTAACTGACCTGAGATATAAGAGAATAGCGTCCCCATACAGGCTTCCGCTTTATCCCAATTGGTGCCCTCAGATCATGATTGTGTGGTCCTGATGTTTGCGATGGCAATTCATGACCAAATAGCGGCCTTAGAGTCTGACGGCTGTTGTAACCTGTTCAGAAGTTAGAGGCATTTAGGTGGTAAAAATACTCATTTTCATTTCTATTATGCCACTTTGCATTAATTCCTGAAAAGCACCTGAAGGGTTAATAAACTACCTGACTGCAGTTTTCAATATGTCAGGGGGTGCTGTTTTTAAAATGGTAGAACTTTGGAGGGTTTCCCAATATATAGCACCCCTAAAGGCTCTTCAAACATGGATAGGTCCCTAAAAAATAAATTTTGTAAATTTCCTTGAAAAAATGAAAAATTACTGCTACATTTTTAAACCTCCTAAAATGCTGGCAAAATAAAATAACATTTTACAAATGGTGCTGATGTAAAGCCAACATGTGGAAAATGTTATTTATTAATGTTTTGCTGTGGTATGATCATCTGGATTAAAGGGATAATCATTCAAAGTTTGAAAATTGCTAATTTTTTAACATTATTCTCAAATTTCTGATATTTTTCATAAATAAACACAAAACATATCGACCTAAATTTACCATTATTGTAAAGTAAAATGTGTCACGAAAAAAACATTCTCAAAATCACTGGGATTTGTTGAAGCGTTCCAGAGTTATTACCACATAAAGTGACACTGGTCAGATTTAAAAAATGTGGCTCCGTCACTAAGGGGTTAAATGTGAAAAGGGATTTACATAATAAAAAACAAGTACAATAATCATAAGCAATACAAGTCACGACTGGTACAGGAGGAGAGAGGACCCTGCCCGCGAAGGCTCACAATCTACAAGGGATGGGTGAGAATACAGTAGGTGAGGATAGAGCTGGTCCTGCAGCGGTTTGGTCGATCGGTGGTTACTGCAGGTTGTAGGCTTGTCGGAAGAGGTAGGTCTTCAGGTTCCTTTTGAAGGTTTCCACTGTAGGCGAGTCTGATATGTTGGGGTAGAGATGATCCAGTTGATGGGACCATGTGTGGCCACTGGCACTGGAGAGATAAGGTGGTTGTTCTGCGAGAACACTATGATGAGCCATAACAGGTTTGGAGCACTGTTTAACCCCTTAGTGACGGAGCCAAATTTTTGAAATCTGACCAGTGTCACTTTATGTGGTAATAACTCTGCAACACTTCAACAAATCCCAGTGATTTTGAGACAGTTTTTTCATGACACATTATACTTTATGATAATGGTAAATCTAGGTCAATATGTTTTGTGTTTATTTATAAAAAGTATCAAAAATTTTAGTAAAATGTTAAAAAATTTGCAATTTTCTAAATTTGAATGATTATCTCTTTAATCCAGATGGTCACACCACAGCGAACCATTAATAAATAACATTTCCCACGTGTCGGCTTTATATCAGCACCATTTGTAAAATGTTATTTTGTTTTGTTAGCATTTTATGAGGTTTAAAAATGTAGCATAAATTTTTCATATTTTCAAGGAAATTTACACAATTTCTTTTTTTAAGGACTTATCCATGTTTGAAGTGACTTTAGGGGTCCTATATATTAGAAAAACCCCAAAAGTGATACCATTTTAAAAACGGCACCCCTGACATATTGAAAACTGCAGTCAGTTAGTTTGTTAACCATTCAGGTGCTTTACAGGAATTAATGCAGAGTGGCATGACAGAAATGAAAATGTCTATATTTACCACCTAAATGCCTCTAACTTCTGAACAGATTACTACAGCTGTCAGACTGTAAGGCCGCTATTTGGTCATGAACTGACATGGCAAACATCAGGACCACACAATCATGATCTGAGGGCACCAATTTGGATAAAGAGGAAGCCCTCACACTCTGTTAACCATTTATAATTATGTAGTCACTACTGACAGCAGCATCTAAGGGGTTAAACAGATTTGGATGGTGCAAACACTGATCATAGCTGATACAGCAAGTTGTCAGCTATAGTGCACAACCAACAGATGCTGGATTGTCACCTGTATGGGGAGGCTATTCTCTTATATCTCAGGTCAGTTAAAAGACGTATTGGTGGTCATTAAGGGGTTAAGTATATAAATATTTATTTAGGGGATAATCTGTCATGGGGATACCGTGACAGAGTGAGGTCAGCCAATCACAGCACTTGGTGACACACAGACACCTGCGGTGGCTTTCTTTGCTCTAGCGCTGCAAGGGCTAAACTGCTTATCCTCACTTATTTGATTTCTCCTACCTATCGCTCCCCTGTCTTCCACTCTGTTGTTTTGTGAGTGTATTGGTATGATTGTAGTTTTCTTTTATCCCTAGTCACTCTGGTTAGTGTAATCCTATACACTTCAGCCTCACACCTCCCTGGGCTTAGATATGAGCATAGCAAGCTACGTGTGACCCTGGCATCTCCACCATCTGGGGGACAGGGATAGACTAGGACACCCCCACCTACAGTATCTATTCACTGCGTGCCACAGCCCCTATGAACTAATAATGAACAAGCGCCATATGTGACTATTGCATAATAGTGGTCTTTAACCCCATACCGCTGATTCAGCAAAATTGAATTTTCTTCTCCTTAAACAAACTAAGATACTTAACTGTCAGAGATAGCCAGGGACCCCGAGGAGAAGACAGAAGCAGTTCATAACCACTTCTGTCTTCTCTTTTCCAGTTTACATGGCACTCATTGAATGCTATGTAGTGAATAGAGGCAGCGGTATTATCACTGTGTCTACTGAATTTGTGATTGTCAGGTATCTTCCTGGCACAGCGGAGCTGTTGGGTCTTAGACCCAGATCAGCCCTGCCAGTGATTACACCTGTATGCCCCTGTAAGTGGAGCTTCTATGGATACCCAAGTTAAAGCTGCAACATAAAAAGGAGAGTAAAAAAAATCATAAGGCTATGTTCACACGCTGCGGTTTTTGCTGCGGATCCGCAGCGGATTTGCAGCTGCGGATCCGCAGACGTTTTCCATGCAGGGTACAGTACAATGTTACCCTATGGAAAACCAAATCCGCTGTGCCCACTTTGCTTTTTTCCGCTTGAAAATCCGCGCGGATTTTCTGCGGAAAAAAAGAAGTAGCATGTCAATTCTTTCTGCGGATTCCGCAGCGGTTTTCCACCTGCACCAATAGGAAAGTGCAGTTGGAAATCCGCAGTGGAATCCGCAGGAGAAACCGCACAAAAAACCGCAGGGAAAACCACCGCGGTTTGGCACTGCGGTTTTTCCAAATCAGGACCTGAAAAATCCGCAGCCAAAAAAGGATAGTGTGAACAAGCCCTAAAAGTCCCACAGAGGTCCTTTATGACTTCATATTACTTTTAAACAATATATAGGTACAGACAGTAAGTAAAATGACGCTACATTGGTGAAAGACATGAGAAGGAGAGAATCACCGGCATGATATATGACATGTGAATGGGCACGTCGTTGGAAGAAGAGACCATGTCACGCCTAAAAAGATCAGTAAATATTTGCCAATATGATTAATAAAGTATATAACTAAGCTATAAAACCCCTTTAAAATGATAAAATCTGTTTAATAAGAGCTTGAAGCTTTTCCTCTGCGTCTCTGCCATGAAATTACTGTTGGCTTTTAGTGGACACAGTGCATATGGTAACGGCTGGAATATCTTGCCGATAGCGGACTGCTGTTTGGCTGTATCACTTGCTTTTGAGCTCGATAATTGAAGTTCCTGTTAGTTGGCTGCAGCGTGATTGACCTGCTGTGAGACTTTATAGTGTTACTCAGGCTCCCTACTGTCGACTTTGTAACTTGTGGCTTATAGATCCTGGCAGTGCTCAGATGTCTTTGGTGTGGAAGTAATAAGCATTTCTTACGCACTATGCATGACTCACGTCCTCAAATACTTTATTCGACTTCTCATAGTTATGCAGCACAGCTCCACAGCTGCTTACAAGTTGGGGTAGGCAGTTTTGTAGTTACCAGATTGCCCCTCTTTGCTGTAAACAACATCCCCCAAAAAAGAAGCAGATATCATTTCAGTATTATTGGAAAAATTCACATTTTTTAAATATAGCTACTTTTGGGGAACACTGGGTAACAACTAGTATGGCTGCCATTATGACTTCCCTAGCAGTTGTCTCTCAGTTTCCCTGATTTTCTGGTTATGCATTGATACATTTTTTTGCTCCCATATCGATACATGGAGAATAGAGAGGTTGGGAAGTTGGTTACAACACAAGATGCCCAATAATCGGAAAAAAGGGACAACTGTCACAACACGGTAAAAGTGTTTTAATGCTAAGCCACACTCTTAACCCTTGCCAGTTTTTTTTGTACTTCAATACAGAAATAGTGCCATTATTAAATCCTCCTAGTGTCCTCAATCAGTAAGATATGCTTGGCCAAACACAGTAAGATGACCCTCCACACAGTTTCATGTCCCCACAGTACCCCACACACAGTATGATGCCCTCTCAGTACCCCTCACACACACAAACTGATGCCCCCCAGCAGTATGATGCCGCTCACATAATCCCCGTTACTCAGTATGACGCCACCCCACTAAGTATGATGCCACCCACACACAATATGATGCACCCTCAGTGCCTACCCCTCAACACATACACACTATGACACCCCCGCAGTGCCCCCCTCGCAGTATGGTGCCCCTCCACCCCACACTAGTAGTGTACTGGCTAAATAAAACAAATATTTACCCCGATTCCCATGATGAGCTGCTCTACCCAACATGGGGCTCAGTGCAGGATGCACAATGTAGGGATGTCCTCTTATCTTCTGCGCCAAGCGGAACTCCAAACAACTTAGGCTGAATGGTGGAGCAGGGAGCTCAGGGCTCTCTGGTCCATCACTACAATCAGCCCTATTTGTGCCTTCAAGGTCCAGATATAGTTTAAGTCGGAGCACCTCATAGACTTCCCAAGTGTGCTTCCCAAGTCTGGGAATATGATCCGAGATGGTTAAGAGGACTGAAGCTGTAATAGTGTTCAGAGGCATAGCCTGAACCTCCAGAGCTCCAATTCACTGTCACTGTGTCTTTATCTTAATGGTGTCTATATGTGTGGCTTATGGTAAGGTAGCGGGCCCCTCGGGTCAGAGGAGATTGGTGTAACTGCCTCATGGCCACTATATTAGTTGGCACAATTCCTATATAGGGAATTTTCCCCTTATGTATACTGAATAATGCCCTCCATACAAAGCACACACTATACGAATAAATGACTTCACCTGATAACCCTTCTCTTTGAAGAAAGATCATCTTGTAATTTTGCATTCTTTTTAGTGCATATGTTATAATACATTGCGGTGATGCACACACGGTGGCATTTATGGCTTTCAGTGATATCTGACCTTCTTGCTGTCTGGTATATTAATGTTGTAATTCATAACACAGGCCAGAAGATGGCGATGTTTCCTGGTGTATATCTATTACTGGAACACCAGGCAATGAGGATTTACTGCAGGAATTTCACCTGCTCCTCGTCTGATAAATCACATTGCTGAGTGCCAGAAATGGATGAGAGCGTTTCGTCTGTATTAAGCCACTTCCAGTGAGCACCGTAACAAGGATTTAATATTAATTACCAACTCTCTGCCTTTCTAAGATGCATTACAGTGGATGGTAATAAAGAATAAAACAAGGGTGCCAAAATTCTGATGTCATATGAGCTTGCAATCTATCCCAGCTAGCTTGCTGGCTTTTTTATTAACCTGTATTACCCAGGAATAACTTTTACTAATGCTATATGTTTTAGTAATCTTGCGTGCATAGTAAAACACATCACAAATTATTACGATCTGGAAAAAGAGAACATTGCTGAGAAGTAATGAATTCCCAGTTTATGGCGATATGCTAATTTGTTGCTTCTGCTACATTTATTATTTGCACAGCTAGAAGGAATATCTGCAGCGGTTCTCATCTTCCTGATGCGTGGCGACATGTATCTATCCCCTGTCTATTACTATATGTCTGTAACCTCAGTGACACGGCCCCGGTTCCTATGACACATCCATCTTGGGCTTGTTTCAGATATGCAGATTCGGAGCTCGCTGATATTTTTTCCGCGCTGCCTTGTAGACCCTGTGTATCTATGGACAGCCTGACAATAAACCGCTGGCAGACGCCGCTATCTCGTTATCTAAATCGTAGGGCTGCTCTCAGCTTTTCTGCTCGCTTGGTTTCTTTGTACTCTGTTTTCTTTCTCGGTTGCGATAAAAGCTTTCACCGAGTGTTACATTTTTATCCCTGCAACACTTGAGAAGGGGAATATTGCAGAGAAATAGGATGGGAATAATGGAAAAATACTATATTGTACATTGGGGATGTTCGCCAGGCTGCTATTCATCACGTAGAGCTGTGCGCCACTTATTTGGGACTCTAATTGTGATCATACTGGGGGCCAAAAAAATGCAAAAATTGCATAAGTTTGAAAATGTGTTAATAGATAGTGAGCTGCTATGAACATGGAGTTTTTACTTGCAGTAATTCTTACATATGTCCTTCAATATGCTGAGAGTTTAAATAGTTGATATGGGCATAACATATATTTTACTAAAGTCTTCCGAACCCAACGATACTAGCAGGACCTACCTGATCATATACAGTTGTGTGAAAAAGTGTTTGTCCCTTAAATGTTTCAGATCACCAAGCAAATGTAAATATTAGGTAAAGCTAACACAAGTAAACACAAAATGCAATTTTTACATGAAGTTCTTTATTGTTAAGGGAAAAAGAAATCCAAACCTACAGGGTCCTGTGTAAAAAAAAAAAAAAAAGTGATTGCCCCTAAAATTAATAACTGGTTGGCCCATCCTTAGCAGCAACAACCGCAATCAAGCGTTTGCGATAACTGGCAATGAGGTTTTTTTTACAACGCTCTAGAGGAATTTTGGCCCACTCATCTTTTCAGAATTGTTGTAATTCATCCACTTTGGAGGGTTTCCAAGCATGAACCGCTTTTTTAAGGTCATGCCACAGCATCTCAATTAGATTAAGATGAGGACTTTGACTAGGTCACTGCACAGTCTTCATTTTGTTTTTCTTAAGCCATTCAGAGGTGGACTTGCTGTTGTGTTTTGGATCATTGTCCTGCTCCATAATCCAAGCACGTTTCAGCTTGAGGTCCCAAACAGATGACCGGACATTTTCCTTAAGGATTTTTTGATAGCAGAATTCATGGTTCCATTTACCACAGCGAGTCTTCCAGGTCCTGAAGCAGCAAAACAGCCCCAGACCATCACACTACCACTACCATATTTTACTGTTGGTACAATGTTCCTTTTCTGAAATGCTATGTTACTTCTACGCCAGATGTAATGCTACACACAGCTTCCAAAAAGTTCAACTTTTGTCTTGTCAGTCCACAGAGTATTGTCCCAAACGTTTTGGGGATTATCAAGATGTTTTCTGACAAAACTGAGACAATCCTTTATGTTTCTTATTGCTCAGCATTGGTTTTTGTCTTGGAACTTTGCCATGCAGGCCATTTTGCCCAGTCTCTTTCTTATGGTGGAGTCATAAACACTGACCTTTACTGAGGCAAGTGAGGCCGGCCGCTCTTTGGATGTTGTGGTTGGGTTTCTGTGACCTCTTGGATGAATCGTCACTGCTCTCTTGGGGTAATTTTGGGTGGCTGGCCACTCCTAGGAAGGTTCACTACTGCTCTATGTTTTTGACGTTTGTGGATAATGGCTCTCACTGTGGTTCGCTGGAGTCCCAAAGCTTTCGAAATGGCTTTATAACCTTTTCCAGACTGATAGATCGCAGCTTCCGGGCTGATGATTGCAAATTTGCCTCTAGTATTGGCTAATAATGTGCTGCATTCATCTTTCCTTCAACTTTGACCACGTTTCCTGTGCCTTTGTAGCTCACACATCCCCAAATATCAGCGATCCACCTCCGTGCTTTACAGTAGGAATGGTGTTCCTTTCATCATAGGCCTTGTTGACCTCTCTCCAAATGTAACGTTTATGGTTGTGGCCAAAAAGTTCAATTTTGGTGTCATCACTCCAAATTGCCTTGTTCCAGATGTTTTGAGGCTTGGCTCTGTGCTGTTTTGTGTATTGTAGGCGAGATCCTTTGTGGCATTGGTGCAGTAATGGCTTTCTTCTGGCGACTCAACCATGCATTTTTCTTCAATTGCTTCCTTATTGGGCATCTTGAAACAGACACACCGCTAGTTTTTAGAGAGACCTGTATTTCAGCTGATGTTATTTGTGGGGTTATCTTTGCATCCTGAATAATTTTCCTGGCAGTTGTGGACGACATTTTTGTTGGTCTACATGGCCTTGGTTTTGTTTTTACAGAGCTCCTGATTTTCCATTTGTTAATCACAGTTTGAACGCTGCTGACTGGCATTATCAATTCCTTGGATATCTTTTTGTATCCCTTTCCTGTTGTATACAGTTCAACTACCTTTTCCTGTAAATCCGTTGACAATTCTTTTGCTTTCCCCATAATTTACAATCCAGAAAGGTCAGTAGCTGGATGAAAGACGCAAGAGTCTGTCTGGATCCCAGAAACTCACTCCGCTTTTATGCACACATACTGATTACAAGCAAACAGGTCACAGGTGAGGATGTTACCTTTAGTAGCCATTCAAACCCATTTGTGTCAACTTCTGTGCATGTTATCAGGCCAAAATCACCAGGGTATGTGAACTTTTGATCAGGGTCATTTGGATATTTTGGGTTGTCATTATGATTTGAAAAGAGAAAACACAGTAGATTGACAATAAATGGCTTCGCCCAACCACTAACCATGAGTGGAGAAAAAGTTTTGGTGTTATTCATATTCCCTGAAAAAAGGCCAATAAAGCAAAAGTTCTGCCAGGGTATGTAAACTTTTGAACACAACTGTATGTTTCACTTAGGCTAATGGCTTCAGTGATGTAAGACCCAGTAGTTTTCACCCTGCACATTAAGTGTTGCGAGAGGTTAACCAATTTGTTTAAGGGCTGGGTTTTTGTGGACAACCATAGAGCGGGTGGGAGGTTGATCACCTCATCTCTACCCCAGGGTGTGGTCTGGGGCTTAAATATTTATAGTATAGTATATGTATATATATATATATATATATATATATATATATATATATATATATATATATATATATATATATATATATATATATATATTTACAGATGTCTCCTTAAATACTTTATCACTTTATTGCGCAATTTTTTTTTTCAGTGCTTTCAAGTGGATTTTTATGCCTGCACACGGGATCATGCCAACATGAATGTACTTGGAGCAGAGCTCAGAGCTTTCATGTTAGTATGTAACACTTTCAGATTTTCTATTCTTGCTTTTGTCTCCTTGGTCTACAAAGCTCTTCAGATACCTGCTCTGTTAGTCTAGTAAAGAAATATTAAAATTCAACACTATCGTATCCATTCTCCATTTATTTTTGGCACAACCTGTGTTACAGACCTTCCCACGTTTTATGAAAGTGTTTTATTTGATAATACTCTTGTCATTTTCTTTGAACTTCATCTGTCACCATTGATGCAACTAAATCTGGCACATTGCCTTTGAAGACAACTTTCAGACAGATGTTAAAATTTACCGCTGTGTTATTTTCCTGTACTTTTACATTCATGAAAGTATCAGAATATCCAATAGTGTAACTAGGCCCTGGTGTAATATTTGGAACCCCCCCCCCCCCTTTCCCTTCCCTGCCCTATCCGCAATAAATTATATATATAATAGGTTCTTTAAAGTAATTTTTTGTTATTTTTTTTCTATACATTAAAGAACAGCAGCAGAACAGAGGACATATACCAGGATAAAAATACATATATTCTGGTATATGTCCTGTTCTGCCATTGTTCTTTAATATATAGAAAAAATGTGCTAAAAAAACTATTAGGCTATGTGCACACGTCAGGATTTCTAGCAGAAATTTTCCTGACAAAAAACAGACATTTCTGCCAGAAATCCGCATGCTTTTTTTTATCGCCTTTTTTTTCGCATTTTTTTTCATGCGTTTTTGACGTGTTTTTTGTGCATTTTTTCCAAATGCATAGAATTGCGGGAAAAACGCGGAAAATCCACAAAATTAATGAACATGCTGGTTTTTTTACCGTGATACGTTTTTTTCGTGGAAAAAAACGCACCATGTGCACAAAACATGCAGAATGCATTCTAAATGATAGGATGCATAATGTATGCGTTTTTAATTAGTTTTTATAGCGTTTTTATCGTGAAAAAAACGCGAAAAAACCTGAACGTGTGCACATACCCTTATACTCACCGGGGACATACAAAGAAGACATGGGGCCCCATAGCCGAAGTACAATGTACTCCTCATATTCCTCCATATAGTATAACGCACAGTCCATAGTCCTTTCTATATATAGTATAATGCACCATCCATAGTTCTCCATATAGTATAATGCATACCATAGTCCTCCACATAATATTCTGCACAGTCCATAGACCTCCATAAAGTATAATGCACCTCAGTCATCCATAAAGTATAATGCTCAGCCCATAGTAATCCATAAAGTACAGTATAATGCAGCTCATAGTCATCCATAAATAAATAATCTTTATTTTTATCTAGCGCTAGCATATTCCGCAGCACTTTACAGTTTGTACACGTTATCATCGCTCTCCCCGATGGGGCTCACAATCTAAATTCCCTATCACTATGTCTTTGAAATGTGGGAGGAAACCGGAGAACCCGGAGGAAACCCACGCAAACACGGAGAGAACATACAAACTCTTTGCAGATGTTGTCCTGGGTGGGATTAGAACCCAGGACTCCAGCGCTGCAAGGCTGTAGTGCTATCCACTACGCCAACGTGCTGCCCACATCCATAAAGTATAATGCAACTCCCATAGTCATCAATAAACTGTTCCCTGACTTGTGCTCTAGTCCATTCTTTTGCTGTTATCTTGTATCTTGATTACTTCTGCTTTCTGACCTCAGAATGTAATTTGACCATCCTCTTGTTTTACGATTCTGTTCTTGACATGACCTCTCGGCTCTGACCCTGCTTGGCTATCCTTCCTCCTCTAGTTCGATCCTTCCTATCACAGCCTTTATGTGGGAGCAATCCACTGGACCCCGATGTAAGACCAGATCCCTGTACAGGGATTAAAGCTGGGGTGCACAACATTTTTTTGTCAAAGGGCCATTGTGTACCAAACTCAAGGACGGCAAGAAAACATTTACAGGGATACTTGCATGAATACATCACCAGAACCACCGTTAGTACATTAATACATCACCAGAACCAAGCCTTGAGTATTTGAGGATGATTTGGAGATTTTCTGTTAAAAAAAAACAGTGTGAGCACACGCTAACTTAACCCCTTCCCGACCCATGACGCCTATGCGGCGTCATGGAATGATCGCATCCCTGCAGATCGGGTGAAAGGGTTAATTCCTATTTTACCCGATCTGCAGGGAGAGGGGGAGTTGTACTTCAGCCTAGGGGGGGTGGCTTTGCCCCCACGTGGCTACGATCGCTCTGATTGGCTGTTGAAAGTGCAACAGCCAATCAGAGCAATTTGCAATATTTCACCTATGAAAATGGTGAAATATTGCAATCCAGCCATGGCCGATGCTGCAATAGCATCTGCCATGGCTGGAAATCATGTACTGGCCCCCCCCACCGCCCCCGATCTCCTCCCCAGTCGTCCGTTCTGTCAGGTACCCCCCTCCGTCCCCCTGTTCGCTCCCCCGTGCTCCTGTCCGCTCCCCCGTGCTCCTGTCCGCTCCCCCCGTCCTCCGATCCCCCCCCCCCTGTGCTCCGATCCACCCCCCCACCACCCCCTCATACTTACCGAGCCTCCCGGTGTCCGGCCGTGTCCTCGCTGGGCGCCGCCATCTTGGAAAATGGCGGGCGCATGCTCAGTACGCCCGCCGAATCTGCAGGCTGGCAGATTCGTTACAGGTACATTTTGATCGCTGTGGTAGGTTCTACCACAGCGATCAAAATAAAAAAATAATAAATAAACCCCCCCCTTTATCACCCCCATAGGTAGGGACAATAATAAAATAAAGAAAATATTTT
Source organism: Ranitomeya variabilis (assembly GCF_051348905.1). Taxonomy (NCBI): domain Eukaryota; kingdom Metazoa; phylum Chordata; class Amphibia; order Anura; family Dendrobatidae; genus Ranitomeya; species Ranitomeya variabilis. The sequence continues at coordinate 478,037,431 of NC_135233.1, forward strand.
TTTTTCTTTTACCACTAGGGTTAGGGTTAGAACTAGGGTTAGAACTAGGGGTAGGGTTAGGGGTAGGGTTAGGGTTACGGGTAGGGTTAGGGGTAGGGTTATGGCATGTGCACACAGAGCGGATCGGCCGCGGATCGGCCGCGGATCGCAGCGGATCCGCAGCGGATCGGCCGCGGATCCGCCGCGGATCGGCCGCGGATCCGCAGCGGATCGGCCGCGGATCCGCAGCGGATCGGCCGCGGATCCGCAGCGGATCGGCCGCGGATCCGCAGCGGATCGGCCGCGGATCCGCAGCGGATCGGCCGCGGATCCGCAGCGGATCGGCCGCGGATCCGCAGCGGATCGGCCGCGGATCCGCAGCGGATCTGCAGCGGATCCGCAGCGGATCGGCCGCGGATCCGCAGCGGATCTGCAGCGGATCGGCAGCGGATCGGCCGCGGATCCGCAGCGGATCCGCAGCAGATTGGCCGCGGATCTGCAGCGGATTGGCAGCGGATCAGCCGCGGATCCGCAGCGGATCGGCAGCGGATCCGCAGCGGATTGGCCGCGGATCTGCAGCGGATTGGCCGCGGATCGGCAGCGGATCCGCAGCGGATTGGCCGCGGATCTGCAGCGGATTGGCCGCTGCGAATTCGAAGCAGTTTTCCATCAGGTTTACAGTACCATGTACACCTAAGGAAAACCAAATCTGCTGTGCCCATGGTGCGGAAAATTCCGTGCAGAAACGCTGCATTGTATTTTCCGCAGCATGTCAATTCTTTGTGCGGATTCCGCAGCGGTTTACACCTGTTCCTCAATAGGAATCCGCAGGTGAAATCCGCACAAAAAAACACTGGAAATCTGCTGTAAATCCGCAGGCAAAACGCAGTGCCTTTTACCTGCAGATTTTTCAAAAATCGTGCGGAAAAATCTCACACGAATCCGCAACGTGGGCACATACCCTTAGGGTTAGGGTTGGAATTAGGGCTAGGGTTGGAAATAGGGTTAAGAATAGGCTTGTGGTTAGGGTTACGGATAGGGTTAGGGGTGTGTTGGGGTTACAGTTGTGGTTAGGGTTGGGATTAGGGTTACGGTTGGGATTAGGGTTAGGATTAGGGTTGGAATTAGGGTTACGGTTGTGTTGCGGTTAGGGTTGTGGTTAGGGGTGTGTTGGGGTTAGGGTTGTGATTAGGGTTATGGCTACAGTTGGGATTAGGATTAGGGGTGTGTTGGGGTAAGTGTTGAAGTTAGAATTGAGGGGTTTCCACTGTTTTAGGCACATCAGGGGTCTCCAAACGCAACATGGCGCCACCATTGATTCCAGCCAATCTTGCGTTCAAAAAGTCAAATGGTGCTCCCGCCCTTCCAAGCCCCGACGTGCGCCCAAACAGTGGTTTACCCCCACATTTGGGGTACTAGCGTACTCAGGACAAACTGGGCAACAACTGTTGGGGTCCAATTTCTCCTGTTACCCTTGCAAAAATAAAAAATTACTTGCTAAAACATAATTTTTGAGGAAAGAACAATTATTTTTTATTTTCACGGCTCTGCGTTATAAACTTCTGTGAAGCACTTGGGGGTTGAAAGTGCTCACCACACATCTAGATAAGTTCCTTCGGGGGTCTAGTTTCCAAAATGGGGTCACTTGTGGGGTGTTTCTACTGTTTAGGCACATCAGGGGCTCTGCAAATGCAATGTGACGCCCGCAGACCATTCCATCAAAGTCTGCATTTCAAATGTCACTACTTCCCTTCCGAGCCCTGACGTGTGCCCAAACAGTGGTTTACCCCCACATATGGGGTATCAGCGTACTCACAACAAACTGGGCAACAAATATTGGGGTCCAAATTCTCCTGTTACCCTTGTGAACATAAAAAATTGCTTGCTAAAACATCTTTTTTGAGGAAAGAAAAATGATTTTTTATTTTCACGGCTCTGCGTTGTAAACTTCTGTGAAGCACTTGGGGGTTGAACGTGCTCACCACACATCTAGATAAGTTCCTTGGGGGGTCTAGTTTCCAAAATGGGGTCACTTGTGGGGGGTTTCTACTGTTTAGGCATATCAGGGGCTCTGCAAACGTAACATGATGCCCGCAGACCATTCCATCAAAGTCTGCATTCCAAAACGTCACTACTTCCCTTCCGAGCCCCGGCGTGTGCCCAAACAGTGGTTTACCCCCACATATGGGGTATCAGCGTACTCAGGAGAAACTGGACAACAACTTTTGGGGTCCAATTTCTCCTGTTACTCTTGCAAAAATAAAAAATTCTGGGCTAAAAAAATATTTTTGAGGAAAGGAAACACATTTATTATTTTCACGGCTCTGCGTTATAAACTTCTGTGAAGCACTTGGGGGTTCAAAGTGCTCACCACACATCTAGATAAGTTCCCTTGGGGGTCTAGTTTCCAAAATGGAGTCACTTGTGGGGAGTTCCTACTGTTTAGGCACATCAGGGGCTCTGCAAATGCAACCTGATGCCCGCAGAGCATTCCATCAAAGTCTGCATTTCAAAACGTCACTACTTCCCTTCCGAACCCCGACGTGTGCCAAAACAGTGGTTTACCCCACATATGGGGTATCAGCGTACTCAGGAGAAACTGGACAACAACTTTTGGGGTCCAATTTCTCCTGTTACTCTTGCAAAAATAAAAAAATTCTGGGCTAAAAAAATATTTTTGAGGAAAGGAAACACATTTTTTATTTTCACGGCTCTGCGTTATAAACTTCTGTGAAGCACTTGGGGGTTCAAAGTGCTCACTACACATCTAGATAAGTTCCCTTGGGGGTCTAGTTTCCAAAATGGAGTCAATTGTGGGGAGTTCCTACTGTTTAGGCACATCAGGGGCTCTGCAAACGCAACCTGACGCCCGCAGAGCATTCCATCAAAGTCTGCATTTCAAAACGTCACTACTTCCCTTCCGAACCCCGACGTGTGCCAAAACAGTGGTTTACCCCCACATATGGGGTATCATCGTACTCAGGAGAAACTGGAAAACAACTTTTGGGGTCCAATTTCTCCTATTACCCTTGGGAAAATAAAAAATTGTGGGCTAAAAAATCATTTTTGAGAAAAGAAAAATTATTTTTTATTTTCATGGCTCTGCGTTATAAACTTCTGTGAAGCACTTGGGGGTTCAAAGTGCTCACCACACATCTAGATTAGTTCCTTGGGAGGTCTAGTTTCCAAAATGGGGCCACTTGTGCGGGAGCTCCAATGTTTAGGCACACAGGGGCTCTCCAAACGCGACATGGTGTCCGCTAATGATTGGAGCTAATTTTCCATTCAAAAAGCCAAATGGCGTGCCTTCCCTTCCGAGCCCTGCCGTGCGCCCAAACAGTGGTTTACCCCCACATATGGGGTATCATCGTACTCAGGACAAACTGGACAACAACATTTGGGGTCCAATTTCTCCTATTACCCTTGGGAAAATAAAAAATTCTGGGCTAAAAATCATTTTTGAGGAAAGAAAAATTATTTTTTTATTTTCACGGCTCTGCGTTATAAACTTCTGTGAAGCACCTGGGGGTTATAAGTGTTTACTATGCATCTAGATAAGTTCCTTGGGGGGTCTAGTTTCCAAAATGGGGTCACTTGTAGGGGAGCTCCAATGTTTAGGCACACAGGGGCTCTCCAAACGCGACATGGTGTCCGCTAACGATTGGAGCTAATTTTCCATTCAAAAAGTCAAATGGCACGCCTCCCCTTCCGAGCCTTGCCGTGCACCCAAACAGTGGTTTACCCCCACATATGAGGTATCGGCATACTCAGGAGAAATTGCCCAACAAATTTTAGGATCCATTTTATCCTGTTGCCCATGTGAAAATGAAAGAATTGAGGCTAAAAGAAATTTTGTGTGAAAAAAAAGTACTTTTTCATTTTTGCGGATCAATTTGTGAAGCACCTGGGGGTTTAAAGTGCTCACTATGCCTCTAGATGAGTTCCTTGGGGGGTCTACTTTCCAAAATGGGGTCACTTGTGGAGGAGCTCCAATGTTTAGGCACACAGGGGCTTTCCAAACGCGACATGGTGTCCGCTAACGATGGAGATAATTTTTCATTCAAAAAGTCAAATGGCGCTCCTTCCCTTCCGAGCCTTACCATGTGCCCAAACAGTGGTTTACCCCCACATGTGAGGTATTGGTGTACTCAGGAGAAATTGCCCAACAAAATTTAGGATCCATTTTATCCTGTTGCCCATGTGAAAATGAAAAAATTGAGGCTAAAATAATTTTTTTGTGAAAAAAAAGTACTTTTTCATTTTTACGGATCAATTTGTGAAGCACCTGGGGGTTTAAAGTGCTCACTATGCTTCTAGATAAGTTCCTTGGGGGGTCTAGTTTCCAAAATGGGGTCACTTGTGGGGGAGCTCCAATGTTTAGGCACACGGGGGCTCTCCAAACGCGACATGGTGTCCGCTAAAGATTGGAGCCAATTTTTCATTGAAAAAGTCAAATGGCGCTCCTTCCCTTCCGAGCCCTGCCGTGCGCCCAAACAGTGGTTTACCCCCACATATGAGGTATCAGCGTACTCAGGACAAATTGGACAACAACGTCCGTGGTCCAGTTTCTCCTTTTACCCTTGGGAAAATAAAAAAATTTTTGCTAAAATATCATTTTTGTGACTAAAAAGTTAAATGTTCATTTTTTACTTCCATGTTGCTTCTGCTGCTGTGAAACACCTGAAGGGTTAATAAACTTCTTGAATGTGGTTTTGAGCACCTTGAGGGGTGCAGTTTTTAGAATGGTGTCACTTTTGGGTATTTTCAGCCATATAGAACCCTCAAACTGACTTCAAATGTGAGGTGATCCCTAAAAAAAATGGTTTTGTAAATTTTGTTGTAAAAATGAGAAATCACTGGTCAAATTTTAACCCTTATAACTTCCTAGCAAAAAAAAAATTTGTTTCCAAAATTGTGCTGATGTAAAGTAGACATGTGGGAAATGTTATTTATTAACTATTTTGTGTCACATAACTCTCTGGTTTAACAGAATAAAAATTCAAAATGTGAAAATTGCGAAATTTTCAAAATTTTTGCCAAATTTCCGTTTTTTTCACAAATAAACTCAGAAATTATCTACCTAAATTTACCACTAACATGAAGCCCAATATGTCACGAAAAAACAATCTCAGAATCGCTAGGATCCGTTGAAGCGTTCCTGAGTTATTACCTCATAAAGGGACACTGGTCAGAATTGCAAAAAACGGCAAGGTCATGAAGGGGTTAAACTGAGTATTTGGAACAGAGGCTTGTCAAATCCTCCTCACAATCTCAAAGATTTTACATAGCCATGAAGCATGTTATGGATTGCTACATATGTACAAGATCAAAACCACTGTCGGCACATTAGTTCAGCGCCAATACCAACTTTAGTACATGAATGCCATAGTCAGTAAATGAATTCCGTATCAAAATCACCAACAATACATGAATGCAGCACCAGAACCACTTTCAGTACATGAACGCAGCATCAGAACCACCATCAATAGATGAATTTAGTGCTAGAACCACTGTGAGTACATGAATGCAGTGTCAGAATCATTGTCAGTGCATGAATGTGGCACCAGAACCACCTTCAGTACATGAATGCAGGGCCAGAAGCATATGTACGTGAATGCAGCACGTAAACGACCATCAGTACTTGCAAACGCTTAGTACAAGAATAATTCCAATGTCTTGGCAGTCTCATATACAATTGTATTGCATGAATCTACATCTCCCAGTATGTTCTTAACAATGGTAAGGAGATGCTGGGAGTTGCTGTTACTAGTCCTCATCAGACTGTGGACCATACAGGAACCACAGTACTGATGAAATTCATGCAGTATCACAAAAAAACATTTACATCCAGGTACGTTATAGGTGACATCTTCTCTGATTTGAAGTTGTTCTCCTTCTTTTGTTGTCCATTTTGTCCAGACGCCATGATGAGATTTCATGCTAAAAGCTCGCCTCTGCAGACTTCCCTTTTTTCCATTTTCAGGAGCACTTCCTGATACGGTCCCCTTAAAAATAAAGGTCTCATTATACTGCCCCATAAATAAAAATATCTTCTTTCCTGTGCACACCCGTAAAAATAATTGCCCCTCATTGTGCTCCTGCAAAAAATATTTTCCTGCTTTTTTTCTTAATATCCCCCACACTGCCCCTCTCCATAGTATTTCCCCCACACTGCCTTGCACCATAATATTCCTCCCACACTGCCCCTCTACAAAATATCACCCTAAACTGTCCCTTTCCATATCTCCCCCACCAAGCCTTTCTTCATAACGTTCTCACTGCCCCTTGCTATACTATGCCCCCTTTAACAATCTGCCAGATGACCCATAAAGTCCCCATCTAAAATGAAAGCACATTTTGCTTTCAGCTCCTCCATGGAGCATTTACCAGTGGCCACTGTTTCCTCTGCCCATGCGCCCCTGGAGCTGGCAGCATTCTGACCTCATCATGCCACTGCATGTCAGGTGGGGCTTGCGGGCACTCCCCTGCCCTTGTCCAGGCGCCACAGTGTTCAAATGTATTTGGGTCTGAAAGACGCAAAGACATTTGAATATATGAAAAAGTTAGCGGCAATTCCTGGATAGCTCAGCCAACGTACCCCTAGAAGCGTGTCACAAAGTTTAAAATTTTCATAATTTATTAAATAAAATTTAAAGGGTCATCTCCACTTGAGCACAGGGCTGTGAAATGCTCTGCCAGACTATAAGGGAATGTGCCCACGCTGCGGATTCCATTGCGGAATATTCCGCAGCGGAATTGATTAAATCCGCAGTGCAAAAAGTACTGCGGATTTATCGCGGTTTTTTGTGCGGTTTCAACTGCGGTTTTAGACACCTGCGTTTTTTTAATATGGAGCAGGTGCCAAACCGCTGCGGATTCCGCACAAAGAATTGACATGCTGCGGAAAATAAACTGCAGCGTTTCCGTGCGTTTTTTTCCGCAGCATGTGCACAGCGTTTTTTGTTTTCCATAGGTTAACATTGTACTGTACACCGCATGCAAAACTGCTGCAGCGTCAAAAACGCTGCTGATCCACAGCAAAAACCGCAACGTGTGCACATAACCTAAGGCTATGTGCACACGTAAGAAAAGAGGTGCAGAATTTTCTGCACAAAATCTGCATCTCCTGGCAGAATCCGCAGCTGCGTTTTTTATGCGTTTTTAGTGCAGATTTTATTTCTATAATGGAGGGGTGCAGAAACGCTGCAGAACTGCACAAAAGAATTGACATGCACTTCTTTGAAATCTGCAGCGTTTCTGCGCAGATTTTTCTGCACCATGTGCACAGCTTTTTTTGTTTTCACATTGATTTACATTGTACTGTAAGACTATGTGCACACGTTGCGGATTTGACTGTGGAATTTTCTGTGCAGATTCTGCATTTCTTGGCAGAAAACGCAGGTCGAAATCTGCGCCTTAAATCACAGTGCAGTTCTGCAGCGTTTCTGCTGCAGAAAAATCCGCTGCAGATCTGCACCAATTCTGCACTAAATCTGCATCGTGTGCACATACCCTAAAGGTGTCCATGCATGTTTGCCACTGCTCAGTTCAATATTTATAGGGCTGCCATTTGCAGCAATAAACTGACTCAGACCCTGTTTATTTGTTTAGAAGTATAAACTGGGCATGTTCGAATCTGGACTAAATTTATGGTGGGGAAGGAGGGAAGCTGTGACATTCCCTTTTGTGATTGGTGGATCCTGTGTTATCATCTGTATGTAGAGGTGTTATCCATCATCCTGTCAGTGATGATAATGAGACTGCTGAAAAGTACATAAAGTACGACTCTAATATTAGATGTAGTGGCTGGCATGAAAACTGCAAAATGGGCAACCTTTTAACCCATTCACCGCTCATGACTAAGTTTTCACAAAGCCCAGAAAACCCCTTTTTTAATATTAGTCTTTATTACACCTAAACTGTAAATAGAAAATAAACTTCTGAAATTTTTGCTGCCCAGAATACCACCAAACCTCTGCACCCCACTGCCAAATAATGCCATGTACCTAAAGCGGTGCAATGCCGTACAGTCCCGTATTTAATATTTTGTACTGAAAGTGACATGGATGCATTACACATTGTTTTTTTTAGTGTAAATAGATATGATTAGTTCTATTAATTCTTTTAGGCAATCATACATTCTTCACCCCCTTGGCTTCAGTAGCTAAAATTGCTTTTTCGATTGCAGGATGGAAATTTAATTCTAGTAATATGAAGAAATAAATATATAAATAAAGGTTTTAATTAGAAAAAATGGTGATGAGCAGAGAAAAAAAAACTCCAACAACTTATTCTGTGAAATCAGCAAGTCATAAAAAGGATGGAAATAATACAGTAAACCCGACCGACACGTAATCTGCTCTGCCAGGGAGTTCTATTTAAATGTAAATTAAGCGTGGAGAGGGTTGTCTCTTTTCTTAGTAGAATTTTTGGCGGAGCAGAGCAGAAGTGCGGGTGGCCTCCCTTCTGGAAATGGGAAGTATCTTAAGACAGGCAAACAGCCATCTTGTTACCTCCTTGGTAACGTAAAAGACATCTGCTGTGTGCAGTCACCGTGAGCTGAAACTATATAGCTATTTAGAGGTCTTATCAATGTCTAAGTGTGAATTATTTCCATATAACCTAGCACCAGAACAACAGATACAATTACCAGAACATCATTCTTGAATTTCATTCCAGAAATTTCTTATTTAAAGGGACTGCATCATGGTGACATTGCAACCCCCCCCCCCCCCTCCTTCATGAGACAACCCAGAGACCCTGTGTAACAGTAGCCCCTCATGGGTGGTCCATGCATTGCTTAGTCAGCCATCATTTGTTAGCACATGCAGTGACCAGCATAAGGAGCATGTCCAGATATAGCTTTCCCTGCGATACAAAATGAGACTTTTCAGGTGATCCCATAAAGTAGATTGTTCCCTTTTTAAATATGATTTAAAAAAATCACGCTTTATTCACCTAATCTGGGTCCATAAAAATAGAACTTGACCAGCACCTCCAAACAGAATAAACGCAAGTGTGAACAGGTGCATTTACAGCTATAGAAAATATGTTAAAAAATGAAGGTATTTAGCGCACAAGTTTGTCAATTCATGAGAGCCCATCAGCTGTGGCAAGGTGTAACCCTTTGATATAACAATAACCTTATCTGCCTCTTCTGGGCTGAAAGCCAACAAATGTAAGGGTGTCTGTTGTGGATCTGACGTCGACTTGACAGTGCAGCAGCCATTCAGTGAGCTCGGCGTCTGAGTGGGGCGTTCCGGGGTACTTGGGGTGCTCAGTCAATGCCAGACATTGGGAACAGCGGCAGAGACTCATCAATGGACCTGGGGGAAGGTGAGTACAGGAAAGAGAGAAAAAAGACAAACAGTGCCACTCCACCAGGGCAATTAAAGTCCTTTTTTAACTGTGAAAAATACTGGCTTGCTGCCTATTTTTTCCATTTTTATATTATTTTGCAAGGAAGAGATTCCAATCTTGGGAGGCCTTGCACCCGAAGTGCCTTCGTATTTGTGCTGTTCCAGTTTTTTTTTTATTGTGTCATGTTTAACTTTATACCTTTTAGAGATCATTTAATCTTCAACCTGCTTACCTGCTCACAATAACAGTAATTTTGACCAGGGGTGCTCAAACTTTTACATGCCACCTTACTTATGCATTGCACTTATTCCATTATGTGTTCCAGCTCATTTCTTTCTTTTTTTTCTTTTTTTTTTTAACTTAGTACATACAGTGGAGTGGCTCACCTTTTTAAGCTGTGCATCTTGTCTGTATAGCTTCCCACTGGTAGGTGCAAAACAGTGAGGTCTGGTTCCTGCTCTGCCCCCATCTATTTTGAGGTCTGCTGACATCTAGAGAGATGAACTACAAGAGTTAAAGGGAACCTGTCACCCCCAAAATCGAAGATAAGCCCCCGATGTAACCTGAAAGATGAGAAAAAGAGGTTAGATTATACTCACCTGGGCGGGCGGTCCGATCCGATGGGCGTCGCGGTCCGGTCCGGGGCTTCCCAGCTTCTTACGATGACGTCCTCTTCTTGTCTTCACGCTGCGGCTCCGGCGTACTTTGTCCTGTTGAGAGCAAAGTACTACAGTGCGCAGGTGCTGGGCCTCTCTGACCTTTCCCGGCGCCTGCACACAGCAGTACTTTTCCCTCAACAGGGCAAAGTACGCCGGAGCCGCAGCGTGAAGATAAGAAGAGGATATCATCGTAAGAAGATGGGAGGCGCTGGACCGGACCGGACCGCGACACCCATCGGACCGGACCGCGACACCCATCGGACCGGACCGCAGCGGGACCGCCCCTGGGTGAGTATAATCTAACCTCTTTTTCTCATCTTTCAGGATACATCGGGGGCTTATGTACAGCATTACAGAATGCTGTAGCTTAGCTCACCTTCGATTTTGGGGGTGACAGGTTCCCTTTAAGGACCATCTTGAATGGGTAAACCTAATCGAGGTGGGATGGATTTTAATCTTTTTTGAAGAATGTATGTTATTTTCATGTACTATTACTATTTATTTACTGCTGGCTATTTATTACTTTTGTTTTTATTCTAGGTTTTGTCTGTCTATAGTCATAGGGCAACCAGTCACAGCCATCTACCCCCATAGCACCAACAACAGCAACACTTATACAGAAGGGCCCCAAACCCACTCAGTATAGGAGACTTTACAACTGCCTGTATAGTCTCAAACTTCCAGCTTTCAATCCTTTCTTCGTGAACCATTTAAAGAAGAGGGGGAAGGAAGTGCAGCCTTTGCTGTAGACGCCGTGCCGCAGCCGTTAAGACTATTTACAGGTTATGGTTATAACTTCAGGCGTCAGCAGCAAACATGTTATGTCTGAGAGCAACGCGCTACATGCACAGACTCTCAGTGCCAAGCATTTACGCACACGCACAGTAGGGGTCTTATTTGTTTCCAGTAAAGCTGAGACCACAAGAAAGAATAATATACTGTATCCCGGTTTCCACAGCTTCTCTTGCTAACTTATATCGGAGGGGAGAGTAATTCCTAACACATCACCTTTTCTTGCACCATTAAAATGTATTTAAATTATTCCCGAAAGCCCAAGTGTTTTAGAAGTGTCCAACAATGCACTAATCAAAAACGATTTAATTATGGGATTCACTAACAGTTGTATTATACTAAATCCAGAGATGAGCTATCAAGGTAGTCATGGTTGTTTTCCCTTTACTGTTCTCTAGAGGATCTTGATCCATCGTCTGGAAATGGAGATATTCCCGCCCTGAGAAGGGCCACCCCAAACAGGATTCTATCCTTATTCTGTGCCTATTACATCCCTATTTGTCTTTAAGCATTTAATTAATTAATTTATGTATGAAGGATGTCTGGTGGAGTGGAGTAATATAAAATTTGCAGTACCCTGGTCCGGTGTCCACTTCAGTACTCAATGGCAGCCAGACCCGAGCAATGTGAACTTCGTTTCACTTGAATACTAGCATCTTGTGCACCTTTGCGATTACTAGGCCCCTGTCACGTCATGACATGCTACGAGGGTGGCCTAGTAATCTCAACAGATGCCTAAGATGCATTTGAGAATGGGCCAAAAGTTTACACTGATCCAACTACTATGGAGTACCGAAATGGACACTAGACAAAGGTAGTTTAATATTTTTTTCTTCATCTCAAGTGTTGGGAGATTAGAAAACGTAACTCTGGTCACTTTAGGATATATTATCAAATAATTTTAGATCTATATAGTTTAAGCAGAAACAAGTTATTGTTCAAAGGAAACCTGTTACCAGGTCAAAATTGACCAGTTTTTGCGCTTTTATTTTTCTGCTACTGTGAGGATTCCATTTTTCTCTTTTTCTTAATCCTCCATATGGCTCCAGAGATATAGGCCTTTTTTTTTACTGCTAGTTGTATAATGTTTACGAAGGAGGTGTGGCTCAAAGGGTAATTATGCAGAGTAGCCTAAATACAGGCCCCAGAGGATCCCGTGACACATGCTTCCTTTGTAAAGACTAGACAAATATCTCTGGAAACATGGTGGATAGAAAAAAAAAAAGATTACAACAGAATTTTTAGAGGAACAGCAGAAATAAAATAAGAGCAAAAACTGATTTGACCTGGTGACAGGTTCTCTTTTAAAGAAGCACTCCCATGATGATGATTTATTTTATAAATCAGTGTGTAAGTGCATGTAGTGTGTATATGTTTATATACTCACCGACCGCCGCCTTCTCCTGGATTCAGCGCCGTTCTTCTCCTCTTCTCGGTGATGTCTGAAGAGCGATGGCATCACTAAGAAGAGGAGCAGAACGGCACTGGATTACTCCTTCTGCAGCCAGCAATAGACAGGGTAATACAAAGGCTATAGGAGAAAATGGTGCAAAGTTTTTAATGAAACCCAATTGCAAATAAAATATTTTTAGCCCAAATTGCCTGCACTTAAGTAAGGGAAAAAATTGTCCCCCAAAGATGGACAATCTCTTTTAAGGTGTAGTGCTGAATTAATGAGATATTGAGTGACGAGTGATGATGAGTGAGTCTTAAATATACAGTATTTTAGGATTCTATTAAAAGTTATTGTTACTGTCCTGACTTCCGTTATAGTTATAAGTTCATATAGACAGTGAGAAGTCCCGCAGCTACTTGATGGCTCCAATGCACCACTGTCTATGCTACATAGAGACGTGTGAAAATCCGCTGCTCTGCCTCTCCTTCTTCAGCGTTCTTCAGAATTTACTCTGTATACATGGAGTTTTCATTTCCATTCTCCTCTCTCTCACTTTTTCCTTTGTTACTGCTCCATTTGGGATTTACGATCTACCTGTGAAGAAAAGTCTCAGGGAGCAGGTTGCTCTAAAGACATAAATCCGACTGCCTGAACTGTAGATGCCAGTTGACTAGTAGTGGAAGCAAAAAAAATATACTGGCTGCAATTTATTGATTTATGACCTGGTATGCAGGGATAGAGGACTGGTAATAAAGCATTACTTATTCCGTACTGACAGCTAGCCGCTAGGTTTGAGCACCGCACAGAAGCCGTGCATTCTGGATGCTATACCTGAGCGTGTGCAGCGCATTTTAACCTTTGCTTTACACTAGTTTCATAAACATTGACGTTTCATTTTTAAAATTTACCGTTAAATCCTGTGTGATTTTTCTGTAAATATATTTTGAGTCATTGTAAATATGAATGGGTTAAGTAATGAGTTTGCATTTAGCCTTTCCCTGTAGGGTTCAAAGCACTTACTGTACAATTTGCAGACAATTACTAGTAGAACATTGAATTCAATCAGCAGACACATGACAGCGTATGCAGGGAGCGAGCGGTTCTAGAATGGCCATTAATTGTACTCTAATATCTGGGTAAACAAAATTGCAAATATATATTGAAATATTGCTTTAAAAGATGGGTGTTCTGGATCATATTTATCAGAGGGGAGAGTGTAGAGTGACAGCTTTTTACCCATACAGGTTCAAGAATCATCACTTTGCCCAGGAGCATTGTAAGTAATCATGGGGTCTCATTGCAAAATTTAAAGAACAACTTTCAGCTGTTCTGACATGTCTATCTTCATATAGTGGATATAAAAAGTCTACACACCCCTATTAAAATGCCAGTTTTTTTGTCATGTAAAAAGTAATAATAATAACAAGAATAATTTCAGTACTTTTTCCACCTTTAAAGTCACCCATAATCTGTACAAATCCATTGACAAACATATTTAAATCATTTTGAGGCAGAAAATAAAATTAAGAAAACTAAAATATTGTGGTTGCATAAGTGGGAACACCAGTTTACAATTGGGGATGTAGTTGTGTTCAGAATCAGCCAATGACATTTAAACTTACGTTCATAGTAGTCAGTTCACAGCGGCCGTCATTTACAGTGATTCTGATTAACCCCATATACAGTTTAGCTCTAGTAAGATTGTCCTAACATTTTCTTAGTTGAATTTTAAAACCCATGCTTCGTAACCAGCTTGCAACACAGCATGAGCTCTACTAACGTATTAAAAATATATATAAAATATATATTTATCCTATTATATACACATAAGTTAAATATATAATAAAAATATAAATGTATACAGCCCTTGTCCCGAACAGCATGAAACATAAATTAAAAAGTCCATACGATAGTGCAGGTTCGCCGGCTTAGGTTAGAGTCCAACTTTTAATTTTGTTTAGCAAAGACACACAATCCTGGAGGTCTGCACACCTCCACACACTGACATCTGTGAGACAATTAGGTCCCATTTTACCATGTGAACCACACCTAAGGGTGGGGCATATTGGTAGAAAAAACATACCCATCACTTCAGCTGCCCAAAAACCTGGCGCAGATGCCCTACAAACCTCTTAGTACTATGTGTACTAGAGAATTTCTCCAGGTTTACATCACAGAGGACAACCACCTCCGTGATACATACCTCTTATCAACTATGTGTCTGGCAGCCATCATACAATATATAAAGATATTGAAGCTCATGCTGTGTTGTAAACTGTTTACAGACCATGGCTTTTTTTAAATTCAGCTAAGAAAATATCAGGATAATCCTAGTAGAATAGCTAGGAACAGGAACTAGGGAATGTGACCATAAGAGTTTGCGTTCCCCAGTTCTGTACAATATATAATAATATTTGTGATCATTTGCAATTGGCAGTACCATTTATCATTTATGTAGTCCTTTCATTATACAGTGCCAAATTTCATCCATAGATCCCAATGTTCTTGACACATGACCGTTTAGCAGATGCCAACAAACCAACACTTTTTATCCTCTTTAAAGTAAATAGGGACAATGGATGTATACTTTTGATGTATGTCCTGATGCCAGAGATTTTTTGGAAAAATAAAAAGTTATATGAACAGAGTATAAAGATAGCCATACACATGTCTGAATCCACCAATGATCTCATGTGGATGGCAGTAGCCTGACAGTAGAAATAAGAGAATAAAGGATTGAGTGATTTTGTTTTCAACGTGCCAGTTCCTAATTTTTTTCAGAAGAGAAAAAGGTGCCAGAAGAGTCTGGCAAGAGCTTACTCGTATCTCCCCATTGAAATTGACATACATAAATGTTTATAGGGAAGACAGGAGATATATGTTGGCCAAATAATCATCATTGCAATAGGTGTATTATAAGCTAATCATAAAGAATAGAAGTCAGGGTCTGTCTAATGAGACCACAGGTCCTGTTTTTCAGTGAGGACACAATGTTCGTTTTTACACCCTGCCATTTCCAGATAGCGAAGTTTAGAGGTTACCCAGGACCAGCCACTTCTGTTGTTTGCTATGCGAGTGGATTTGTGCCAGCAGTCTTGCATATGAAAATAATGAGCAGACTCTAATCTCTTGATTGATTTTACTGCAGGAACAGTCTCTTTTATGTAAATACATTTCTCCCCTTGATCGCTTCAATAGAAATTATGTGTTTCTATTAAAAAATATTTCTCTGATTCCGCTACACAGCTTCAGACAGTGTCAATAAAAAGGCATTTGTTAGTGTTTGCCTCGTCTCAGAGGTGCTGTCCCAAGCAAGCTGTTGCCAAATATTGGGGATGAGATGCCAGCAGCCCT
The DNA here is from genome assembly GCF_051348905.1 of Ranitomeya variabilis. NCBI lineage: Eukaryota > Metazoa > Chordata > Amphibia > Anura > Dendrobatidae > Ranitomeya > Ranitomeya variabilis. The sequence continues at coordinate 478,052,971 of NC_135233.1, forward strand.
CGCTGCCTTATTAGTTTGGAGACCGCACTCTTGGTGATGTGCCATGGAAACTGAATTCCACTAAGAAAAGTTTGGAGGAACTAATGGTGAGAAAATGTATCCATAAAAGTCTGGAACTTTTTTTTTTTTCTTCCCGCAACTCATTATCTTATTTCTTAGGGGACAACAATAATAGCTGTGGGCTGGAGAGCGTTTGGCCATGCATGTGTGAAAGCTGATGGCCAAACAAGGTATCTCTCCCGACTCCCCCCATACACATGAGCGTTCATCTCAGGAGATGAGAAAGAGCCACTGCAAGCAAACAAAAGGATTGGGCATATTTAAATTCAAGATGCCCAATCCTTATTTTAATCATCATCAGTCAGTGGAGAATCGAGAGGCTTTCATACTGATTGTATGGTCGTTTAACATTTTTCTAATGTGTATTGGTGCCTTAAATGGGACTTTTCAGGCAATGCCTTTTCAGGCAATACATGCTGCCCAAACTGCAGGCAGCACGAATCATATCTGTGCTGCAAGATTGCAAACAGGAACCGCATTCTCTGAAACACTCTAGTGTTTCAAAGAAAATATACTTTGAAGATCCGTCTGGGAACCATACAAGATTATTCTGGCGTCGTCCCCAGACAGTGCGTCACAGCACTGCTGCAGGTGATTGACAGGTCCCTCCCTCAATCACCTGCAGCGGTGCTGGGAAGAGACGGCCGGAGGAGGGCACCAGACCAGTATTGTCTCTCGCTGTGGTTCCCAGCCGGATCATCAACGCATATAGTCTCTGACATGCTGCCGACACATTTTGGAAAATAGCATACCGTAGCTACTGTGATCGTTCAACTAAGCTGCCACTCATGTGTCCTGCTGTTTACGCACATAAAGCAGATGGTGGAGTCTCTTTAGCAGCTTGTTTGTCTTTGTTTTTTTGGGGAAAGTTTTTGTTGTTGTTGTAGTTTTCAGTGAAATTTACCTTTAAGGCTACTTTCACACTAGCGTCGTGCACTGCACGTCACTATGCGTCGTTTTGTAGAAAAAACGCATCCTGCAAAAGTGCTTGCAGGATGCGTTTTTTCTCCATTGACTTGCATTAGCGACGCATTGCCACACGTCGCAACTGTCGTGCGACGGTTGCGTCGGACCGTCGCCACCAAAAAACGTTGCTTGTAATGTTTTTTGGTGCGTCGTTCCCGTCTTTTCCGACCGCACATGCGCGGCCGGAACTCCGCCCCCGCCTCCCCGCACCTCACAATGGGGCAGCGGATGCGTTGAAAAACAGCATCCGCTGCCCCCGTTGTGCGGCGCATTCACTGCTAGCGTCGGTACATCGCAACGACGCAATTCGTCGTGCGTCGTCCGACGCTAGTGTGAAAGTAGCCTTACATGTTGTTTTGCTGACTTCACTTGGCTTTACAGTGTCAAGTTTGGTGACAAGTCACTTTATTTTCTGTGGTAAGGTTTTCAAAACCTCATTGGAAAAAAAAGTAATTGTATGAACCACAAAGTGGAGTATTCATTGAAATAACTAGGATGAGTATTCATTGAGCTTTTGAAGTAGATTTTGATGTTGATTTTGAAGTGGATGCACTTCAAAATTCTCCTCCAAAAATGTAAAGGGGTATTCCTATCTTCAAGATCCTATCCCCATATGTAGTAGGTGTAATATTAATATTAGCAAATACCTGCAAGTAGAAATGTAGTATAGTTCTCCTGATTCGCTATGTCTCTTTCCTCATGTGCAGGCATTGCAATTTGCAGGTCCTTAGGTATCCATGGTTACGACCACTAGCAACTGAGCTAACTATGGCTAGGTTCACTTTAGCGTTTCTGTGGGCAGCGTATCATCTGCATGCGCAAACGCATGCCAAAACGCATTTAAACGCATGCTTACGCCACATTTTTTTATCTGCATCAGCTTACGCATGATGAAAAAAAAAACCCGCTGCGTGTGCATGCATTTGTATGCGTTTTTGCCTGCGTTTGCGTTATTTATGTGCATGCATTCGATATTTCAAGGAGGGCGTGTCTAAATCAGTTCCTGGACATGCGCAGTCCGAAGTACGCTTGCGCATCGAACGCATGCGTGTGCATGTCCTTGCGTACCAATGTGTTCCCATAGACGGTAATGAGATGTTTTGACGCAGTCATCCGCATGTCTGTGCATATTTGACACGACAAAAATTGCAACATGTTGTGTTTGGCGGGCGCGGCGAAACAACGCATGCGGACACATCCGCATAAAAACTGATGCCAACACATGTCCCAGCGTACACAATGTTAAATATAGGTACTCAAGGCGCATGCGGATCTGTATTCAGGCATACGCTGCGCACAGATACGCTAATGTGAACCCTGCCTAACTCTCATTATATCAGTGGTCGTGGATACCTAAGGTCCTGCACTGCCTGCACATGAGGAAAGAGACATAGCTAATCAGAAGAACTATACTACATTTCTAATTGGAGGTATTTGCTAATATTATTATTATTATTATTATTATTATTATTATTAATACTACTACACCTACTACATATTGGGATAGGATCCTGGAAATGGGAATACCCCTTCAAGTCATGCTTCCACCACATCTGTTCGTTTGTTTGTTCACAGATAGAATACTACAACATTCAGTGTTGTTCTTGGTGTAAAAAACAACAGAGAATTAAAGGGGTATTGCAACTTTCCACTGGATTGATAAATGTTATCTTGTGAGGGACCTGGCTGGTTGATTGACTTCACTGATGTCTATGAAAAAGGACGAGCGACTGTTTTCATTGGTGCCACAGACTGAATAAATCATCAGGGAGACGTTCATTCTGTAATAAATCGTGTTATGATAAGGATTCCTTTAATAAAGAGTGATCAGCCTGCCTTTTTGGTAAAATCTTTGGAGCCAGACCAAGTTGATTTTGTCGGAGACTGTGAATAGAGAAGGGTGACTACTCTGCTCATACTTTTCCTAGCAGTCCTCTTCTGTCAGGGTGAAATAATATTGGGGACGCCCATTCTGGAGATCAGTGGCGATCCCTTTTATCGGTCATTGATACCTATCCACTAGATCGGTGATACATTCTTAAACCATGCAAATCAACATGGCTTGTGTTGACTTGTAGCCTCATAATAGGGGGATTATGAAGCTGATAAACCATCATAATGCTGACCATTCAAGTAATGGCTCTCCTGGATGTCAGATGGACAGGGTGTATTTGTGTATGTAGCATAATTAATTCAGAAGCCTTCAGAATAATGGTGTTTTACAATGTATGGAGTGAAGCATTAACAGTATGCGGTAACCGTATATTGCAGACAGATGCACTCTGCAATAAATCATGGCTTTGGACTGCGCTCTCCTCCTGCGAGGATTACCTAGTATTAGTGCACACAGCTGGAGAGCCAAAATGCAAGGATTTATTTTCCTCTAATTTATCACCGTTGTCTGCAGAATCTGAAGAAAACAACTTATAAAGTATGTCTGTAAGTCCACTGCGGTCTGTAAATCTAGCCGGGGTCAAGGATGGACAAGAGACGAGGGGTGCACTGTAAATATTTTCATCCCGATGTTGTATGGAAATCACTCTCGTTTATGGTCTCTAGAGACTCGTGTGATGTATTGATCACATATTTATTAATCAGCAGATAGCAATCAAGAGTAAACCTTCCACACAAATGGAATTATATATTACATGCTAATATACTATAGGTACAGTGGCATGTAAAAGTTTGGGTGCTCCGGGTCAATATTACTGTTATTGTGAACAGTTAAGCAAGTTGAAGATAAAATGATCTCTTAAAGGCCTAAAGGTAAAGATGACACATTTCCTTGGTACTTTTGTCAAATATATGTTGTCATTTTTTACATTTTAAAAATTACAAAAAGGAAAATGGGGCACTGAGATTTGTTTGCTCAGGTATGTATTACCAAGGTTTCAGACTTTAATTAGCCTGTTAAGGTTATGACTTGTTCACTATCATTAATAAGAATGGCCAGGTGATGCAAATTTAACTGGTAGAGTGAAGAATGGATTCAATTAAATTTCAACAAATTCTTGATGCAGACATAACACCATCTGTAAAAACCTGAAGTTGAAAAGAGGATGGCTTCTACAAATGGACAATTATCCTAAAGACACATCAAAGTCCGCAATAGGCGACCTGAAAAGGCGCAAGCTGAAGGTTTTACAATGGCCCTCACATTCCCCTGATCTGAACATCATTGAAAATCTGTGGTTTCACCTCAAAATAGCAGTACATGCAAGATGAGCCAGGAATCTCACTGAACTGGAGGAATTTTCCAAGGAAGAATGGATGAAAATCCCTAAAACAAGAATTTAAAGACTCTTGACTGCCTTCAAAAAGCATTTACAAGCTGTGATAGTTTTATACGGAGGTGCTACTAGGTGCAAACCATGCAGGGTGCTCCAACATTTGCATTGGCCCATTTTCCTTTTTGTAATTTTTAAAATGTAAAAGATGAAAATATTTTTAAATATTTTTTTCCTAAAATACAAAGGAAATGTGTCATCTTTAACTTAAGCAAGTTGAAGATGAAATGATCTCTAAAAGGCCTTAACTGTTCGCAATAACAGTAATTTTGACCATGGGTGCCTAAACTTTTACATGTCACTGTACACTATGTTCCAAATTATTATGCAAATGACATTTTTCTCTAATTTTCCTAAATGATCGGTGCAAATGACAGTCAGTCTAATAAAAGTAATCACCCTTTAGAGTATACATCGAATTTTATTGAAGAAACCTCCCAATGATAACAGTATAATCTCCAAAATGAATAAAAACTCAAAATGCACTGTTCCAAATTATTAGGCACAGTAGTATTTCTAAACATTTGATACGTTTTAAAGAACTGAAAATGCTCATTTGTGGAATTTGCAGCATTAGGTCGTCACATTCACTGAACAAAACAGGCCAAGTTACATGTTAACATAGGAGTCCTTCTTTGATATCACCTTCACAATTCTTGCATCCATTGAACTTGTGAGTTTATGGAGAGTTTCTGCTTGTATTTCTTTGCATGAAGTCAGAATAGCCTCCCAGAGCTGCTATTTTGATGTGAACTGCCTCCCACCCTCATAGATCTTTTGTTTGATGATACTCCAAAGGTTCACTATAGGGTTGAGGTCAGGGGAAGATGGTGGCCACACCATGAGTTTATCTCCTTTTATGCCCATAGCAGCCAATTACTCAGAGGTATTCATTGTCATGCATGAAGATGATTTTGTTCCTGAAGGCACGTTTCTGCTTTTTAGACCATGGAAGAAAGTTGTCAGTCAGAAACTCTATTTACTTTGCTGAGGTCATTTTCACACCTTCAGGAACCTTAAAGGACCCTACCAGCTGGTTCCCCATGATTCCAGCCCAAAACATGACTCCTCCACCTCCTTGCTGACGTCACAGCCTTGTTGGGACATGGTGGCCATCCACCAACCATCCACTACTCCATCCATCTGGACCGTCCAGAATTGCTCGACACTCATCAGTAAACAAGTCTGTTTGAATATTAGTCTTCATGTATGTCTGGGCCCACTGCAACCGTTTCTGCTTGTGAACACTGTTTAGGAGTGGCCGAATAGTAGGTTTATGCACCACAGCAAGCCTTTGAAGGATCCTACACCTTGAGGTTCGAGGGACTCCAGACGCACCAGCAGCTTCAAATAACTGTTTGCTGCTTTGTAATGGTATTTTGGCAGCTGCTCTCTTAATCCAATGAATTTGTCTGCCAGAAAACTTCCTCATTATGCCTTTATTTGCATGAACTCTGTCTGTGCTCTGTTTCAGTCACAAATCTCATCAGAGTATGATGATCACTCTTAAGTTTTCGTGAAATATCTAATATTTTCATACCTTGTCCAAGGCATTGCACTATTTAACGCTTTTCAGCAGCAGAGAGATCCTTTTTATTTCCCATATTGCTTGAAACCTGTGACCTGCATAATAATGTGGAACATCATTTTTGAGTAGTTTTCCTTTAATTAGAATCACCTGGAAAACTAATTATCACGTGTTTAAGATTGATTTCAGTGATTCTTTGAGCCCTGAGACACAATACCATCCACGAGTTTATTTGAAAAACAAAACAATTAAATCTTTAAGACACTTAAATCCAATTTGCATAATAATTTGGAACACAGTGTATATCATAACTCTCTCCTACTATGGAAGATCAAGCTGTTCAACTGCAAAAATATGGATGGACATTTGTTATTGGCTTTAGGGATGTTTTATGGCATGCAAATATTGAAAATATTTGTGAATGCCATATTTGTGCAAAAATAAAATAAAATTGAATTTTGGGGAGAGGGCACTAAGCAGGAGGATGTGAGCATCTATTGGTGCAACAGATTTCTTGTGTGTGAAATTTCTGCCAACTTTAATGTAAATCTACATTTGTGCATAGCAGATGTAAATATGCATTTCTGAAGCAATTGCAGATTAAAGTAATAAAATACATTTGCAGAATTGCACTTTTTTCACTTTTTCACCTCACTGGGATTTTTTTCCCATTTACCATTAGATTGCATGATAAAATGGATATCGTTATACCATTAGATTGCATGATAAAATGGATATCGTTATTCAAAAGTACAGCTTGTCTCGCAAAAAAAGAATCCCCAATCTCTCATATGGTTATGTCCATGGAAAAATAAAAAGTTGAGATTCTTGGGAGAAGGTGAGGGGAAAAAAAATGGAAAATTGCCCTGTTGGGAATGGGCTAAAGAGGTTTTCCAGGAATATTTTTTTTTCTTCCCCGGCTTACCCAGAACCAAATGAATTGTAGATTGTAGATCCAATTCTGCCCTGGGTCTTTCTTGACGTTGATGTCACAACTGCTGTGCACATGACCACTGCAGGCAATCACTGGGCCCAGTTGTCTTGTGCTGACAACCTTGTCATCATTGTAGCAATAAGTATTCCTGGAAAACCCCTTTAAGCGCTGTATCTGCCTCAACCTGTAATATCCATGTCTATTTTATGCTCCGTTTGTCAGCACAGATTAAAACATCAGATGTGGCCTCCTCCGCTCTGAGCTCCTCTCTGTTGTGGAATAGATAGTAGGATGACCCGTCACACTGTAATGATCTCTTGACGTTTCATTTCATATAAAATGTATTCCGTGACACACAACACTACTATTCTCTTCTGGCAGACATCTTAAAGCAAAGTCCATTAATCATAATCAAGCAGCAGATCTCAGGGGGAGGATTATAATCTCCAAAAAATATCAGAACTAGAAAGGGAGAACGAACATTTTGATTTGTGCCATTTCAACAAAGCGTTTCCTGTATAATTACGAGCTTCAAACAATGGCTTCCATTTGAAAGGTTCTTTTGTTCTGAATTCATAAATGTTCTAATACTCGGGTTAGCATAATGGCCCATGGATCACAGAAGTTTGAGGTGGCCGAATCGTGTGATATTTATATACTCTGTATGACCAGAAGTAAGTACACCCACCTTCTAATTGGCAAGCTATTCTTCACCCTTTACTAAAAACATAAGGTCAAGCACACAGCCATGCAATTTTTCAAAAAGAAAAACTCATTGGCCCCTAATCATTATTGTCTTGGTGCCGTTTTTCATCTACCATAGTTTTGGGTGTTTTGCACCTTTTTCTTTGTTTGCACCCAATTCATTATTCTGTTTACACCTTTTTTTAATTCTATTTTATAATTGCTTGCCTTTTTTTTCTGTCTTGTTGGTGGAGTTTAGTGATTTTTTTTTTTTTTACTTTGCACCAAATTAATTTATCATGTGTGTCATTTTGATAAATTTGGAGGTAAAAAAAGTAAAGAAAAAAAAAAACTGACTTGGAACCCCTTCAAATGATGAATTAGGGCCAGTGAGTTGAAACCCCACTATTTGTGGGGTTTCCAACTGGTAAAAGAAGCAATATCTACTCTGCACAATGGCTCAGTGGTTACCACTGTTGCTTTGCAGTTCTGGAGTTCTCTGTTCAAATCCCACTAAGGACAACATCTGCAAAGAGTTTTTATGTTCTCCTCATGATTAAATCAGAGATCATGTGCGGGGAAATATGCGGGCTCAGCGTGTGAGAATGCATCAAAACTAGGAACACGACATATAACTTTAACACCTTCACAACCTATGACATGTATTTAAGGGGTTGTCCACCTTTGTGAACACATTTTTTTCTTAAAGGGAACCTGTCACCAGGTTTGGCTGATACGAGTTATGGCCACCGCCTTTCAGGGCTGCACAGATTCATCTCAACAAAAAACTTTGATCCAGAACGGACATTTATAGGACATTTTATAACTTTCCCAAATTCTTCTGAAAAAAAATTACAGCACATCCTGCATTGCACTGCTGAACCCAGTTTATTATATATTTTAGGAGTCATAGTTGGTTCATTTTATACCGACTACAACTCCGACTCCACCAAAATGGACACCGACTCCACGTCTTCAACTCCACAGCCCTGGTTTGCACACACTTGTGGCTATGTATTGCCGTTATCAATATCACACATTTTTGTAGACTCTTTTCTTATAAAAAAATCTGGATTAAAGGATTGTACCCAGTGTAGTAAATTATCTCCTATCCATAGAATCAGACTCTCAGAAATCCCAAGAGTGGGACTCTGGTACCCAGAAGCCATGCTCTGCAGACCAATGCTTTAAATGGAAAGGAGATGTTCATGCTTGACCTTCACGCCATTCATTGTCTATTCCACAGAACGCCGAGTGCTGTAAACAGTTTTCCCATTGCGACCAGTAATGTATGCCTTATACTACCTTGGGAACTAACCATTATGGTTAATATCACATTGGCAATGAGAATTTCAGAAATTCATAATAAAAGATTATTATCTCAAATCTTTAACATTTGTTGGCCATTAAACTACATGCTCAAATAGGTATGTGCCTCCAATTGTGTGTACCATAATTACTTTTCTAATGCTATTGATTTTATTTTTATATTCTCTTGATGTGAAGTGTCCTTGGAACAGTAATGTTATACGCTCATTACAGACCCAATTAGTACTCTGACAGGTTTCTTTTAGACCAATGTGATCAAACGTTGCTTTAGATAATGACTCCATCCTTGCACTCATATGTGAGATTCTTTACAAAGTTAATGATCCACCAAAACTTCCATCCATGGCCAGGTTTTACAAACCAGTATGGTCACCTGCTGTATTTTTTATGCTTGCATGTTAAAATAAGATGGTCTTTTATGCAAATCTATTCTTTACCTAGAGAAATCTTTTTTTTTTCCTTCTAGAAAAAAAATGGGTAATAGATAGCAAAGATCATATTGGGTCTCCTGTGATGATACTGTTTTTTGTCACACAGATCAGAACGATCTGATGTTGGTTTTCCCAAGTGTGTTGACTTGAAGCTTGATGACCCCAAAGCAACACCTCCAACAGAGCCCCCAACTATCATGTGTTTTAGTATTCGTCTTTTCATATGGGCCAAAGGGACCATTTTTTGTAGCTACTGGGCCTTGGTACGACTGCAGCCCCTGCACCAACTATAGTTACACTCCTGGTTTTCTTTCTTCACTTCGTTTCCATGACCCTTTTCAGGGCTGTGGATTCAGAGTCGTGGAGTTTGTGTCGGTGTCCTTTTTGGTGGAGTCGGTATAAAATGGACCGACTCCGACTCCTACAATACATACTGTATTGAGCTACTGTATCCAATTGATCATGTGCTGTAATTTTTTTCAGAAGAATTTGTGAAAGTGATGAAATGTCCTATAAATTTTTGTTCTGTTCCTGATCTAGGGATCTCTGCTTTTAGCTGAGATGAATCTGTGCTGCACTTTGTTCATGCTCAGTAGTGACAAGTGCTGTGGAGTCGTAGGTGAGATGTATCTGTGCTGCACTTTATATACATGATCAGTAGTGACCAGTGCTGTGGAGTCGTAGTTGAGATGAATCTGTGCTGCACTTTATATACATGCTCAGTAGTGACCAGGGCTGTGGAGTCGTAGGTGAGATTAATCTGTGCTGCACTTTATGTTCATGCTCAGTAGGTGATCAGTGGTGTGGAGTCGGAGTAGAGAGTCAGGGAAATGTCTGAGATTTGGCTTATCGACTCCACAGCCCTGCTTTCCATGACCTATTTTTAATCCATGGACTGTATGACAGCTGTATGTTTTATAATAATTTATGTCAGCTGCATGCTTGCTATTCCCACAAATACTCACCGGTTTCCCAAGACCGCCTTATCTCCTCCACACTCATAGGATCATCACTCAAATGCCTCCAAGAATTCTCCGGATTATCCCCCATCCTCTGGAATTCTGTGCTCCAACACTTCAAATAATCCTCCACCTTCAGAACTATCTCCTTTATCATTATCCTGTAGGCTGTAAGGACCATTTCACACTGCGTTGTTCCCCATGTTCAGTGGCCCCGTTGGGGTATACGTCTGACTCCCCCCGCAAAACGGGATTTGGCTTTATGTGCCGACGGGGCCATTGACTATAACAATGCAGATGAAGTCTCTATGTGCACCATTGTGCATCATTTTCTTCTGTATGCGTCTACTGGAGGTGGACAGCTAAAAGTAGTCTACTACTTCTCCGTATCTCCCTCCAGTAGGTGTATACAGCTGAAAATGATGCACAACAGAGCACACAATGACTCTCCAATAAAAGAAAAAATAGGAATGCACTTACCGGTCTGTTGAAACAAAAAAATTCCTTTATTGGGACATGTGCAGGAGACGACAGGGAGAACGTGGAAAAAAAGGACGACGATCGTTTCGCGCTGCTGCGCTTCTACGGGTCCTAACAGCAGGGCTGTGTGCTTCCAGCACATAAAAGGTGCCTCCCTATTTCCTATTGCTATTAGGACCCGTAGACTCTGGGTTTCAGCGGTGCCGATTTTTTCTTCTACTGGATATTGCACACGATGACTTTGTCTGCACCATTATAGTTAATGGCACTGTCTGTGCAAATGCCTGAATCCCGTTTTTCAGGGGGGTTCTGACACAATCCCCAACAGGGCCACTGAATGTAGGGAAGAAGGTAATGTGACCGCCCCTAGGCCTGCATGGGCAGGGCACTCTCCTCCTCTTTACCTCTCTGTCATTATTAGTTTGTTCATTGTACTTTCTATTTGTATTTTTTTATTTAAACTCCTTTTTTCCTGTACAGCACCATGGAATCAATGATGCCCTAAAATAAATAATAATTATATGTATAATATTCTGTATATTTGCCCTTAAGATTTTTACTCCTGTAGCAAAATATTTCTTTCTTTTCATTTATTTACATCTTCTAACGTGATATTTGCAGACACTAGACAAAGTAGAAAAGTGTTTCTACCCCGCCAAGGACTTTTCAAGCTTCTGATAATCTCGCAGAGTTTTTCTTTTTTTCTCCATTTGTAAGATTCACTTATTAGCATATCCATTTGGGGAATGGGCTCATTCTGTTTTGACTTACCGCTTTTCAACTCCTTACTTAATAACACTTGTCATTTACAGCCCTATTCACACTAATACCAAGACTGGATTACTAGATAATTGCCTCCCACAAGATTACATTGCAGAGCTTGCACAGTTATCACTAGGGTTGAGCGAAACGGGTCGATCATTTTCAAAAGTCGCCGACTTTTGGCTAAGTCGGCGTCTCATGAAACCCGATCCGACCCCTGTGCTTGTCGGCCATGCGGTACGCGACTTTCGCGCCAAAGTCGCGTTTCAATGACGCGAAAAGCGCCATTTCTCAGCCAATGAAGGTGAACGCAGAGTGTGGGCAGCGTGATGACATAGATCCTGGTCCCCACCATCTTAGAGAAGGGCATTGCAGTGATTGGCTTGCTGTCTGCGGCGTCACAGGGGCTATAAAGGGGCGTTCCCGCCGACCGCCATCTTACTGCTGCTGATCTGAGCTTAGGGACAGGTTGCTGCCGCTTCGTCAGAAGCAGGGAGAGCGTTAGGCAGGGTCCACTAACCACCAAACCGCTTGTGCTGCAGCGATTTCCACTGTCCAACACCACCTTCGGTGTGCAGGGACTGTGGAAGCTATTTTTTTTTTTTTTTCCCTCAGCGCTGTAGCTCATTGGGCTGCCCTAGAAGGCTCCGTGATAGCTGTATTGCTGTGTGTACGCCACTGTGGAAACCAACTGCTTTTTTCAAAGCACATATCCTCTTGTTCCTTCCTTTCTGCACAGCTATCTTTTTTGTTTGTCCACACTTTTTATTTAATTTGTGCATCAGTCCACTCCTATTGCTGCCTGCCATACCTGGCTTAGATTACTGCAGGGAGATAGTAATTGTAGGACAGTCCCTGTTTTTTTTTTGTTTTTTTTTGTGGGAGATTAAGATTGGCATTTCTGCTACAGTGCCATCCCTGTGTGTGCCATCTCTCACTGAGTGGGCCATAGAAAGCCTATTTATTTTTTCCGTGATTTGTGTTCTAAATTCTACCTCAACACAAAAACACTACATCAATCAGTGGGAGAAAAATATTGGCCTCAGTCAGGGCTTGTGTGCCACTGCTGTGTGTGCTATCTCTCATTCAGTGGGCCATAGAAAGGCTATTTTTTTTTTTTTTTTTTTTTTTTTTAATATTATTTGGTTTCTAAAGTCTCCCTGAAAAAAAAAAAAAAACCTAAAAAAACAGTGGGAGAGTAATATTGCCCTTTCAGCTTGTGTGCCAGTCTTGACTCCTGGGTGTGCCACCTCTCTCCCTCTCATTCAGTGGGCCATAGAAAGCCTATTTATTTTTTTAAAAAAATATTATTGGGTTTCTAAAGTCTCCCTTAAAAAACAAAAAATACATAAAAAAACAGTGGGAGAGTAATATTGCCCTTTCAGCTTGTGTGCCAGTCTTGACTCCTGGGTGTGCCACCTCTCTCCCTCTCATTCAGTGGGCCATAGAAAGCCTATTTATTTTTTTTTATTTTTTTTTTAATATTATTGGGTTTCTAAAGTCTCCCTTAAAAAACAAAAAATACATAAAAAAACAGTGGGAGAGTAATATTGCCCTTTCAGCTTGTGTGCCAGTCTTGACTCCTGGGTGTGCCACCTCTCTCCCTCTCATTCAGTGGGCCATAGAAAGCCTATTTATTTTTTTAAAAAAATATTATTGGGTTTCTAAAGTCTCCCTTAAAAAACAAAAAATACATAAAAAAACAGTGGGAGAGTAATATTGCCCTTTCAGCTTGTGTGCCAGTCTTGACTCCTGGGTGTGCCACCTCTCTCCCTCTCATTCAGTGGGCCATAGAAAGCCTATTTATTTTTTTTTTTAAATATTATTGGGTTTCTAAAGTCTCCCTTAAAAAACAAAAAATACATAAAAAAAAGTGGGATTGTAATATTGCCCTTTCAGCTTGTGTGCCAGTCTTGACTCCTGGGTGTGCCACCTCTCTCTCATTCAGTGGGCCATAGAAAGCATTTTTTTTTTTTTCCTTGATTTGTGTTCTAAAATCTACCTCAACACAAAAACACTACATCAATCAGTGGGAGAAAAATATTGGCCTCAGTCAGGGCTTGTGTGCCACTGCTGTGTGTGCTATCTCTCATTCAGTGGGCTATAGAAAGCCTATTTATTTATTTATTTTTTTTCTTATTATTTGGTTTCTAAAGTCTCCCTGAAAAAAAAAAAAAAAACATAAAAAAACAGTGGGAGAGTAATATTGCCCTTTCAGCTTGTGTGCCAGTCTTGACTCCTGGGTGTGCCACCTCTCTCCCTCTCATTCAGTGGGCCATAGAAAGCCTATTTATTTTTTTTTTAAAATATTATTGGGTTTCTAAAGTCTCCCTTAAAAAACAAAAAATACATAAAAAAACAGTGGGAGAGTAATATTGCCCTTTCAGCTTGTGTGCCAGTCTTGACTCCTGGGTGTGCCACCTCTCTCTCTCATTCAGTGGGCCATAGAAAGGCTATTTTTTTGGGGGTTTTTTTTTTAATATTATTTGGTTTCTAAAGTCTCCCTGAAAAAAAAAAAAAACATAAAAAAACAGTGGGAGAGTAATATTGCCCTTTCAGCTTGTGTGCCAGTCTTGACTCCTGGGTGTGCCACCTCTCTCCCTCTCATTCAGTGGGCCATAGAAAGCCTATTTATTTTTTTTTTTAAATATTATTGGGTTTCAAAAGTCTCCCTTAAAAAACAAAAAATACATAAAAAAACAGTGGGAGAGTAATATTGCCCTTTCAGCTTGTGTGCCAGTCTTGACTCCTGGGTGTGCCACCTCTCTCCCTCTCATTCAGTGGGCCATAGAAAGCCTATTTATTTTTTTTTTTAAATATTATTGGGTTTCTAAAGTCTCCCTTAAAAAACAAAAAATACATAAAAAAACAGTGGGAGAGTAATATTGCCCTTTCAGCTTGTGTGCCAGTCTTGACTCCTGGGTGTGCCACCTCTCTCTCTCATTCAGTGGGCCATAGAAAGGCTATTTTTTTTTTTTGGTTTTTTTAATATTATTTGGTTTCTAAAGTCTCCCTGAAAAAAAAACAAAACATAAAAAAACAGTGGGAGAGTAATATTGCCCTTTCAGCTTGTGTGCCAGTCTTGACTCCTGGGTGTGCCACCTCTCTCCCTCTCATTCAGTGGGCCATAGAAAGCCTATTTTTTTTTTTAAAAAAATATTATTGGGTTTCAAAAGTCTCCCTTAAAAAACAAAAAATACATAAAAAAACAGTGGGAGAGTAATATTGCCCTTTCAGCTTGTGTGCCAGTCTTGACTCCTGGGTGTGCCACCTCTCTCCCTCTCATTCAGTGGGCCATAGAAAGCCTATTTATTTTTTTTTTTAAATATTATTGGGTTTCTAAAGTCTCCCTTAAAAAACAAAAAATACATAAAAAAACAGTGGGAGAGTAATATTGCCCTTTCAGCTTGTGTGCCAGTCTTGACTCCTGGGTGTGCCACCTCTCTCTCTCATTCAGTGGGCCATAGAAAGGCTATTTTTTTTTTTGGTTTTTTTTAATATTATTTGGTTTCTAAAGTCTCCCTGAAAAAAAAAAAAAACATAAAAAAACAGTGGGAGAGTAATATTGCCCTTTCAGCTTGTGTGCCAGTCTTGACTCCTGGGTGTGCCACCTCTCTCCCTCTCATTCAGTGGGCCATAGAAAGCCTATTTATTTATTTTTTTAAATATTATTGGGTTTCAAAAGTCTCCCTTAAAAAACAAAAAATACATAAAAAAACAGTGGGAGAGTAATATTGCCCTTTCAGCTTGTGTGCCAGTCTTGACTCCTGGGTGTGCCACCTCTCTCCCTCTCATTCAGTGGGCCATAGAAAGCCTATTTATTTTTTTGGTTTTTTTAATATTATTTGGTTTCTAAAGTCTCCCTGAGAAAAAAAAAATAAATAAATTAGGTGGGAGATTAATATTGACATTAGTGCTTGAGTGACAGTCCTGCGTGTGTGTCATCTCTGTGATTTTGTGCCACAGAAAACAGAGTGTGTAACATTGTGCCTGATTTTCCTTGTGGTCTCACCAACCTGTTAAGGGATATTGAAATCATACTGAAGTTATAGCTCACCGTGTAAGTTGTTTGACAGCAACAAATAAAGTTACTTTGGTTAAGATTTTAAAACAATGAGGAAGTCTGGTGCAAGAGGTCGTCGTGGGCGTTCATTGTCAGCTGGTAATGATGGTAGTGGTAGTGGAGCATCAGGTGGTCGTGGGGATAAAAATATTCCACCTAAGTCTGGAGCTGTGGAGCCAGTTTCGTCGTCAGGCTACACAAGGCCTCGAACGCTCTCTTTTCTGGGAGTAGGAAAACCGCTTTTAAAGGCGGAGCAGCAACAGCAAGTTTTGGCTTACATTGCAGACTCAGCCTCTAGCTCTTTTGCCTCCTCTTCCGAAACTGGTAAATGTAAAAGCAGCGCGTCGCTTGTGGATGTTCACGGTCAGGGACAAGTCGCTTCCTTGTCCTCCTCAGCAAAAACTACAACAAGAGAGAAGGATGCAGCAGGCGACACAACGGGTCACTCCATGGAGCTCTTTACACATACCGTCCCTGGCTTAGAAAGTGAAACATTTAACAGGCCATGCCCATTACAAGTATATTCTGACATGGAGTGCACTGATGCACAGCCACAGCCAGAGTACTATGCTGCTCCTTTGACTCAGACCACCACATTGCCCTCTCAGGGTACAGATCCACAATCAGACCCTGATGAGACTATGTTGCCCCGCCACGAACGCTATACCACCGACCGACACAGTGACACAGACGAAGTTGCACACGAGCTCGAAGAGGAGGTAATAGATGACCCAGTTATTGACCCCGATTGGCAGCCATTGGGGGAACAGGGTGCAGGCGGCAGTAGTTCAGAAGCGGAGGTGGAGGAGGGGCCGCAGCAGGCATCAACATCGCAACAGGTTCCATCTGCCGGGCCCGTATCTGGCCCAAAACGCGTGTCAAAGCCAAAACCTGTTGGAGGACAGCGTGGCCATCCGGTTAAAGCTCAGTCTGCAATCCCTGAAAAGGGATCCGAGTCTAGGAAGAGTGCAGTCTGGCATTTTTTTAAACAACATCCAACTGATCAGCGCAAAGTCATCTGTCAAAAATGTTCAACTAGCTTAAGCAGAGGTCAGAATCTGAAAAGTCTAAATACTAGTTGCATGCATAGACACTTAACCACCATGCATTTTCAAGCCTGGACTAACTACCAAACGTCCCTTAAGGTTGTAGCACCCTCGGCCAATGAAGCTAGTCAGCAACGCAACATCCCTTCCGTCACTGTAAGGCCACCATTTTCCGCACCACCGGCAGTATCTGTGCAGGTTTCTTTGCCAGCCAAAAGCAGTCAGGGTCAGGGAACCACCAGTTTTGTAGGAGGAAATATTGCATCTAGGGCACCGGCGGAAACAATACCGTCTCCAACCGTCTCTCAGTCTGCCATGTACACCGGCACACCCGAAAGTTCCACGATCTCCAGCTCTCCAGTCCAGCTCACCCTACATGAGACTCTGGTTAGAAAAAGGAAGTACTTATCCTCGCATCCGCGTACACAGGGTTTTAACGCCCACATAGCTAGACTAATCTCGTTAGAGATGATGCCCTACCGGTTAGTTGAAAGCGAAGCTTTCAAAGCCCTGATGGAGTACGCTGAACCACGATACGAGCTACCCAGTCGACACTTTTTTTCCAGAAAAGCCATCCCAGCCCTGCACCAGCATGTTAAACAGCGCATCGTCCATGCACTCAGGCAATCTGTGAGTACAAAGGTGCACCTGACTACAGATGCATGGACCAGTAGGCATGGCCAGGGACGTTATGTGTCCATCACGGCACACTGGGTGAATGTGGTGGATGCAGGGTCCACAGGCGACATCAATTTAGGGACAGTTGTGCCTAGCCCACGGTCTAGGAAACAGTTGGCTGTAGGCGTTCGCACCCCCTCCTCCTCCTCCTCCTCCTCGTCCTCCTGCAGAAGCTACAGCTCTTCCACAGAACGCAGTCTGCCAACCACTCCATCGGCAGATGACACTGTTGCACACCAGTTGTCCCATTATGGGCCAGCTACTGCCAAGCGTCAGCAGGCTGTATTGGCTATGAAGTGTTTGGGCGACAACAGACACACCGCGGAAGTTCTATCCGAGTTCTTGCAACAAGAAACGCAGTCGTGGCTGGGCACAGTAGGTCTTGAGGCAGGCAAGGTAGTGAGTGATAACGGAAGGAATTTCATGGCTGCCATCTCCCTTTCCCAACTGAAACACATTCCTTGCCTGGCTCACACCTTAAACCTGGTGGTGCAGTGCTTATTGAAAACTTATCCTGGGTTCTCCGACCTGCTCCTCAAAGTGCGTGCACTTTGCTCACATATCCGACGTTCGCCTGTACACGCCAGCCGTATGCAGACCTATCAGCGGTCTTTGAACCTTCCCCAGCATCGCCTAATCATAGACGTTGCAACAAGGTGGAACTCAACACTGCACATGCTTCAGAGACTGTGCGAACAGAGGCGTGCTGTTATTTATTTGTGGGAGGATACACGGGCAGGCAGTAGGATGGCAGACATGGAGTTGTCAGGTGTGCAGTGGTCTAAGATACAAGACATGTGTCAAGTCCTTCAGTGTTTTGAGGAATGCACACGGCTGGTTAGTGCAGACAACGCCGTAATAAGCATGAGCATCCCCCTAATGCGTCTGCTGATGCAAAGTTTGACGCACATAAAGGAGCAGGCGTCTGCACCAGAGGAAGAGGAAAGCCTTGATGACAGTCAGCCATTGTCTGGTCAGGGCAGTGTACAGGACGAGGTAGCGGGCGAAGAGGAGGTGGAGGACGAGGAGGATGATGGGGATGAGTATATTTTTAATGCCGAACCTTTCCCGGGGGCACAGGAAATTGGTTGCGTGTCACGGCCGGGTTCTGGTTTTTTGAGGGACACAAGTGACGTAGATTTGCCTGCAACTGCCCCTCAACCAATCACAACCGGAGATTTGACAACTGGAACTTTGGCCCACATGGCGGATTATGCCTTACGTATCCTAAAAAGGGACACACGCATTACGAAAATGATGAACGATGACGATTACTGGTTGGCCTGCCTCCTTGATCCACGCTATAAAGGCAAATTGCAAAATATTATGCCACATGAGAACTTGGAACTAATATTAGCAACCAAACAATCAACTCTTGTTGACCGTTTGCTTCAGGCATTCCCAGCACACAGCGCACGTGATCGTTCTCACACGAGCTCCAGGGGGCAGCAGACTAGGAGTGTTAGGGGTGCACACATCAGAAGTGGCGTTGGACAGAGGGGTTTTCTGACCAGGTTGTGGAGTGATTTTGCTATGACCGCAGACAGGACAGGTACTGCTGCATCAATTGAAAGTGACAGGAGACAACATTTGTCCAGTATGGTTACTAACTATTTTTCATCCCTTATCGATGTTCTCCCTCAACCGTCATTCCCATTTGATTACTGGGCCTCCAAATTAGACACCTGGCCAGAATTGGCAGAATATGCATTGCAGGAGCTTGCTTGCCCGGCAGCAAGTGTCCTATCAGAAAGAGTATTCAGTGCTGCAGGTTCAATATTAACCGAAAAAAGGACTCGTCTGGCTACCCAAAATGTTGACGATCTAACATTCATTAAAATGAACCACAACTGGATTTCGAAATCTTTTGCCCCACCTTGCCCGGCCGACACCTAGCTTTCCTATGAAAAGCTCTTGCCTGTGAATTACTTTTCTAATGTCTAATTTGCTGCAGCTGATTGTACAGCATACGACATGTTTACACCTCCCTAAATGGCAAAACTCCCCACACGGGGCCGTGGTATCGCGACTTGGCGCAAGCACCCGTGAGACTGCTGTTTGTCTGAAGAGGTGGGTGTGCTCGCTTTTGGTTGACGGCATTGCTACTGGGTCCCTCATAGTACAATGTAGTGTCTCTGGCGGTGGTGGTGCGCACCCAACGTCAGACACACCGTTGTAACATGAGGGGCCCTGGGGCGGTCCCGCCGGCCTCAAGAGAGTTCCCCCCCTACCCCAGCTCAAAATGTGCTCTACCACGTGCAAAATTATGTCGCACAGCTCCACCAATCTTTAGTCTATTCGCTGACATCATTCAATGTCTGGCACTGACAATACAAATTTGTAGACATCTATGATGCAACTTAAAGTAGTCTGTGTCTGTGTCCTATATTGGCACCATTAAATAGTTACTGCCAAATTACTATGTCAGAAACTCAGCAGATGAGCCCACCCCTGTACCTAAGTATGCCACCTTTTTTTTTGTTTTGGTTGTTTTGCGAGACATTAACATCTATTTATATTTTGGGAGTACTGGGACAGACACTCCTTGCACTACTCCTCCACTCACCACCAAGCTGCCCGTGTATCCATGTAACCGCTGTAAAGCTGCCATGAGCCTATTGTTTGTTATTTTAGGCCTTTGAAGCCTGTCTGCGGTCCCTCCTTCCACTAGTCCTCCACTGACCAGACCACTGCTGCCCGTGTACCCCTGGAACCAATTATAAAGTGCCTACAGCCAGCCCATTTTCTTATGTTAGGCCTTTGAAGCCTGTCTGCGGTCCCTCCTTCCACTAGTCCTCCACTGGCCAGACCACTGCTGCCCGTGTACCCCTGGAACCAATTATAAAGTGCCTACAGCCAGCCCATTTTTTTATGTTAGGCCTTTGAAGCCTGTCTGCGGTCCCTCCTTCCACTAGTCCTCCACTGGCCAGACCACTGCTGCCCGTGTACCCCTGGAACCAATTATAAAGTGCCTACAGCCAGCCCATTTTTTTATGTTAGGCCTTTGAAGCCTGTCTGCGGTCCCTCCTTCCACTAGTCCTCCACTGGCCAGACCACTGCTGCCCGTGTACCCCTGGAACCAATTATAAAGTGCCTACAGCCAGCCCATTTTCTTATGTTAGGCCTTTGAAGCCTGTCTGCGGTCCCTCCTTCCACTAGTCCTCCACTGGCCAGACCACTGCTGCCCGTGTACCCCTGGAACCAATTATAAAGTGCCTACAGCCAGCCCATTTTTTTATGTTAGGCCTTTGAAGCCTGTCTGCGGTCCCTCCTTCCACTAGTCCTCCACTGGCCAGACCACTGCTGCCCGTGTACCCCTGGAACCAATTATAAAGTGCCTACAGCCAGCCCATTTTTTTATGTTAGGCCTTTGAAGCCTGTCTGCGGTCCCTCCTTCCACTAGTCCTCCACTGGCCAGACCACTGCTGCCCGTGTACCCCTGGAACCAATTATAAAGTGCCTACAGCCAGCCCATTTTCTTATGTTAGGCCTTTGAAGCCTGTCTGCGGTCCCTCCTTCCACTAGTCCTCCACTGGCCAGACCACTGCTGCCCGTGTACCCCTGGAACCAATTATAAAGTGCCTACAGCCAGCCCATTTTTTTATGTTAGGCCTTTGAAGCCTGTCTGCGGTCCCTCCTTCCACTAGTCCTCCACTGGCCAAACCACTGCTGCCCGTGTACCCCTGGAACCAATTATAAAGTGCCTACAGCCAGCCCATTTTTTTATGTTAGGCCTTTGAAGCCTGTCTGCGGTCCCTCCTTCCACTAGTCCTCCACTGGCCAGACCACTGCTGCCCGTGTACCCCTGGAACCAATTATAAAGTGCCTACAGCCAGCCCATTTTTTTATGTTAGGCCTTTGAAGCCTGTCTGCGGTCCCTCCTTCCACTAGTCCTCCACTGGCCAGACCACTGCTGCCCGTGTACCCCTGGAACCAATTATAAAGTGCCTACAGCCAGCCCATTTTTTTATGTTAGGCCTTTGAAGCCTGTCTGCGGTCCCTCCTTCCACTAGTCCTCCACTGGCCAGACCACTGCTGCCCGTGTACCCCTGGAACCAATTATAAAGTGCCTACAGCCAGCCCATTTTCTTATGTTAGGCCTTTGAAGCCTGTCTGCGGTCCCTCCTTCCACTAGTCCTCCACTGGCCAGACCACTGCTGCCCGTGTACCCCTGGAACCAATTATAAAGTGCCTACAGCCAGCCCATTTTTTATGTTAGGCCTTTGAAGCCTGTCTGCGGTCCCTCCTTCCACTAGTCCTCCACTGACCAGACCACTGCTGCCCGTGTACCCCTGGAACCAATTATAAAGTGCCTACAGCCAGCCCATTTTTTTATGTTAGGCCTTTGAAGCCTGTCTGCGGTCCCTCCTTCCACTAGTCCTCCACTGGCCAGACCACTGCTGCCCGTGTACCCCTGGAACCAATTATAAAGTGCCTACAGCCAGCCCATTTTTTTATGTTAGGCCTTTGAAGCCTGTCTGCGGTCCCTCCTTCCACTAGTCCTCCACTGGCCAGACCACTGCTGCCCGTGTACCCCTGGAACCAATTATAAAGTGCCTACAGCCAGCCCATTTTTTTATGTTAGGCCTTTGAAGCCTGTCTGCGGTCCCTCCTTCCACTAGTCCTCCACTGGCCAGACCACTGCTGCCCGTGTACCCCTGGAACCAATTATAAAGTGCCTACAGCCAGCCCATTTTTTTATGTTAGGCCTTTGAAGCCTGTCTGCGGTCCCTCCTTCCACTAGTCCTCCACTGGCCAGACCACTGCTGCCCGTGTACCCCTGGAACCAATTATAAAGTGCCTACAGCCAGCCCATTTTTTTATGTTAGGCCTTTGAAGCCTGTCTGCGGTCCCTCCTTCCACTAGTCCTCCACTGGCCAGACCACTGCTGCCCGTGTACCCCTGGAACCAATTATAAAGTGCCTACAGCCAGCCCATTTTCTTATGTTAGGCCTTTGAAGCCTGTCTGCGGTCCCTCCTTCCACTAGTCCTCCACTGGCCAGACCACTGCTGCCCGTGTACCCCTGGAACCAATTATAAAGTGCCTACAGCCAGCCCATTTTTTTATGTTAGGCCTTTGAAGCCTGTCTGCGGTCCCTCCTTCCACTAGTCCTCCACTGACCAGACCACTGCTGCCCGTGTACCCCTGGAACCAATTATAAAGTGCCTACAGCCAGCCCATTTTTTTATGTTAGGCCTTTGAAGCCTGTCTGCGGTCCCTCCTTCCACTAGTCCTCCACTGGCCAGACCACTGCTGCCCGTGTACCCCTGGAACCAATTATAAAGTGCCTACAGCCAGCCCATTTTTTTATGTTAGGCCTTTGAAGCCTGTCTGCGGTCCCTCCTTCCACTAGTCCTCCACTGGCCAGACCACTTGTGCCCGTGTACCCCTGGAACCAATTATAAAGTGCCTACAGCCAGCCCATTTTTTTGTTAGGCCTTTGAAGCCTGTCTGCGGTCCCTCCTTCCACTAGTCCTCCACTGGCCAGACCACTGCTGCCCGTGTACCCCTGGAACCAATTATAAAGTGCCTACAGCCAGCCCATTTTCTTATGTTAGGCCTTTGAAGCCTGTCTGCGGTCCCTCCTTCCACTAGTCCTCCACTGGCCAGACCACTGCTGCCCGTGTACCCATGGAACCAATTATAAAGTGCCTACAGCCAGCCCATTTTTTTATGTTAGGCCTTTGAAGCCTGTCTGCGGTCCCTCCTTCCACTAGTCCTCCACTGGCCAGACCACTGCTGCCCGTGTACCCCTGGAACCAATTATAAAGTGCCTACAGCCAGCCCATTTTCTTATGTTAGGCCTTTGAAGCCTGTCTGCGGTCCCTACTTTAAATACTCCTCCACTGACCACCAAGCTGCCTGCCCGTGTATCCATGTAACCGCTGTAAAACTGCCATGAGCCTATTGTTTGTTATGTTAGGCCTTTGACAGCCTGTCTGCGGTCCCTACTTTAAATACTCCTCCACTCACCACCAAGCTGCCTGCCCGTGTATCCATGTAACCGCTGTAAAACTGCCATGAGCCTATTGTTTGTTATGTTAGGCCTTTGATAGCCTGTCTGCGGTCCTTACTTTAAATACTCCTCCACTCACCACCTAGCTGCCTGTGTATCCATGTAACCGCTGTAAAACTGCAATGAGCCTATTGTTTGTTATTTTAGGCCTTTGATAGCCTGTCTGCGGCCCCTACTTGCAATACTCCTCCACTGACCACAATGCTGCCTGGAGTGCCTGCCTGTGTATCCATGTAACCGATGTAAAACTGCCATGACTGCCTACTGTTTGTTATTTTAGGCCTTTGATAGCCTGTCTGCGGCCCCTACTTGCAATACTCCTCCACTGACCACAATGCTGCCTGGAGTGCCTGCCTGTGTATCCATGTAACCGATGTAAAACTGCCATGACTGCCTACTGTTTGTTATTTTAGGCCTTTGATAGCCTGTCTGCGGCCCCTACTTGCAATACTCCTCCACTGACCACACCAATGCTGCCCGTGTACCCCTGGAACCTATTTAAAAGTTCATAGAGCCTAGTTATATATTTTATTTACTATTAATAAGGCCATGATGGACTACGCTGTACCACGCTACAAGCTAACCAGTCGACACTTCTTTTGCGAGAAAAGCCATCCCAACCCTCCACCAGCATGTAGAAGACCGCATTGTCCATGCACTCTGGCAATCTGTGAGTACAAAGGTGCACCTGACAACAGACGCATGGACCTGTAGGCATGGCCACGGAAGATTACGTGTCCATTACGGCGCAATGGGTTAATGTGGTGGATGCATGGTCCACAGGGGACAGCCTACTAAGTCTGTCTGCAGTCCCTAATTCAAATTGTCCTCCACTGTCTAAATCGGAGCTTCCACCTTCTGGCTTTCGGCCTATAGTATCAGAAATTAAACTTCATTTGGCCTTCAACTTTGGTTAGGGCCTACTACCGGCTTCTGCCCCTCCCTGGTGTTGCCCTCAACTAAATAAAGCTGAGCTTCAACCTTCTGCTCCAAATTACCATTTTAAAAAATGCAATAGGCTTTTCCGGCCTACTAAAGGTGTCTGTCTGTGTGCCCCTGCCTGGTGTTGTCCTCAACTAAATAAAGCTGAGCTTCAACCTTCCGGCTCTCATTAAGTGGTTTTAAAAAAAAAAAATGGTGGTTAGGGCCTACTAACGGCTTCTGCCCCTCCCTGGTGTTGTCCTCAACTAAATAAAGCTGAGCTTCAACCTTCTGCTCCAAATTACCATTTTAAAAAATGCAATAGGCTTTTCCGGCCTACTAAAGGTGTCTGTCTGTGTGCCCCTGCCTGGTGTTGTCCTCAACTAAATAAAGCTGAGCTTCAACCTTCTGCTCCAAATTACCATTTTAAAAAATGCAATAGGCTTTTCCGGCCTACTAAAGGTGTCTGTCTGTGTGCCCCTGCCTGGTGTTGTCCTCAACTAAATAAAGCTGAGCTTCAACCTTCCGGCTCTCATTAAGTGGTTTTTAAAAAAAAAAATGGTGGTTAGGGCCTACTAATGGCTTCTGCCCCTCCCTGGTGTTGTCCTCAACTAAATAAAGCTGAGCTTCAACCTTCTGCTCCAAATTACCATTTTAAAAAATGCAATAGGCTTTTCCGGCCTACTAAAGGTGTCTGTCTGTGTGCCCCTGCCTGGTGTTGTCCTCAACTAAATAAAGCTGAGCTTCAACCTTCCGGCTCTCATTAAGTGGTTTTTAAAAAAAAAAATGGTGGTTAGGGCCTACTAACGGCTTCTGCCCCTCCCTGGTGTTGTCCTCAACTAAATAAAGCTGAGCTTCAACCTTCTGCTCCAAATTACCATTTTAAAAAATGCAATAGGCTTTTCCGGCCTACTAAAGGTGTCTGTCTGTGTGCCCCTGCCTGGTGTTGTCCTCAACTAAATAAAGCTGAGCTTCAACCTTCCGGCTCTCATTAAGTGGTTTTTAAAAAAAAAAAATGGTGGTTAGGGCCTACTAACGGCTTCTGCCCCTCCCTGGTGTTGTCCTCAACTAAATAAAGCTGAGCTTCAACCTTCTGCTCCAAATTACCATTTTAAAAAATGCAATAGGCTTTTCCGGCCTACTAAAGGTGTCTGTCTGTGTGCCCCTGCCTGGTGTTGTCCTCAACTAAATAAAGCTGAGCTTCAACCTTCTGCTCCAAATTACCATTTTAAAAAATGCAATAGGCTTTTCCGGCCTACTAAAGGTGTCTGTCTGTGTGCCCCTGCCTGGTGTTGTCCTCAACTAAATAAAGCTGAGCTTCAACCTTCCGGCTCTCATTAAGTGGTTTTTAAAAAAAAAAATGGTGGTTAGGGCCTACTAACGGCTTCTGCCCCTCCCTGGTGTTGTCCTCAACTAAATAAAGCTGAGCTTCAACCTTCTGCTCCAAATTACCATTTTAAAAAATGCAATAGGCTTTTCCGGCCTACTAAAGGTGTCTGTCTGTGTGCCCCTGCCTGGTGTTGTCCTCAACTAAATAAAGCTGAGCTTCAACCTTCTGCTCCAAATTACCATTTTAAAAAATGCAATAGGCTTTTCCGGCCTACTAAAGGTGTCTGTCTGTGTGCCCCTGCCTGGTGTTGTCCTCAACTAAATAAAGCTGAGCTTCAACCTTCCGGCTCTCATTAAGTGGTTTTTTAAAAAAAAAATGGTGGTTAGGGCCTACTAACGGCTTCTGCCCCTCCCTGGTGTTGTCCTCAACTAAATAAAGCTGAGCTTCAACCTTCTGCTCCAAATTACCATTTTAAAAAATGCAATAGGCTTTTCCGGCCTACTAAAGGTGTCTGTCTGTGTGCCCCTGCCTGGTGTTGTCCTCAACTAAATAAAGCTGAGCTTCAACCTTCTGCTCCAAATTACCATTTTAAAAAATGCAATAGGCTTTTCCGGCCTACTAAAGGTGTCTGTCTGTGTGCCCCTGCCTGGTGTTGTCCTCAACTAAATAAAGCTGAGCTTCAACCTTCCGGCTCTCATTAAGTGGTTTTTAAAAAAAAAAATGGTGGTTAGGGCCTACTAACGGCTTCTGCCCCTCCCTGGTGTTGTCCTCAACTAAATAAAGCTGAGCTTCAACCTTCTGCTCCAAATTACCATTTTAAAAAATGCAATAGGCTTTTCCGGCCTACTAAAGGTGTCTGTCTGTGTGCCCCTGCCTGGTGTTGTCCTCAACTAAATAAAGCTGAGCTTCAACCTTCTGCTCCAAATTACCATTTTAAAAAATGCAATAGGCTTTTCCGGCCTACTAAAGGTGTCTGTCTGTGTGCCCCTGCCTGGTGTTGTCCTCAACTAAATAAAGCTGAGCTTCAACCTTCCGGCTCTCATTAAGTGGTTTTTAAAAAAAAAAATGGTGGTTAGGGCCTACTAACGGCTTCTGCCCCTCCCTGGTGTTGTCCTCAACTAAATAAAGCTGAGCTTCAACCTTCTGCTCCAAATTACCATTTTAAAAAATGCAATAGGCTTTTCCGGCCTACTAAAGGTGTCTGTCTGTGTGCCCCTGCCTGGTGTTGTCCTCAACTAAATAAAGCTGAGCTTCAACCTTCTGCTCCAAATTACCATTTTAAAAAATGCAATAGGCTTTTCCGGCCTACTAAAGGTGTCTGTCTGTGTGCCCCTGCCTGGTGTTGTCCTCAACTAAATAAAGCTGAGCTTCAACCTTCTGCTCCAAATTACCATTTTAAAAAATGCAATAGGCTTTTCCGGCCTACTAAAGGTGTCTGTCTGTGTGCCCCTGCCTGGTGTTGTCCTCAACTAAATAAAGCTGAGCTTCAACCTTCTGCTCCAAATTACCATTTTAAAAAATGCAATAGGCTTTTCCGGCCTACTAAAGGTGTCTGCCCCTCCCTGGTGTTGTCCTCAACTGAACAAAGCTGAGCTTCCACATTCTGGCTTTCGCCCTATACTATCAGATATTAAACTGCATTTGGCCTACTAGTGTGGTTAGGCCCTTGAAACAGTGTCTGCTGCTCTTGGGTTTGCTACTCCACTGAACAAAGCAATGCCGCCTGTTTAGTCCTGTTACCAATTTTGAACTGCATTTAGCCTACTTTATTCTTTGGCCCTATATCTGTTTCCTCCTCATCCTGCCCATTGCCCAGCCACTGCTAAATGAGTCTGCTGGTACATTGACCTAGACCACTACATTCCCCTTGTACTCTACACAGCCAGAATCTGACCCTGCTGAAAGTAAGGTTCCCCTTCCCGCATGTTATACCACCTTACACAAGGACAAAGAGGAAGGTGCAGATGAAAGTGCAGGTTCCTTCATCAGGTGGGGGGGCATACTCGTTGGCGACGTCACTGGCACAGGGCCCCTCAGAGTACGCAAAAGTGTCGCTGCTGGTGGGAGGCGCCCCCGCCATGCAAACACACCGCCGTACTTTGAGGGGCCCTGTGCCAGTGCCAATGCGAACGAGTGGGCCCCCCCCTGCTTGCTCAGGATCACAGCACTTGCAACGTTTAAATACTTACCTTTCCCTGCAACACCGCCGTGACGTAGTCCGCATTTCCTGGGCCCACGAAAAACTTGAGCCAGCCCTACTCCCCCCACAACTTTCCCCCAATTCCCTATGCCCAACTATTATTATACAGTTAATTAAGATTGGCAAGCTTCAGAAACAAGAATGGATGTTTTTGGCATTAAAATGGGCACTGTAGGTGTTTTCCTGGCCTCCACTCACTGCCGACTATGCTTCCCCATTGACTTGCATTGGGTTTCGTGTTTCGGTCGATCCCCGACTTTTAGCGATAATCGGCCGACTGCACTCGACTCGACTCTGGACAAAATCGGGTTTCCCAAAACCCTACTCGATCTTAAAAAAATGAAAGTCGCTCAACCCTAGTTATCACAATTAGAGATTCAGTATTTCTCCATTGTCTGTTTAGAGATTGGTCTTTGTATACTGGTCATGTATATACCGTATGGTCTGAATATTTCCTTTTGTGTGATCTATACGCTCTGGGGGGTTTTTAACATACAGCTCTGGCAAAAATTAAGAGACCACTACAAAATGTTCAGTTTGTCTGATTTTTCTCTTTAGGGCTCCTTCTCACTGGTGTAAAATACGGCCGAGTCTTGCAGGTTAAAACCTGGCTCTGCCGCCGGCACTTGGGAGCGGAGCATGCAGCTCCATGTATTGCTGTGCGGGCCCCACGCTCCGCTCTGGAGTGCCGGCGGCAGAGCCGGGTTTTAACCAACGAGACTCAGCCGTATTTTACGCAAGTGAGTATGAGCCCTTGTAGGTATATTTTTGAGTAAAATGTAAATTGTTCATTTATTCTATAAACTTCTGACATCTTGTCTCCGAATTTCCAAGCAATAAATTTTGTATTTTTTTTTTCTGAAAAAGAAATATGGTAAAAATTAAAAAAACAAACAAAACCTAGTGCTTTCAGACCTCAAATAATGCAAAAAAAACAAGTTCATAATAATGTAGAAACAACAATACTAATGTTTTAACTCAGGAATAGTTCAGAAATCAATATTTTGTGGAATAACCATGATTTTTAATCACAGCTTTCATGCGCCTTGGCATGCTTTCCACCAGTCTTTCACTTCTTCTGGCACACAAATGTAAGCAGTTCTTCTTTGTTTGATGGCTTGTGACTATCCATCTTCCTCTTGTTACATTCCAGTGGTTTCCAATGGAGTTCAGGTCTGGAGATTGGGCTGCCCATGACAGGGGTTTGATGTGGTCGTCTCTTAATTTTTGCCAGAGCTGTATATAAAATTAATTATTTATTTTGTGTGTTGCAGTAGTTTACTTAATGATCAGTCTATAGTGGAGTATAGAGGTTTCTCTGTCGTAAGCGTTCTCTCTTCTGTCACTTTTTTTTTTTTAGGCATTTTAGAGATTTTCCATAAAAACTACACTTTTGAACAAATAGACATATCAACCATGATGAGACATTTGTCAGTATTCTCAGTTTAAATAAAACTTTTCCTTTCAAATCCATTCCCTTAGACCAGGGGGAGAGGAAACTCTTTTTCTGCTAGGGGCCATTTGCATATTTATACTAATCACTCGGGGGCCGTACAGAATTATCAACTTGAAGTTTATCCGGCTCTATTGGTCAAACTTTAAATTAACTCCTAATGTGATGGCTGGAGCGGCCTTTTTTTGGTGCAGCTGTGATGTTAGGTTGTATTGATGATGTTGCTGCTTGCAGTTGTTTTTCCAGATTTGTGTCGGTCTGGAGCGCCTTTGACTCTCTGCAAGGAATTTTGAAAAGAACTCGCAGTAGTAAGTTCTGAAGACAGATTCATTTTACACTACATGTCTCCTCACGGGGAAATCTCTACTCTCGTTACATTTATAGAACTCAAGTAGTGGGGGGCCTGCAGTATATACCGTACATCACATAGGAGATACCGAGACTGCTCTATATACATCACAACATAAACATCATACAGGAGACATTGAAGCATATACTTCACAGGAGATGCTGGTTCATGTGTATCACAGGAGACGCTGGGGCATACGCATCACAGGAGGGGCTGGTATATATATATCACAGGAGACTCTGGGACACATATATCACAAGAGGGGTCGGGGTACATACATTACAAGAGACATCGGGGGCACATACATCACAGGATGAGCCAGGGCACATGCATTACATGAGACATCAAGGGCACATACATCACAAAAAGGGCTTGGGCATATGCATCATAGGAGGGACTGGGGCACATATGTCGCAGGAGACGCTGTGGGCACATACATCACAGGAGAACTGGGGGCACATATGTCACAGGAGGGCCTGGGGCAGATACATCACATAAGACGCCGGGGCAGATACATCACAGAAGGGGCTAGGAATTTGTATTATATTACAGGATGGGCAGGGGTAATATACATCACAGGTTCCCCATTCCTGTCTTAAGGTACCTTCACATTAAGCGACGCTGCAGCGATAGCGACAACGATGCCGATCGCTGCAGCGTCGCTGTTTGGTCGCTGGAGAGCTGTCACACAGACCGCTCTCCAGCGACCAACGATGCCGAGGTCCCCGGGTAACCAGGGTAAACATCGGGTTACTAAGCGCAGGGCCGCGCTTAGTAACCCGATTTTTACCCTGGTTACCAGTGTAAAACATCGCTGGTATCGTTGCTTTTGGTGTCAAACACGACGATACACGCCGGTCTGACGACCAAATAAAGTTCTGAACTTTGTTCAACGACCAGCGATATCACAGCAGGATCCTGATCGCTGCTGCGTGTCAAACTAAACGATATCGCTAGCCAGGACGCTGCAACGTCACGGATCGCTAGCGATATCGTTTAGTGTGAAGGTACCTTTAGAGAGCTAAAATAATTATCTGTATACCTTCTCAACTTAGCTATGTCCAGATCAGCAGTAATTTGGTACCTTAAAGGGTTGTCCAGACTTGAGGCTTTATGTGACTGCAGACTTGTGAGTCCTTACAGTGTGTACAGTGTGTGGTATCAGGATTCTCCGGTGCCGGAAGCATGATGGCTTGTGACTGCATGCATGCAATTTACATACATGTGATCACTTGCCAACTAGACGTGCGCAGCCTCGCTTACTACAAGTGAATTGAGCAAAGCTGGACACATCTTGGAAGTATGCAGATCACATACTTGTAGTCACATAACTACCCGCTTCATGCACCGGAGAATTCTGACAGCGTGCATTGTACTCTCTATGATTATTCATAAGTCTGCAGTCACACATAGTGACAGCAAACTTGAGCCCCAAACCTGGACAACCCCTTTAAGGGTATGTGCACATGTTCAGGTCTTTCCGCGGTTTTGTCGCGATAAAAACGCTATAAAAACTCATTAAAAACGCATACATTATGCATCCTATCATTTAGAATGCATTCTGCATGTTTTGTGCACATGATGCGTTTTTTCGCGAAAAAAAACGCATCGCGGTAAAAAAGCAGCATGTTCATTAATTTTGCGGATTTTCCGCGTTTTTCCCGCTATTCTTTGCATTTGGAATAAAACACACAAAAAACGCATCAAAACGTGTCAAAACCGCAGAAAAAAAAAACGCGAAAAAAAAACGCATGCGGATTTCTGGCAGAAATGTCCGGTTTTTGTCAGGAAAATTTCTGCAAGAAATCCTGACGTGTGCAAATACCCTAACAGTACACTTTATTCAGGGCTGGTTTTAGACAAAGTGGGGCCCTGGGCAAAAGTTTGACATGGAGCCTCAAATGCTGACATATTGCACTAATATGCAGAAGCATTTTGGTTGTATTTACATGCTCTGATTTCAGGCTGTTAAGTGAGTGTGATCGACAATATTGAAGTCGTTCAACATTTGTTTCCGAGGCTCTTTACACCGGCTGAGGAAGAAAGATGGGCATAGAACGATCGCTAATAGAGCAATCTGTCCCCATACAGTATCAAGTGATCAGCAGCATACCTACAGTTTTCAATGCAAACCCCCCATAAAGTATAGTGTAGCCGCCCCCCACACACAAACCGTATAATGCAGCCCTCCCCCTATGGTATAATAAAGCCCCACACACACACATAGAATATAAATCAGCCCCCTCAAGGAGTATAATGCAGCGCCCCTCAAGGAGTATAGTGCAGCGCCCGTCAAGCAGTAGAATGCAGCCACCTCATAGAGTATGATGCAGCTCCTCCATTGAGTATAATGCAGCTATCTCACAGAATATAATGGAGCTCCCCTCAGACTACAATGCAGCCCGTCCATAGAGTATAGTGCAGCCTCACCCACAAACACCCACACATAGTGACCCACACATAGTGTATAATACAGCGCCACACACACAATACTTCACTCTCCCCATTCCCCCACTGCTCTGGCTTCTGCAACACATCTCATCAGCTTCTCTGCTGGCACAGCGTGGCGCGCGATGAAGTGACGTCATCGCATGTGCACTGTGTCAGAGCCAGAGGGGTAGAGGGAGCGTAATCTGACGCTCTCTCCTTTATCATTGCTTTCAACTGTATTGGAATCTATGACTCACGGGCCCCCATTACGGCCATGTGGTGTGCTGTTAGCGGTGAGCCACTGGCTGGGGATAAGGGGGCCCTAGGTAGATGCCTAATCTGCCTGCCCCTTACGCCAGCCCTGACTATATTCCATATGTTGCCTTAAGGTAAAAATAGGTCCTTCTAGAGGTCTCTATTGATAGATCCCATGATCTTCCTTGATTCCGCTGCTGCTGCCTGACACCAACGCTTAACCCCTTCGTGACCGAGCTATTTTCCGTATTTTCGTTTTTCGTCCCCCTCTTCCAAGAGCCATAACATTTCTATTTTTATTTCCACATAGCCATATGAGGGTTTTTGTTTTTTTTTGCGGGACGAGTTAAAAGATGCGCCTTTTCTGGGCCCTGCGGGCTGCTATTTTTAGGCTGGGAGGGGGCCAATATCCATGGCCCCTTACCAGCCTGAGAATACCAGCCCCCAGCTGTGAGCTTTAGCAAGACTGGTTGTCAAAAATAAGGGGGAGCCCACGCCGTTTTTTTAAATTATTTATTTAATTTGAAAAAAAAAAAAGCGTGAGGACCCCTGTATTCTTGATATCTAGCCTTGCTGAAGCTGACAGTTGGGGGTTGCAGCCCCCAGCTGTGAGTTTTGTCTGGCTGGTTATCAAAATTAGGGGGGAACCCACGCCTTTTTTTTTTTCAAATGATAGCGCAGGAGCGGCAGATGAAAACTCCCGCTGCTCCTGCTCTCACTGTACTTAGCGGCTTTAGGTGTTGGATGATGGGAGCAGTAGTCCCATCAGCTGACCCCAGTGATCAGAGGTGAGTTTACACCTCCGATCACAGCTGAGCACTCCCTGCTGTCTTCTGACAGCGGGGAGCCACGGCTCTCTGACCAGAGGGGATGATTTCCCCGCCGATCAGAAGCGGTGTTTGCCACGCTGTCATGCATATGACGGCCTGTCAAACACTGTCGGACCCCCCATTCAAGTGAATGGGGGGTCCGCCTGCCATCTAGATGTAGCAGAGCTGAATGTGACGTCACATCCGGCTCTCCTTGACTTTTCTGCAGCAAATACGCTGTCAGAAAAGTCAACCTTGCGTATTTGCAGCGTTTTTTTCAACACCCATTCAAATCAATGCGTGAAAAAACGCTGAAAGAAGTGACATGCTCTATGTCCAAAAAACACTGCAAAGCACAAAATACTGATCACACAAAACACCAGTGTGTACATGAGATTTCTGAAAACTCATAGGCTTTGCTGGTACTGTAAAAAGCAGCTGAAAATTGGCATAAAAACGCAGCAAAAACGCCCTGTGTGAGCTTACCCTAAAAAACACAAGTTGCCAGTGTGAACTGTCTTTTTTTAACGCTCTGGCTACAGTTGTGTATCTAAGCTCTGATTCATGCTGCCAGGGGTTTTGATGAATTGACTAACCTTTTTTCTTTTATGTTTTGTATTTCTGAGATGCGCAGTTAAAAAAAAAAAAAAGGCAGCTGGACCAAGTGAAAATAATAATAACAATACCCTGGCACAGACACTATATTAGTGGCATATCTTTCTTCTACTCTGTTCAGCTTTGATGTTGATTATCTTAATGACAAGAGTACTGTTGTAGGGGAAGAAGAATGGATTTGTTAAATTGTTAGAGAGGGGAGATAATTCAGAGCCTACTAATGTCTCTCTTAAACCATCAGCTAATTAAATGCCAACTAGAGTTATCTTCTTGGTCATCAACAGTCAAGTACTGCAGCTTCTCAGTCTGGCTGATCAAGGGACTTCTGTTTCAGTCTTGCTTTTGGCGCACCCAGCGAATACTATATCATGTTGTGCATTGCTTGGTATGTATATCAGGTTTATTAAATGCTGCGGTAGTACATTACTTTATTGTTACCCTCGGCCTCACTCCATACGTCCAGTCCTCGTCCTCGAAACATACACTTTTATAGAGCGAGACCGCCCCACTTGATAGCCTCTGCCCGGGAGTATGCACATCATATACCTCACCGCCATTCCCGGCTCAGAAACTGGCAAATCCTCGCAGCACACAGTGCGTGAGCTGGGGGGATTCATAAGTCTGCAGTCGCACAGGGTGACTGCAGACTTATCATTTTAGATGGAACAACCCCTTTACGGAGGATGGCAATGATTTTGGACACTGCAATTAGTATACATTCAGTAATACGGCATCTATTAACAAATCTATACCCCCTAATTGAAGTTACGGTAAATACTAGTGATATGCCATGACTTTTATTTGTAAGAGAATACTTTTAAAATCAACATCACAAGTCTTCCTTCAACCTTAATAACTATGTAACATGTTTCTAACCTATTACTAGTACTTAAATAGATATTCTCAAATTGTCTTTTGAGCAGCACTCCGCTTTTCACTTTCTTTCACTTCCTAGTTTCCAGCAGGGCAGGCTCTCCTCCTTGAGTGACAGCTCTGGTGATAAGAAGTAATAATAGAACTACAAAGCTTAGCACAAGATCTGCTGTAATACATTCAGCTATCAGTGCTTGGCTCTGGCTGGAGTGTACATCGCAATCACTGTATTTCCATATAGCAACAAAACATTTGAGCAAGCACACAGATCCTGACAGTGGGAGCAGTGATGCTGGGTGCCAAGGATTGTGATTCCACAGGATTGAGAATAATAGCTTATCTGGAGCTGATAGTGAGAAAATAAGCAGTTAACTGTTGTATAGCAATCAGTGGGCTGCAGATAGCTGACTCGACATTTTAGGAGTTACCCCTCGCCTGGAATGTAACAACTGCGCACACTTGGCCAGGGTCTTTGCAATCACCAGTAGTCAAATTCCATGGAAACCAGCTGTACAATGTGAAAGATAAATGTTTTCATTGCATGAGAATGACAGTAGATAGAAAAAGTAAGTCAATGGCAAACTTGCTTATTTTCATGCTCTCTAATTAAATAAATTTAGTAACTTGAGAATACTTCTTTAAAGGGAAACTTTCACCAGGTTAGGGGGTATAACTACAGGCTCCAAGGCAATGTTTGGACCTGTGTTCCCTCACAATCACCAGTTTATTACATGAATTTGTGAGCTCCTGTGATTCTGCTTGAGTCTATAGAGATATATTACCCTACTAGCTGTACTACCCGGCTTCGCCCGGGTTAATGACTGCTGTTAGCAAAATAGAATGTGATAACAAAAATTTATTCTGCACACAAAAACCACAAAACAAATAGATAGAAATGTAATTATTAAAAGGCAAAAACTAAGCTAATAGAAGAATTTCACAACATATATTAGCTTTGTTATACTGAGAATGTCTTTGCGTATATTAACCAATCAGAGCTCAGATTAATTAACTGTAGCAAAATAGAAGCTGAGCTGTGATTGGTTGCTACTGGCAGCCTGATAAATCCCCAGCCAACAGTAAGCCCACCCCCTGGCAGTATATATTAGCTCACACATACGCATAATAGACTGGTCATGTGACTGACAGCTGCCGGATTCCTATATGGTACATTTGTTGCTCTTGTAGTTTGTCTGCTTATTAATCAGATTTTTATTTTTGAAGGACAATACCAGACTTGTGTGTGTTTTAGGGCGAGTTTCATGTGTCAAGTTGTGTGTGTTGAGTTGCGTGTGGCGACATGCATGTAGCGACTTTTGTGAGATGAGTTTTGTGT
This sequence comes from Ranitomeya variabilis, assembly GCF_051348905.1. Taxonomy (NCBI): domain Eukaryota; kingdom Metazoa; phylum Chordata; class Amphibia; order Anura; family Dendrobatidae; genus Ranitomeya; species Ranitomeya variabilis. The sequence continues at coordinate 478,088,766 of NC_135233.1, forward strand.
GGCGACATGCGTGTAGCAACTTTTTGTGTGTCGAGTTGCATGTGACAGGTTAGTGTAGCAAGTTGTGTGCAGCAAGATTTGTGCATGGCGAGTTTTGCGCGTGGTGAGTTTTATGTGTGGTGCATTTTGAGTATGTGCAAGTTTTGTGTGAGGCAACTTTTGCATGTGGTGCAACTTTTGTACATGTGGCAATTTTTCTGTGTATGCAAGTTTTGCATGAGGTGAGTTTTCCATGAGGTGAGTTTTGCACGTGTGGCGAGTTTTGCGTGAGCCTAGTTTTGCATATGGCGAGTTTTGCATGTAGCGAGTTTTGCATGTAGCGAGTTTTGCGCGTGGCGAGTTTTGAGTGGTGACTTTTGTGTTTCGACTTTTATGTGGCGAGGTTGGTGTGTGTGTGGTGAAATGTGTGCTGAGGGTCGTATATGTGTTCAAGCACATGGTAGTGTGTGGCGCATTTTGTGTTTGTGTTCATATCCCCGTGTGTGGTGAGTATCCCATGTCGGGGCCCCACCTTAGCAACTGTACGGTATATACTCTTTGGCGCCATCGCTCTCATTCTTTAAGTCCCCATTGTTCACATCTGGCAGCTGTCAATTTTCCTCCAACACTTTTCTCTTCACTTTTTCCCCATTATGTAGATAGGGGCAAAATTGGTGAATTGGAATGTGCGGGGTTAAAATTTCACCTCACAACATAGCCTATGACGCTCTCGGGGTCCAGACGTGTGACTGTGCAAAATTTTGTGGCTGTAGCTGCGACGGTGCAGATGCCAATCCCGGACATACACACATACATACACACACACATACACACATTCAGCTTTATATATTAGATATACCTGTGTGTCATCTCACCTATATATAGTATATATCTGTGTGTCATCTCCTCCTGTATATAGTATATACCTGTATGTCATCTCCACCTATACATAGCATATACCTGTATGTCATCTCCTCCTGTATATACTATATACCTGTATGTCATCTCCTGTATGTCATCTCCTCCTCTATATAGTATATACCTGTGTATCATCTCCCCTGTATATAGTATATATCTGTGTGTCATCTCCTCCTGTATATAGTATATACCTGTGTGTCATCTCCCCTGTAAATAGTAGATACCTGTGTGTCATCTCCTCCTGTATATAGTATATATCTGTATGTCATCTCCTCCTGTATTAGACCTCGTTCACACGTTATTTGGTCTGTATTTTTACCTCAGTATTTGTAAGCTAAATTGGCAGCCTGATAAATCCCCAGCCAACAGTAAGCCCACCCCCTGGCAGTATATATTAGCTCACACATACACATAATAGACTGGTCATGTGACTGACAGCTGCCGGATTCCTATATGGTACATTTGTTGCTCTTGTAGTTTGTCTGCTTATTAATCAGATTTTTATTTTTGAAGGATAATACCAGACTTGTGTGTGTTTTAGGGCGAGTTTCGTGTGTCAAGTTGTGTGTGTTGAGTTGCGTGTGGCGACATGCATGTAGCGACTTTTGTGAGATGAGTTTTGTGTGGCGACATGCGTGTAGCAACTTTTTGTGTGTCGAGTTGCATGTGACAGGTTAGTGTAGCAAGTTGTGTGCAGCAAGTTTTGCGCATGGCGAGTTTTGCACGTGGCGAGTTTTATGTGTGGTGCCTTTTGAGTATGTGCAAGTTTTGTGTGAGGCAACTTTAGCATGTGTTGCAACTTTTGTGCATGTGGCAATTTTTCCGCGTATGCAAGTTTTGCGTGTGGCGAGTTTTCCATGAGGTGAGTTTTGCACGTGTGGCGAGTTTTGCATGTGGAGAGTTTTGCGCGTGGCGAGTTTTGAGCGGTGACTTTTGTGTTTCGACTTTTGTGTTTTGACTTTTATGTGGCGAGGTTGGTGTATGTGTGGAGAAATGTGCGCTGAGGGTGGTATATGTGTTCGAGCACGTGGTAGTGTGTGGCGCATTTTGTGTGTGTGTTCATATCCCCTTGGTGGTGTGGTGATTATCCCATGTCGGGGCCCCACCTTAGCAACTGTACAGTATATACTCTTTGGCGCCATCGCTCTCATTCTTTAAGTCCCCCTTGTTCACATCTGGCAGCTGTTAATTTGCCTCCAACACTTTTCCTTTCATTTTTTCCCCATTATGTAGATAGGGGCAAAATTGTTTGGTGAATTGGAAAGCGCGGGGTTAAAATTTCACCTCACAACATAGCTTTGATGCTCTCGGGGTCCAGACGTGTGACTGTGCAAAATTTTGTGCCTGTAGCTGCGACGCCTCCAACACTTTTCCTTTCACTTTTTCCCCATTATGTAGATAGGGGCAAAATTGTTTGGTGAATTGGAAAGCGCGGGGTTAAAATTTCACCTCACAACATAGCCTATGACGCTCTCGGGGTCCAGACATGTGACTGTGCAAAATTTTGTGGCTGTAGCTGCGACGGTGCAGATGCCAATCCCGGACATACATACACACACACACACACATACACACATTCAGCTTTATATATTAGATTACGCAGGAGCTGGACATGGGAAGGGAGAGATACAGGATTAGCAAGGTGGTCAAAAGACCTTCCGGGTTTAAGGGTAGGGGACTTTCTTGATACTACTAATGCACAAAAAAAAATTTTGACATGTAGTTATACTGACATGGCTCTTTTGATTCTACATAGGGCTTATATTACCCCGCACCTGCAGTCTAGGATGTCTCCTACTACTCTTTATTATTGCTCCAAGTGCAAAATGCGTAACACTGACATATATCACCACCTATGGAGCTGTTCGAAGATTCAAGAATTATGGGGCACCATACATGACGAACTGCAGAGGATGTGTGGGATCAGTTTCTCACTCACACCACAATGGGCAATTTTCAACATCTTGGAGGAGGCACATAACAGCCTGCCTAAACATGTTAAAGCAACACTCATGATTTGGGCCTCTGCTTCCAGGAAAAGCATACTGCAATACTGGTTGAGTCCGACTGCCCCACCACTTTCTCTTATTCAAGCTAAGGTTATGTTTCTTTTCAGAATGGAGTGGTTGGACGCACTGACCACCGAAGAAAAGATGTCTGGTAAATTCATAACCACATGGTCTCTCTTTATTCCATCTCTTCCTTCTGGGGTTAAGGAAAAATTGCGAGCCCAGTTTGAAAATACACAATGGTATTTATTACAGCGGATAAGTGGAGACACACCAATTCCATAATATAAACCAAAGGTTGAGTGCACGCAGAGAAGGGGGGGTTGGGGAGGGGGTGGGGAGAGTTGGGATTCAGGGGTTCTTGTTATTGATGTTTATTTGTCGTATTATTCAAAACCTAATAAACAGATTTAAAAAAAAAAAAAAAATCCTATGTCCAGCAGTGCCATCAACTCAGAACTGTCAGAAACCAGTGGGACCCAGCTACAGTTCAAAGACGTTTGGCAAGAAGTGGTCTTCATAGAAGAATTCTGCCTAAAAAGTCATACCTTCAACATAGATACAAGGACAAGCAACTCAACTATGAATGAAAATATAAGAACTGGGCTTTAGAAAAAATGGCAGCAGGTTCTCTGGACTGATGAGTCAAATGTGAAATATTTGTCTGTGACAGAAGGCAGTTTGTTCACCGAAGGCTGGAGAGCAGCACAATAATGAGTGTCTGCAGGTAACAGTGAAGCATGGAGGAGAGGAGCGTCTGATTTGGTTCCAAATTCTGCAGCAGGAAAATTACCCCAAATAAACAGTCAATGTCATTTAGAACTATGTTTAACAAAAAGACCAAGGAGTCCTGGAAGAGATGATATGGCCCCCAGAGTTCTGATCTTATTGAGTTTGCCTGGGATTACATGAAGACAGAAGGATTTTCACAAGCGACATCTACAGAAGATCTGTGGTTAGCTCTCCAAGATGTTTGGAATAAACTGCCCGCTGAGTTCCTTCAAAAACTGTGCAACTACAAGTGTACCTAGAGAAATGTATGCTATTTTGAAAGCAAAGGGTGATCTCACCAACTATTTTTTATTTTAATTCACTTTACATTTTGTTAATTGATATAACTGTTAGTGGTATTATTTAATTAATTGATAAAAATTAACTAACACTTCTGTTTTTCAAAGAAATCTTACTTTGTAACATTTTTCTATACCTGTCTTAAACTTTTGTGCAATACTATATATCAACAACAGTCATATAGTTAGCAAATGGTACCAAGATACAAGTAACAAATACCACCACTGAGCAAAACCCTGCGTACTACAAAAAATACTACCATCAATACCTCTTTATAAAGAAGAACTAATACTGCCGTCCTCTGACCACATAGTGACCGAATAAAACCACTATACTCCTCATTAAAGGGTACCTGTAACTGGATTCAAGCTTCCCAAACCACAGGCAGCACAAATCAGAGCCTGACTACTCGTTTCAGAGAAAATAAGTTTTGAAAAGCCATGTAGGGACCATAGGGATGGACGTGACTAATCTGCTGTGGTCTCCAGCCTTCTTCTTTCTGCCTCACTAGAGTGGATTGACAGATCTTTCCCTATCTACACACATGGTAATGAGCTGTCAATGACCTGGAGCGGAGTGGGCAGAAGCCAACTGGGGGCTACACTGGATTAGTACCATCTATCCTTGCGTTCCCGAATATTTTTATAAAATGTGTTTTTCTTTTTCTGAAAAGCTGCAGTGTTTCAGAGAAAGACATAGCGTGCCTGTCTGTAGTCGCACAGTCAGGCTCTGATTCAGGCTGTCTGTGGTTCGTGCAGCCTGAATCTAGTGACAGGTTACCACTGTGACGGGGTGTACGGCAGAGCAAGAAGGGACAACAGGCCAAGGGATGATTCCACAGATTTATTATCAAGAACGCTGGAACAACACATGCAGGTAGATCTACAGAGTCCACAATTAGTCCAACGGAACAGGTTCGGGGGCACCTCCCGATAATCCTTGTGCCAGCTAACAAAACAATAGTCCACACGAGTCCAAGCGATCACAAAACAATCCCACGAACGACGAGATATGTCCTCAGCTCAAGTCTCGCCCCGTTCGCTTCCGCAGTCACAGATGGACATGGGGTCTTGCCTCAGCTAAGAATCCCCACTCCTTCTCCTTCAAAAGTCAACTCACATCTGATCTCAAAATAAGAATGGATTGTCTGAGCTCCTGGGATCCGCCCATGAAGGGGGGTAGGGGTCACACCTTCTATTCAATGGTTGGGTCCATCAGAAGATTCTAGACTGTTTGGCTCCGTAGTATGTACATTTGACTAGCCACCTGCTGTGAGGAAGAATGGCTATTCCTTCACTAGTTGACAAAGCTTAATTACATTATAGCTTAGGGCTGCAAGTATTGGGGGAAGGAGACATTGTTACAGGTAACTCCCAACACAAGAACATACATAAATTACTGCTAATAGAAACCAGAGAACAGTTAAGGCCCCGTCTCACATAGCGAGATCACTAGTTTTGTGACGCAACAGCGACCTCAGTAGCGATCTCGCTATGTGTGACACGTACCAGCGATCAGGCCCCTGCTGCGAGATCGCTGGTCGTGTCGGAATGGCCTGGACCTTTTTTTGGTCGTTGAGGTCCCGCTGACATCGCTGAATCGGTGTGTGTGACACCGATCCAGCGATGTCTTCACTGGTAACCAGGGTAAACATCGGGTTACTAAGCGCAGGGCCGCGCTTAGTAACCCGATGTTTACCCTGGTTACCAGCGTAAATGTAAAAAATAACAAACAGTACATACTCATCATCTGATGTCCGTCAGGTCCCTTGCCGTCTGCTTCCTGCTCTGACTGACTGCCGGCCGGAAAGTGAGAGCAGATCACAGCAGTGACGTCACCGCTGCGCTCTGCTCTCACTGTACGGCGGCTCAGTCAGAGCAGGAAGCAGACGGCAAGGGACACCGAAAGGCGAGTATGTACGGTTTGTTTTTTTTGGTAACCAGGGTAAACATCGGGCGGCCCTGCGCTTAGTAACCCGATGTTTACCCTGGTTACCCGGATGCTGCAGGGGGACTTCGGCATCGTTGAAGACAGTTTCAACGATGCCGAAGTCGTTCCCCTGATCGTTGGTCGCTGGAGAGAGCTGTCTGTGTGACAGCTCCCCAGCGACCACACAGCGACTTACCAACGATCACGGCCAGGTCGTATCGCTGGTCGTGATCGTTGGTAAATCGCTATGTGAGACGGGGCCTTTACATACATCAAATGGCATATTATTCAAATACAGGACAGGGTAAAAGTACATATCATGACAACCGCTAGTGATGAGCGAGTGTTCTCGTTGCTCAGGTTTTCCAGAGCATGCTCGGGTGGTCTCCAAGTATTTGTGAGTGCCCAAAGATTTAGTTTTATTCACCGCAGCTGCATGATTTACGGCTACTAGACAGCCTGAAATAGTAATAATTCCACATCCATTTTCCATTTACCAGTTTTGTGCCCCTCTTATTCCTCCACACAATTATAAACAATGGCAAATCTATACCTCTAAACAGTAATAGTGCCCCCATACAGCTCATTTCCCCTTTTCAGTGTGCCCCCAAACAATAATTATTTATTGTGTGTCTATAAATAATGATTATTCTCTCCTTTGTGCCCCCATACAATAATTATGCCAACTAAATATGCATCCGTACAAAAGCAATGCTCACCTTGTGTCTCCATACACTAATGATGACCCTCTCAGGATCCTCCCATACACTAATAAATAAAAAAATAATAATCTCCACCCGACCCCGCCTTAATTATGATCCTCACCCTTCTTTCTGCAGCCTTGCTGGACACAGGTGGCACGATGAATTGACGTTATCACACCACCAAACATCCTCTGGTAGTTTGCAGGTCTAGAGAGAAGGGAGCCAATGGCTCTCCGCTCTGCCACATCTTGAAAATACAAATACAGTTAAAAGCAGTGTCAGTCCTGGAATCAAGACTGATTGCAGTTGCACCCTCTACGACCAAGATTGTTACACCATATTGAAGTATCGGTATGGCCCCTCATCCGCCCCTTTAATACAAGGATACCTTTTATGCAGGGAATAAGTGAACTGATCAGGAAGTTTGTGAGTTGCAGCTTTATTCAATAGCTGAGTAATGTCAGAATTTAGGGAACCAGATTGGATCGTAACCTTGGTAGGTGAACTGACCATAGAAGCTTCATGTTATTCTTCCTTGCATTCTCCATGGTTGTTCTGAATGTTTCCTGAACTGACTCCGTATGCACATTAGTTACTTTTCCCGCTACTTAGGAGTCTACCTGTTAATGAGATATATTACTTTTTTGCTCCATTATTTTATGTAATGTGCTTTGTAGAATCTCTTTAAAATAAATGCATTTGATTCCTCTATAGCTTGTGTGGGATGAGTTTTCTGCACAGGCGGGTGGCCCCCTAGTGACTTGTAATTACAGATTGTTAGCATCCCGTCTGTCACTATGGCAGCTCCATTGCTTGAAGTCACCGAAAGTGTTTCTATCTTCCTTGTACATTATAAAATCCTCCATTGTTATGTAGTCTGCAGGTTCTTGTAGTGAAGGAGGGAAAGTTAACTGTGCGAGGGCTACAGTCAGTAATGTGGTCAACAAATGCTGGACTACACTATTCTGTCCTATTGACATAGAAGGCCCTGGGTCCCAGAGGGTTTTTTACCCACATTTTTTTTTAGCGTAAAGGGGTCCTGTCATGTGAATCATGTTGCAAGGACCACGGTGTGCATCAATCAGAGACAGCTACTTCATTACATATATGGGTAACACAAGGGCATATTATCTTATCCAAGAGAATCAGGTCGATTATGCAAATCACATTCTTATCTAACTCTGATCAGAGTCAGCATAGTGTGATCCAATTATCTCTGATGAGAAGAAGATGGAGAAAACCACTTCTCCACCTTCTCTATTCTGTCAGTCCATGGAATTCAAGCTGCACTCAGATGCCATCCGAGTACAGTCCGATGTACTTGGACTGAGATGGTTTACTGAATCCTTCATTGAGCAGGGGGTTGGACACGATGACCCCGGAGGTCTCTTCCAACTCTACCATTCCATGATTCTATGATCGCTGTCCCCATTTGGGCTCACAATCTAAATTCCCTGTCGGTATGTCTTTGGAGTGTGAAAGGAAACCGTAGAACCCGTAGGAAACCCGCGCAAACAAGGTGAGAACATACAAACTCCCTAAAGATGTCCATGGTGGGATTTGATCCCAGGACCCCAGCGCTGCAAATCTATAGTGCTGCCCTGAGGCTCCCTTTGTCACCACGTCAGACCCACACATGTGTATCCATGATACAGTGCCAATATTTTACCCTGGTCCCTCTGCACATTGTACCTCTGTGATCTGTTCATGGAAGTACCACATGGACTGCGCTGGTGCCATAGTGGAGTCCATGCACCACCTTATGGTTGACAAGTCCGTAGACATGCAGATTATGATGGAAGGTGTCTTGACTGAAAAACTGTAGTAACTTTGACAAACTTTGTTTGCACACCCCTGGAAGATAAATGAATACTTTTGACTTCGTGAGGTAATCACAAGGTCAGATGAGGTTTAAGGCCCCGTCTCACTAAGCGATTTACCAACGATCACGACCAGCGATACGACCTGGCCGTGATCGTTGGTAAGTCGCTGTGTGGTCGCTGGGGAGCTGTCACACAGACAGCTCTCCCCAGCGACCAACGATCAGGGGAACGACTTCGGCATCGTTGAAACTGTCTTCAACGATGCCGAAGTCCCCCTGCACCACCCGGGTAACCAGGGTAAACATCGGGTTACTAAGCGCAGGGCCGCGCTTAGTAACCCGATGTTTACCCTGGTTACCAAAAAAAACAAACAGTACATACTCGCCTTTCGGTGTCCAGGTCCCTTGCCGTCTGCTTCCTGCTCTGACTGAGATCCGGCCGTACACTGAGAGCAGAGTGCAGCGGTGACGTCACTGCTGTGCTCTCACTTCTCACTGTACGGCCGGCAGTCAGAGCAGGAAGCAGACGGCAAGGGACCTGGACACCGAAAGGCGAGTATGTACTGTTTGTTTTTTTTGGTAACCAGGGTAAACATCGGATTACTAAGCGCGGCCCTGCGCTTAGTAACCCGATGTTTACCCTGGTTACCAGTGAAGACATCGCTGGATCGGTGTCACACACACCGATTCAGCGATGTCAGCGGGGCCTCAACGACCAAAAAAAGGTCCAGGCCATTCTGACACGACCAGCGATCTCGCAGCAGGGGCCTGATCGCTGGTACGTGTCACACATAGCGAGATCGCTATGGAGGTCGCTGTTGCGTCACAAAACTTGTGACTCAGCAGCGATCTCGCTAGCGATCTCGCTATGTGAGACGGGGCCTTAAGGATCTGCAATGTTCTCATTAAATGCTAGCGACTGATGTTTGATTGCTTTGATGTTAATTGACACGTTATGTTCTACTAAAATACTTCCCTGCTGTAGGGTGTGCATCAATTGGGACTAATGGCTAAGTCATTGTACCCAGAGTTCAGCATTTAGACACCAGCGCTGTATTGATTGCTTATAATCGGATTGATCGTAGAAACCATTGTATTCTGCGTGGGCTGAAATGCTATTTCAGATAATATTCTTTCAGGCCAAAGTGGCTTTAAAATGCATCATTTTGGTAATAAAAACATTCCTTGTTTTAATGAGGTTTCAAATATTACTAAAATCAACAAAAAATCTATAGATAGCAATTTTTACTTACCTGTGTACTCAATAATATTTTTAATGTGCCATGAAACCTGGGATGTACAAGGAGTTGGTGCCTCAATGCCACAATTAAAACTAAACCCATTGATGTATACCATCATCTTACTTGCCTTGACAGCCACTTCCTGGGACTAGATGCTTCTGTTCCCCTTAGGCTACGTTCACATTTTTTCGGGCGCAGGTTCGGCGACGCATAGCGGCGCATGCGTCATGCGCCCCTATATTTAACATGGGGGCGCATGGACATGCGTTGTCTTTCGTTTTGTGACGCATGCGTCATTTTTGGCGCAAGCGTCAGGGCGCACAGGACGCTGCATGTTGCATTTTTTTTGCGTTGAAAGTCAGGCCAAAATTGGACGCATGCGTCACAAAAAGCTGCATTTTGCATGCGTTTTTGCATGCGTTGTGCGTTGCGTCGCCGACGCTGCGCCGCACAACGCAAATGTGAACGTAGCCTGAGTCTTCACGAATGTGCCCAAGATCATCTCAATTCTATTTTTTTCAAGTTTTTTTGTCTATATGAAAGAGGGATATCATCTTTTGGAGGCATTGTCATAAATCATCATATTTTCTGGTAAAATGAAAGACTTGTAAAATGAAAGATTGGTAAAATGACAGAAACCCTGACGGAAATCTTGACATTACCCCCGAGTCAGTGATGTCTGTCCAGCACTGATGGAGTCCGTCATGTGCCAGATCTGCTGCTGTCACTAATTCTGTTATTCTCTCCCTATGAGGGTCCGGTCACACGGCGGGTTTTCTCTCTATCCGAGAGAAAACGGCCAAATATTCTGATCAGATCAGAGTGGCATCAATTTGTCTCGGATGTGGAGAGAAAAAAAAAGTTTTTTTCACAGACCCATAGATTTGCATTGCTGATTTTGATCTGACAAGTAGGATCAAAATCTGACGTCTCCGAATTTGTTCCTCGGACCAAGGAAAAAAATCGGACATGTGCACAGCCCCATAGACAATCATAGGTACAAGTTCTATTCATGAAAACCACGGACAGCTCTCATCCGAGAAAATCGGTATTGTGCATGAGCCCTTTAGGAGCAGAATCACAGAATCCAGAATACTGGTGTGAACCTTTCTGAAAGGAGGGAGGTGAATTCCCCAGAGTAAATCCCAGCATTGCTTTAGTAAAGGGGATTTTTCATAAAGGTTAACTCCCCTTAATAAGGTGTTGAATAAAATAGACAATGGGAATGAATGTCCTATTAAAATTGTGACCATGATAGATTTCCTCTATCCTAGTAGGATAGAGACCATCAATATCTTGTGTTGTTATTATTTGTTTTTTATATCGCTATTTATTCCATGGCGCTTTGCATGTGAGGAGGGGTACACATAATAAAAACAAGTACAGTGATCTTAAACTAAACACGTCACAACTGGTACAGGAGGAGAGGGGATCCTGCCCGCGAGGGCTCACAATCTACATAGGATGCGCGAGATTTATAGCCTCTCATTGTAAAGAGCAGAATGTGTATATATATATATATATATATATATATATATATATATATATATAAATATATATGATGTAAAATCCAGAATGTTATTTCCTCCAGCACAGTAAGTCTTGTAAGGGTTAAGTTAACATATGCTACGTGCTGGTTTTTAGGGGGATATTCATAGAGTGAGTTGGAGAGTGTCCCCCCATATCTCCACCTACAGAGGCGGCACCACTATGGGCTAACAGGACCTTAGTGATGCAACAATCATGTGATCAGTCATGTGGTTGAGGAATCACAGGGTGTGGGCTTAAATGGCTGAAGGAAAGAACTTTCAGTGTTCAGTGGGTGCGCCTGGAGAAGGAGCGCTCCAGGGCCGTGTTGCATGGTCTTGTGAAGCTGAACAGTGTGTGTTCTGCCAGCCGTGAGCGGGAGGAACCCCGCTCACAGAAGGACTGTGTTTGTTCTGCCACATTGTGTTTTTTTTCCTGTTTTGCCAAGAGGGCCATATTTTCTTTACTACACCTTGGTTTATGCTGCCTACAATAAACCAAAGGAAGTTCTTAACCCCTTCATGACCCAGCTTATTTTGATCTTAATGACCTGGCCATTTTTTTGCAATTCTGACCAGTGTCCCTTTATGAGTTAATAACTCAGGAACGCTTCAACGGATCCTAGCGATTCTGAGATTGTTTTTTCATGACATATTGGGCTTCATGTTAGTGGTAAATTTAGGTCGATAATTTCTGCGTTTATTTGTGAAAAAAAACAGAAATTTGGAGAAAATTTTGAAAATTTAGCAATTTTCACATTTTGAATTTTTATTCTGTTAAACCAGAGAGTTATGTGACACAAAATAGTTAATGAATAACATTTCCCACATGTCTACTTTACATCAGCACAATTTTGGAAACAAAATTTTTTTTTGCTAGGAAGTTATAAGGGTTAAAATTTGACCAGTGATTTCTCATTTTTACAACAAAATTTACAAAACCATTTTTTAGGGACCACCTCACATTTGAAGTCAGTTTGAGGGTTCTATATGGCTGAAAATACCCAAAAGTGACACCATTCTAAAAACTGCACCCCTCAAGGTGCTCAAAACCACATTCAAGAAGTTGATTAACCCTTCAGGTGTTTCACAGCAGCAGAAGCAACATGGAAGGAAAAAATTAACATTTAACTTTTTAGTCACAAAAATGATCTTTTAGCAACAGTTTCTTATTTTCCCAAGGGTAAAAAGAGAAACTGGACCACGAACGTTGTTGTCCAATTTGTTTTGAGTATGCTGATACCTCATATGTGGGGGTAAACCACTGTTTGGGCGCACGGCAGAACTCGGAAGGGAAGGAGCGCCATTTGACTTTTTGAATGAAAAATTGGCTCCAATCTTTAGCGGACACCATGTCGCGTTTGGAGAGCCCCTGTGTGCCTAAAGATTGGAGCTCCCCCACATGTGACCCCATTTTGGAAACTAGACCCCCCAAGGAACTTATCTAGATGCATAGTGAGCACTTTGAACCCCCAGGTGCTTCACAAATTGATCCGTAAAAATGAAAAAGTACTTTTTTTTCACAAAAAAATTCTTTCTGCCTCAAGTTTTTTATTTTCACATGGGCAACAGGATAAAATGGATCCTAAAATTTGTTGGGCAATTTCTCCTGAGTACACCGATACCTCACATGTGGGGGTAAACCACTGTTTGGGCACACGGCAGGGCTCGGAAGGGAAGGAGCGCCATTTGACTTTTGAATGAAAAATTAGCTCCAATCGTTAGCGGACACCATGTCGCGTTTGGAGAGCCCCTGTGTGCCTAAACATTGGAGCTCCCCCACAAGTGACCCCATTTTGGAAACAAGACCCTCCAAGGAACTTATCTAGATGCATAGTGAGCACTTTGAACCCCCAGGTGCTTCACAAATTGATCCGTAAAAGTGAAAAAGCACTTTTTTTTTCCACAAAAAAATTATTTTATCCTCAATTTTTTCATTTTCACATGGTCAACAAGATAAGATGGATTCTAAAATTTGTTGGGCATTTGTTGGGTATTTTCCACACCATGGGTACAGTGGATTTGGTTTTCCATAGGTTTACATGGTACTGTATACGTGATGGAAAACTGCTACGAATCCACAGCGGCCAATCCGTTGCGGATCTGCACCGTGTGCACATAGCCTAATTCTAACCGTAACCTTAACCCTAATTGCAACCCTAATTCTAACCCTAATTGCAACCCTAACCTTAATTGTAACCCTAATTGCAACCCTAACCCTAGTTGCAACCCTAACCCTAGTTCTAACCCTAGTGGAAAAATAAACGTAAATATACTTTCTTTATTTTATTATTGTCCCTACCTATGGGGGGTGATAAAGGGGGGGTTATTTACTATTTTTTTATTTTGACATTTCAAAATGTACCTGGAATGAATCTGTCGGCCGGAAGATGGCGGCGCCCATGGAGAAGACGGATGGACACTGGAAGGGACACCGGAGCTCGGTAAGTATGGGGGGGTGGGATCGGAGCACGGGGGGAGCGGACGGGAGGACGGAGGGGAGCAGGGGACAGTAGAGGACAGGACGGATGGGAGGAGATCGGTGGCGGGGGCAGATCGTGGTCTCCAGCCATGGCCGATGATATTGCAGTATCGGCCATGGCTGGATTGTAATATTACACCAATTTTCATTGGTGAAATATTACGATTGCTCTGATTTAAAGTGAAAGTGAAACAGTCACTTTCAACAGTCAATCAGATCGTAGCCACGGGGGGTGGGGAGGCGAAGCCTCCCCCCCTGGGCTGAAGTACCACTCCACCTGTCCATGCAGGTCAGGTGAAATTACATTTAACCCTTTCACCCAACCTGCAGGAGCGCGATCATTCTGTGACACAGCATAAGCGTCAAAGATCGGATTGGCACCGACTTTCGTGTCACAGGTAGGGAAAGGGTTAAAGCTGCGGTGTACCCGTGTCTACCTCCTTGTGCAGCCGAGTGAGCCACTCTCTCTCTATATGATCAAAAAATATAGTTACAAGATATAGAATTATGTTGTGTACAGAAATGTTTCTAGTTTTTGAATCAATTTATTGTAGCTTAATAGACTCTTATAAATGGAAAGGGTAGAGTTGCGAAAGTGTTGAATTCCCTAGAAAACATTAGCATTGGACTGTGACTACTCTGACAGATCTGCCAAATTCAGACTCGCTAGACTCCCTTTTTTTGGGGGGAGCAAGGAGATAAGTGAATGTTCAACATGAAAAAATGCAGAAGGAAAGCAGCGACTCGTGGAAAAATAATGGTACACAAGTGAGAAAAAACATAAGATGCAAGTTTCAGTATTAACAGAAAAAGAAGTCATAAAAGAAAAACTGGGAAAATAAGTGAGTAGAAAAAAAAAGTCAAGTATGGTACATCTTAAATAGTCTTTTATGCATCTGGTATGTATGTCCAAATTCAACTGTAGACCTTAAAACTTAGATATTGTTTTATCCGATTTTGACATTATGCTATTTTTTTTTCTTTAAAATATTATTTTGAACTAATAGGGGCATTAAATAACAATATAATAATGGCTTTCAGTGAAGAAATAATATCCCATGTGTAATCAGCAAAAATGGCTCCATATAGTTCTCAAATAATGCTGGTCAGATAATGTCAAACAAAATAGTATTATATAGCACTTAAAATATAAACCTGTAAAGCATAAAGCCAGGGAGTCCCGTGTCCGGCCGTGCAGTCTCCTAGCACATGGGTCTATCGTGCAGGTCAGACCACGTACGTTGGGTGCCGCACTGGGACTGTTATGAGTGGGTGCATCTCGTCTACAGCACATTGGAATATGTTAGTGCCTTATAAAGATTGGAAAATGAATTTATTTCAATATAGGTCATGCTGTGAAATGTTACGCCGTGACTTACCTAAGAATATTTCATGTCTCAATGATATAGCTGTGAATGAGGCAGACGATGGCAATGCAGTGCAAGGACTTACAGTAATTGATGATTTCTAGCTAGTTATTTTCTATAGTGATTGAAATGGTCTCTAATACCAGATGTCACCGGAGGCAATAGTATAATTTAGTGAATACACAAGAACTTTCTCGATAAACTGACCAAGGCATACATTAGAGTAATTTACCATCTTTATAGAAACCAATGATTTCTCAAACCTCTGTGTGTTTAGTCCGGTGTCTGATTGTAGAGTTTGTAAATCAACCAACAGTGATGAATTTAATCAGTCTTCCATTGTATTGCTAAGTGCAAAAATAACCTACTGGAGGTGTCTAATAATAACCAGAGAGCAGCGGCGCTGTGTGTATATATCATGCGTTTCAGGTAACGATACTTACATGGCTGCAATGGAGCAGAATCAATGTCCCAAATCCAACTAAAATAATGGACAGTCTGGTGCCGAGAACCCTTATCACTGAATTTCATATCTTTTACAGTTCTAGTACTGACACGTACACACTTCCCAACATGTGACGTGGGGTGTGCCTCCAAGGGTTAATTTATCTCTTCTCGCTCAATCCAACACACCACTTCTGTTCTAGGCTATAAAGTGAACATAAATCGCACCCCAACACTGTCCGTACACCTCCATTTCTTAACGTGCCGCCTCCACTCATCAAATGCACAGGATGTTGAGTCCCTGAAAAATGTTACTGTCAGACCATCAAACGGTCACACACTCTCTGAAAGGCTATGGATTCTTTAGCACGTACAAGGATCAAACTTATTAACGATTTCAAGCTTTAATATATAAATATACAATAAAAGATATAAAAAGTTAAAAATAAAACTACACACATATGCAAAACAGTTATAAAGTAAAAAGGGAGAAATTACAGAAATACCTATTATCCCTCTGTTTACTTGGGGGAAGGAGAAAATGAGTTATGGATCACAAACGGCATTGGCAACTTTCTTTTGTGCCACCCAGCTTTTTTTTAGTCCTGATTATAGGATCATATTTTCAGGATGACCTGGTTTGGCCCATTTAAAAGTTGTTGTTTGTGCCTGGACAGTGGCCTAAGTTGTGGCCTTGCATTTCAAATATCCGGTGTCTCCCCCACTCCTTGCTATACAGTCAGTAGGAAATATTCTGCCTAGTTACAGACCATCTACTACCTCATTTGAAGCTAAGAGTTCAGGAGTCAAGCTGGAATGTTTCAACATATCCCAGTGATATTGAAATTGCTTTTTATTTTTTTAACGTGACACATTGTACTTTGTTAGTGGTAAATTTTATGTCGATATGTTTTGCATTTATTTATAAAAATATCAGAGATTTAATCAAAATTTCCAAAAATTTACAATTTTCAAACTTTGTGTAGCATGATTATCTCGATTAAAGGTATAAACATTCAAAGTAGTTGATAAATAACATTTACCTGACATTAGCACACATTATAAAATCTCCTTTTATTTTATGAGGATATTAGAAGGCTTAAAAATTTAGCAGCAATTTTTCAAGAAACTGTTCAAAATTTATTTTTTAAGAACCTATTCAGTCTCGAAGAGACTTTGAGGGACCTATAAATTGGAGAAAACCCCCCAAATGATGCCATTTTAACAACAGCACCCCTCAACATATTCAAAACTTCCGTGAGGTAGTTTATTAACCCTTCAGGTGCTTTTCAGGAATTAACGCAAAGTGAAAAGATAGGGAGGAAAAATGTAAATTTTCACCATTAAAATGTTGCTTACATCTGAACAGGCCACTATAGCCTGCACACCTATGGGCCATGACTTGTCCCTGTGTTGTCATTGCAACCATCAGGACCACACAATCGTGATCTCATGGTGACGATGGAGTTTAATAGGAAGCCCCCTGGCTCAGCTATCCCTTTCGATACTGATCCTAAGGGTTTAAACTGTCGTAGTCGGTGCCAAAACCGATCATGACTGATGTAGCAGGGTGTCGCCTGTAGGGTTCAGCTGACAGCAGCTGTTATTCTTTTATATCTTAGGTGGTCACTAAGGAGTTAAAACTGAATGACAGATTCCAATAATCATGTTCTGGCATGGCTTAAAATTTTGTATCCCTTTTTCCTACCTAGTTTTCATTTTGTGTCTTGTGCATTTCTGTATTACTCATCTGAGTTTATATATTGAATATCCATGCAGTTTCACTTAAAGGGAACCTATCACCCCGTTTTTTAAAAATTAGATAAAAATAGTGTGAAATAGGGGCAGAGCTGGGCTTTACATTAGTGCCTTTTTGGGGCCTTTACACCCCCGTTAGGCTGCCGAAATACCTTTTGTGAAGTGGCCGTTTTGTCCTGTCACTCAAGTTGGTCAGGTCGGATGGGCGTGGTCACAGCGCTGTTTCTCCCCCAGATCAGGCTCATCATTACGTTGGTGGCGTAGTGGTGTGCGCATGTCCAAAGAGAAGATCCACTGCCCAGGAGATTCAAAACAGCGCGGTCTTCGCTATTCGCCGTTTACCAGTGGGCGCGGCCATCTTTCCTGTGGCTGCGCGTGCGCAGATGGAGCGCTCTGCTGCCCGGGGCTTCAGGAAAATGGCCACGGGATTCCGCGCGTGCGCAGTGACAGGACAAAACGGCCACTTCACAAAGGTATTTCGGCAGCCTAACGGGGGTGTAAAGGCACCAAAAAGGCACTAATGTAAAGCCCAGCTCTGCCCCTATTTCACACTATTTTTATCTAATTTAAAAAAAACGGGGTGATAGGTTCCCTTTAACCTTTTATTTTTGGATATATTTTACATAAAGTACTTAAAGAGTAACCTTTGTTTTTATTTTTATTTCATAAATCAACCTTTACAATATAGATAAATAGGACTGCACATGAACTGTGGACACAAACTGGGAATATCCAGTCAAGATTGTTTGCACCTTTGTTTATTTCATTTTTTTTAATACATTTTTAGATCAATTTATCAAATGGTGAACTACGTTCCAACTTTGCTACATACCTTTTACACTAATTTTGCTATCACCATCAGTGACGGAGAGCTGAGTTTATTTGTCCAGCATTCAGCTTGTATATGGGAATATTATACATATATTTTATATGGGTCCAATATAAATAACATATCCTAAGTTTTGTTTCTCGAATTCCAAGATCAAATGAGCGACTTCACGGGGACATTTGCCATAAATCTATGCCAGGTTCATAACGAGTGTAGAGTTCAGTTTCTAAAGCAAGAACGGACAAAAAAGTCTTAATAAAAAAAAAAAAAGCTTGAGAAATTTGTTGCCTTGTACTTTAGCGCTCTTCTGCCCTAAATTACATTTGATTACTTGGTTTATAAATATATGAGCCCTTCTAGTTATTTTCTGCTTTGAAATTTCTTCGCTGTGCTGACTTAAATCTTCTATGACCTCAAGTACTGATGATCAGGGGGCCCAATGTTAACTTACTAACCATTAGCGTGGACGGTGCATATAGTTTATGAACAGAAAGTCAGTTATCAACACCTAGCCATAATTTCATCTGCAAACGGTCAGTTTTAGTTCACTGACTCCATAACAGAGTATAGGAGCTCTCCTGCAGCCCCTTGGCATTGAGCAGAACTGTGCAAACTACACTCCAGTTTCGATCAATGCCTTCCGCTGGAGCTAATAGCAGCTGATCAGTGGGGGATGATATTGATGCAAAAAAAGAAAAAAAGGTGGTACTCACCGTTCTTAAAATCCAGACTTTATTAGTACACTGTTTTTTTTTTGCATGGAATATTTGGACTGTTTATTTTGGGTTGGCACCCGTACGTTCACATGATTATGCTCGGAGTGAGGTGACGGATGATATTGATGACCTACATTATGGATAGATCATCAGTTTTGTATTCCTGGAGAAGACCTTTATGTCACTCCTCTAGCCATAGAATAATGGCTTTGGGATTATGACGACTCGGGTGGAGTCTGGTCAGATGGAGAAGTATTTTACACCCTTTTTCTCACCTTATTGAGGGATTCTTTTTGCACCTATTTCACTAGCATAGAATACAATTAAAAAAATGTCAGTTTCAGGTATTTGCAGGTCCTAAGAGTGTCACATTCATTCTAATGTAATTTTTATTCCTCTAAGTCAGTCTCGCAGTTAGAACAAGTCTCAGTAATTGCACTCATGTCTCAAAGTGACAAAACATCACTGTCATTTCTCAATCTGTAGGCTTTTCCTTCCATATTCATGCAGGGTGTGATTTTCCTGACATTTCATTCTCTAAAATCCTATTTTTTAACTTGTTCCACCCCATTTCAAGCTCCATATTACTTCTGTACGTTTCAATTAACAGTCTCGGTGCAGCAAGTGAGAACCTCTGCTCCTGTTACTACCCTGGTGCTGTAAAGGTGCAACATTATAATTGTTCTCATTCCACGTGATGGTTATGGAAAACGAACCCACAAGTAGTGTACATGAGGATAACGAAGGATAGATATTGCATAATTGTCCTGGTGATTGGAGGCAGCGGAGTTGCATCCCCTGACTTTGGGTTGCATTAAAAGTTGCCTTCTATAGTTTCTGCATAGCGTTGCATATTGCTGGCTGCAGAATGTGTTGACTGAGAGTCCATCAGTAAGCTTGTTCTTCTGGCAGAGAATTTTTAACTTTTATCTGTCTTTTTCTAAGCTCTTCTAAGCCGATTTATGATCACAAACACTTTCAAGTGGTCTGTGGTCATAAATCAGCTGCCAGGAGTTCAGAAAAAGACAGTTACAAACTTCTCACTGATAGATTCTCTAGCAGATTCTCTAGCAATGAGCAGGGAAACAAAGACCTTGAAGACAGAAGGTGCAACATTTTTAATGAATTCCAATATCAAAAATTAGTTTTAGCCTAAAATATATGGATTCAAGTAAAAAAAAATAAAAGTGCTGAAAGTTTTCATACCCTTAAGTGTCTATCTTTGGTCCATTTATTGACATAGTTACCTCTTCTCTTCATGTATTGCTTGCAGTAAAATAGTGCACGTTTTGTTTTTTTGTTATACCAAGTGCATAAAAACTATAGAACCCCCAAGATTAACAAAATACAGTGTCAGGGGAGCTAAGGATCCGGCATGTCTGATTTCGGACTGCCAATCCTTCTGTTCTTGGCAATAGTCTGGCAGTTGCTCTCTTGTAAAGAGCACAGGAGCACACGGCAGAGCGAGAGCTACCGTTTATTGAGGAGTTGGGAGAGTTAGCCACTGCCGAACCATCATTAGGCCAACCATTATCCATTATGTATGGGGCCCCTTAGTTTGCACTGTTTAAGGATTAAACAGATTTAACAAATATACCTCAGTTCTCTCTTCTATATTGGTCATACTGTAATATTGCCACTAGGGGCACTGTTGAATTGAGCTGTGTGAACTGAGCCATTAAAGAAGTTCTGCAGCACCACCAATCTCCATATCTGGAAGTGAAAGGCGCTGTTGCTTTTTGGGTAGAACTATAGCTGTTATTACAGACAGAGCAACCTTAGAAGCCCTGTTTATTAGCCTGTGTCTCAATGTGTCTTCTGTTTTTTACTCTTAGATACAAGCAAACATCCTCTACGCCAGACAGAGCGCAACAGAGTTAATCACAAATTCAATGTAAGTATTAACAAATGTAACGGTGAACATTTTATAGCAGTATATTCCAGTGTCATCAAAAACATGTTACTATCTGCATAATGAACCATTATAAAACTTTCTAATATAATTCCTCATTGATTTTAAGATCCCTGCTTACTGATATTGAATGTAAAACGTCCATTGGATACTTCCAGCGTTAGGGTATGTGCTCCCTGAGTCTTCTTGAGAAGGTTAAAACAAGTTTATCAAATAGAAAACACTCCAGGAAATGCTCCTGTCTATGTGTCATTTTCGTATTGGGGGTTTGGTTTGGTTCAATATTTATTGAAGTGTTTTCTGTAAATATCCTGTTAACATTTCTTTCACATTATTTTTAAGCTTTTTTTTGAGTAGAGGGGTGATGTACTCACGTTTTTGTAAATCCGTTAAACAATTAATAAAACTCTAGCATTTTATAAAGCAAATTATCTCAACTTTAAATTGGCTGATTGTATAGGCACTTTTACCCCAATTAATACAGCTCTGGCAAAAAGTAAGAGACCACCACATCCAAACCCTGTCATGGGCAGCCCAATCTCCAGGCCTGAACCCCATTGAAAACCTCTGGAATGTAATCAAGAGGAAGATGGATAGTCACAAGCCATCAAACAAAGAAGAACTGCTTAATTTTTGGTGCCAGGAGCAGTGTGAAAGACTGGTGGAAAGCATGCCAAGACGCATGAAAGCTGTGATTAAAACTCATGGATATTCCACAAAATATTGATTTCTGAACTCTTAAGACATTAGTATTGTTGTTTCTAAATGATTATGAGCTTGTTTTCCTTGCATTATTTGAGGTCTGAAAGCATTGTTTGTTTGTTTTTTTATTTTGAACATTTTTCTTTGTCAGAATAAAATACAAAATTTATTGCTTGGAAATTCGGAGACATGTTGTCAGAAGTTTATAGACTGAAAGAACAATTTACATTTTACTCAAAAATATACCTATAAAGAGAAAAATCAGACAAACTGATCATTTTTGCAGTGGTCTCCTAATTTTTGCCAGAGCTGTATATCTTTTGGTAGAGATCTCTTGTGCATAGAAGCCATATGCAAATCGGAGTTGAATTGCTCTGGGGGCCGTGGTGTACCGCCAATGGCGGCAGACTATGGCGCCCGTGAGTCAGTGATGCTTGGTGCCAGCACTGGGCCCCCACCCATCATCGCACATTCAACTGTATCGACAATCTGGATGGATGCCAATACAGTTGAAAGCAATGATGGAGGAGGGAGCGTCAACTGACGCTTTCTCTACCAATCCTTCTTCCTGGGTCTCTGACATCTCAGTGCGCTGGGCGCGATGACGTCACTACATGGTGCCGCTGCTCTGAGATGTTAGGCAGACGCCAGAGCAGCGGGGGTACAAAGAAGAGAGGTGAGTATTGTATTTTTTTTTTTAAATTGTTGTGGCCATAGTACTGTATGGAGAACTATAAGGAGTTTACTATGAGGACTTTGGGGAGAGAATTATACTGTATGGAGAACTTTGGGGAGTGCAGTATACTGTATAAAGGACTATGGGACTCTATGATTTCTATGTACGCCTCTGACTGGGGACGTGGCAGTGCACTTGGAAGAAGTAGTCAGTGAGCATTGACACGCCCTCATTGCACTTCCAGCCTGATTTGCATATAGATTCTCTAGTTTTGTCATGCCAGTCATATCATGAATGGCACAGGTATCCCCTCTGATTCTGTGCTGACAGGTTCCTTATATGATATACTGTGTCCTGCCTGACCTATTGTGATAATTATCATCTGCTATAAAAGGATCAATCACTTGTATACAGTGCCGGACATAACGTAATAGCAGAAATAATGCTCGTGTCCATCCAGGCTCAAACTTCTTATCATTTTCTGAAAAATATTTAGAATTGAGAGTCCTCAATGGCTGATACCTTTATAATGGCTAATTGAAAAGATGGTAACAGATTGCAAGCTTTCGCGACTACTCAGGTCTCTTCATCAGGCATAAACTAATCATTTCTAAATATTATATTAATATTTTAATATTTTTCTATCTACTGGCTAACACGGTACAAAGATATATATCTTTCCTGTATCATCTGGTAATTCAGGTTCCCATGGGAGGAAGTTGTTCTGTTGGTCAATGTCCTATGCATAAACATTCACAAAATGTTTCCCAATGTTAAAAAAATAAAGAAACAAGCTGACATCTTCACAGTTGGAAGCAGTAGTTATATAGCTGACTGATGTACAGGCAGTCCCCGGGTTACGAATTAGATATGTTCTGTAGCTTTTTTTGTAATGTAGATATGTATGTAGGTTGGAAGAGGGTTGGGAAAAAAAACCCAATACTCACCTGGCCGCCCACTGCTCGACACACGGTCCTCTTCTTTCCATTATGGCTTCTTCATTGTAAACTAGTCCATCCGGCTGTGTCCAGGCCTCACAGGTTACTGCACTTCATAAGGGTGTGACGTTAACATCATGACATTATTATGCGCAGTAACCTCCATGGCCTGGACGTGGCCAGAAGTCTTGGAAATGCAGCACGCAACAGTGGAAATAAGAGACCGAGACAGTGAGCAGCGAGACCGCCATAGATGTGAGTAGGAAGGATGCAATGGTGGAAAGAGGAGAACCAGACAGCAGCTTTAGCGGTCAGTGGTGAGGAGAGTATATTGTTTTTTTTGGTTTTTTCTACATCTGATATTCGTAACTAAGGATCGTATGTAAGTCCGATGTAATTAGTAACAATATTAAAATATACATACAGTATACTATACCATACAGATTGTTTTAGCTTTATTATGGCTCAGATTATGATTACTGAATCTCATTTCTGTTGGGATTTTACTGTTGTTGTTATGTAAGGCTATGTATGGTTTAGGATGGATGGTCCTATCCCCTACTTATGTTTACAAGTCTCTTTCTGCCCCTGGACCTAATAATATGTTGTATTCAGGTGTATGGATTTTATAGACTAAATGGTAATTACATCTTGATCCCTCTAATCCAACTGAGGAGACTTAGTCAATCTACTTTAGCAAGATGAATTACAGTTGAGAACAAAGTCTATAAACATAAATCAAACTTCCCATCTGACGTGTCGCCTGGGAGTACAGGGTAAAGAAACGTGCTACTACACAAGTGGTACAGTTAATGGCAATATGCCCAAACATTGCCACTGAGTACCTAAATATTACCACCATGCAAGGTAACATTATACATTTTATTGCTATATAGTTGACAAAATATGTCACCGTACACGCCTGTGCAATACCCAGATAATACAACCAGACAGTGCCTTAAAAGTGGCATACAGTAAGCCAAGTTACTAAGCAGTTTACAAATTGCTTAAATGGACACTGTAGTTTAAAAACAAACAGCAATAACTAAATCAATAGTACAAGCAAATATAAGAAACTTTTGCAATATATCTAATAGCTCAAATCTGTCCTTGTCAAAACAAGACAGATTGCCAGATTGTCACATAGGTATCAGGTTACAGAACATTTTAAACTATAGGGGAAACAAATTGAGGAAAAAATGCACCTAAAAACAAACAGTTGAGATGTGTAAATGCACCATGTACACATGTTTTACAGAAATCACACTCACTTCGCTTGTCAAATGCAATGGATTTTCTGCAGAAAAAAAAGGGTGAGAACATGATGTATATGGAGAGAAGTGATATTATTGAGAAGTGGAAGGAACCACAGCAACTCAGCCACAAAGTGGAGACCACGTAATGTTACACAGTGGGGGGCCGAGTGCTGAGGAGCAAAGAGCAGAAAAGTAACTAACTCTCTAGTGCCTCCATAACTGCAGAGCCCAAACCTCCTCTAGTATTAATATCAAAGCTGTGTGCCTGCTGGGAGATTCATTACATGGGTTTCAAAGGCCTTACATCACCAAGCACAATGCTAAGCATCGGTTGCAGTGGAAATATGTTCTCTGGCATGATGGATCACTCTTCTCTATGTGGTATCTGATGGACAAGTTTGGTGAATGCCAGGAGAACATTACCCTCCTGACTTCATTGTGCCAGCCGTGACATTTCATGGAGGAGAGAAGATGCTATGTGGTCGTCCTAGGCCCCCAGTATAGGGAAATCCTAACATTTAACCAATACAAGACATTTTGGCCAATTGTAGATTTCAACTTAGTGAGAATAATTTGGGGAAGACCCTTTTCTGTTTCCTATGACTGTGCCTAGTGCATCAGGTCCATATAGACACGGTTGGAGGAGTTTGGTGTGGAAGAACATGACCGGCCTCACAGAATTCGGCCCTAGACCTCATCCAACACTTTTGGGATGAACTAGAATAGAGATTGTGAGCCTGGCCACTCCCCAACATCAGGGTCTGGCCTCACAAATGTTCTTATGGATGAAGGGGCAACAATTCCCATAGACGCCTCCAAAATCTTATAGAAAGTTTTCCCAGAAGAGCTGGAGTTGTTACCGCTGCAAATGGGAGACCAACTCCATTAATACCTATGGATATAGAAGGGGAAGTCCTAAAGCTCCTGTAGGTGTAATGTGTAAGTGATCCAATACTTCAGAAAAAAATTGTTGTCGGCCAAGCAGCTGTGTTTGGCCATCAGTGTATGGACTCTTTTAGAGGATTTATTAAAAAATCAAAGATACAAAAAAACAGTCAAATTGCAGCAACGTTACAATGAAGTCACACACAGCTTACAAAGTTGCACCCATAAACTCTGCAAGTTTGAATAATTGTCATCAGTGACGCTACAGCCGCGTTTCATGCGTCTCAGCACGACTACTGTAAGTGTTCAGACACAATGGAGCAATGTGACATTACTATCTTTATGCCATGCAATCATAGTCCCCATCCAGCCCTAAGCTCTAGATTATCACTATAGATCTGGCTTTTTTAGCCACCAGCACCTGCCTTCAATCTTGTATACGACATACTGCCCATTTCAGTTTATAAGAGGTCTTGTAAGGTTTGGAACAGCGGGAGCGCTGTACCTCATAGATGGGGGGGGGGTCTAGAGTTCAGGGGCTCCTTCTTTTGGGTCCTAATGACCCATTAAGCTATAGGTATAAGGGGTTAATATGTACAAAAAATATATAAACGTTTAGCAGTTATTTAGTTCATAAAATCCTATTCAGTGGCTCAGAAATGTATTAAATCTTGGGTTGGATAGGGACAGGAGAGGATATAAATGCATTTTCTAGTACATTTCTCTATATAATCCTGAATTATTTATTGAAGTTTGCATGTGAATTAATTTCACACTGGCGAGGATTTCTGAAATTATTTCCGTACAAAACCTTCAGTCTGTAGATGAACAGTTAGGGAAGTGTAAAATACTGCTGGGTGAGTGATGGAGAATGCGCCTGCTCTCTAATTGCACGCATGAAGCATCCGTAAAGACTTAATTTTTTCCATCAGAGGGGTGCACGGTTTTCTAAAAATGATTGTTGGTGCCTTAACTCTTTGTCTGGAGGCTGGAGATTAATCCTCGTTGGCCCTAGCACATCTGTCTGTCCCTTGTTGTCCTCTGTAAACTCTTACTCCTATAAATGCCACTAATTTGGTATATACAGTATTTTTCTTCAGATGTGAATTTTCCCATGAGCAGGTGCACTTTCTCCTGACTTTTGGCACCTACAGGTAAATCCGGCACTGCTTACTGCCTTCCTGATTGATTAAAACACGTTGTTCATGTAAAGTGTACCTCTGGTATATCAGTACATGAGCTAATGTACTAAAGTGAACCTGACAGCTGATTCCTCTGCCTAAACCAAGGTCTGCATGCATTAGAGACAGTGTGTTGTTGCAACTATGTACTGTATGTGTTACTCTGTAACACTGCGGCATTTCAGAGAAATCATGTATTTAAAAGCTGTCCAGGGACAATGTGACCAGGATAACTAGTCCAAGAGGCATGTCCCCAGCAGCTTCTCCTCGACTGGCTCCCCTAGACTCATAGCTCCCTGTGTGTATAAGAAGAGAGCTATCACTCTAGGGAAGCCGGGGAAGAAAGAAGCCACTGGGAACCTGCCTCTTGGACTGGTCATCTGAGTCGCATCATTCTCTGGATGCTTTTAAAAGCACTTTTAGAGTGAAACATACATGACTACAAAAATGCAGCCACGTGCAATAATGCGTCATCTTCATGCTGCTTGTGGTTCATGGAGCATAAATCGGCGGTCTGGTTCCTTTTAAGTGTAGTTCGCATCTCTGCTTCAGGAAAATGGTCGCCGTGATCTCCATCTGCGCACGCGCGGCATCCCGCGGCCATTTTCCTGAAGCCCCAGGCAGCAGTGCACTCCATCTGCGCACGCGCGGCCTCAGGAAGATGGCCGCCGCCACGGAAAAGCCGGTGAATAGCGCAGATCGCGCTCTTTGTCTGCTGCTGCGCAGTGCATTCGGCAGTTGCGCATGCGCAAAACACTACGCCAACGCCGGGAAGATAAGCAAGAGGTGGGGGAGAAACAGCCATTTCACCACGCCCTTTTGACCAGACCAGCGTGATTGACAGGCGAAAACGGCGACTTTGGTAAGGTATTTCGGCAGCTTAGGTGGGGAATCAGGGGACACAAAATACACTATTGTAAAGTACAGCTCAGGCCCTATTTAATGGTATTTTTATCTCATACTGAAAAAACGGGGTGACAGGTTCCCTTTAAGTCGCCACCTGAAACCTGTAGCGGCAGGCCATCTCCCTAGGAACAAGAGGATTGGGCACTGAAATTCAGCCTACCCAATCCTTCTCTCTCTCAATATCTTGTTTCCTATTCACTTTAGAGGATTGGCTGATATTGCCAAAATTGGTGTCTTTGTGCAACGTTATACTTATGTGAACGGGGGAAGGGGGTGGTCTTAATGATTATGTCTACGCAGAGTGGGTTTCCTGTGAAGAAAGTTGCAATGAAATCTGCATTAAATTTGCATGAATGTGGTACTTGTTTTCGATTGCTGCCTTCACCCTTTGTAATGCTATAGTTGTATTCATCAGCATAGCCTGCAGTAATCAGTGCAGATTTTTAAAGCCCCCTCACTTGCATTGCACTTCCGATTGCTGTGTATTTTTCCCACCCAGTGTGAACATGCCCTAGAAAGGTACAAAAACAATCTTCATCTGGAAATGTCTAATAACATGGAGGATCCTGGCCACAGGTCAGCACTTGTCTGTGTCTTGCCTTTCCTTCTATTTTAAATAGCTGTCATCAGTGCAGCGCAGTGTGATGTGACCCATTTTCAGAGCAGAATACATTGCAATGATTAATTTTCTATACACATGGCGTTTTACTTCTATAAATCATGGAAAGTTTCTACTAAAGAAAGGCAGGAAACACTTTTCAATTCCTCAAGGCTAGAGTAGGAACTGTGCCAATCTTCCTAGGACGCCATACATAAACATATCCATGGCTTACATTGTAGACTTCTCTGACTGCTGATGACAGTGTGTTTGACAAGCCATGTGGGTCCTGTTGACAATAATCAACTGCAGAGAACACATTTCACCTGTTTAAGCTGCAAAACAGGGCAAAATATTGAAAAAATGTTACTGTCAGGCAAAGGTAAGTCTGCTGTTGTATAAGGGGGATTTATATTACGGTATATACAGGGCATTCTTCAAACCTTCAAAAAGAGCCTGAAGACCCACCTCTTCCGACAAGCCTACAACCTGCAGTAACCACCGATCGACCAAACCGCTGCATGACCAGCTCTATCCTCGCCTACTGTATTCTCACCCATCCCTTGTAGATTGTGAGCCTTCGCGGGCAGGGTCCTCTCTCCTCCTGTACCAGTTATGACTTGTATTGTTTAAGATTATTGTATTAGTTTTTATTATGTATACCCCTCCTCACATGTAAAGCGCCATGGAATAAATGGCGCTATAACAATAAATAATAATAATAATAATAATTTGCCTCTACTATTGGAACTGACCACCTTTAAATACAATTCCTCATCATTGTGCAGTGACAAGGTTTGCAGAATATCACCATTTTTTTTAAACTCCCCTGTCATAGAGAACATTAAAATCCATACCACATCTCCAGGGAGGGGGCCTTCACCCCCCCCATACATAATCCCTCAAGCTGGCATCTAAGAGCCCCTGTGAAGTGGAACCCCATGTTAACATAGGGAAGTGAGGAAATTACGTATACCTGGGAAGTGACAAAACTAATTAAAACTCCTTTCAGAAGCCCAGACTCCCGAGTGTGGACAGGTAATTACGAATGGTATATTTGTTGGGAATGGACATGATGTCTGGAGTTTATTTGATTAAGGGAAGACCAGTAGGCTCTTCTCTGGGATGAGCTGCTAGGATAAAAAATCTTCCCCCAGACTTTGTGTCTCCAATGTGCAGTTATGAATATTGGGGTTTGTATAGATCCGTTATTGATGGGACATACATTTTCACCTTCAGGACTAATAGGGGAAAATATGCATATTTTTTCACAACTGTGACACATAGGTTTAAAAGCCTCAAATCAATACTGGTCAGATTGCTGATAACAGCTATACAATGTTTCCTATCTATGAAAAGGAAAAATCCAAATAAAAAATATGATGGCAATATCAAATGCCTGTGATCGTCAGGAGTGAACATAGTAACATAGTTATTAAGGTTGAAGGGAGACTTTAAGACCATCTAGTTCAACCCATAGCCTAACCTAACATGTTGATCCAGAGGAAGGCAAAAATAACCCATGTGGCAAAGAGTAAGCTCCACATTGGGGAAAACAATTCCTTCCCGACTCCACATACGGCAATCAGACTAGTTCCCTGGATCAACAGCCTATCAAGTAATCTAGTATATGTAACCTGTAAGATTATACTTTTCAAGAAAGGCATCCAGTCCCCTCTTAAATTTAAGTAATGAATCACTCATTACAACATCATACGGCAGAGAGTTCCATAGTCTCACTGCTCTTACAGTAAAGAATCCGCATCTGTGATTATGCTTAAACCTTCTTTCCTCCAGACTTAGAGGATGCCCCCTTGTCCATGTCTCAGGTCTATGATTAAAAAGATCATGAGAAAGGTCTTTGAACTGTCCCCTCATATATTTATACATTAAAATAAGATCACCCCATAGCCTTCGTTTTTCCAAATGAAATAGCCCCAAGTGTAATAATCTAGCTTGGTATTGCATAACCCCCAGTCCTCTAATAACCTTGGTCGCTCTTCTCTGCACCCTCTCTAGTTCAGCTATATCTTTCTTATACACCGTCCTCTTCTTGCAGCGGCTCCGGCGTACTTTGTCTGCCCTGTTGAGGACAGAGCAAAGTACTGCAGTGCGCAGGCGCTGGGAAAGGTCAGAAAGGCATGGCGCCTGCGCACTGCAGTACTTTGCTTTGCCCTCAACATGGCAGACAAAGTACGCCGGAGCTGCTGCAAGAAGACAAGAAGAGGACGTCATCGAATGAAGATGGGAGGCGCTTAACCCTGAACGTGACTCCCATCGGACCGGAGCGCAGCGGGACCGCCCATGGGTGAGTATAATCTAACCTTTATTTCTCATCTTTCAGGTTACATCGGGGGCTTATCTACAGCATTACAGAATGCTGTAGATAAGCCCCTGATGCCGGTGGGCTTAGCTCAGATACGGGGTGATTTGGGGTGACAGACTCCCTTTAATCCATTTTATTTTATGTAACTGTGTATTCTGTGTTGTTTGTCCCCTTTGTAAAATCTTTTGGATATTTTTTAGAAACACTGCCTGTCGTTCTGGATTAAATATAAAATGTAATATTTCTGTTCCTTTTGTTCTGTAAACCACACTCCTGAAAGCCATATGTTATCAGAATCCAGGCGTCCAATCAGCTGGTAGGAAATGATTGGTGGTGGCAGCAAGTAGTTCTTGGGTTAGCGTGGAGTTAGCAGTGACTGTACTGGGGGTATAGAGATATTCAATGTGTTGGAATCGGAGAGGTATATACTATTCGCCCAGTGTCAGTTCTCTAATAACCAGCCTATTAATGGTAACAGTTGCAGCCTCATCCGTTAATCGTCTGTCAATTGTGTAATTGTCCTGTCATAGGGGGCAGCAGAGTGCTGTGTCAAAAAAAATAACAGCGTGGTGGGTTCAGCGTGACCTCCCTGGCTGTGACAGCCTCCATTCTGCGTTTGGTGACGCAAACATAAACTTTCAGTGTCTTAACCTTTGCAAAAGAATATAAGTTAAATACCAAATTTTATAATGTATATATTAATAACAGGAACATTCAAATAGCAACATACAGAGAAAATATTCTGAAAACCTGCTTTTACCACACCCCAAACTGCACTGGAACAGAATGAACTTTGTTTGGTGGTATAGTAGAGTTAATGGAGAGTGATTACTGCATGGGTTATTATTGCCTGGTAAAGAAGTATTCTCATGTTACTAAATTGATTTAGTTAGCTAGGCACCATAAAAATAAGTGAGTTTGCAATTGACTTGCTTTTTTTCTGCTTTCATCTTCCTGCTGTGAGAGCTTTTATCTTACATAATGTACAGCTCTTTTCCATGAAGCTTGGCCACCAAAGTGACCACAAAAAAAACCCAAAACTCTGATTTCCTATTTATTTCTCTCTCCTCTGATATGGTCTAGCACATCAGAGGAGAGAAAAATGGGGTCCCCCGAGCTCCCCGGTACCTGTAGTGTCCCTCTGACTGTGTCCCCCGGCCCTCGGCATCTTCTTCTGGGAAAAATTTGTGTTTCCGTTAGGGTTATGGTTGGGGGTTATAGTTGGAGTTATAGCTAGGGTTAGGGTTATAGTTGTGGTTATAGTTAGGGTTGGGCTAGGGTTATGGTTGGGGTTATAGTTGAGGTTATAGCTAGGGTTAGGGTTGGGGTTAGAGCTATGGTTCAGGCTAGGGTTAGAGCTAGGGTTAGGTTAGAGTTGGGGCTAGGGTTAGGGTTGTGTTGGGGCTAGGGTTGTGTTGGGGTTAGAATTGTGTTGGGGTTATTATTGGGTTGGGTTAGGGTTGTGTTGTGATTAGGGTTATGGTTAGGGTTGGGATTAGGGCTAGGGGTTTGATGGGGTTAGGGCTGTGTTAGGGTTGGAATTAGAATTGGGGGTTTCCATTGCTTAGGTACATCAGGGGGTCTCCAAATGCGACATGGAGCCCGCCATTGATTCCAGCCAATTTTGCATTCAAAAAGTCAAACACCCAAACAGTGGTTTTCCCCCACATACAGGGTATCAGCGTACTCAGGAGAATTTGATCAACAAATGTTGTGGTCTATTTTCTCTTGATACCCTTGTGAAAATAAAAAAGTTTGGTTCCAAAGTAATTTTTTGTGAAAAGAGTAAAATGTTATTTTGTTTCCTTCCACATTGTTTTAGTCCTCGTGAAGCACCTGAAGGGTTAATAAACTTCTTGTATGTGGTTTTGCTCACCTTGAGGGGAGCAGTTTTTAGAATCGTGTCACTTTTGAGGATTTTCTGTCATATTGACCCCCCAATCTCACTTCAAATGTGAGGTGGTCCCAAAAAGAATGCTTTTGTAAATTTTGTTGGAAAATTGAGAAATAGCTGGTCAACTTTTAACTCTTATAACGTCCTAACAAAAAAAAATGTTTCCAAAATTGTGCTGATGTAAAGTAGGCATGTGGAAAATGTTATTTCTTAAGTATTTTGTGTGACGTTTCTCTGATTTAAGGGCACAAAAATTTAAAGTTTAAAAATTACAACATTTTCAAACTTTTTACCAAATTTCCTTTTTTTTCATAAATGATTGCAAAGTCATATTGAGGAACTTTTACCACTATCATGAAGTACAATATGTCACGAAAAAACACTCTCAGAATCAGTGGAATATGTTGAAGCGTTCCAGAGCTATAACCTCATAAAGTGACAGTGGTCAGAATTATAAAAATTGTCCTGGTCATTAAGTACCAAATTGGCTCTGTCACTAAGAGGTTAATATTTCCTAATAGCAGTATAAGTTTTCTTTTTCTCATACAGAGCTTGAAAACACCAGCATAGACACCTCGGTATTAAAGTAAGCAGTAGTAAGTGAGATCCTAGTAGATATATACTGTTTGTGTTAGGAGAAAAAATGACGCTCTCACCACTATACAGATATATTGAGAAATTAATCAATGCTGAATTTTGGACATTAAACCCCACAGCATTAAAATGTGAAGAATTACTTTCAAGGCCTGTTTACATGGACAGTAAACCTATAAAATTGCCGATGATGTGAGTAGAATGACGTTAGGTGGCCTTTACAGTATAATTATATTGTCAGGTACTGCGCTTATTTGCTTTACCTACAGAAATACGTCTATTTAATAATTGAGGTACAGTCAGATACAAACACTAATTATAATATTGACTCACATATCGGCTGATGATTATTGATTACCTGGAAAACCGAAAACACTGAACTTTAAGGGCCATATGATGCTAATTCCTCCATGAAAGGTGAAACCATTACGGTATGTGGTAGTGTATAAGATTTCCAATAATTGTTGATTGAATGGGAACAAGTTACTGTTACTAGAGGAAACATCGATCCAATTGTATAAATACTGTAATATCTGTTTGTTGAAGCAGACACATCATTAGATGTAGAATACAAGGTCTGCAATGTTGTGTGGTGCTGGATTGGAATTGGTTCTCCATATATTAGCGTTGTGGCTGATAAATAGGTTGCATATTACTATTAGGAATCGGAAGTTCTTAAATCACTAATATTTACTTCTGTACTGTTTGTAAAGCTGACCATATACTTAAGGTGAATATTCGCTATCAAGTTTCTGATCACAGGTGGGTTGGATCCTTCTGTCCAACCATCATCATGCCATACTGAACTCACTATACTTGTTCTATCGCGACATAGACCAATATGGTAGCTTCAGCCAGCCACCCCTGATGTGATGTATTTGTTTTCATTCAATATTTCCTTTCTTGGCCACTGTGATTATTTCTGTTGTATATTCTTTGAAGTTATGTTTTTGCTTACATTTGTATTTTTGTGTTACTATGTTTTTATATTTTTTGTACTTAAATTTATATAAATAATTGTGTGTATATATACCGTAGAAAAATATGTATAATCTGTATAGACTATAGTATTGGATCACTTATATATTAAATATATAGGATCCTTTATGACATCTCATTCTACATCCATAGACTTCATTTTTGAAGATGAGCAAATACATTTGAGTGGAATTGAATTCTACCTGAACGTTACAAAAATCCAAACTACAGATTTTTTGTGATTTGCTTCCACATGGATTCAGCAAAATGGCAGACATTTTTTGTCATCTTAAAGGGTTTTCAGAAGATTAAAAAAAATTCCTTATATTCATCTCACCAGCACCTCCACTCCTCACAGTCACCCTTCTGGTTCTCAATTCTTTTCTGATCTCTGCCGCTCACTCTGAAATCCCTGAGCCTCTCACACTGAGTTGAGACATCTGGCTTTGATGAGGCCCAGAATAATTTTGCTCAGGCATCTGCAAGGTCACGGCACACGTCATAATGTGACCTTTCGCATTCTTATTCAGAACCCTCCCAGTCCTCATCAGAGCAGAGAGTCTTAGCTCAGAAGATGCATTAAGGATCAAGCAGGTGACTTTGAGGAGCAGAGGGACCTGACGGATGAGCAATGAAGCGAGTATAAGGATTGATATATATATATACCGTATATATATATAATATTAAGGTTATTATTCGGGCATGATAAGAACATTACATTTGCAGAGAATAGCTTCTACAAGATTTTGGTGTGTATATGTAGCATTTTTTCCCATTCATCCAGGAAAATATATATGAGTTCTGACACTGAGGTTGGACAAGCGGGCCGGGCTTCCAATCTCTGTTCTAATTTTTCCCAATGATGTTTGATTGGGCTGGGGATTAAGGCTCTATGTGGGCGGTCATGTTCTTTCACATCAAACTCCCCCAACCTTGGACCTTGCTTTGTGCACTGGGCAAAGTTATGGGGAACCGAAAATGTACTTCCTCAGACTGTTCCCTCAAAGTTGCAAGCTACAGTTGCCTGAAATGTCTTGTGCTGAAGTATTAGGATTTCCCTTCACTGGAACTAGGAGTCCGACCCCTGAAAAACCAAGCCCCTAGCATTATCCTGCCTTCACCAAACTGTACAGCGGTCACCATGCAGTCAGGCAGGTAACGTTCTCCTGACATTCCCCAAATCCAGACTTGACTATTAAATGTCAGCCAGAGAAGCGTGACCAGTCACTTCTCAGAATATGTTTCCATGCTCCAGAGTCTACTGGTGGCGGCCTTACACTACTCCATCCAATACTTGGCATTGTGCTTGTGATGTAAGGCCGCATGCTGGTGCTTGTAGCCATTGAACTGTATTAAAAGCCTGAAGACATCAATTAAGAGGTTTGGACCAATAGTTTTGTCTACATAGTGTATATATATAAAGAATTGAAAGTTTTAGCAAGGAGTGGGAAAAAGTGTTACAAAGTAAACATCTTGGGAGAACTAACCACAGATCTCCTGTGGATGACACTTGCACAGATCCTTCTGTCTCTTCATGTAATCCCAGACAGACTGGATGATGTGAGATTAGGTACTGTATGTGGGGGCCATATCATCACTCCCAGTACTCCTTGTAATATGTATAGGTGACTATATACCCTATTTTAGTGTCTTCCTTACAGAAGAGTTCACTTTAATTTCTCTGTGCATCATGTTGGATGGTATTGGATTACTTATGAGTTGGGTTCTTATTATTATGATGAATCCAGCAAAAGTTTTAGTCTGCAATTTTCATTCCTTCGTTCATTCATTTTCAGGCCCCCTGAAGTTTTCAATCTGATCCAAGTTTCAGATTTTTATCTTGTGGGAGTAACTCTCGCAGTAATATAGGCTGGATTTTAAGGTCTGTGTGTATCGAGGGTGCTGATATCTTCACTTGCCTTCATGTATCTGCACAGCTCCAAAATTTAACTTGTTTCCTCTCTATGTGCTTTCCTCCTGGTTTCTCCTCTCCATAAACTTTTAGATGCAAACTCTCTGCCCACTTTAGATCTGTGAACAACCCCGTCAGTTCGTATACAGATACATTGCGGTCCGTATACAGTCTGAAATCCACTTGTGTGAACCTGGCTGACTTCGTTGAGACATACCTCTTTTACATAAAGAATGGTAACACCCATTTGTCAATTTATTCATACCTTTCCAGGAGAAATAACAGGAACAGCACAATGCATGGTCCCAAGAAAAAATATTCCAGAATTGATATTTCATGGAGAATTTAAGCATTTTTTAACACTGACCTGTCAGAAGAGCAAACAGGTCCAGTGTCGATACTGTTGTAGAGAAGACTTGTGGGCTAGCTTTTATATTTTACAGTGGTAACTCAAAATGAGTAAGTGGAAAAGAGAAAAAAGTATAGCTGTAAGAGTAAAGCAGTTTTTTTTCTCAAAGGAAATATCACAGTATGACCAAACTCCCAGAGCATCCACCACACCTGGGCACATCAACATTCTCTCTCTGCTCTTTTGCTTGTGATAAAATGATGTATTAAAGTGTTTCTCTGTATATATAAATCTCCATCAGTTGCATTCTTTGTGCTTTGAATTTCCCCTCCCTCTATAATGAACCGATCTGTTATAAGACCCATTGGATTGTACGGTCTCTACATCACAATATATGCATTTCCTGTAGTTATGTGGAAAAAAATAAGACTTCTGTGCATTAACTGCAGGTACTGAAGACGCAGGATGCCACAAAGCCCACACTGGGAGATGAATTCACGGGTGAAGATGTTATACTAATGAACTGCGTGTGTAGCATGCAGGTACAGTGCTTAGAGGCTAGCACAGCTGTGACTGTCATCTCTCCCCTGGCCAGGTCAGCCAAAGCAGAGACAGACTTCTTTCCTTTCTTCCCATGTGCGTGCCTCCGTGTGCCACTTCCTAATCACAGCCATTTCCCATTAGGCTGCCTTCATCTTGTTTCATGGTGACGTCACCACCCATCTATCATGCTGGTCTTGTAACAGGTGGCAATGAGGATCTATCTGTCACCCCTTCACCTGCTCTTTAATGACTGCTAATCTTGCAGTGACACACTCTGATATCTTTCCACTTTCTGAGACATTTGCAGTTATCCATCATCCTGTTCCTGACACACACCACTATCTCCAGACTTTTCCCTTCTCCCAGACGATGACCTGCATTGCTATCTATTATACTAATCCCCTAACTTGCGACTTATATGCCTAGTCTCCTAGGTCCGCTGTCTGTGACATATACAGCTGTCAGTCCGACTCATCAGTGATGTCACGCACCGCTATGTATAACACGTCTATCCATTATCCTCTTGCCCAGCAAATAGTTTTAACCTTTGCAATTTATTTATCCTTCTTCTTTGATTGTTTGTACTTTCCCTGAGAGGAGCGTTTGTCAGCTGCCTTCCTACGAAGTCTACACTTTCTGCGGATAATGCCAAAGAGCATGCGCACAGTAATATTGTCATCTGTTCACTAACATATTATTAAAAATAAGTCACAGTTATTCATTGCACAGCCCATGGTTATTAATCTACTTGACTAATAAGACATACGGGGGTAAGAACAAAAATAATAATAATAATAATTTTTATTTATATAGCGCCAACATATTCCGCAGCGCTTTACAACTTATAGAGGGGATTTGTACAGACAATAGACATTACAGCGTAACAGAAATCACAGTTCAAAACAGATACCAGTAGGAATGAGGGCCCTGCTCGCAAGCTTACAAACTATGAGGAAAAGGGGAGACACGAGAGGTGGATGGTAACAATTGCTTTAGTTATTTGGACCGGCCATAGTGTAAGGCTCGGGTGTTCATGTAAAGCTGCATGAACCAGTTCACAGCCTAAGTATGTAGCAGTAAAGACACAGAGTGCTAATAACTGCATAAAGTGTATGAGAACATGATGCGAGGAACCTGATTATGGTTTTTTTTTTTTGTTTTTTTTTTGAATGGGCCACACAGGGATGGTTAGGTTAATGCATTTAGGCGGCAGGCCAGTCTGAGCAAATGAGTTTTTAGGGCACGCTTAAAACTGTGGGGATTGGGGATTAATTGTATTAACCTAGGTAATGCATTCCAAAGAATCGGCGCAGCACGTGTAAAGTCTTGGAGACGAGAGTGGGAGGTTCTGATTATTGAGGATGCTAACCTGAGGTCATTAGTGGAGCGGAGGGCACGGGTAGGGTGGTAGACTGAGACCAGAGAGGAGATGTAGGGTGGTGCTGAGCCATGGAGTGCTTTGTGGATGAGGGTAGTAGTTTTGTACTGGATTCTGGAGTGGATGGGTAACCAGTGTAATGACTGGCACAAGGTAGAGGCATCGGTGTAACGGTTGGTGAGAAATATGATTCTGGCAGCAGCATTCAGGACAGATTGGAGCGGGGAGAGTTTGGTAAGAGGGAGGCCGATTAGTAGAGAGTTACAGTAGTCCAGACGAGAATGAATAAGTGAGACAGTAAGTTTTTGCAGAGTCAAAAGTAAGAAAAGGGTGAATTCTAGAAATGTTTTTGAGATGCAGATAAGAAGAGCGAGCCAGTGATCGGATGTGGGGGGTGAATGAAAGCTCGGAATCAAGGATGACCCCAAGTCAGCGGGCATGTTGCTTTGGAGTAATGGTGGAACCGCACACGGAGATGGCAATGTCAGGCAAAGGTAGGTTAGTAGAGGGAGAGAACACGAGGAGTTCAGTTTTTGACAGGTTCAGTTTCAGATAGAGGGAGGACATGATGTTAGAGACAGCGGTAAGACAATCACTGGTGTTTTCTAAAAAGGTCGGCGTGATAACAGGAGAAGAGGTGTATAATTGGGTGTCGTCAGCATAGAGATGGTACTGGAACCCAAATCTACTGATTGTTTGTCCAATAGGGGCAGTATACAAAGAGAAGAGGAGGGGGCCTAGGACTGATCCTTGAGGAACCCCAACAGTAAGGGGAAGGTGAGAGGAGGAGGAACCAGCAAAAGATACAGTGAAGGAGCGGCCAGAGAGATAGGAGGAGAACCAGGAGAGAACGGTGTCCTTGAGGCCGATGGAGCGGAGCATAGTGAGGAGGAGCTGATGATCCACAGTGTCGAATGCTGCGGAGAGATCCAAGAGAATTAGCATGGAGTAGTGACCATTAGATTTAGCTGGTAATAGGTCATTAGAGACTTTAGTGAGGGCAGTTTCAGTAGAGTGTAAAGAGCGGAAGCCAGATTGAAGAGGGTCGAGAAGAGAGTTATCTGAGAGATAGCGGGTAAGACGGGAGTGGACCAGGCGTTCCAGGAGTTTAGAGATGAAGGGAAGATTAGAGACAGGTCTATAATTAGCGGCACAATTTTGGTCGAGGGAGGGTTTTGTAAGTAACGGATGTATGATGGTATGCTTAAATAAGGAGGGAAAAATACCGGAAGTGAGGGAAAGGTTGAATATTTTTGTTAGGTGAGAGGTGACAGCCGGGGAAAGTGGTCGGGCGAGAAGATGCAAGGAGCCTGATTACTTCTTCTTCTGTAACTGGTTCAAAGGCAGAGAGTGAACTAGATGCAGTGGGGGAGGGAGGACAGTGCATGGTATGAAGTGATTGGGAAATGATTTCCTGTCGAATGTGGTCAATTTTTTCTTTGAAGTAATTGGCCAGATCGTCAGCGCGGAGATCTGTGGTTGGGGCCTGCTCTCTTGGGTTGAGTAGGGACTGGAAAGTGTCAAAGAGACGTTTAGGGTTATTTGACAGTGAGGTGATGAGGGTGTTGAAATAGGTTTGTTTGGAGAGGTGAAGGGCAGAGTTGTTTGCTTTTAGCATGAACTTATAATGGATGAAATCTTCGGGTAGATTAGATTTTCTCCACAGTCATTTGGCGCACCTGGAGCACCGCTGCAGGAAACGTGTTTGCAGCGTGTGCCACGGTTGTCGCCGTCTGTGCTGAGTAGTTCTATATATAGGAGGTGCAGCTTCATCCAGGGCACTTTGCAGGGTTTCATTGTAATGCTTCAGAGCAGAATCGGGACATGAGATGGAGAAGATTGGGGCCAATGAGGACTGCAAGTTCTTCATAAGTTTCTGGGTGTTAATGGCCTGTATGTTTCTATAAGTGTGGAAAGTGGGGGAGACCTGAGCGGGATGGCAGTTCTTGATAGAGAATGAAAGAAGGTTGTGGTCGGAGAGCGGGAGAGGGGAGTTTGTGAAATCGTCCACTGAGCAAAGCCGGGAGAAGACGAAGTCAAGGGAGTTTCCATCTTCATGCGTTGGAGAGTTAGTATGCTGCGAGAGGCCGAAAGAGGAGGTTAGAGATAAAAGGTGAGAAGCAGATGGGGAGAGGGGAGAAGCAATAGGGATGTTAAAATCACCCATGATAAGGGTGGGGGTGTCACAGGAGAGAAAGTGTGGAAGCCAGGTGGCAAAGTGATCCAGGAACTGATGAGAGGGGCCGGGAGGACTATACACCACCGCCACTCGCATGGAGAAGGGGAAGTAGAGTCTGACAGCATGGACCTCAGACGAAGGGAATACAAGTTACTAACTACCTGCAAGTTGTGCTCGGCACTGATCTCTGCCGGCACAGAGAAGTCACAGATCGCTACTGCCAGCAATTCAGCGGCATCACTTGACATTGACAGAGCAGCGGCTTCTCTTCTGCTCTTCTCTGTTGATGGAGTGTGACTGCTGACATCAGGCTGATTGACAACCTGCTCCCCGCGGCCTAAATGCGGGGAGCTGGCTATCAATCCGCATGATGTCAGCCGTCACACTCCATCAACAGAGCAGAGTGGAAGAAGAAGGGCTGCTCTGCTGATGTGGAGCAGCTGAATTGTCCTCAGGAGCAGTTGGTGACCCGTCTGAGCCATTGCCAGGGTAGAACAGGCAGGTAGCTGCCTCTGTTTGCAACTACCTGCCTGTTTAGTTTTTCGGCCATTAGTAAAACAACCCTTTAAATAACATAGTACATAGTCTTATTACACTAATCCTACCATATCAGTAATGTTGTAAAAACATTTCAGATAGCAAAAATAGGGCAACGGTGTGAATTTGATAAAAATCAAGCAATTAGAAATTTGGGACAGTTGGCATCTCTTGGCTGGCGTATTTTGCACTACTGCCATTTTACTTTTCAGAACTGTGCTCTTTTCTCAGGATGCTTGTACACAAAGGTGCAATCTGTGTCTTACATGTATAATACATTTAGCAGATGCACAAAGTGTGAAAGCGATAAAGGGCTTGTCCGACCCAAGTGTAAATTGTTGAGTGAGTCTAGCATTGTGACTCCTAAGGGCTCATTCACATTCAGTTTTTCTCTTACAGGCGCTATCTGTGTTTTTCACTGATAGAACACGTACCTATGATAGTGGGGTAAGTAGTAGAAGAAATGCTCAGAGTGATGTTTTTTTTCTAACATTTGAATGATACGGATTGGGATCCTGTCCGGGCACCTGCATTTGATAGTCTATGGAGTTGATCATATGTCCAATTTTTTTTTTTCCGTGGACTGCACAAGCACAGCGATTTGTCCGATATTGATCATATTCTTAGATTAATCTCTCCAATGCAAGTCTATGGGTTATTGAGAAATTCTATCCATGCAGTGTCCAATTTTCACAGACAGTTTGGTAGGAAAAGCTTGTGTAAAATCTTTTTTTTTTCTTCATCTGGAAAAAACTGATGAAGCTTGGACCAAATTCTCATGAAAATCTGATGAAACTCTGTCCAAAACACTGATGAAACTTGGACCGTTTTTTGCATATGAGAAAAATCACTGATGTCTGGTCTGAGTGAGCCCTAACAGTGAGTGATTTACACAGTGTTACGATTCCTTTCTGTTTTACAGTCCCGGCTATCGTCGCGTCATCGCTGTTATGCGATTTGCATATTCGCAGCCATGCACCAAGTTTTTTTTTTCCTCCCCTTTTCTCTATATATTCAGTACTACGGTGAAACTTAATGGATTCCTACCAGTGCATAATATAATGAGCTGTGAGATCTCTGCGCCGGACATAGAGCTCCCTGATAATCTGCCTCCAGAGCTATTATAAATGTAAGGCGGCATTAACTGTATGAAACATGTACATCAGGAGAGCAGACTGTCAGTCATTACATGTCTCACACTGGTACCGTCTCCTTTAACTTAAAATGAGCTCTGGAGGCAGATTCTCAGGGAGATCTATGTCCAGCCCATAGATCTTACACCTCATTTACATAATAAGGAAAATGTGGTTTACGCTGGAATAAAATATCAGATCACACATATCAGTGTACCATTTTATTCAACTTCCTATGACCTACATGCCCATATAGACGGCTTAGGAGGGCTGATCCTACGGAAAGACTCCCTTTAACCCCTTCCCGACCTGTGACACAGCGTATGCGTCATGAAAGTCGGTGCCAATCCGACCTGTGACGCATATGCTGTGTCACAGAATGATCGCGTCCCTGCAGATCGGGTGAAAGGGTTAACTCCCATTTTACCCGATCTGCAGGGACAGGGGGAGTGGTACTTCAGCCCAGGGGGGGTGGCTTCACCCCCCCGTGGCTACGATCGCTCTGATTGGCTGTTGAAAGTGAAACTGCCAATCAGAGCGATTTGTAATATTTCACCTACGAAAATGGTGAAATATTACAATCCAGCCATGGCCGATGCTGCAATAGCATCTGCCATGGCTGGAGACCCCGATCTGCCCCACCCCACCCCACCGATCACCTCCCCAGTCGTCCTTTTTGCCCCGATCTCCGTTCCGCTCCCCTCCTCCCTCCTGTCGGCTCCCCCGGTCCTCCTGTCCGCTCCCCAGGTCCTCCGATCCCCCCCCCCCCCGTGTTCCGGTCCCACCCCCCAATACTTACCTAGCTCCGATGTCCCTCCCGGTGTCCGGCCGTCTTCTTCATGGGCGCCACCATCTTGGAAAATGGCGGGCGCATGCGCAGTGCGCCCGCCGAATCTGCCAGCCGGCAGATTCGTTCCTGCACATTTTGGTCGCTGTGATAAGTTCTATCACAGCGATCAAAATAAAAAAAATAGTAAATAAATCCCCCCCTTTATCACCCCCATAGGTAGGGACAATAATAAAATACAGAAAATATAATTATTTTTGTTTTTCCATTAGGGTTAGGGGTACGGTTAGGGGTAGGGTTAGGGGTAGGGTTAGGGTTGCACTTAGGGTTGCACTTAGGGTTGCACTTAGGGCTAGGGTTGCACTTAGGGTTGCACTTAGGGTTGCACTTAGGGCTAGGGTTGCACTTAGGGTTGTGTTGTGAACTGTATTTCTTGGCTCCCTCTTGTGATCACTAGCGGTATGACACTTTGATTGTCTTTCTCCAGGTTGGTACCCACCTGGTTCGTTAGGCCTTGGGTGTTCCTATTTAGACTTCCTGGAAGCTCAGTCTAGTGCCTGGAATCGATGTAATCAGTCTATGTCTGTTTTCTCCTGACTCCTGGTCCTCTGATTTTTGCAAGAAAAGCTAAGTCCGCTTTCTTATTTTGGTTTATTGCATTT
Source organism: Ranitomeya variabilis (assembly GCF_051348905.1). Classification (NCBI taxonomy): domain Eukaryota; kingdom Metazoa; phylum Chordata; class Amphibia; order Anura; family Dendrobatidae; genus Ranitomeya; species Ranitomeya variabilis. The sequence goes on from NC_135233.1 coordinate 478,131,887, forward strand.
GTTCTTATTTTGTTCCAGCTTGTACAAAATGTGATTCCTGTTTTTGCTGGAAGCTCTAAGGGGGCTGATATTCTCCCCCCACACCGTTAGTCGGTGCGGGGGTTCTTGGATATTCAGCGTGGATATTTTTGTAGGGTTTTTGCTGACCGCATAAGTCCGCTTCCTATTTTCTGCTATTAATTAGTGGGCCTCTCTTTGCTAAATCTAGTTCATACTTACGTTTGTCTTTTCTTCTTACCTCACCGTTATTATTTGTTGGGGGCTTGTATATTAACTTTGGGGTCCTTTCTCTTGAGGCAAGTGAGGTCTTATTTTCTCTGAAAGGGTTAGTTAGTTCTCCGGCTGGTGCGAGACGTCTAGAACCAACGTAGGCACGTTCCCCGGCTGCTTCTAGTTGTTTGTGCTAGGATCAGGTATGCGGTAAGCCAAGTTACCACCTCCCTATGAGCTGGTTTTTGTGGTTGCAGACTTAGCTACAACTCCTGCGATCCTCTACCACTAGGATCATAACAGGGTTGCACTTAGGGTTGCACTTAGGGCTAGGGTTGCACTTAGGGTTGCACTTAGGGTTGCACTTAGGGCTAGGGTTGCACTTACGGTTGCACTTACGGTTGCACTTAAGGCTAGGGTTGCACTTAGGGTTGCACTTAGGGTTGCACTTAGGGCTAGGGTTGCACTTAGGGTTGCACTTAGGGCTAGGGTTGCACTTAGGGCTAGGGTTGCACTTAGGGTTGCAATTAGGGTTGCACTTAGGGTTGCACTTAGGGCTAGGGTTGCACTTAGGGTTGCACACGGTGCGGATTTGGCTGCGGATCCGCAGCGGATTGGTCGCTGCGGATTCGTATCAGTTTTCCATCACGTTTACAGTACCACGTAAACCTATGAAAAACCAAATCCGTTGTGCCCATGGTGCGGAAAATACAGCGCGGAAACGCTGCGTTGTATTTTCCGCAGCATGTCAATTCTTTGTGCAATTCCGCAGCGTTTTACACCTGCTCCATAATAGGAATCCGCAAGTGAAATCCACACAAAAAACACTGGAAATCCGCGGTAAATCCGCAGGTAAAGCGCAGTGCGTTTTACCTGCAGATTTTTCAAAAACTGCGGAAAAATCCACACAAATCCGCAACGTGAGCACATAGCCTTAGGGTTAGGGTTGGAATTAGGGGTAAGACTAGGGTTAGGGGTGTGTTGGGGTTAGGGTTGTGGTTAGGGTTGGGATTAGAGTTAGGGGTGTGTTGGGGTTAGTTTTGGAGTTAGAATTGAGGGGTTTCCACTTTTTAGGTACATCAGGGGGTCTCCAAACGCGACACGGCGCCACCATTGATTCCAGCCAATCTTGCGTTGAAAAAGTAAAATGGTGCTCTCTCCCTTCCGAGCCCCGACGTGTGCCCAAACAGTGGTTTACCCCCACATATGGGGTACCATCGTACTCAGGAGAAACTGATCAACAACTTTTGGGGTCCAATTTCTCCTGTAACCCTTGGGAAAATAAAAAATTGCGGGCTAAAAAATTATTTTTGAGGAAAGAAAAATGATTTTATATTTTCACGGCTCTGCGTTATAAACTTCTGTGAAGCACTTGGGGGTTCAAAGTGCTCACCACACATCTAGATTAGTTCCTTGGGAGGTCTAGTTTCCAAAATGGGGTCACTTATGGGGAAGCTCCAATGTTTTTGGGATCTGTTACCCCCGCAGGTTTGAACGAGGAGCTATTATTCACCGGATTCCTTGGTTAACAAACATATATTTCTCGCTCAGGGATTATCGGCATATACATCCCATTTATGGAGTGGGAATATTCATGGACAGTATACGGGATTTTGGATATATATGGAGTACTCACTATGGATTAATTATGGACTACCTGTATATACGTTTGTCCTGTGGAGTTGGAACGCTGTGGAGTTGGAACGCTGAATGAATTGCAGGTACTATCCTGGATTTGGATGGAGTATGTATCATGTACTTCATTCGGACCTTATCCCACTGGAACAGGATTTTGGAGATGAGACCATCTATGGACCGTTGCCATTGCTATGTCTATACAGGTTTTCAACCACTTATGTCATCATGTCGGACTTAAGATTTTGGTTTTCTTGGCTCATGGGGGCAGTTGAGTCGTTGATTGGCTCATGGGGGCAGCGTGGTAGGTTGGGGTATGCCAGGGTACATCGGATCCTTTATTTAGGATATTATACTGGGAGCCAGGTGGGGTTCTTATTCTATTTTAGAGTTATTTAGCACGTTAGATAGGCCTCTAGGTCCTTATTAATGGACCGCTGGATCATGATAGTGGTACTCATATGTCCACATTATTTATTCTAAATGGGGAGTTTTTGAGGTTCCTCCTCTTTTATAAGCATGGGAACCTCCCATGGAGATATGAGAAATATCATTTATATAAATAATTGCAAGTAATTATCTATTTATATGTACAATATAATATAATCAATAAACTTTTCTATATTAAACCATTTGTTTATAATATCAACAAGCTGAATGGGTTAGGTGAGCATGTTGGATGTTGCATCCCTGGGGATACATATGTGAGTTGGTGCTAGGTGTGAATGGCCTTTTTATGCATGTATACATGTGGTGTGAGATTGTTGAAGGCATGTGTTTTCTCTCCCCCCCTTCCCCCCCCTCCCCTTTATTGGTTTAGCCATTATAATTATATGCCATCCCTTGTCCCCTTGGGCCCCTTCCCCTCCTTGGTTATATTTCCTCCCTCTCCCGTTCTTGGTCTGGCCAGTTGTGGACGCGCACTGGCTTTAGACACCTGGTCTTCTACTTCTTTCATGGTTCCCCAGCTCCAGGGTTGGTTGTTTATATTAGAATCAAACTCCTTGACTATCCCTACCTGTATGGCCCTATCCTGGGTTAGACAGACGCTTTATTGTCTTGCGCATGCGCACCGTTTTTATGTTTGCTCAATCTATATGGGCACAGACACTCACGCAGGCGCGGTCCACTCATGAGCGATTCGGATAGACTTATTTATGCAGGTGTACCTTGTAGGTTTTATTATGCCCCACATTAACTGGCATACATACGCAGGCGCAGTCTGATCATTGCAGCGCTCCATTGGAGCTGTCTGCGCAGGCGCGCTCTGTTATGCGGCCGGGCATCCCTTACATGGGCATGGGCGTCCTCACAGCCCTTACAGAACGTCACTTCCGGTTTCGGGGCTCCATGCCGACTCTGAGGTTATGGTGACATGTGTCGGCACACCGGTAAGCGATTAAAATACTTATTAGCTGTATATATTCACTTGTGCATTGGCTATGGCCTACTTCCCCTGACGAAGCCTCATTTGGGAGGCGATACGCGTGGGGCCACTACCACTGGGCCTCCTGGATACTTCAGCCTGTCCATCTAGAGGCCGGTTTGTATCAGATGAACACATTAGCCCTATTGGCTCTATACTTGAGATGTGGATATTTCTCTTTCCATTAGTACATGGGTGAACTTGTGGTCATCTATTTTCTTTAGGGATAGTTACCATGCTGCATACAGGTGTATAGTAACCCCATGAGCCGATAGGCAGGTTTATATGGTGCCATTTATTGTAGTGTTTTGTTTTTCTATACTGGTCTATGGACAGGCTGCATATTTATCATTGATATATGTATAGTCATTATGTATCCAGGTGTTTCACAGTGGTGTATGTTGTTTTTAATTGTTTTTATTATGCCAATAAAGTGTTGTGTGTTGTTACATATATATAATGGGTGGTGTGCATTCTTGTAGCAGTGTCTTTTTTCTCTTCTTTATTGCTGTCTATATTCTGCTACTTGCACCCCCTGTCGAGATACAACTTTTATAGCTGTGCGCTGGTTTTTCTTATGTTCATGCTCCAATGTTTAGGCACACAGGGGCTCTCCAAACGCGACATGGTGTCCGCTAATGATTGGAGCTAATTTTCCATTCAAAAAGCCAAATGGCGTGCCTTCCCTTCCAAGCCCTGCCGTGCACCCAAACAGTGGTTTACCCCCACATATGGGGTATCATCGTACTCAGGACAAACTGGACAACATTTTGGGTCCAATTTCTCCTGTTACCCTTGGGAAAATAAAAAATTATGGGCTAAAAATCATTTTTGAGTTAAGAAAAATTATTTTTTATTTTCACGGCTCTGCGTTATAAACTTCTGTGAAGAACTTGTTGGTTTAAAGTGCTCACTATGCATCTAGATAAGTTCCTTGGGGGGTCTAGTTTCCAAAATGGGGTCACTTGTGGGGGAGCTCCAATGTTTAGGCACACAGGGGCTCTCCAAACGCGACATGGTGTCCGCTAACGATTGGAGCTAATTTTCCATTCAAAAAGTCAAATGGCGCGCCTTCCCTTCCGAGCCTTGCCATGCGCCCAAACAGTGGTTTACCCCCACATATGAGGTATCGGCGTACTCAGGAGAAATTGCCCAACAAATTTTAGGATCCATTTTATCCTGTCGCCCATGTGAAAATTAAAAAATTGAGGCTAAAAGAATTTTTTTGTGAAAAAAAAATACTATTTCATTTTTACGGATCAATTTGTGAAGCACCTGAGGGTTTAAAGTGCTCACTATGCATCTAGATAAGTTCCTTGGGGGGTCTCCTTTCCAAAATGGGGTCACTTGTGGGGAAGCTCCAATGTTTAGGCACACAGGGGCTCTCCAAACGCGACATGGTGTCCGCTAACGATGGAGATAATTTTTCATTCAAAAAGTCAAATGGCGCTCCTTCCCTTCCGAGACTTACCATGTGCCCAAACAGTGGTTTACCCCCACATGTGAGGTATCAGTGTACTCAGGAGAAATTGCCCAACAAATTTTAGGATCCATTTTATCCTGTTGCCCATGTGAAAATTAAAAAATTGAGGCTAAAATAATTTTTTTTGTGAAAAAAACTTGTGGGGGAGCTCCAATGTTTAGGCACACGGGGGCTCTCCAAACGCGACATGGTGTCTGACTGACTGCCGGCCGGAAAGTGAGAGCAGATCACAGCGGTGACGTCACTGCTGCACTCTGCTCTCACTGTACGGCCGGATCTCAGTCAGAGCAGGAAGCAGACTGCAAGGGACCTGAAGGACATCAGATGGTGAGTATGTACGGTTTGTTTTTTTTTACTTTTACGCTGGTAACCACGGTAAACATCGGGTTACTAAGCGCGGCCCTGCGCTTAGTAACGCGATGTTTACCCTGGTTACCAGCGAACCTCGGCATCGTTGGTCGCTGGAGAGCGGTCTGTGTGACAGCTCCCCAGCGACCACACAACGACTTACCAACGATCACGGCCAGGTCGTATCGCAGGTCGTGATCGTTGGTAAATCGTATAGTGTGACGGTACCCTAACAGTGCTGTTAATGAGATTTCACAAAAACACATTCACACTCTGTTGAGAAAATCCACAGCGTAAATTGACATTTTGTTAATTTATGCTCCAGGTTGTCACCGTGAATTTCATTTTTTTGCTATGCAAATGTTCAGCAAATCTGTACTTTTTCTGCAACAAAATTTGCACTGTTATTTACCGCTGTGTATTTCACTGCTTTTTATATATATGTATATACAGTATATAAATTATGATGTAGGCAGCACAGCGTACGGCCATAGCAGTGCATTTTATGGAGAAATGATGGTAGCTTCAGGTGTTGAATTGTAGATGTAAAACCTCAAAGTAAATTTTTTTCTACTCTGCCTCAACTACCCTCTATAAAAAACTTATTAATGAATCATTAGTTTTCTGAATCTGCTACTTTTTGTGGGGTAAATAAAAAACCCGACTGCAACTCAACATGAGATTAGGCCACCGTTCCTCTTTTGCTCAACTATCAGCCAACAACATTAAACCATTACTGTTACGTTACCATATAGTTCCAGACCACCCTGTTTTTGCCTGGTAGTCATCACTAACACTCCAATGCCCCCAAGCAAAGTATCCAACAGTTCCCCCAACTATCGTAGGTTTTAATCCCTTCTAGATATTGGACGTGCTGGTAGAGCAGCTGAGCCCAAACCATAACTGGCAGACGCTGACTGTTTTACACAGCCAGTGTCTTCTTCACTGAGCAGCAATCATTGCTAAGCATGGAAAGCTGCTGTTAACCCCTTAATTTCTGCTGTCAGTCTTTGACATTGGCATTCAAGCCATGCAGTCTTGGGGGTTTGGTGAGGGGAGACCATGACTTTAGCTGTCTATTGTAATACTGTGGGTTGTAGTATAACGAATAAGTGATCAGATGATTTCAGATTAAAGTCCTCCAAAGTGAACAAAAAATAAAGTACCTTTTTAATTTTAAAGTATACAAAAAAATAAAAATTTGACTCATCCTCCTCTTCTCCCATTAAAAATAAAGAAAAATAAAGAAATAAAAAATTACAAAAACAAACATATTTGGTATTGCTTCATCTGTAAAAGTTTGCTCTATCAAAATATGAAATTGACTAACTCATACAGTAAAGGATATGAATATATATATAGGACGTGCTTGTGTAAGTCACCTGCTGGTTTATTATAGCATATCATAAACCATCACCTGGTTTAACCAAATAAACATGGACTTTCTGGCAAAACGGCAAAACAAAAGATAAAAGTATAGCAAAATCCTTATGATGGCGGGCTCGCCCGCCTAGTACACCACAAGTCTTCGGTTCCACCTTAAGCCACCGTCTTGAGACCTTCCTCTCCAAACATACAATACAGAGGAAAAAAAACAATGGCTGAACATGTAACTCCCCAGCTATACCCTTGAGGTGGAGATATGGTGAGTAGGTATCCCGCCTATCTCTCATCTACTCACCAAAGACCCCAGTCCCATATAGTGGCTGGTTAACCTGTTGTGAATTTGGATTCTGGGCTCCCCCGGTGGCTACTGGTGGAATTGAACTGGTGTCTTCATCTTCTCTGTTCACCTGTTCCCATCAAGATGTGGGAGTCGCTATATAACCTTGCTGCTCTGTTAGTTGCTTGCCGGTCAACAATGTTATCAGAAGCCTCTCTGTGCTTGTTCCTGCTCCTAGACAACTACTAGATAAGTTGGACTCTTGTCCATGTTTGTTTTTGCATTTTTGTTCCAGTTCACAGCTGTAGTTTCGTTACTGTGTCTGGAAAGCTCTTGTGAACAGGAATTGCCACTCTGGTGTTATGAGTTAATGCCAGAGTTTTAAAGTAATTTCTGGATGGTGTTTTGATAGGGTTTTTAGCTGACCATGAAAGTGTCCTTCCTGTCTTCTGCTATGTAGTAAGTGGACCTCAAATTTGCTAAACCTATTTTCATACTACGTTTGTTATTTCATCTTGATTCACCGCCAATACATGTGGGGGGCCTCTGTCTCCTTTCGGGGTATTTCTCTAGAGGTGAGCTAGGACTAATATTTTCCTCTGCTAGTTTTATTTAGTCCTCCGGCTGGTGCTGGGCATCTAGAATCAACGTAGGCATGCTACCCGGCCACTGCTAGTTGTGTGTTAGGTTTAGTTCATGGTCAGCTCAGTTTCCATCTTCCAAGAGCTAGTTCCTATATATGCTGATGCTATGATCTCTTGCCATTGAGATCATGACAGTTTGACCGGCCCACTAAAGGGTTAAAATCCTTGGCTGAGAAAGGAGAGAAATAAGTAGTCTGCTGAAATTTTTTTTTTTTTTTTTTTCTCTCCTTTGAATGGCTCTGTGTTCACCTGTTTGCAATGGATCTTCAGAGTGTAACTGCAGGTTTGAATAATCTCGCCACGAAGGTACAAAATTTGCAAGATTTTGTTTGTCATGCACCTGTATCTGAGCCGAGAATTCCTTTGCCGGAATTTTTCTCGGGGAATAGATCTGGGTTTCAGAATTTTCGAAATAATTGCAAATTATTTTTGTCCCTGAAATCTCGCTCTGCCGGAGATCCTGCACAGCAGGTCAGGATTGTGATTTCCTTGCTCCGGGGCGACCCTCAAGACTGGGCTTTTTCATTGACACCAGGGGATCCTGCGTTGCTCAATGTGGATGCGTTTTTTCTGGCCTTGGGGTTGCTTTATGACGAACCTCATTTGGAGCTTCAGGCAGAAAAAACTTTGATGTCCCTATCTCAGGGGCAAGATGAAGCGGAAATTTACTGCCAAAGATTCCGTAAATGGTCTGTGCTTACTCAGTGGAATGAGTGCGCCCTGGCGGCGACTTTCAGAGAGGGTCTCTCTGATGCCATTAAGGATGTTATGGTGGGGTTCCCTGTGCCTGCGGGTCTGAATGAGTCCATGACAATGGCTATTCAGATCGATAGGCGTTTGCGGGAGCGCAAACCAGTGCACCATCTGGCGGTGTCCACTGAGAAATCGCCAGAGAGTATGCAGTGTGATAGAATTCTGTCCCGAAGCGAGCGGCAGAATTTTAGACGGAAAAATGGGTTGTGTTTCTATTGTGGTGATTCTGCTCATGTTATATCAGCATGCTCTAAGCGCACTAAAAAGCTTGGTAAATCTGTTTCCATTTGCACCTTACCGTCTAAGTTTATTCTATCTGTGACCCTGATTTGCTCTTTGTCATCTATTACCACGGACGCCTATGTCGACTCTGGCGCCGCTTTGAGTCTTATGGATTGGTCCTTTGCCAAACGCTGTGGGTATGATTTAGAGCCTTTGGAGACTCCTATTCCTCTGAAGGGGATTGACTCCACCCCATTGGCTAATAATAAACCACAATACTGGACACAAGTAACTATGCGTGTTAATCCGGATCACCAGGAGATTATTCGCTTTCTGGTGCTGTATAATCTACATGATGATTTGGTGCTAGGATTGCCTTGGCTGCAATCTCACAACCCAGTCCTCGACTGGAAAGCTATGTCTGTGTTGAGCTGGGGATGTAAGGGGGCTCATGGGGATGTACCTGTGGTTTCCATTTCATCATCTATTCCTTCTGAAATTCCTGAGTTCCTGTCTGACTATCGTGACGTCTTTGAAGAATCCAAGCTTGGTTCGTTACCTCCGCACCGAGAGTGCGATTGTGCCATAGATTTAATCCCGGGTAGTAAATACCCAAAGGGTCGTTTATTTAATCTGTCTGTGCCTGAACATGCTGCTATGCGTGAATATATAAAGGAGTCCTTGGGAAAGGGACATATTCGTCCATCGTCATCTCCCTTAGGAGCCGGTTTTTTCTTTGTGTCAAAAAAAGACGGCTCTTTGAGACCATGTATTGATTATCGGCTTTTGAATAAAATCACTGTTAAATATCAATACCCATTGCCGTTGCTGACTGATTTGTTTGCTCGCATAAAGGGGGCCAAGTGGTTCTCTAAGATTGACCTTCGTGGGGCGTATAATTTGGTGCGAATCAGGCAGGGGGATGAGTGGAAAACCGCATTTAATACGCCCGAGGGCCACTTTGAGTATTTAGTGATGCCTTTTGGTCTTTCAAATGCTCCGTCAGTTTTCCAGTCCTTTATGCATGATATTTTTCGCGATTATTTGGATAAATTTATGATTGTGTATCTGGATGATATTCTGATTTTTTCGGATGACTGGGACTCTCATGTCCAGCAAGTCAGGAGGGTTTTTCAGGTTTTGCGGTCTAATTCTTTGTGTGTGAAGGGTTCTAAGTGTGTTTTTGGGGTACAGAGGATTTCCTTTTTGGGATATATTTTTTCCCCCTCTTCCATTGAAATGGATCCTGTCAAGGTTCAAGCTATTTGTGATTGGACGCAGCCCTCTTCTCTTAAGAGTCTTCAGAAATTTTTGGGCTTTGCTAACTTTTATCGTCGATTTATTGCTGGTTTTTCGGATATTGCTAAGCCATTGACCGATTTGACTAAGAAGGGTGCTGATGTTGCTGATTGGTCCCCTGATGCTGTGGAGGCCTTTCGGGAGCTTAAGCGCCGTTTTTCCTCTGCCCCTGTGTTGCGTCAGCCTGATGTTGCTCTACCTTTTCAGGTTGAGGTCGACGCTTCTGAGATCGGAGCTGGGGCAGTGTTGTCGCAGAAAAGTTCTGACTGCTCCGTGATGAGGCCTTGTGCCTTCTTTTCCCGTAAATTTTCGCCCGCTGAGCGGAATTATGATGTTGGGAATCGGGAGCTTTTGGCCATGAAGTGGGCTTTTGAGGAGTGGCGCCATTGGCTTGAGGGGGCCAGACATCAGGTGGTGGTATTGACTGACCACAAAAATTTGGTTTATCTTGAGACCGCCAGGCGCCTGAATCCTAGACAGGCGCGCTGGTCATTATTTTTCTCTCGGTTTAATTTTGTGGTGTCATACCTACCGGGTTCTAAGAATGTTAAGGCGGATGCCCTTTCTAGGAGTTTTGAGCCTGACTCGCCTGGTAACTCTGAGCCCACAGGTATCCTTAAGGATGGAGTGGTATTGTCAGCCGTTTCTCCAGACCTGCGGCGGGCCTTGCAGGAGTTTCAGGCGGATAGACCTGATCGTTGCCCACCTGATAAACTGTTTGTTCCTGATGATTGGACCAGTAGAGTCATCTCTGAGGTTCATTCTTCTGCGTTGGCAGGTCATCCTGGCATTTTTGGTACCAGGGATTTGGTGGCAAGGTCCTTCTGGTGGCCTTCCCTGTCACGAGATGTGCGAGGCTTTGTGCAGTCTTGTGACGTTTGTGCTCGGGCCAAGCCTTGTTGTTCTCGGGCTAGTGGATTGTTGTTGCCCTTGCCTATTCCTAAGAGGCCTTGGACGCACATCTCGATGGATTTTATTTCAGATCTGCCTGTTTCTCAGAAGATGTCTGTCATCTGGGTGGTGTGTGACCGTTTCTCTAAGATGGTCCATTTGGTTCCTCTGCCCAAGTTGCCTTCTTCTTCCGAGTTGGTTCCTCTGTTTTTTCAAAATGTTGTTCGTTTGCATGGTATTCCTGAGAATATCGTTTCTGACAGAGGGACCCAATTCGTGTCTAGATTTTGGCGGGCATTCTGTGCTAGGATGGGCATAGATTTATCTTTTTCGTCCGCTTTCCATCCTCAGACGAATGGCCAGACTGAGCGGATTAATCAGACCCTGGAGACATATCTGAGGTGTTTTGTGTCTGCTGACCAGGATGATTGGGTTGCTTTTTTGCCATTGGCGGAGTTCGCTCTCAATAATCGGGCCAGCTCTGCCACTTTGGTGTCCCCGTTTTTCTGTAATTCGGGGTTTCATCCTCGATTTTCCTCTGGTCAGGTGGAATCTTCGGATTGTCCTGGAGTGGATGCTGTGGTGGAGAGATTGCATCAGATCTGGGGGCAGGTGGTGGACAATTTGAGGTTGTCCCAGGAGAAGACTCAGCTTTTTGCTAACCGCCGTCGTCGTGTTGGTCCTCGTCTTCGTGTTGGGGACTTGGTGTGGTTGTCTTCTCGTTTTGTCCCTATGAGGGTCTCTTCTCCTAAGTTTAAGCCTCGGTTCATCGGCCCGTATAAGATATTGGAGATTCTTAACCCTGTTTCCTTCCGTTTGGACCTCCCTGCATCCTTTTCTATTCATAACGTTTTTCATCGGTCATTATTGCGCAGGTATGAGGTACCGGTTGTGCCTTCCGTTGAGCCTCCTGCTCCGGTGTTGGTTGAGGGTGAGTTGGAGTATGTTGTGGAGAAAATCTTAGACTCTCGTGTTTCCAGACGGAGACTCCAGTATCTGGTCAAGTGGAAGGGATACGGCCAGGAGGATAATTCTTGGGTGAATGCATCTGATGTTCATGCCTCTGATCTGGTTCGTGCCTTTCATAGGGCCCATCCTGATCGCCCTGGTGGTTCTGGTGAGGGTTCGGTGCCCCCTCCTTGAGGGGGGGGTACTGTTGTGAATTTGGATTCTGGGCTCCCCCGGTGGCTACTGGTGGAATTGAACTGGTGTCTTCATCTTCTCTGTTCACCTGTTCCCATCAAGATGTGGGAGTCGCTATATAACCTTGCTGCTCTGTTAGTTGCTTGCCGGTCAACAATGTTATCAGAAGCCTCTCTGTGCTTGTTCCTGCTCCTAGACAACTACTAGATAAGTTGGACTCTTGTCCATGTTTGTTTTTGCATTTTTGTTCCAGTTCACAGCTGTAGTTTCGTTACTGTGTCTGGAAAGCTCTTGTGAACAGGAATTGCCACTCTGGTGTTATGAGTTAATGCCAGAGTTTTAAAGTAATTTCTGGATGGTGTTTTGATAGGGTTTTTAGCTGACCATGAAAGTGTCCTTCCTGTCTTCTGCTATGTAGTAAGTGGACCTCAAATTTGCTAAACCTATTTTCATACTACGTTTGTTATTTCATCTTGATTCACCGCCAATACATGTGGGGGGCCTCTGTCTCCTTTCGGGGTATTTCTCTAGAGGTGAACTAGGACTAATATTTTCCTCTGCTAGTTTTATTTAGTCCTCCGGCTGGTGCTGGGCATCTAGAATCAACGTAGGCATGCTACCCGGCCACTGCTAGTTGTGTGTTAGGTTTAGTTCATGGTCAGCTCAGTTTCCATCTTCCAAGAGCTAGTTCCTATATATGCTGATGCTATGATCTCTTGCCATTGAGATCATGACATTAACCCCTTCAGCACATAGCATGCTGAAGAGGAACTTGTGGGTTTCAGATCACAGAAGAAAGTAATCTTCTGACACATATCTCCCCTCACATACAGTGCCAGTAACCCTGTCACAATATATATATATATATATATATATATATATATATATATATATATATATATATATATATATATATATATATATATATATATGTATACATACACGGTTATGTGAAAAACTGTTTGCACCCTTCCTGATTTCTTATTCTTTTGTACAATTGTTTTGTATAAGAGAAATCCAAACCTACAGGGTCCTGTGTGAAAAAAATGATTGCCCCTAAACCTAATAAAAAGGTTGGGCCACCCTTAGCAGCAACAATTGCAATCAAGCGTTTGCGATGACTGGCAATGAATCTTTACAACGCTCTGGAGGAATTTTGGCCCACTTATCCTTGCAGAATTGTTATAATCCGGTCATATTGGAGAGATTTCAAGCATGGACTGCCTTTTTAAGGTCATGCCACAGGATCTCGGTAGGATTACGGCCAGGATTTTGACTAGGCCACTCTAAAGTCATTATTTAGTTTTTCTTAAGCCATTCAGAGGTGGACTTGCTGGTATGCTTTGGATCATTGTCCTGCTGCATAACCCAAGTGCGCTTCAGCTTGAGGTCATGAACATGTCCATGTTTTCATCATTTGTGGATAATGGCTCTCGCTGTGGTTCGCTGGGGTCCCAAAGCTTTAGAAATGGCTTTATAACCTTTTCCAGACTGATAGATCTCAATTACTTTGTTCTCATTTGTTCCAGAATTTCTTTGGATCATAGCATTATGTTTATCTTTCAAAGATCTTTTGGTCTACTTCACTTCGTCAGGCAAGTCCTAAGTGATTTTATGATTGAAAAAACGTTTGGCAGTAATCAGGCCTGGGTTTCCCTAGGGAATTTTAAAGCACAGTGAATTTATGTTTTAAAGGAGGGGGGTGCAATAACTTTTTTTGGAAAGGTGGCAACAATTTTGTCCTGCACATTTTTGGAGTTTAGTGTGAAATTTGCCTTTTTTCTCTCTTTTTTCATGTTGTTCCAATACAAAGGAATATATGTGTATAACAAAACGTATAATTGCAATAAGTATCTGAGAAAAACATAATTTTCTGGAATAATTTCAAAGGTGCCAACACTTGCCCATGACTGTATGCAAATTTCTGAATTTGTATCCATGCAGTAAATTACCGTATTTTTCGGACTATAAGGCGCACTTTTTTTCCTCCAAATTTGGGAGGAAAGTGTGGGTGCGTCTTATAATACGGATATAGCATGTGGGGAGGGGGGCAGCAGCGAGTGGGATCGCACTGTTATCCCACTTCAGGATGTCCCGCTGCCGGAATCAGCTGCTGGGGAAAGCACATGGCCCCGCTGATTAAGTGCAGTGAATATTTATTAGCTGCTCCCCGCCGACCGATCAGCTGAGCGGTGAGCCGGGAGCAGCAAATGAATGCTGCACTTAAGCAGGGACACACAGTTTCCCCAGCACTGATTCCGGGGAGAATCTGTGTGTCCGGGGGAGGAGGAGGCAGCAGCAGGGGCCAGGAGATCGCTGCATACCTGCCTGTGCTGGACGCTGAGCTGTCTGGTGCACAGGGAGGACCTGTGTGATGTCAGAAGTGGGCGGGCTGGAGCATCACATGGCAGCTCAGAGCCCTCTCTCTTCTGACATCATCACAGGTCCTTCAGACTCCCACCTAGAATCTGCAGCTTCCTCTTATGTCCTGCGCTGTGGAAAGGCAACAACAACAGGGAGGGCTCTGTGTGTGTGCAGCCATGGGATGCTCCAGCTTTTACCTCACAACAGTGTGGCTGGCTGCCACAATTAAGAGGTCAGTCTTTACAAAACACAATAAAGCACTCTGCCACTCCTTTGGTGAACTATAACTCCCAGCATGTTATAGGATCTGCAGGACATGCTGGGAGTTATAGTTCTCCCATGGGATTTTAAAGCAGCACTCCAGTGTTATTTTGCAGTGCTGGAGTGGTGCTTTCACTATAAGCCCTGTGCACCCATTCTTAGGGCTCATTTCCACATGCGAGGCACACGTCCGTATCTCGCATGTGGAAACCAAGCTGTGGAGCCGGCACTCCAGAGCGGAGCGTGCGGCCGCATAGGAACACATGGAGCTGCACAGCTCCGCTCCAAAGTGCCGGCGCCAGAGCTCGGTTTCCACATGTGAGATACGGACGTGTGCCTCGCATGTGGAAATGAGCCCTTATACTCACCCTCCAGCGTCTTCATATCGTACTTCACAGACACCACACTGGTCCCGCAGCTTCCAACATAATAACATGCTATTATATATAATAACACCACATATAATAGTATGTTATTTATGTTATTAAATATTTTACCACATTTTTTTTGCTTCAAATATTTTTTTCCCTATTTTCCACCTCTGAAACCTGGGTGCGCCTTATAGTCCGGTGCGTCTTATAGTCCGAAAAATACGGTATTTTCTGGGCGCCGTCTTCTGTGATTCCCAGTGCAGCTCCAGTCCTCTTCTGCTCCACATGACTGGAGTTGTAACCAGGGCTGTGGAGTCGGTAAGCCACAGTTGCGACTCCGACTCCTGGATTTTATCAGGTTCCGGCTCCGACTCCGACTCCTTCATAAATGGCCAATTCGTAACAATAAATTTACTGTTGTAAAATATTAACATCGTGCTTATTCAGTTTCTCACCATCATATAAGTAATCAGACCACTTAGAGCAAAAACTATATTTATTAGAATACAATTAGAAAATAGCAAATAACTTTTATAAACTTTTCTAAACTCTTGTAAGTAAATATGCAATAAACACTGTTATGCAGTTAATAAGAAGAAATCTATAAATTTGTCCTCAGAAAAAGTATTGCCTCTGTCAGATCCTCCTTCATGGATGCCCTCAAATCTGATCTAATTATTTTGAGAGCAGAGAACAACCTCTCTACACTAACTTGGGTTGGTGGCAAAGCAGTAACCACTCGGGCAACATCTCTGACAATGTCAGGATACAGAGAAATCGCTTGTTGCACTGTTATTTTTGATGAACGGTCAAATTTCTCAATTTCTTTTAGTGCACATGAAAAATTCTGCTGAAATGTACTGGCTGTGTTCTTTGATGGGGATGACTCTTCTTCTATGCGGGAACGCTTTGCACGGTCCTTGTGATTCAAATATTTTTCGAAATTAAATTCTTCATCAGTTGATGAGGGTGAAGATGTGGCAGGACGACCAAATTCTTCTTGTTCCTCCTGACTGTTCTGCAACCCTTTCATCCTTACTGCTATTTCAAACAGAGCTTCTTTTCCTTTAGTTAGCTGTTGATCATCTAGAAGAATCCGATGCATTGGGTCTACATAAACAGCTGCCAA
Organism: Ranitomeya variabilis; assembly: GCF_051348905.1. Taxonomy (NCBI): domain Eukaryota; kingdom Metazoa; phylum Chordata; class Amphibia; order Anura; family Dendrobatidae; genus Ranitomeya; species Ranitomeya variabilis. Next base: position 478,147,729 of record NC_135233.1, read on the forward strand.
AAGAATGTTATTTTGTAATAGTAGCTCCTCTCTCCGTTTCATTGATGTAGCAATGCCACTTGCAATTAACCCTCGTCTTTGGGACAGGCGAAACATCAGGTTCTTCCACTCCTTTAAGAAAATACCTGGAGTTAAGTCCTCTGCTTGTAATTTTTTAGTCACTGTAAATGGGTGCTCTAGCAATTCTTCCAGCTCAGTCACCTGATTCCACTGACTTTCATTTAGCGTCAGTTGAGGGTTAGCCATGTCTACAAGAAAAGTTTTCAGTTCAACCAAGCGCTGAATCATTAAGTAAGTACTGCCCCATCGTGTGGCTTGATCAATAATTGCCCCTTTTCCAGCACGTCTCTTCAAAATTGAGTCAACTTTAGGGGTTCTGGCAACAGTAGCCAATTTTCTCACCTTGCCAATCAGTGCAGCAGCATGTCCTTCTTGCAGACTGTCTCTTATAGCCAGCTGTAGCGTATGCACAACACAGCGCATGTGATGAATGAAAGAACGTATTGACACAGTTTCAACAAGATCATCTAAACTATCATGTTGCTGTTCATCTGAAGCAACTTCAGTTTGCTCCTCAGTTACAATACTGTGTTCCTCTATTTCAAACATTTCTGTATCTGTGGACCCAGAATGTTCTTCTAGCTGCTGGTCACCATCATTACTCTCATTCATTAGCTTAATAGTACTTATCATATTTGAAGCATTGTCAGTTACGACAGAAAGAACTTGCTCTTTTTTAAATTCATAGTCTTGCAGAACCTTTTCCACCAAGACCTGGAGGAACTCACTGGTGTGATGAGCTTTGGTGTCTTTTACTGCCAATGTCTTGGTAATTATTTCATTTTTGTCACAAACAAATCGGACATTGATGGCAAAATAGTTCACTCTGTGACGTGTGCAGGCATCCATTTTAAGAAACAGAAAGCGTCCCTTGAGAGTTTTTTTAAGTTCTTCCTTTTGTTTAAAAGCTTCTTCGATTACTAATTTTCTAATACTCTCTCTTTTCTCCAGAGAAACACCAAGCTTGCGGGCCATTTCCCCATTCAGACACATAAAAGCTGGTCGTGAAAATAATGAAATAGGCACACTATCCTTTACAACAAGCTCTATGATCTGTTTTTTTTAAATGTATCTACTGTCTTTGTCATAGTAACTTTGTCACTGACAAAATATCTTGCAACTGATGGCTGCAAAGTTCTCTGCTCCTTTGTTTGGCTGGAAGAGCTGGGCACTGGTTCATTGGTTTGGATGCAGTCTTTCTCATCCACTGCTTTCAGTACTTCTGGATGAAAGCGCTGTAAATGTCTCTTTAGATTAGAATCCCTGGTAGGAGCATTTTTATCTTTGCCTGAATATGCACTGATCTTGGCTTCACAGCATTTGTTTTCGTCTGGATCATTTGTCATACACTGACAGACATAATGTTTTCTATCTTGAGTGATGGTGAAATGTTCAAATACAGCTGATTTAATGTGACGCTTCTTTGACATTCTCAGGTTTTTAATTCTGCATTCACAATCCAAATGACAATTGTTTTTCCTAAAAACAATTGTACAAAATTATTGCCAGGTCGTACAACTGATATAGTGGTCAGTAATACTGTTATTCCTCATGTACTCACAGTTAACTGATGCAAAGATTGTTGAAAGGATAATACTTATTACAGTCTTCCTCTTCTGAGTAGCAGCTGTGAGATGCTTGGAAGACGCACACCTTGTAAACATCTAGTCTAGAGGAGGAGCTTTACTACTAAGAATTTGCAACACATTTTCACTTTCAGTTTCATACATTGTAAGTAGGGGGGTTGGGGCACCATGAGGTTAACCAAGTATAAGATTAGATAAGGGCAGTGGAGAACAGTGACACACAAGAAGTAAGAAATGTCTCTATCTCCAGCAGAACTGCTTATCACTGTTGTTCATAGTTTGATAGAACATATATATTTGAGTAACATTTATAAAATTCATATGAAAGTTAAATTATGAAATATTAATACATTTTTTTAAAGCTGGAGTCGGTACATTTCTACCGACTCCGACTCCAACCAAAACTAACTACGACTCCACAGCCCTGGTTGTAACTGGCTGGTCTCTTAAGTGTTTGTTCGGTGGACAGGGAGCCACTTCTAAATGCAAGTCTAGGCGACTCAGAACAAGGCTCTCAGATATTAACATTAAAAGGGTTGTTCAGGACTAATTTTTTTACTGTGGACCTAAAAACTAACGTCTGTTTTATCTGGCGCCGACTGCACCAACTGCTCCTGCCAGCGATTCAGCTGCTCCAACTCAAGAGAGCAGCTCTTCTTCTTCAGGACTGCTTCGTCAATGGGGTGGGGCGTGACTGCCAACATTATGTTGATTGACAGCTTGCTCCCCACAGTTAGGCAGAAAAGAGCCGGCTGTCAAACAGGATGACTTCGGCAATCGTACCCCTTCAGAAACGCAAAAGAGAAGCTGCTCCTCTGTCAATGAGACGTCAGCGGAGGTCACTGATTTCCTGGAAGAAGCAGTCTGTGACCACTTGTGCTGGCAGAGATGTGCATCAGAGACAACCTGGCAAGTAGTTAGCAACTACCTGCCTGTTAGTTTTTAGGCTCGTTGTAAAAAATAAAATAGTCCTGGATAACCCTTTAAGTGAAATGGTGACTGTTAGCAGTGATCTCCTGTCAGTCAGATCTGCAGCCTCAAGATGGCGGAGAAGGAGCAGAGCGGTGCAGAAAACAGTAGAAAGCCGCCACGCATAAGTATTTTACCGCACACAGTGAGCAAGTGTTACTCATACCTATGTGATGGAGAAATAATAATAAAAAAAAAATAATAATAGTAATAGAGAAAAACCTGGAGTAGAAGTTTAAATAATAATAATATTAATAATAAAAAACTATACAAGTTTATTATATTTTTAATCGTGCTCACCTGGATAACCTTGATACCACCGTAAGATCAACACCCAAAAACCAATGTGACTGCAGCCTCTGCCCTCGCTGTAGTTACCCCCTTACCTGCAGTCTAGTTCTTTGGATAAACCCATTTGCATCTGTGTTTGCATTATATACATGACTTAGAATAGAAATGTTCTGTAAACTAATGAAATGGAAATCTTATGTGAAATGCTTGATTAAAGTAGATTATTATGAAAGCCTTCCATGTTAATCTATATGTAATATTATGAGGCCTTAGTACATTTTATAAACTTCTTGTTTATTCATATGCCGATAATAACGCAGAACCGGTTGCGGTGCAACTGTGATATCAAGACATACTTGAAAATAAAGGACAATTTTAATGCATTTCTTTCCATCAGAAGATAATGAAATACTTCACAATCCATTTTCCTCCCGGACACTATATGCAGTACGTGCGGCTGTGCCTTGTCTTATATTTATAGAGTTGTTACTGACCTAGTGACTGATAAAATGCCATAGCCGTACATAAATACAGATATCTACAGCCTCGCACGTTTAGCTATCAGCCGTTAGCTTTATTTGCTAAATTATATTTTACTTCTAGTCTATTGGTAATAGAATTGAGATGCAGCACTAATTTGTCCAGAGGACCGTGCTACTGCAAATAAACGAGAAAACAAATTTTAAAAAGTACTAGTACTAAAAAAATTGCTCATCACATTCCTTATCAATGATGGTCACTGTAGCTCAGGACTTTTTTTTTAGTCATCCCCCCCAGTTATTTTTGTTCTTTTTTGAAGAATCCATTTTGCATATGCACAAAAAGAACCTCCAGGACCTCATGGGGTATCACACAGTCTTCTTATAGGTGGCATACATGTTTTTGTTTGCCAAGTGAAGGGGCCTATCATGTCTGTGCTCCATGTCGACTTCTAGTTTTCATTATCAATGAGAAAGCAACCCCGGAGAGCCACGGACATTTCTGATTAGTGGGAGACTAGGCTGTTACTATGCAAAACATTACAAGGACTGTCACCTTTCAGAAAATCTTCTTTCGTTAAAAAAAAAACAAGCCAAGTACTGTATTACCCTTCCAGGGCCCATCCCTGAGTTTCCACCACTGTCCTGACCTTCGTTTTTTGGCTGCAGCACTGACATCGCTGCAAGCAGTCAGCGAGATCATTAGTTACTACCCGCTGGCTGGGCTCACTGATTGGCAGCAGGGCTTTCGACGTGACGTCACTGCTGCAGCCAAATAGCAGAAACTAGGACAGTAGAGGAGAGTTGTCTGGACTAGACCTGAGGAAGGCAGGTACGGTAATACTCAATTTGTTTGTTTTCTCTCTATAGCTAATGCAGCATTTATGGAAAGTTATCTTAAAGGGAACAACTCCTGTAACTTTCAGTAATTGATTAGAACAAATAAGATTTTTTTGGGTAATACGTCTCTACAGAAATAAGTATGTTCAGTGTTCACAATTGCAATAGTGAAAAAAAATTAATGCGCACAGCCGGCGGAGCGTAACAGGGGTCATAGTCAGTGTTGGGAATTGCGTACTTTGTGTATGGTGCACAATAGTCCCACCAGAGAAAATGATTATTCAACATTAATAGAAATCTATAGGATTTTTGGAAAGCAGCAGGATTATCCTCATAGGCAACATTATTGTATTACACATTAATCCCACTAGATTCTCTGGTCATCGGTCCAACCAAGAGCAGGGTTGTCTGGTTATGGTTGGTGAAGTTTAAGGTAATCTATCCCCTGGTTTTTGCTACCTCATCTGACAACATCATAATGTAGAGGCAGAGACCCTGATTACAGTGATGGATCACTTAGTCTACTGGGTGCAGCAGTTGAGATACAATCAGAGTTTTTAGATGTAGCATGTAGCAGAGCTCAGAAAGCTGCCCCCGCCCACACCAGGCTCTCAGTGTAAACTGTATATTGACAGTGAGCTGCTAATCAGTGCTGGGGGTGGAGTTGGACCAGGTGGCACACAGGCTTTAGTCCTGTAGTGTTAATATCCTGCTGATAAAACACTCATTGCATTGAAACAACAGCACAATCGCCTAATAAGTGACACATTGCTGGAATCAGGATCTTAGCCGCTATATCATGCTGCCCTCAGATTAAATAGCAAAAAACTGCTGACATATTCCCTTTAAATCTCTTCTCAAATTCCAGACTCTTCTGAGATTCTCCAAGAAGAAGATAAAGCATGGCTCAAAAATAGCAAATGTTAAATAACGTGTAACCTTATAACGATACAATGGAATTTTTAGCTGAGTGTATGTGTAAATCGGACATATTTCTGTACAGAAGGCCAGAAAGTCATGGTCAACTTGAAAAAGCTTGGGTTGAAAGTAGTACATTTAAAGGGAACCTGTCACCCCGGTTTTTCACTCGGAGATAAAAATACCGCTACATAGGGCATGAGCTGTGCTTTACAAAAGTGTTTTTTTTCTACCCTGATTCCCCACCTAAGCTGCCGAAATTACTTACCAAAGTCGCCGTTTTCGCTTGTCAATCATGCTGGTCTGGTCATAGGGGCGTGGTGACAAAGCTGTTTCTTCCCCCAGATCTTGCTTAGGTTTCCGTTGGTGGCGTAGTGGTTTACGACTGTGCAGGTGATGAAAAACAGCGCGCTCTGCGCTATATCCCTATATCCCACAGGAAGATGGCCGCCCCCACCGATCACAGGGATATAGCGCAGAGCGCGCTGTTTTTCGTCACCTGCGCAGTCGCAAACCACTACGCCACCAACGGAAACCTAAGCAAGATCTGGGGGAAGAAACAGCTTTGTCACCACGCCCCTATGACCAGACCAGCATGATTGACAAGCGAAAACGGCAACTTTGGTAAGTAATTTCTGCAGCTTAGGTGGGGAATCAGGGTAGAAAAAAAACACTTTTGTAAAGCACAGCTCATGCCCTATGTAGCGGTATTTTTATCTCCGAATGAAAAACCGGGGTGACAGGTTCCCTTTAAGACCTTGGAGCTCATGTAAGGAGCAGATACGATTGCGGCCATCCTACTGTATATTTCTTATCTATAAAATGTCTGTTACTGGTGTCTCGGCTCGTATTCACCACCTCTTCATGTACATTTCCAGTTAGAGATTTGGCTTTGGCTTCTCTTCATCATCTGCCTTTCCTGCTCGTACAGGTCATGCGTACACATCACAAATAGCTGTTGCCTGGCAGGGATGTCACCTAATGGAAGAGATCTATTATCTTTCTGGTGTAGAGGGCATTTATTTCATTTTCACTGCCCTGAGGTCTCCAGCAGTAATGTGATAAGGTCAATTGCCAAAATGTAATGTTTCCCGCATGGGTTCTTAAAGGAAGTCTGTCATCACAAAATGACTGTTCAAACTAAGCAAAGCTCTGGCTCTTCGCAGCCAGAGAATGGCGGATATAAATGAAAAGCAAGTAGATGGGAAGGTGCGCTGAACTGCTCGGCCCTGTATGTGTGTACCGAGAGCCTCATTAGTATATTTTTTAAATAAACTCATTCTGGCAAATACAGCAATAAATTTGGAAACTAAAGTTATAGTTTATATTAGGGCTACTGAATGTTCTCTACAAGGTGCTGTGCTTGATTTGAACAGTCATTTAGAGCTGACAAACTCTTTAAAGAGGATATTTCACTATTCTTTACTGGCTGCAGAGCTGAATAAAATATATTTATCATTTCTGATATATCTTGCAGAGATATTAGCTTGTAAAATTCAGATCATGATTTGTAAGAAATCCAAAGGGTGTGTTACCAGAGATTCGTCTCTGGCAGAATTCATTTTTTCCCCTGCACGACTTTGACTAATCGTAAGCAAGGCAGAGTCATGCAGGGGTAAAAAGAACACACCCATAGGAGGTCAGAAGTACAGGTATAATGTAATGACAGCCCTTCTCTCAGCCTTGGTCTCTGCAGCTACTGTGTAGTATAGAAAATAGCTGAGTGCGATTACAAACACTTCCGTCTTCCATCTCACAGCAGTCAGTGTAGGGACAGGGAAATTAGGATTGCCCTGATATGAAAACTGCTAGCGGTGTGTGTAATCACACTCTGCTCATATGTTTCCATTGCTGTAAGATGAAAGCTGGTGGTATGGACCACAAGCACTTGCTGGCATGTAAAATAACAAAGCCAGATGGCACTTACATTCCCTGTTCTAATGCCGGCTTAAGGCTGTGTACACACATCCCGGATTCTTTGCGGGGTTTTTTTTGGCGTTTTTTTCACTATATAAACGCGATAAAAACGCTTAAAATACACATACATATGCATCCCATCATTTATAATGCATTCGCAATTTTTGTGCATATGTTGCGTTTTTCTCCACAAAAAAAAGCATTGCTGTAAAAAACGCAGCATGTTAATTAATTTTGCGGATTTTTTTGGGGATTTCCCACTATATTATTGCATCCCAGAACCTCCGGAAAAAACGCAAAAAACGCGCTAAAAAAACGCGAAAAATCCGCATGCGGATTTCTTGCAGAAAATGTCCAGTTTTGTTCAGGAAATTTCTGCAAGAAATCCTGACGTGTGCACATAGCCTTATGCCATTATTCCAGTGTAGTAACTGCAATGTAGATACCACGTTAAAATTGCACATCACCGCTGTATCTAATCACTGAGCTCAGCAGCTCTGCTAAGCTTTTCGACATGAGCTGTTAAGCTCAGGGATTGACTGCATTGGTGATGTCGTAACCAGACCACAGCAGCGTCTGAGAGCTGTCACTGGGTGAGAGTTGGTGAGTAGCATCTGGCTTTGTATTTTACCTAATTCAAAACAAATAATTAGGAAACAATAAAAATATATCCCAGAACATAAAGAGGTGAACTCAAAAGATCTCTCTAAAACAAAGGTGCCTCACTGACAGACACAAAATAGACCTAGTCAAGGAAAATAGTATGTAGACTATAGTACAATACGTAGAGTCAAAGAAGAAAGTTTTCAACAGATTCCCACCGTTGTATCTATGTGTATAATATGTAGTGATACCACTCACTTGTCTGGTACAGAGGTAGACACAGGAACACTTGGGGTAAAGTCTGTGGCTGGTTTATTTTCATCATAAGCCAGCAAAACAAAATAGTAACAGCGCGATCCTTTCTGGCAAAAGTGAAAATAAACAGCACTTAGAAAGTCTCTTCCACTGCGCCTTCAGTCTCGTGGAACACAGCATCACACTCGAGATCCAGTCTGGAGATTCCTCGCCTCCAAACATACAGAACTCTCTATTACCAACTCAGTGGCTGGACGTTTACCTGCCAAACCACACTCTCGGGGTAGAGATATGGTGAGTAGGCGTCCTACCCATTGCTTACAGCTACTCACAAAAAACCCCACCCTGTCATGACATATTAACCCCTCACTACATAACATGCTGGAGAGAAACGTCAGGGTTTCACATCACGGAGGATATCAACCTTCATGACACATATCTCCCCTCCAATACATTGCAGTGATCCTGTCACAAATGTCAATACTTCAGTGTAAGTGCAGCACACAATACAGCCACATCAGCACAATGGTTATAATAGCTTATTGTGGAAAGCTGTTGCTACAAGGATACATCAGGAATTTTTTCCCTCTACCCAGAGGCGTAGCTAGGGTTTCAGCTTAGGGGGGGGCGAAACATCTGAGTGGGCCCCTAACCAGCTAACCCTGATTACAGCTGCCGTTGCGCACTTATTGTGAATATAGGGGAACCTCATAATGTGACCCTACTGTTAATGAAAATAAATCTATATACAAAAACGAACATTGACTTTACCGCCATATTGGACCATATGCACAATAATAATGTCCCCTAAGTTCCCCCATGTACTGCTCCATTATACACAGTATCGTGAACTTATAGCTTCCCTATACACAGTCTAAGGCCCCCACAGCTCCCCTATACACAGTATGATAATTCTATAACTCCCCTGTACACCGTATGATGTTCCCACTGCTCCCCACTACACAGTATGATACCACTGCTCCCCTATAGATAGTATGAGCCCAATGCTCCCCTATACACAGTATAATGCTGACAGAACTCCACTATAGAAAGTATAATGTCCCCCAGAGCTCCCCTATATACAGTGTAATGGGCCAACAGCTCCCATATGCACAATATGCATTCACAGTTCCCTATACACAGTATGATGGGACAGCAGCTCCCGTCAAACAGTATGATGTCCCTCACCGTTCCCCTGTACACAGTATGATGGGCCCACAGCTCCTTTATACACAGTATGATGGGCCTGCAGCTCCCTTATACACAGTATGATGGGCCTGCAGCTCCCTTATACACAGTATGATGGGCCCGCAGCTCACTTATACACAGTATGGTGGGCCCACAGCTCCCTTATACACAGTATGATGAGCCCGCAGCTCCCTTATACACAGTATGATGGGCTCGCAGCTCTCTTATACAGTGTGATGGGCCCGCAGCTCCCTTATACATAGTATGATGGGCCCGCAGCTCCCTTATACACAGTATGATGGGCCCGCAGCTCCCTTATACACAGTATGATGTGTGCACAGCTTCCTTATACACAGTATGATGGGCCCGCAGCTCCCTTATACACAGTATGATGTGTGCACAGCTTCCTTATACACAGTATGATGGGCCCACAGCTCACTTATACACAGTATGATGGGCCCACAGCTCCCTTATACACAGTATGATGGGCCCGCAGCTCCCTTATGCACAGTATGATGGGCCCGCAGCTCCCTTATGCACAGTATGATGGGCCTGCAGCTCCCTTATACACAGTATGATTGGCCCGCAGCTCTCTTATACACAGTATGATGGGCCCGCAGCTCCCTTATACACAGTATGATTGGCCTGCAGCTCCCGTATACACAGTATGATTGGCCCGCAGCTCTCTTATACACAGTATGATGGGCCCACAGCTCCCTTATGCACAGTATGATGGGCCTGCAGCTCCCTTATACACAGTATGATTGGCCCGCAGCTCTCTTATACACAGTATGATGGGCCTGCAGCTCCCTTATGCACAGTATGATGGGCCTGCAGCTCCCTTATACACAGTATGATGGGCCCGCAGCTCCCATATACACAGTATGATGTGTGCACAGCTTCCTTATACACAATATGATGGACTCACAGCTTCCTTATACACAGTATGATGGACTCACAGCTCCCTGTCATGATTTGGATGCCCCGGTCATTTACTCATCTTCCGGTGTATTCACTATTTTGTGGCACTGCTGCAGTCCCACGGCTCAAACTTGTGAGCGCAGCTTCTGACAGGCCGGAAGTTAGAAGCTATGTCACAAGCGCTCAATGTAAGACTATGAGGCTATGTGCACACGTTGCAGATTCGTGTGCAGATTTACCGTGGATTTCCTGCGTTTTTTGTGCAGATTTCACCTGCGTTTTACCACCTGCGGATTCCTATACAGGAGCAGATGTAAAATGCTGTGGAATCCGCAAAAGAATTGACATGCTGCAGAAAATACAACACAGCGTTTCCGCGCGGTATTTTCCGCACCATGTGCACTGCGGATTTGGTTTTCCATAGGTTTACATGGTACTGTACACCAGATGGAAAACTGATGCGAATCTGCACCGTGTGCACATAGCCTGAGAGTGGGAAAGAGGCCAGATCAAGGCTCCCATAGACTTACATTGATCAGTGACCTCTGCGCTGCTCCATGAAACACTGGAGCCTCGGACAGGTCACAAACTGCAGGAGACGGAGCCGAGCGGAGACTAAAACAGATGAAAACGCCAGAAGGTGAGCATCAGACAGGGGGCAGGGGACGTGGATTTTCAGCACCGCTCCAGCAGTGAAATAAAAAAAATAATCCTGGAGTGGTGCTGTAAATGTGATGCAGCTCTTGGTTACTGTATGCGGGCTCCTTATACTAATACTCATAAAAGACCCAGGTGGTACGTATCAAAAGCCCCCTACCCCCCCATCTCCAGCATCCCCAGACAGCAAATATTACATGTGATGGATCACATATATCATAACTAAACATTATAATATTCAGCCTCCAGTGACCTGTCCCCCTCCCCCACTTCAGCCCCAATACCCCCATCATCTCACATCCACCCCTCAGTGCCCTGTCCCACCTCACCCACCTTCTGCCCTCACAACACCCCCATGGTCTTACATTCGCCCCCCAGTGTCCTGTCTCCCTTCCCCCACAACACCCCCATGGTCTTACATTCACCCCCCAGTACCCTGTCTCCCCTCCCCCACAATACCCCCATGGTCTCACATTCACCCCTCAGTACCCTGTCCCCCCTCACTCACTTTCAGCCCCCACAATACCCCAATGGTCTAACACTGACATACCTGAATTTAATAAACATAATAAGTTCCATCCCCAGCACTTACTGATGAAGTTTGCACGCAGGACCAGGAAGTGTGAGTGAAATGCAAGGTCGGGGCACTAGGACCCAGCGTGCCTGAGCCAATCCCAGCGTGCACAGAGTGAAGAAAACTGCAGCCAGGAAAAGCTTCATGATCAGGTCAGATGGGCGAAACCATTCACTGCAGGAGGGAGACTGCAGCCGGCCACTGTGCTAGCAGCCTGCAGCTTGTCAGACGGGAGCAGACATTATACTGCTCTGCTCCTATGCTGCGTTCTGCCTCCTCACAGAAGTAGCCCTGGCTCCCAGTGGGCCCCTTCATGTGACTGACAGGGCCCGGGGCGATGGCCCCCTCTGCCCCCCCAGTAGCTACGCTACTGCCTCTACCCTAACGCATGTTTCGCCCAGCTTCTTCTGGGGCTTCAGGACGCCGTATATCGGGAAGTCAGTGAGGCCCACTGTCACGCCCTGACTGGTGGGGGCGAGAGCACGCGGAGGTATGTGGCCCCACTGTGCCACAAACCAGACTACCCTGGAAGGGGCGTGACTATGACAGCTGCCTGGGTTTTCACTGGAGCCCCTGATGGTGAGGTCAGGCTTGTGCAGCAGGCAGCTGTCATGTGCTACTCCAGGGCGGTGTCTGGCTGTGGCTGCTGATCCCACTTGGGAGACAGGAACACCAGGATTGGTGCGGGCATCAGGCAGGACTGGCAGAAGAGCACAGCTGAGACACAGACTAGTAGGCTGGCACGGCTGAGACCAGGGCTGGCAGAGAACACAGGGCTGGCAGGAAACACAGGACTGGCTAGGACGACAGGAACACAGGACTGGAAGGCACGGCAGGAACGACTGGACTGGCAGGAACACAGGATAGGAAGGCACGGCAGGAACACAGGATAGGAAGGCACGGCAGAGAACACCGGACTGGTTGATGTGGTTTATGAAGAAACAGGTAGGGACCTGTTCACACTAGAGGTGCAGGTACGGAAATGTAGTATGGAGGAACAGGTAGGGACCTGTTCACACAGGAGGTGAAGGAACAGATATGAAATATGGAAGGAGCAGGTAGGGACCTGGTCACACTGGAAGAGAACCGCAAGGCTGCAGATAGGAGCGGTAGAGCAGCAAGAGATAGCGCAGCAATAAAAGCAAAGCAGAGCAGAGAAGAACGGAGCAGAACCGCAAGGAACGCGGAGAGGAGCTGCAGAAAGATTCTTACAGCAACGGGAGCGGAGCAGAGATGAATGGAGCGGAACCACAAGGAATGCGGAGAGGAGCTGCAGAAAGATTCTTACAGCAACGGGAGCGGAGCAGAGATGAATGGAGCGGAACCGCAAGGAATGCGGAGAGGAGCTGCAGAAAGATTCTTACAGCAACGGGAGCGGAGAAGAGATGAATGGAGCAGAACCGCAAGGAATGCGGAGGGGAGCTGCAGAACATAAGCAGACTGAGAACACAAGGAAAGACACAGCAGGGAAGGAAGCCACAGACAAGGAGACGGAGATAAGACTAAGTACAGACAAGGCAATGGAACAAGACACAAAGACAAAGACACAGGGCCCAGGATATTCTGCCTCCTGGAGGGCGGACAACAAGATAAAGGCAAGGATACAGAGTAGAGCCTCCAGCGAGGGAATAACAGAGCAAGGCCTGGCAAACTGAGCAAACACATTGCACAGGCCCAGAACACTGGGTGGAGCTGCGCTATATACTGGAGGCCTCTTGACAATTGGTCAGGAACAGATTGGACAGATGCACCTGATTCCTATAAGAACCAGAGAGTTCAGGCGCCGCCCCTCTATACACAGAACCATGAAGCATGCAGAGAGCAGAGACACAGAACATGGAGCTGGCAAGAAACAGAAACCACATCATGACCTGGAGCAGTGGGTAAGATAGTGTGAGAAATGCGAGGCCATGCCGTGATGCCAGCAGAGTTGTTACAGTACCCACCCACCCCTTTACGGCCCCTCTTCTTCAAGCCCGCCAGAATAACTTGTAGAAGAAGGATGGGAGCATACATAGTCCAGGCCAACATGATATCTTCAGGGTAGAAGGCGGCAGGAGGGACACCAGGTATCTCAAAAAACAAAGTCTCTTTGTGCTCTGCAGGTTTAGCTTCATCAGAAATCTCGGATAGCAAAGTCTCATTGTACCCAATAGGGTTAGCTTTCTCAATGGACTGGACCATTTCCTCAGGGTAGACAAGAAGCAGGGACTTGGAAGCTACCGACTTGTTATCTTCACCAGCTGGCCACATGGAAGCCGAAGGAATACTCACAGGATACACCTTCTGCCCGATATCCAGAGACAAACTTTCAGATAGCAGAGATGTTCTAGAGTACTGAACACAGGAAAAATCACTAGAAATGAGTGTGGAGAACAACAGCTCCACCGGGTCAGAGAAAAGTTGAGGAGAACAAAAGTTTTGAAATCTTCACCAGCCGGCCATAAGGACGCAGAAGGTATAAACATAGGAACCATCTTGTGCCCGTTATCCAGAAGAAATCGTCCAAGCGGCGGGGATGTTCCTAGGAACGGATTACAGGTATAGTCGTTGGAGATGTGTGGAGAGATAGTCACCGCCTCCCCATGTTCGGTGACATTAGCACACCTTGACTCGACGACTAAGTGTTTACTGGTATAGTCGCTGGAGATGTGTGGAGACATCGTCACCGTTTCCCCATCTTCGGTGACGTCAGCACACCTTGACTCGTCGACTAGCAGACCAGCTGAAGAAGATGACACTGCTGAGTGTCTTTGATGCATGGGAACCAGACAGTTCTCAAGACTGGGTAAGTTCAAACGAAGCACTTTACTGGAACCCTTGACCAGAGCGGGTGGTAGAGTCCTTGGCTCAGTATGACCCATGGGCATAACAGACAGCATGTGGAAGACAAAGTTCTTCGTGTATAAGGCTCCAACTTGGAGCTGTAGTTGTCCTTGTAGGACTAGACTGCTCTTTAGCAGGGTTCGGCCATTATCAGGCAACGCCCACACCGGGTTTTGGAGCTGTAGAACGGAGACCATACACCGACTCCGTATGACAGGCGGCTTAGACACACCAAAGCTCCCAGAAGGCAGAGAAACAGTCATAGACTTTAGCGGCAGGGAGTTATTCTCACCAAGGGCAGTCTCTCCTACTGACCCGAGGTTTTTGAGCTTTAGATCCCCTGGACAGAGGCCATCCAGGTGTTCCTCACAACAGCAGCGACATTGTATGCCCTTCTTATGGCTGATTTCAGGCTGCTGCTTTGCCAGCCCACTCTCATCAACCTTCTTAGGGTATGTGTCCACGTTCAGGCTTGCTTCAGGCTTTGGTCAGGATTTTATGCAAGTAAAATCCTGACCAAAACTGCACCTGAGGTCACTGGCAGGTCACCTGCGGTGTACCTGCGTGTTTTGCTCATTGTAGCAACATGCTGCGTTTTGAAAAAACGCACCGCGCATGCGTTTTCGCTGCAAAAACGCATGCGTTTTTTAACGCATAGTGGAGTCTGGATTTCATGAAATCCCCTCCACTATGCTGTAACATCTGGACGCTGCGTTTTTGATGCTGCGGAAAAACGCAGCGTCAAAAACGCAGCGTTTCCTGAATGTGGAAACATACCCTTAGGCTTCACACGGGTAGCTGCTTTAATGGGTACAGGAACTGGAGGGTCACAGACGGTCATGGCTTGACGTGGGGGTTTCTTCACGGGTTTCGCCCGTGTGGAGCGCCTCTCGGATCTAGATGGGGAAGACTTAACAGGAGCAGCAGGACAAGGCTTGTCAAATACTTTACGGAAGGCCACCAGGAAGGCCCCTAGGTTCATGACGATAGGATCCCCTGCTTCCCAGAGGGGAGTTATCCATATTAGAGCATCTTCGGCCAGGTAGGACATGATGTAACCCACCTTGACCCGGTCAGAGGGGAAACAAGCTGCATTCTGCAGGATGTAGCGCAAGCACTGCTTCAGGAACCCCTGGCATTCTTTAGGATTCCCATAGTACATAGGTGGGTCAGCTGGATAGTGCTCCTCCTCATAGGCCTGAAGTTGCTTGAAGAGAGCATTAGAGACTATAATTGGGTCAGAGGTCTCTTAAATCTGAACCACCCTTGATGGAACAAAATTTCCAGGTTGCTGATACGGGCAAGAAAAAAGTTCATCATGCTCTGCGAGCGGTAGGACATAGGATACAGCGGAGGCCATGGCCTGTGCAAACTGTCACGCTCACACCCTGACTGGTGGGGGCGAGAGCACGCGGGGGTATGTGGCCCCACGGTGCCACAAACCAGACTACCCTGGAAGGGGCGTGACTATGACAGCTGCCTGGGTTTTCACTGGAGCCCCTGATGGTGAGGTCAGGCTTGTGCAGCAGGCAGCTGCCAGGTGCTACTCCAGGGCGGTGTCTGGCTGTGGCTGCTGATCCCACTTGGGAGACAGGAACACCAGGATTGGTGCGGGCATCAGGCAGGACTGGCAGAAGAGCACAGCTGAGACACAGACTAGTAGGCTGGCACGGCTGAGACCAGGGCTGGCAGAGACACGGCAGAGAACACAGGGCTGGCAGGAAACACAGGACTGGCTAGGACGACAGGAACACAGGACTGGAAGGCACGGCAGGAACGACTGGACTGGCAGGAACACAGGATAGGAAGGCACGGCAGGAACGGTTGGACTGGCAGGAACACAGGATAGGAAGGCACGGCAGAGAACACCGGACTGGTTGATGTGGTTTATGAAGAAACAGGTAGGGACCTGTTCACACTAGAGGTGCAGGTACGGAAATGTAGTATGGAGGAACAGGTAGGGACCTGTTCACACAGGAGGTGAAGGAACAGATATGAAATATGGAAGGAGCAGGTAGGGACCTGGTCACACTGGAAGAGAACCGCAAGGCTGCAGATAGGAGCGGTAGAGCAGCAAGAGATAGCGCAGCAATAAAAGCAAAGCAGAGCAGAGAAGAACGGAGCAGAACCGCAAGGAATGCGGAGAGGAGCTGCAGAAAGATTCTTACAGCAACGGGAGCGGAGCAGAGATGAATGGAGCGGAACCGCAAAGAATGCGGAGAGGAGCTGCAGAAAGATTCTTACAGCAACGGGAGCGGAGCAGAGATGAATGGAGCGGAACCGCAAAGAATGCGGAGAGGAGCTGCAGAAAGATTCTTACAGCAATGGGAGCGGAGCAGAACCGCAAGGAATGCGGAGGGGAGCTGCAGAACATAAGCAGACTGAGAACACAAGGAAAGACACAGCAGGGAAGGAAGCCACAGACAAGGAAACGGAGATAAGACTAAGTACAGACAAGGCAATGGAACAAGACACAAGGACAAAGACACAGGGACCAGGATATTCTGCCTCCTGGAGGGTGGACAACAAGATAAAGGCAAGGATACAGAGTAGAGCCTCCAGCGAGGGAATAACATAGAGCAAGGCCTGGCAAACTGAGCAAACACATTGCACAGGCCCAGAACACTGGGTGGAGCTGCGCTATATACTGGAGGCCTCTTGACAATTGGTCAGGAACAGATTGGACAGATGCACCTGATTCCTATAAGAACCAGAGAGTTCAGGCGCCGCCCCCCTATACACAGAACCATGAAGCATGCAGAGAGCAGAGACACAGAACATGGAGCTGGCAAGAAACAGAAACCACATCATGACCTGGAGCAGTGGGTAAGATAGTGTGAGAAATGCGAGGCCATGCCGTGATGCCAGCAGAGTTGTTACACCCACAAACGTCAGTGTGGTGCCTGAAGTTAGATTTGTGGCGAAGTGCATACTATTTGTCAGGAAAGTCTGACTCCAGCATGCCTCCTCATCAAAACCAGTGTGAAAATAGACAGACTATAGAGTTTATTCTACAATGTTTCAACCCTTGAATAATTTTTTTAAACTACTTCTGTGGGGTTCATGAGGTTGCATCACTGTGTGGGACATGTGGATAAACATTTAAATTTTTGCATATTTGGATGTTGTCACAACATTTTTTTTCTTGATACGATTATCAAAAATGTTGGATTTTTGGATATGACAATGTTGCATTCCCAGCCACCATGTGAACATTGAGTGTGCGATCAAAACTACAGCTGGATCTATAGCCAAAGTTGTATAGACATTTAACTCTTATGATACTGTTGCATTACCGATGCTGTCCCAGTTGCTGTGCCAACCTACGATAAGTATTGGTGGGGAAACCTATCCATATGGTGGATCATTTGATATAAACTGTAGTCCTCTAATTTGTTATTTTTAGACATTTAGATTTTTTTGTCATCTCCATTGGCATAATTTTGCCAGCTTTACTGATGCTTCATTTGCGACACCTTGATTTCATGCCCCCACCCAGTGCTACTTGCCATAGGTGAACTGTCTGAGTATCTGCATAATTTGGAAATTTTACTTTATACCCCAGAGTGCCTCAGAATAGAAGATGCACCTGCTTTGAAAATTACTTCAAACTCATTCATGAATAAACTGTAGGCTCCGGAGGCCGGCTCTGGGCTTAACGAGAGAGGGAAATGGTAATTCATAAAGGTTGTTCAGATTTTGCTGTGATATTTAACACTTTCAATGTCTAAAAGCATATCCGTAATGTGACCTGCCGCCTCATTCTGCAGAGTAGGCATATATATCCGCATACTGTAGTATCTAAGGCACAGGTGTGGATTACAGTTCTTCTAGCCACTTGGCTATGATAATATTGGCCAACCAAGACAACTTTCTGCTCGTCACATGCGGTGAAACCTACACAGCATCTTTCTAAATGTAATTGGAATCATAATAATAAATAATAATAAAGCATTTTCTTTTTTTTTGCTATAGGAAATGTCACAGGTTATTCTGCAAACAGAAGCTGAATCATTGAAAAGTGCAGCAGGGAGCAAAGTGTCGGTGCACTGTAGATGGACGGGGATTCTTTTGTTCTCCCTATTTAACAATTGAACACAAATGATGCAAACGGCACTGTTAAATGCCCATTGACATTTGTCTAGAAAATGTAAGTCATAGGTGTATATAGATGCATCATTGCAATCAAATAGATTAAAGGGTGCTCTCACCTCCAGATATCTTTTAGAATGAAGGAAATAAATATATATTTAGGAAAAGTAAGAAAATCCCCCCTAATTTAGTGATTAAACTTTAACCCTAGAAGAAAGGCATTGGCTACAGTCCAACTCTCTTTTGCTCACTGTTTTGACAGTTTTGTGGGGGAAAACATATTGTGCAAATTGTATATATAGGGTAGGTCTGTCCTACTGATGGTCATTGTAGAAGGAGCAATGAAAGATAGATTCCTGTGTAATATGGAGCAGCAGAAGAATATGACTAGAAGAAGCAGCAACAGAGGTAAAGCCAGTCACAGCCTTCTCTTCTTTGTGGCTGTTTGCTCTGTGTATGTAGTGAGATACTTAGGCTACATTCACATTAGCGTCTTTGGGCGCAGCGTCGTCGACGCAACCCAAAACGCAATACACAACGCAGCGTTTTTTGACGCATACGGTCAACGCAGAACAACCCAATAAAAATTAAATAAACCACCATAAATTGCAAGAAAAAAAAAATGTCACACACATAAAAAAA
The DNA here is from genome assembly GCF_051348905.1 of Ranitomeya variabilis. Classification (NCBI taxonomy): domain Eukaryota; kingdom Metazoa; phylum Chordata; class Amphibia; order Anura; family Dendrobatidae; genus Ranitomeya; species Ranitomeya variabilis. The sequence continues at coordinate 478,166,547 of NC_135233.1, forward strand.
CAAACAACAAACATTGCAAAGAATTAAAAAAAATGGGCAGAGAAATTACCGTATTTTTCGCTTTGTAAGACGCTCCGGATTATAATACATTTGAAAAAACTGACCATCACATCCATACACAGACCAAGTGTGAACAGGTGCTAAACCTAGTCGCCAACTCCTATACATTCAAGCAAATAAGGTAGCACACTGTAGCGCTGAAACATGCAAACATGAAACATGAAAATTTAACTGCATTACTGCACTAGAAATATGAAAAATGAGAGCGTTTAGCGCATAAAAAAGGCCAATTTTGTGTACCTGGTAGCCACTTTAAGGCATCTCTCTTATACCAGGTCCTACGATTTCCTTCCTGTTTCAGCGCTACAGTGTGCTACCTTATTTGCTTGAATGCTCCGGATTATAAGACGCACCCAAATTTTGAGGAGAAAAATAGGGAAAAACTATTTTTAATAAATTGGTGGGGCGTCTTATAATCCATGCGTCTTATTACTTACCACGGGTTGTGGCTGCGGTGGATCAGGGTCCCAGGGTCGTTGCTGGAGGCAGGAGTGGATCATTGCTGCAGGCTGGGATGAGGGGGTCTGCAGGGGGGCTCCTGTGCTGCAGGCTGGGATGAGGGGGTCTGCAGGGGGCTCCTGTGCTGCAGGCTGGGATGAGGGGGTCTGCAGGGGGCTCCTGTGCTGCAGGGGGGCTCCTGTGCTGCAGGCTGGGATGAGGGGGTCTGCAGGGGGCTCCTGTGCTGCAGGGGGGCTCCTGTGCTGCAGGCTGGGATGAGGGGGTCTGCAGGGGGCTCCTGTGCTGCAGGGGGGCTCCTGTGCTGCAGGCTGGGATGAGGCAGTCTGCAGGGGGGCTCCGGTGCTGCAGGGGGGCTCCGGTGCTGCAGGGCTGTCTCCGGGGCTGCAGGGCTTTCTTCAGTGCTGCGGGGGGCTCTGGCAACATTTTGTGAAAGGCCTGAGCCCCCGGCAGTTCGTCCATGCGTTCCTGTATGACTGACTCCGGGAAAATGGCCGCCAGAATCTCGAGAGATGAGATCTCAGCGCTGAAATCTCATCTCCTGAGATTCCGGCGGCCATTTTCCCGGAGTCAGTCATACAGGAACGCATGGACGAACTGCCTGGGGGCTCTGGTCTTTCACAAAATGTCGCCAGAGCCCCCCGCAGCACCGGAGTTTCCAGCATTACCCGGGGCAGCAGCGGACAACCGCGGCAGCGGTGGCGGGCGACAGCGGTGGCGGGTGGCAGCGGTGGCGGGCGGCAGCGGACACCCCCTCATCCCAGCCTGTAACGGTAAGCGGTATATCCGCTTTGTAAGACGCACCCCTATTTCCCCCCCAAATTTGGGGGAAATAAAGTGCGTCTTACAAAGCGGAAAATACGGTATATACTTACATCTCTTGAAGGCAGAGCTGTGTCTCGTGTACTCTCTGTTTCCAGACGTGCAGGCAAGTGAAATACAATGCAATCACCCTTTTTTTATATCTATGGGGTGGTCTTGTCACTGTCTAGACACTTCATCAATTGTTTTTTTACTCAAAAGGCGCATGCGTCGAACAACGCTGGTCAACGCAAGCACCTGCGCCCTATGCGTTGTACATAGACAGTAATGTGGTTTTTTTGCGCATTTACGACGCAAGTGCGTTGCATGCGTTGTTTACCCGAAATTTGGCGCAGGAAAAATGCAACTTGTAGCGTCAGCCGTGCCCTGTCCGGTGCGCCCAAATGACGCATGCGTCGTACAATGCTTGACATGTTAAAGATAGGGGCGCATGACGCATGCGTCGGTATCCGTCAACGACGCTGCTCCCAAAGACGCTAATGTGAACGTAGCCTTAGAGAAACCTATTAGAAGCAGCTGATTACTTGTATTTCTCCTATTTAGAAGCAGCTATGGAGCTAAAGCTGGACCCTAGGAGGGCGAGTATATGCTCTATTTGTTGATTTAGATATTTTAGAACATTTGGGGTTCAGTTCCTTCAAAGTGGAGAACCCTTTTAACTGTGCCCATTGTAGGTATTCCACTCTCTCTGGAGGCCGTTAAGGTTGACGCACAGACCTATTGGTTCTGGTGCAAAGTATTTTTGAAGTTTATTATCTGTCATAAACTTCAGCGGAGTACACAGGAACACAAAATAGCCTTTCTCTGGCTTAAAGGGTATAAATAAACAAAACAGTGTTTAGTGCAACAAAACACGGGCTCACCCACTTAGCGCCTAGTCCATTTTTAGCCCCCTCTGGCATACACTGTTGAGCACATAACAGGACTTTTCACCTCACAACACAGATGTTGTGTGAAGTAACAGTAACTAGGCCATTCCAAAACCTGTAACTGGAGGAATGGGAACGACCAGTCCCTCGCAGCGCTGGTGGGCATCCCTAGAACCTGGACCCAAAGTCCAGGCCCATTAAAAAAAAACTTCACAGCACTACTTGTGCAGGAGCCTGCTTTCCCAGGTCCAACATCACCGAGCTAGGTTGCGCATACACTCCATCCAGGATCCTACCAGCTGCATCCTCTCACCATGTATTCAAAGCTTGTAATCCTGATAACACCAGTAATAATATTATTAAAGGAGTAAAGAACACAGGATGAAACAGAGCCAGCATGGCTTCCTGTAAACAATAATTTGATGAATTGTGACCTGTATAACCTATAATGTCCTGCCCTACACAGCTAATAATCGAATTCACATATGGGAAAAAAAATGACATATTGAAGGTCACATCCAAATAGTAGTGGAATACGTAGAATTGGATCCACTCAGAGGCGGAAATTGTCAGTAATGAGGACTTCGCATAACCCCGATGTCGTTCCTCCTGCATTTTCCTGGGAGATTATCGGAGCGCAGTCCTCTTACGTAAAATAAGAGGCCTGGGCATTTGAACTCTTCCGTTGAAGAGTATCAATCATTGTCTCTTCTCGTTGAAACATGAATTGCCTGTTCTGTATTTCACCATTATTTTGATTGCATCGTTACCATTGATTGCAGCATACAGTAAAGGCGGTTGGGTTATTTCCTCTTTGTTGTCTATAGCCATCAAGCAGGATTACATTGTAGCAAGGAATATTCATCTTACCAATATATTATCATTTATATTGTTCCATAATTTGCCTTAACTGCTGAAAGGACCTGAGTCATTTGCGACCGATGCAAAATGATGTTTAGAGCTCTAGAGTATCATCTGTGTAAGCTCATTATATAAACGGCTTCCCTTATGTGCCAATACAAAGAAATGAGGTTTCCAGATCAAGTCCTGCAGGGTAGCAAAACGGATGCCCCAGTAACCTCATGTAAGCACTATTGCTAATCAGTCTTGGGGGGATTCCCTATATGCGTATGAAAAACTGGGGCAGGAGACCAACCCATAGAATAAATCAATGTAATAAAGCTCAAATTTGGATCTCCGTATAGCACAGCTATACCTGACTAGTAATGGGAATGGCAAATAAATGACCGGTAATATTCTTGTTATGTCTCTGGTGAAGTGAATGGGCCATTTACACTATCCGGCGTTATTGTGGAACACATTCCTCCTTTCTCAGTTTGCATTTTATGGATTAGTGCTGCTCGGGAAGGCTGCCGTTGGGTTTTAGTTGGTGTAATATAGAGCCCTTATAACAAGCATATTTAAGCGCTTCCCCGGTATCCTTGTCGAGTTTGCAGATTCCCTTTATATCAGTGAAGCTGTTAGTCTTTTATGACGATAATGAAATTCCGAGAGTGGAACCCTCTTTAATTTTCAACCTGCCACTTTACCGGTGCGGCTGATCAGAACACTGTAACTGTGCATTATGGTTTAATTAAACTTCACACGAAGGCAGCGGTGGAACAGATATGAGATTTGATATTTCTCTGCAACTACGAACAAGAAGCAATTGTCCATAACGGTGGGTATTTAAAGAGGACCTGTCATCAGGTCACAAGTGACCAGTTTTTGCTCTTATTTTATTCTTACTGCTCCCCTGATTGTGCTTTTTTTTAATCCACCATATGGTTCTAGAGATTAGAGCCTTTTTATTTGATGCTAATTTTTATGGTCTTATGGGGTGGGACTCACAGCCTAAAAACACAACCCCAGAGAATCCTATCAGCAACGCCCCCTTTTAATTACCATAAAAATTTGCGCTAAATCAATAGGTCTGTATCTGTACAATTGTATGGAGGATTTAACAACAAAAAATACTTTGAGAAGCAGCAGGAATCAGATGAGAGCATAAACTGGACACTTATGACCTGGTCCTCTTTAAAGGGGCTGTTAAGGAGTAGAAAACATACCTGCTTTCATCCAGAAGCAGTTTCACACTTGTCCATCAGTTGTGAATGGAGCTGCAGCAAGTACTTCAAAGAGGCTAATCAGCAATACCAGGCATAACCTATGGACAGGTGTGGCGCTATTTCCGGCAGAGAGTAGCCGTGTTAATCGTTGACAACCCTTTTATCTAATCTGTACCATTTATTACTTTTGTGGGACTATGGTACCACACAATATTTATAGCTACAAATCTAGTGAGTTTATGTAGATGTTTTACAAAATGCTTAAATAGGATCTGTCACGATTCATATTTGGATTCGTGGCAGCTCTGGTTCTGCTATAGTTTAAATATGGCTTTTTTCCATTTTTGGGCCAGCAAGGGTTAATGTCAGTTTCCTTGCTGGCAGCTGCTTTGTTGCTGGTCATCTGATGTGGGTGGTGACCACTCCCTCCATCCTTTAAATAGTCACATGATGCATCAGCTGACTATTGGTAATAGAGCTATGCTATGAAGGCCAGCCTAGGAGTTTGGAGCTCTCTGGTGCCAGCGGTTTATCTGCTACTTCTGTGGAGTTTGGTTTCCTGATTCCGTGTCCTCTGCTGTGTGGAGCTTGGCAGCGGAGGTTGGAGCTAAGTTTCTTCTTGTCACGACCCCCTGTGTTGATACCATCTGCAGTGGTGAGGCTAGCGTCCTTGCCAGCCAGTGCACTAGAAAAGGTATAGTGAGGTGACAGCTAGAGACTAGGCACGTAATGGCGGGGGGGGGGGTTGACCCGCATAGGACGTTAGGGGAGCTTAGGGATAGGCACAGGTTGTGGTTAGGAGGTGCCCCATCACTCGCTCCCTACTATTAGGGTCTTCCTCTCTCTTTTTCCATCCTTTTGTTGGTGTTTTTGTGTCATCCGCTGGACTTACCTGTGTCGGTCATGACAGGACCAGTCACTTATCACGAATGTGTTTTTTTACTTGGTGTAAATGCCGCTGTTCACCAGAATCCGATGATGTTTTTCTTTTGTTCGTGCACCTCTCCATTAGTAAATTATGACCCCCTCTTCCTTGTATATACAGTAAATCTGTTTTAGCCAACTGGGCATGGTCCTCAATAAGACTCCTGTAGAGAAGAGCTGAGAACCACGCCCATTTGGTTAACTACTAGATTTAGAGACAGAGACGAGGGGGCCATATCTTGGGAATGGAGAGGTGCAGGAACAAAAGAAAAACATCACCGGATTCAAGTGAACAGCGGCATTTACACCAGGTAAAAAGAATAAACATATTTATAGCAACTGAGAGGGTCTTCTTTAAGATAACTATGGCTTTATGTGAGCTCAGATTTATGACTACAGTGGCATGTAAAAGTTGGGCACCCCTGGTCAAAATTACTGTTTTTCATCCACTCTTACTTTAAAAATTCTTCCAGTTCTGTGAGATTCCTGGATTGTCTTGCATGCACTGTTATTTTGAGGTCTAGCCACAGATTTTCAATGATGTACAGATCTAAGGACTGTGGGGGCCATTGTAAAACCTTCAGCTAGTGCATTTTGAGGTAGTCTTTGTGGACTTTGACGTGTGTTCAGGATCATTATCCATTTGTAGAAGCCATCCTCTTTTCAACTATTGATTTTTCCAGATGGTGTTATGTTTGCATCAAGAATTTGTTGAAATTTCATTGAATTCATTTTTCCCTATACCCGGGAAATGTTCCCGGTGCCATTGGCTGCAATACAACCCCAAAGCATGGTTGAATCACCCCCATGCTTAATGGTTGGCAAGATGTTCTTTTCCTGAAATTCTGTGCCCTTTTTTTCTTTACACATACCTTTGATCAATGTGGCCAAATAGTTCTATTTTAACCTCGGTCCACAGGACTTGTTTCCAAAATGCATCAGGCTTGTTTAGATGTTCTTTTGCATACTTCTGACTTATAATTTTATGGTGAGGACCCTAGAGAGGTTTTCTTCTGATTACTCGTCCATGAAGGCCATATTTGTGCAGGTCTCTCTGAACAGTAGAACAATGTATCACAGCTCCAGAGTCTGCTAAATCTTTCTGAAGGTCTTTTGCAGCCAAGCAAGGGGTCCTGATTTGCCTGTCTAGCAATCCTACGAGCAGCTCTCACTTTTTGCTTGGTCTTCCAGACCTTATCTTTGACCTCCATTGTTCCTGTTTACTGCAATTTCTTAATTACATTTCGAACTGAGGAAAGGGCAACTTGAAAACATTTTGCTATCTTCCTATAGCCTTCTCCTGCTTTGTGGGCCTCCACCATTTTAATTTTCAGAGTGCTAGGCAGCTGCTTAGAAGAACTTATGGCTGCTATTTTTTTGGCACAAGGTTAGAGGAGGCAGGGTTATTATAAGGCTGGAATATTTGCATCACCTTGCCTTTCCTAACGATGATAGTGAACAAGCCATAACCATATCAGGCTAATCAAGGTCTGAAACCTCGGACAAAGTTATATGAGCAAACAAATCTCCAGGGTTCCTCAAACTTTTGCATCGGCCAATATTTTTTATTACTTAAAATACAAATGAAATGTCTCATTTTTAACTTTAGGCCTTTTAGAAATCATTTCATCAACTTGCTTAACTGTTCACAATTACAGTAATTTTGACCAGGGGTGCCCAAACTTTGACATTCCACTGTATACAAAAGAAACAATCCCGAAGAGCTAAATGACACATTCAGGCCTGTTACATATCCATTTGTGTGTTATTATATATGTCAGGCTATATGTGTTGGTACGTGTAGTAATTGTGGTTCATATTCGTGCCCATACCTGTTGCCTGTATACATATTGTGTACTCGCTCCATATATCTGTCCTTCAACTGAATATGAAACGCTCTTCTGATACTTTTAAAAGACAGAAATATAATAGGTGCCATTAGCAAGATTGGTAAGAAATAAATTGCCAACACCTTCCACTCACTGTGCGTTTTGGGACATTTTAAGCTGAAGGAAAAATGCTTTTCTCCCTGCTTTTTTTTTTCCTCGAGGAGTGGGGAGATTTGCTAGATCAAAGCCCAAGGATATTGCCATGCTGCAAAGTGGCAAAATCACTCTCAATTTCCACAGGGAAGTGGCTGTTGTAATGATAAGTAATGCTTTTAATATCTGGGAAGCAGGCCGCATGTTGTTAAGTGCTTTCACGGCATATTTCCACAGCTTTCAAATGCCATTAGCCCATACTAATATCAGTGTAGACCTGTAGGTTCGGCTTTCCTATATGCAGGAAGATGTCTTATGTAAGTCACTCTGTATTACTGTTTAGGTGCCTCTCTCTGTAAGGCCAAGGAACAGGCACTAAACTTAGCAGAGGGACATGGACATTATGGAAAGTGACACATAGGGATCAACTTGAGAATAACTTCACAGCAACAAGGGTTCAAGCTTCACTGCAAGAGTGGTGGTTAGCGTCATAAGAAAAAACTAAGTACATCCTCTTTGAATTCTATGGTTTTAGTATCAAGACTTACTAAAAAATATATCTGGTCATTAGATGGTCTTTAAATTAGTTAAATACAACCTCAGATGAACAAAAACATGATAACGTACACTGTATTGTTGTTTATTTAACAAATACTATGCTGAAATGCAGAAACCGCATTTGAAAAATTAAGTACACCCTTACTAATTCCATAGAAATTTAGAGGGTAAATAGCAGCCAGGTTTTGTTAATCAAATGCCAATGATTGATTGTTCATCAGCATATTATATACACTGCTCAAAAAAAATAAAGGGAACACTAAAATCCCACATACTAGATATCACTGAATGAAATATTCCTGTTGTAAATCTTTATTCATTACATAGTGGAATGTGTTGAGAACAATAAAACCTAAAAGGAGTCTGAGGATCTCATCTCGGTACCTACTGGCAGTCAGGCTACCACTGGCGAGCACATGGAGGGCTGTGCGGCCCTCAAAAGAAATGCCACCCCACACCATTACTGACCCACTGCCAAGCCGGTCATGCTGAAGGATGTTGCAGGCAGTAGATTGCTCTCCACGGCGTCTCCAGACTCTGTCCCGTCTGTCACATATGCTCAGTGTGAACCTGCTTTCATCTGTGAAGAGCACAGGGCGGCAGTGGTGAATTTGCCAATCCTGGTGTTCTGTGGCAAATGCCAAGCATCCCGCACGGTGTTGGGCTGTGAGGACAACCCCCATCTGTGGACGTCGGGCACTCAGACCATCTTCATGGAGTCGGTTTCTAACTATGGAACTCTCTGCTGTATGATGTTGTAATGAGTGATTCATTAATTAAATTTAAGAGGGGACTGGATACCTTTCTGAAAAAGTATAATGTTACAGGGTATATACACTAGATTCCTTGATAAGGCGTTGATCCAGGGAACTAGTCTGATTGCCGTATGTGGAGTCGGGAAGGAATTTTTTTCCCCATGGTGGAGTTACTCTTTGCCACATGGTTTTTTTTTGCCTTCCTCTGGATCAACATGTTAGGGCATGTTAGGTTAGGCTATGGGTTGAACTAGATGGACTTACAGTCTTCCTTCAACCTTAATAACTATGTAACTATGTAACTATGTTTGTGCAGACACATGCACATTTGTGGCCTGCTGGAGGTCATTTTGCAGGGATCTGGCAGTGCTGCTCCTGTTCCTTCTTGCACAAAGGCTGAGGTAGCGATCCTGCTGCTGAGTTGTTGCCCTCCTACAGCCCCCTCCAAGTCTCCTGGTCTACTGACCTGTCTCCTGGTAGAGCCTCCAGCCTCTGGACACTACGCTGACAGATACAGCAAATCTTCTTGCCACAGCTCGCATTGATGTGCCATCCTGGATGAGCTGCACTACCTGAGCCACTTGTGTGAGTTGTAGAGTCCATCTCATGCTGCCACGAGTGTGAAAGCACAACCAACATTCAAAAGTGACCAAATCATCAGCCAGAAAGCATTGGTACTGAGATGTGGTCTGTGGTCCCCACCTGCAGAACCACTCCTTTATTGAGTGTGTCTTGATAACTGCCAATAATTTCCATCTGTTGTCTATTCCATTTGCACAACAGCATGTGAAATTGATTGTCAGTGTTGCTTCCTAAGTGGACAGTTTGATTTCACAGAAGTTTGATTTACTTGGAGTTGGATTCTGTTGTTTAAATGTTCCCTGTATTTTTTTGAGCAGTGTATATTTTAAAAAAAGATCTCCATCTGCAGGCAGGCGCCAGAGTCTGTACTGCACCATGATCGCATCCATATTGTGTATTTAATTATTGTTTTTGATGGTATCCATAAATTCCTAAAAAAAAAAGAGTTTGAAAATGGCGGCTGCTGCGCCTGCGCAGTGGCAGATATCAGCGGCACCATCTTGCTAGAGAAAAAAAAATGCTTCTTCCAAAATGACACTGCTTGCGCAGTAGCATCTATCGATTGGTCGATAGCTGCTACTGCGCAGGCATGGCCAACGCCATTTTCACACTGATTTTTTTATTTTTTTTTTTTTTTTAGAAATTTAGGTATACCATCAAAAAGAATAATTAAATGCACACTAAGGATGTGATCTTTATGCAGCACAGGCACCGGTGCATGCCTGCATAAGAGGATTTGAGAAAAATATATATATAATTTGTTATGGAAACTAGGGGGCAGGTCAGTGAGGGATCGGTGACCTGTCAGAAGCCATACAGATGAATACATAATCAGGGCACCACATGAAGATTCCCAAACAAGCCGCCCTGGAGCACGAGCATATAATTAACTGAAAACTGAAAATAAAGATTAAACAGCAACCACAAGACGGATTTCATTACCAGGTATCATTGTAATCAGTATAACGGCGCCGACCTGACACTGTCTGTAGGTTACTGTGCACAATCCTGCTGACAGGTTCCCTTTAAAGGACTTGTCCAGGTTTAGATAGACATGGCTGTTTTTTAAAAAAAATATATATATATTGCTAGACCTGGCCATAGGTTCTGTGCGGTTCTACAACTCTGAACTCTTTATTTCAATATGGCTAAGCTGCAGTACTAGTAGCATCCTTTGGATGAGCGTGGTGCTGTTTTAGCAGAAAGCAACCATATTTTTTTATTCTGTAAAATGCATCAAACATTTCTGGAAGCTGAGAACCTTTTTCCTCGCTTTTAGAATAATGCAGCTTTATTCTTAGAGCCAAATGTGTCTGGAGAAATGCCTTTGTCTGCGCGGATCCTAGAGAAAAGTGCAGTAGATAGTTAGGGGCTACAGGTTTAATAGCTTTGACTTGCGTGCACTCAATTATGCAGAAACATGTCATTATATTCTTAACTAGCACTGTTACACAAAAATTCAGCAATTAGGAAATGCAAATTGATACTGCTAAGGAATACTCGATGCAAGAAATGGCTGTAATAATGAACGCTTAACATTACTCATATGTTGACTATCGACTGCAGCATTACATGAATGTTACAATATTGGCGAGTCTGATGTTGACAACCCCTGTTTATACGCCCTCATTATGTTGGCAAACCTTGCTTGGCACCCTATTTCTATGAGCCCCATCGAGAGCAGATAACAGCCATCCTCCGTGTGTACATGTTTTATGTGAACAGCCAATATAAAATACTATATTCCCATGGTTGCAAAATTAGCTGGAGATTTCAGAAGCCATGTTTGTGGCAACTTCTATATCAACACTTTACGGACCAGGCAGTTTTTTTGTTTTTGCACTTTCATTTTTTCCTCCCATTCTTCCTAGAGCCACAATGTTTTAATGTTTGTCAAATAGCCACATAATGGCTTCTTGGGTTTTAGTTTTGATTGAAACCAATACGTTTCCATATAGTGTTCTGAAAAATGGTAACAAATATAATCGAAGTACAGCAAATTGGAGGAAAAAATGTTTTCTGGGCTTTGCTATACGGTGGTGAAATGATTAAATGTGATCAGAAAGGGCAGCGATGATGATTTAAAGTGTGCTGTCACTTCCAGAGCCGAGTCGGTAAGCTGAATTTCCAACTCCTCAATTTCCCTGACTACGACTCCACAGCACTGGTCACTACTGAGCATGTACATAAAGTGCAGCACAGATTCATCTCATCTATGACTCCACAGCACTGGTCACTACTGAGCATGTGCATAAAGTGCAGCACAGATTCATCTCCACTAAAAGCCGAGAACAGACATTTATAGGACATTTTATAACTTTCCCAGTCGGAATTGGTCTATTTTATACCGACTTTGATTTAGACTCCACCACAATGGACCCCAAATCCACGACTCCGACTCCACAGCCCTGGTCCCTGCCCTGGTCCTTTACATGTGGTGCCTTGTATAGTAAGGTACCTTGAATCGCATGATCATTAGCTGATTTTAAGACCAATTTTCTTTATGTTGCTTTTTCACCCCTATGTCCTAATTGCCTAGAGGAAATCCTGTAGTAAATTGTTAGAAATCCTAAATAGGGGAAAAAATAGTTTCCTTTCTCATCTGATTAACATGAGTCCTCAATGCCATTTCCGTGTGATGAAATGGAGAACACATAATAAGTGGGAAGTTAGGGATGTGGAAGCCGTAGACATTTGTAAGAAAGTAAGCGGATGTGTAAAATATTCGAGGCTCATTTTACTTTGAAAGACTGCAAAAGAACAATTTTCACTCTCAGTCATTATCTGTACGTGACATGGGTCTTTAACACCTCTGGGTTGTTGGAAATTGTCTATACAATGTATGCCACTTAGTATGAAGAGTGTTAGCTGTAAAGGTGTTGTAACATTTCTCTATCGATAGTGACCTAGATATTTGTAATAGAATCAGAGACTCATGGATCATGGAACTGAATGTAAAACTTGGCACGGGGCTCACACCTCTGTGATCACCATTGAAAGTAGGTGAGGTATGGTAATTAAAAGTTTGTGAGTATTATCTTTCTGCTCTACTATGTAATGTTTTGATCCCACAGAGACTAGGTATATGATTGCAGCCAGGTCTTGTTTTTCTCTGAAATGCTCAGTTCCATCCAGGGACCATGGGGAGAGAGTGAACTTGTCCAGTGCCGCATCAAAATGTCTCCCTGCTTTACTGTAGTTAGTTGACAGATCTCTCCCTATGTACTCACATGCAAGAGACCTGTCAATCAACAAGAGAATACCTGGGAGATGCCAAAGGGTGCGGTCATGGACTAGTCTCCTCTCTCCCTATAGTTCCCAGTGGGATCTTCTAAAATGCATTCTCTCCAAAATGCCCAAGTGTTTTAGAGAAAAACCTACTTTGCTGCATTTGGTTTGTCATTTGCAATGCCAGGGTGGAGATGGACCATCAACTGCTATGCCTGCTACTACTGTATATGGCATGCAAGTAACCAGGCCATAAAGTTACCACACAATCCTCAGTGAATCCATACAAATAATGTAGTGTTCAGTCCCAGTATACAGTTGTGCTCAAAAGTTTACATACCCCGGAAGAATTTTTCTTTTCTTGGCCTTTTTTAAGAGACTATGAATGATAACAGCAAAACTTTTTCTCCACTCATGGTGGAGTGGTTAGGTGAAGCCATTTATTGTCAAACTACTGTGTTTTCTCTTTTTAAATCATAATGACAACCTCAAACATCCAAATGACCCTGAGCAAAGCTTCACATAACTGTGTCTATGATACGACACAGCAATGACATCATAGGATCATTGTGCAGATTATTAAACTATGGAAAGCAGCTTTATCTTATTGAGTTGTGTTTTTATAAGGTTTTGATATCACCGAGTGTGAGATCAGAAGCACAAACCCTGTACTCGTAGGTTATGATGCCTAGTAGTGAGACTGCTCCATCGGGATTGTGTGACGGCAGAACTGTACTGTGCATTTGTGCTGATAATGTATTTAGAAGCCTTTTTAATTAACATGAAAATGCCTTCCTGATGTGACCAATGATCAATTAGAGGTGGTTAATTAGGTTTACATGTTGTGTCCTGAATGCGTCTCCTAATGGAGACATATCCGTGACTATTGCTAAAGGTACCTTCACACTAAACGACTTTGCAACGAGAACGACAACGATCCGTGACGTTGCAGCGTCCTGGATAGCGATATCGTTGTGTTTGACACGCAGCAGCGATCTGGATCCTGCTGTGATATCGCTGGTCGTTGCGGAAAGTCCAGAACTTTATTTGGTCGTCAGATCGGCATGTATCGTCGTGTTTGACAGCAAAAGCAACGATGCCAGCAATGTTTTACAATGGTAACCAGGGTAAATATCGGGTTACTAAGCGCAGGGCCGCGCTTAGTAACCCCATATTTACCCTGGTTACCATTGTAAAAGTAAAAAAAAACACTACATACTCACCCTCTGATGTCTGTCACGTCCCCCGGCATCCGCGCTGCTGCTCAGAGCTTCTTGCACTGAATGTGTCAGTGCCGGCCGTAAAGCAAAGCACAGCGGTGACGTCACCGCTGTGCTTTAGGGCCGGCGCTTACACAGTGCAGGGAAGCTGAAGGCGAGGGACGCGACAGACACGGCAATGTAAGTATGTAGTGTTTGGTTTTTTTTACATTTACACTGGTAACCAGGGTAAACATCGGGTTACTAAGCGCGGCCCTGTGCTTAGTAACCCGATGTTTACCCTGGTTACCCGGGGACTTCGGCATTGTTGGTCGCTGGAGAGTGGTCTGTGTGACAGCTCTCCAGCGACCACACAGCGACGCTGCAGCGATCGGCATCGTTGTCGATATCGCTGTAGCGTCGCTTAATGTGACGGTACCTTTAGTGGTTTGTGCGTGTATACACCATTAGCAGGTCATATAAGCTAATACAACCTAGAAAACTTGTGATGTCTGCCATCCAAGGCTAGAATGCTCCAAGACAACTAAGATTGGGGAGTAAAAAGGGACAAATTGCAGAACAATCTCAGCTTTAATTTTTAAACAATTCTGATAACGAAGAATTTCCTACAACTGAGTTTTTTTTAGTTTTTTTTAAATGTAAAGCATTTTTATCTTATTTAATTAGGGGTTGATTTAGAAGGTGACTGTTAGAAGACCCATATTTCCCATGACAACACTTCCTGCTCCTTTACTTTGACACCTAAATGGTATTATAGCAAATAATAATGATATCACCATAACTGTAATCTGGCTTTCAATTTCTAATTTTCCCCTTGAGATCTACCCTGAACACAGTGCTACTACCACTGCCAGTGTCCCTAACCGGCATGGCTTACAGGGCCAACTTGGCATTAGATTCATGTCATCTATCTGTTGTTAATTCTGTTATTAAGGAGCTGTTACTGCAGTGTATCACAAATTAATCAATTCACTGTCACACTGACTGTGCAGGTCCAGCACCTCCCTGTATCACTTGAATCTTTGGATTATAATTTACAGACTGAGACAGTGACTCTAAAGGTACCTTCACACGAAACGACTTTGTAACGATATCGCTAGCGATCCGTGACGTTGCAGCGTCCTGGCTAGCGATATCGTTTAGTTTGACATGCAGCAGCGATCAGGATCCTGCTGTGATGTCGCTGGTCGCTGAATAAAGTTCAGAACTTTATTTGGTTGTCCGATCGCTGTGTATCGTTGTGTTTGACAGCAAAAGCAACGATACCAGCGATATTTTACACTGGTAACCAGGGTAAACATCGGGTTACTAAGCGCAGGGCCGCGCTTAGTAACCCGATGTTTACCCTGGTTACCAGCGTAAAATGTAAAAAAAACAAACAGTACATACTTACATGCGTCCCCCGGCGTCCGCTTCCCACACTGACTGAGCGCCACAAAGTGAAAGTGAAAGCACAGCGGTCACCGCTGTGCCCTGCTACTGCCGGCGCTCACACAGTGCAGGAAGCGGACGCCAGGGGACGCATGTAAGTATGTACTGTTTGTTTTTTTTACATTTTACGCTGGTAACCAGGGTAAACATCGGGTTACTAAGCGCGGCCCTGCGCTTAGCAACCCGATGTTTACCCTGGTTACCCAGGGACTTCGGCATCGTTGGTCGCTGGAGAGCTGTCTGTGTGACAGCTCTCCAGCGACCAAACAGCGATGCTGCAGCGATCGGCATCGTTGTCGCTATCGCTGCAGCGTCGCTTCGTGTGAAGGTACCTTAAGGCTGCCGTCACACTAGCTGTATTTGGAACAATCAGAGGAAAAGTATAACAGAAACATATGCACCACTTCTGCATTTATCACCCTCTCCTGGTTTTGGCTTGTAAATACTGATGTAAAATACTGACCAAATACTGCTAGTGTGACTGCAGCCTAATTCTCATTATGCTTCAGCACTGCAGTAGTACACCACAATCATATTTAGGCCTTTAACTGTCCCTATGTGTAATGAGTTGTATGCGTTGACCTCTGAGCCGTATCCTTTGGCTGTGAACTACTGAAATGTGACTACTTGGCCAATCCTCTTTTAGGGTATGTTTCCACGTTCAGGAAACGCTGCGTTTTTTACGCTGCGTTTTTCCGCAGCGTCAAAAACGCAGCGTCCAGATGTTACAGCATAGTGGAGGGGATTTCATGAAATCCAGACTCCACTATGCGTTAAAAAACGCATGCGTTTTTGCCGCGAAAACGCATGCGCGGTGCGTTTTTTCTAAACGCAGCATGTTGCTACTATGAGCAAAACACGCAGGTACACCGCAGGTGACCTGCCAGTGACCTCAGGTGCAGTTTTGGTCAGGATTTTACCTGCATAAAATCCTGACCAAAGCCTGAAGCAAAACTGAACGTGGACACATACCCTAATAGTCCCGATGATATCCCCCTCTGATTAGCTGCTCTAGATCATCTGAACTGATAGTTCAAAGGCATTATGGGGAATCCTTTGCCTGACGTCAACAACACAATCCCATCTATTTTTTTTTTTTTTCAATCCCCACAAATCGAATTAAAAAATTGTTGTAATTTTCAGGGAACTGTGAATTTCCGGAAAATCAACTGGAAATCAATTTGCAGTGGACCAATCCAGTCATCTCTATGGGATACTGCTAAAGTCATACAAAAAAGCAATACTTCAAGTAATTCTAAAGCGAAAGGTGATTCTACAAACTGTTGATTCATGGGGTGCGTGTAACTTTTCACACACTGCTTCTGCATTTTGGCCTAGATTTTGTTAAATTGCACTCTGTGATCTGTCTTGTGATGTTCATGTAAGATTGTACTTAATTTTGATATTTTTCTACAGACCACAGATCCTGATCTCTAAAAGCATTGAATTCAAAGAGGGTGTTTTTCTCATAACTGTATATTTACTGATAAGAATATAATACAGCAATGGATTGATGTTTGAAAGGTTTCTTGCAGCCACGGTCCATCTCGCTGGTATTCAGGGCTGAGATTAAACTCAGTCATTCATTAACTTTTTTTTTTTTCTCCATTCCTGGCATATTATTTTTTTTAATGTTGATCTATGATCACTGTTCCATAACACCATGATTTTTTTATTACTTTTATTTTTTAAAATCAAACAGTTTTATTTTTGTTATTCTGGCCACATAAATGGGATAAAACCAGGATTGATCAACTCTATTGCTAAGAGACGAAAGGCTGGTGTAGTACTCAGAAGTTTGGAACATTACTGCCAATTAGTAATTGCTGTAGTAGATGGGAGGTCGGGCGGTGTAGGATAGTTGTGTGCGTGCTCTTCAGAAGATACTTAACGTTAAAATGTGCAGTAACTGCGCTTCTGCTGAGAAGTGAAGTGACCCCAGCGAAGACTATTCAGACACGACTGCATACAAATCAATGCAAAAGTAGATGTTGAAGGCAAAATCAAGTGACTTGCTAGATATATATGCACAGTAATTCAGCTACCACATTCCCCTCCCTGCTTATAAATTTAACCAGTGATGCAAACTAGAGTTTATTGCACTACGACCGTCCTGCGAGAACGGTTGTTACATTTAACATCCCTTTAATTTCCTTTCTATTGAAAATTTTCCAACCCCCTCATGATATAAAGGGTGAAGCAGCTCCTACTGTAGGATATAAGGATCTAAAACTTCATAGACGAGTTCTCTGCCCATAATAAACTGCATATTAATTATTGGGCTAAGCTCCTCACTTTTCCCGTGATCAGTCAGTTGGACAAATACTCCAGTGACATTAATAGTATATAATTTATTATGCGTTTTATTTGAAAGCCCCTTTTAAAATTGGTCGTCGATTGCGTAGATGTGCAGTTGCAAGATAGTTTCTGGAGAGATCTTGGGGTTCGGAGACAACGTTGATCACGTTCTTGAACAGGAAATAAGCCACATCACATAATGAAGTGAATTAAAAACTTTTTATAACTTTACATTCTGGACACAACAATGGAAAAAATGACCTGAAAAATGGCTCTAATAGGGACTGTTAAAAAATGGTATGTTATTTGTATCATCAAGAAGAATAATGAATATAAAAAAGCTAGAATGTTTCTGCCATAAGTTTTATATCCATCTCGCCTTCACTTTGCTGCAGCGGATTGCCTTGTTGGGTTGGGATGTGTTTTTCTAACTGAACATATAGGCCAATTGTCCAGCCAAAATAATAGAAACTTCCAGGCTGTTGGCTTAAAGGAGGCAGATTAGTTTCAACCTGGCTATTGTGGATGGAGCTCAGGCAACATATGCTGCTTGGGCCACTGCTGTCTTCCTTCCCATCTGTGCTCCACAACAGTGATAATGCGGGCATTGTGTTGGCATGTATGAGCACCATCACTCTCCTAGACTAAGCAAATGCGGAGAGAGGAAGGAAGGAAGGAGGCACTGTATGCGGATCAGTGATTGCAATGCAAATTTTATCGCTGTGTATCTTATCTATTATATCCATCTAATCTTGCATAGCTACCATAATCTATCATTCTATGCTTCTAATATGTCCATATAATCTGCCATTATCTATATAACCTATATATCTAGTCTATTAATCTGTCTATTATTTATTTGGTGAATACCAGTACATATCTGTCTTTTTGTGAAACTTGGCATACATCAAGCACTTTATTTAAAAAGAAGAAAAAAGAGTAGCTCATAATGCAGCAATTACTGAATAGACCAGGACTTCTCAAACTTTTCCTACTTTGGCCTCAACAGACTGACTGAGCTTATTCCTGAGCTTCACCAGACAACCCAAACAATGCCTCGGTCTCACCTTCTGTAGAGGACATCCATGCTGAAATTAAAAGTATCTCTAAATTGTTCTTGTTATTGTGTGGAGGCCATCATCATCTGGTATGGGGGCCATGATCATGTATGTAGGGCTAGTGGGTGGACTGTTAAAGCCTCATACAGTATAGCAGTGTTCCCCAACTCCAGTTCTCAAGAGCCACCAACAGGTCGTGTTTTCAGGATTTCCTTGGTATGGCCCAGGTGATGGAATTGATGCCTGTCTAGATGATGGAATTCTCACCTGGGCAATACTGAGGAAATCCTGAAAACACGACCTGTTGGTGGCTCTTGAGGACCGAACTTGGGGAACACTGCTGTATAGGGTACTGTGGGGGCCATCATACTGTGTGGGGTCACCTTAAGGGCACTGTGTTGAGGGTCAGTGTGGTGCCATCATGCTGTGTTGGACACACTATGGACATCATACTGTATTGGGCCATTGTGGGAGCATCAGACTTTGTTGGGGACACAGTGGGGGCATTATATTGTGTTAGGGGTACTGGTGTGACCATATTGTGTGTGAAAACACTACCTGTCAAGGAATGGTGGCTAATCAGTATCTCCAAGAGAACACTAGCTGGGAACTGACTATGGGACATTATAGGGACACTGACTAGTATTGACCATGGGTACACTCTGGTGGTCAGTGTGAGGGCAATATGTCCAATACTGATTGTGGGGCATAATAGGGGCACTGACTAGTACTGACCATGGGTACACTCTGATGGTTGTTATGTGGGCACTGTGGCCACCACTGACTATAGAGCATTATTGGGACACTGACTAGTATTGACCATGAGTGCACTCTGATGGTCATTTTGAGGGAACTATGGCCACCTCCGACTGTGGGGCATTATAGGGGCACTGACCAGTACTGACCACAGATTATCTCTGATGGTCGTTATTAGGGAACTATGGCCACCTCTAACTGTGGGGCATTGTAGGTGCACTGACCAGTACTGACAACAGATGAACTCTGATGGTCGTTATGAGGGAACTATGGCCACCTCTGACTGTGGGGCATTATAGGGGCACTGACCAGTACTGACCACAGATTATCTCTGATGGTCGTTATGAGGGAACTATGGCCACTTCTAACTGTGGGACATTGTAGGTGCACTGACCAGTACTGACAACAGATGAACTCTGATGGTCGTTATGAGGGAACTATTGCCACCTCTGACTGTGGGGCATTATAGGGGAACTGACCAGTACTGACCACAGATGATCTGTGATGATTGTTATGAGGGAGCTATGGCCACCTCTGACTTTGGGGCATTATAGGGGCACTGACCAGTACTAACCACAGTTGATCTCTGATGATCGTTATAAGGGAACTATGGCCACCTCTGACTGTGGGACATTATAGGAGTACTGACCACAGATGAACTCTGATGGTCATTATGGGGGCATTATCTCTACCACAGACTATGGGGCATAATAGGAGCACTAGCTAGTACTGACCATGGGTATACTCAGATAGTTATTGTGAGGGAACTAGGGCTATCACTAAGGCTACGTTCACATTAGCGTCAAGCTAATGTGCGTCGGGTTTGCGTCGGCGACGCAGCGGCGACGCATGCGTCATGCGCCCCTATACTTAACATGGGGGACGCATGCGTTTTTTTTTGTTGCGTTGTGCGACACATGCGTCTTTTTTGCCGCAAGCGTCGGACCAAGAAAACGCAACAAGTTGCATTTTTCTTGCGTCCGATTTTCGGCAAAAACCGACGCATGCGTCGCAAAACGCAGCGTTTTTGCGTGCGTTTTGACGCGTTTTTGCGTGCGTTGTGCGTTGCGTCGCCGACGCAACGGCGCACAACGCTAGTGTAAACGTAGCCTAAAGGTACCGTCACATTAAGCGACGCTGCAGCGATAGCGACAACGATGCCGATCGCTGCAGCGTCGCTGTTTGATCGCTGGAGAGCTGTCATACAGACCGCTCTCCAGCGACCAACGATGCCGAGGTCCCCGGGTAACCAGGGTAAACATCGGGTTGCTAAGCGCAGGGCCGCGCTTAGTAACCCGATGTTTACCCTGGTTACCAGCGTAAAAGTAAAAAAAACAAACAGTACATACTCACCTGCGCGTCCCCCAGCTTCTGCTTCCTGACACTGACTGAGCTCCGGCCCTAACAGCACAAGCGGTGACGTCACCGCTGTACTTTCACTTTTTAGGGCCGGCGCTCAGTCAGTGTCAGGAAGCAGACGCTGGGGGAGGTATGACGCTGGGTGAGTATGTACCGTTTGTTTTTTTTACTTTTACGCTGGTAACCAGGGTAAACATCGGGTTACTAAGCGCGGCCCTGCGCTTGGTAACCCGATGTTTACCCTGGTTACCAGTGTAAAACATCGCTGGTATCGTTGCTTTTGGTGTCAAACACAACGATACACGGCGATCGGACGACCAAATAAAGTTCTGGACTTTATTCAGCGACCAGCGACATCACAGCAGGATCCCGATCGCTGCTGCGTGTCAAACTAAACGATATCGCTATCCAGGACGCTGCAACGTCACGGATCGCTAGCGATATCGTTTAGTGTGACGGTACCTTAACTGCAAGAGGCAGCCTCACTGGTCACTGCCTCGGAAGGACACTCTTGTGTCTTATTAATGGACTAGATTTTTAATAATGCAGTTTTCTTATATATTAAAGTGGCATCTAAGACATCTTTTCATCTTCATGACCAGTTCTTAATGTTATATTAAAGGATAATATCATATATCTATTCTGACGCAGGCTCCTTAGTAAGTCTGTTTTGTGTGCACTTAATACACGACTGAGTCACCTGCTCAAGAAATTTAATGTCATCTTATATATTCTACTAGCATAAAAAAATGAAAATGGTGATGTTTTTGTCAATAGGAGAGTATATACCGTACCTGCCTGATCTGTAAATGTGTGCATACGCTCCGGTGTCGCCTGCAGCTAAGTGCTTGAGGCAACAGATGGTGTGTGCAGCCCGTCATCTTGGCACCAGTGGGGACATTACAGCATGAGCACAAAGATGGCATGGGAAGCCAGGGCTGCCGCTACTCTCTGATGCCAAATTAGCACTTTTCCCGAGTTTCTGAGCACAAAGTCAGTGTCTCACAATGTCAGGACGAATGAGTATTTTGAGCTGTGCAGAGTTTACAATGTTGATACTTAGTTTTGAGGCATATGGGGTTGGAATTGGGATTTCCATTGTAAGATTGTAGTGTAACAGAAGTAATGTGTATTTATAGTTATTCATATAGTTTACTTTCCACATACATCTAAGTACTCCCTGAGGAAGTCTTCAGAGTATTGTTAAAGGGTTTATTCTGTCTGCATCACCCCTTAATTTTTGGCTTTAGTAGGTCATATGGATATCATGGGGTCCCCAGCTTTTTCAGCTAGAGCTAAGAGCGGCTGCACAGAGCTGTCCTTTCTCTTATTCCATGCAGCCATGTTTTGCATGGGCTATCATTAATTGAATGGAGAGGATGTCCAGATAGGACACCTACTTTAATTATTGAATAATTATTTATATTCAACTAGCTGAAGAGCCCGGCGTTGCCCGGGCATAGTAACGAACTGTGGTTAGTTGTACCAAATGAGAAATTGCACTAATTGCAATAAAGCGTATCGCATACACAGCCTACTTCTTCTGCAGCACCACACTTTTCTCCTTTAGACCACGTTCACACGTTATTTGGTCAGTATTTTTACCTCAGTATTTGTAAGCTAAAACTTGGATTAAAACAATCAGAGGAAAAGTATATTAGAAACATGTCACCACTTCTGTATTTTTCTCCCACTAGTGGTTTTGGCTTATAAATACTGAGGTAAAATACTGACCAAATACTGAACGTGTGAATGTGGCCTTATAAACAGCCTCCACCTGCAGCGCTTCACTCTTCTCTATACACAGCCTCATACTGCAGCAACACCATCACGCCTTTCATTTTCCCCCTCAGATCTCCCATTTTCCCCCTCACATCTCCCATTTTCCCCCTCACATTACTCATTTTCCCCTCCTCTCATTTTCCCCTCACTCCTCTCTTCCCCTCACACGTGCACAGCAACTTCCTGTTATGAGCACAGTGGTGTAATCCATGAGGCTCCTCCCTTTCCCTTGACGTCATGCCTTACAGGAGCAACACCATTCTAGTCATGACGGAGCTAGATGTGGCCTGTGCCTGCTGCGCACTGATACTCTGAAGGCATCGGCCCTGATTATAGTTCGTAGCGGCTGGGACGTCGCAGCCAGTGAGTTTTGCAGGGTGGCTTTCGAGGTGAATGTGTCTCCGCCCATGTGCGCTAACAACGTGGGCCGTGTGGACAGGGCTCTGCGTTTGGAATAAGTGTGGCTATGTGGAGTGGGCGGTGCTATGTGGAGTGGGCGGGGCTCGATACATACACACACACTCAGCTATATATATATATATATATATATATATATATATAATAGTTACAGCGTCAGTTATCTGGAATGACTTTAACTTCTACAGTCTGTGATTTCTCCCAGAAGGAATCCTCTTGCTTCCACATTGGCGTTAGTGTATAAAGTGTGGGAGGAAAGAAACTTCTGGGTATTAAAGTATTCACCAGATACTTGCAGTCCTCTGCACACGGCCTTTGCATTTAATCAAGATCACATACATCAGTGCGGACTTACCCGAACAGGATGCAATCCTTTCTCCCGTAGCAGTAAATAAAATAGAATCCCGCCATTCACACGCATTGAAGTTAATTTAATGCACACATGGAAATCCAAATCACAGATGTTTCAGCCTATCCCAGGCTTCCATCAATATTTATTATTAATATTATTGATGGAAGCCTGGGATGGGCTGAAACGTCTGTGATTTTGATTTCCATGTGTGCATTAAATTAACTTCAATGCATGTGAATGCCGGGATTCTATTTTATCTATTACCATTTCTCCATGAGCACCATTACTGTAAACATAGTGCCGACCCACTTTTCTTTTTTTCAAAGCAGACTACATACACGATCCCACCATGTTTCGGTATCCACTTCAGCCAGAGCTCCAGCAGCTTCCAGCACCAAACAGAAGTGTTGAACTCAGGGCACCATTTACACTGAACAGGCTGCAGCTTCCACACGGTTCTGAGAGAGAGACCCCAGCACGTCTCTCTCAGCTACAGATCACATTTTGATTGCTCACTCACCAGCAACACACTTGACTGTGCTTCATCCAGCAGACTAACTCTGCCTAAGGATACTGCCATTCAATGAAGCTACTTCCTGGTTCTTTAGCAAAACCCTACTGGTGTTTCTAATCAAGACCTTGAAGAGTTGGGATTTAACCCTGTCCTTCCCGCTATGCTATACCATGTAATTAATTTTAATATTTTATCAGTGAGTTTTCATCTCTGTCTAAACCTAAAGGGAACCAGTTGTTAAAGATGTGGTTGTTAAAGCCCCACTAGCAAGAACCAGTTGTTAAATATATGGTTATTAAAGCCCCACTAGCAAGCTAAAGGACTCATAATAGACATGTTCATGCCAAAATTCTGGGTTTTTTTTATCAAGAGGGAGAAATTGACTACCATTTATAAAACTACTATGTGACAGTTTCACTAGTAATGTGGACAATACCTGCAATTATGACTAGTAATGATCTCCTAACTGTTAACATGCACACTCTGTCAGATCCCCACCAACTTACAGGTAGATCATCAATTCTTTAGTTCCAGACAGCCCCAATCATTTATATACTATGTGATGCATATTAAGCTTGTATTCTTGCCCTTTGCTTGTAATAGGTTTCTCCCTGTCAGCTTTTTACAAGCAAGGGGCAGAGGACACAATCTGAAGCTGCATCTCATATAAACTCACAAGAAAATATGTATATATTGCCCAGATAGTATAGGCAGCAATTTGAGTCAGGGGAGTGTTCTAAAGTAGCTAATAACTGTGGATTCACCTACTACAGTCATGGCTGAAAGTGTTGGCTTCCTTGAAATTGTTCTAGAAACATAAGTATTTCTCCCCGAAAATGATTGCAATTGTACAATGTTTTGTTATACACGTTTATTTCCTTTGTGTGTATTGGAACAACACAGAAAAAAAGGCAAATTGGACATATTTTCACACAATCTCCAAAATGGGCAGGACAAAATTGTTGGCACCTTTCCAAAGTTGTGGGTTAACAACTTTGTTTCAAGCATGTGATGCTCCTTCAAACTCACAAGTAACAGGTGTGGGCAATATTTAAATCACACCTGAAACCAGATAAAAAGGGGAGAAGTCGACTCAATCTTTGTATTGTGTGTCTGTGTGTGCCACACTAAGAATGGAGAACAGAACGTGAAGACGAGAACTGTCTGAGAACTTGAGAACCAAAATTGTTGAAAAATAACAACAGCAATCTCAAGGTTACAAGTCTCCATAGATCTTGATGTTTCTTTGTCCACGGTGTGCAACATAATCAAGAAGTTTGCAACCCATGGCACTGTAGCTAGTCTCCCTTGGTTGCGGCGGCAGAGAACAAATTGATGAAAAATTGCAATGCAGAATAGTTTGATGGGTGGGAAAGCAGCCCTAATCAAATTCCAAATAAATTCAAGCTGTCCTGCGGGCTCAGGGTGCACTAGTGTAATTTCGAACTATCCGTCAACATTTGAATGAAATGAAACGCCATGGCAGGAGACCCAGGAAGACCCCACTGCTGACACAGAGACATAAAAAAGCTAGACTGCAGTTTGCCAAAATGTTTGAGGAAGTCAAAATCCTTCTGGGAAAGCATCTTGTGGACAGATGAGACCAAGACAGAGCTTTTAGTTGAAAGACATCATTCTACTATTTACTGAAATTTGAATGATGCCTGCAAAGAAGAGAACACAGTACTCCAGTCAAATATGGTGGAGGTTCAAAGATATTTTGAGGTGGTTTTACTGCCTTTGGCACTAGGTGTCTTGACTGTGTGCAAGGCATCATGAAATCTGAAGATTACCAAAGGATTTTGGGTCACATTGTAGTGCCCAGTATCAGAAAGTTGTATTTGCGTCCTAGGTCATGGGTCTTCCAGCAGGACAATGACCCCAAACATACGGTACTTTAATAAGCAGCCAGAAATGGATGGAAACAAATCGCTGGAGAGTTCTGAAGTGGCCAGCAATGGGTCTGGATCTAAACCCCATTGAACACCTGTGGAGAGATCTTAAAATTGCTGTTGGTAGAGAGAACCTTCAAATATGAGAGTTTGCAAAAGAAGACTGGTCCAAAATTTCAGTTGAGAGGTGTAAGAAGTTTGTTGATGATTATAGGAAGCGATAGCAGTTATTTGTTCGAATGGGCGTGCAACCAAATATTAAGTGGAGGGTGCCAACAATTTTCTCCTGCCCATTTTGGAGGTTTTGTGTCAA
Source organism: Ranitomeya variabilis (assembly GCF_051348905.1). Lineage (NCBI taxonomy): Eukaryota > Metazoa > Chordata > Amphibia > Anura > Dendrobatidae > Ranitomeya > Ranitomeya variabilis. The sequence goes on from NC_135233.1 coordinate 478,192,244, forward strand.
ACTGTCCAATTTGCTGTTTTTTTTGTGATGTTCCAATACACAAAGGAAATAAAGATGTGTATAGCAAAACGTGTGTAATTGCAATAATTTTCATGAAGATATACTTCATTTTCTTGAACAATTTCAAGGGTGCCAACACTTTCGGCCGTGACAGTATATCGTGGCTCTATTATATGGTACTAGATCGTGGCCCGATTATAACGTATCGGTATTCAAGAATATGCATGTCCACGTAGTATATTGCACAGCCCACGTAGTATATTGCCCAGCCACGTAGCATATTGGCCAGCCACGTAGTATATTGCCCAGTGACTTAGTATATTGCCCAGTGACGTAGTATATTGCCCAGCCACGTAGTATATTGCCCAGTAACGTCTATATTGCCCAGTGACATAGTATACAGCACAGAGCCACGTAGTATATTGCACAGCGACGTAGTATACAGCACAGAGCCACGTAGTATATTTCCCAGCCACGTAGCATATTGGCCAGTCACGTAGTATATTGGCCAGCAACGTAGTATATTGCCCAGCCATGTAGTATATTGTCCAGCCACGTAGTATATTGCCCAGTCACGTAGTATATTGCCCAGTCACGTAGTATATTGCCCAGTGACTTAGTATACAGCACAGAGCCACGTAGTATATTGCACAGCGACGTAGTATACAGCACAGAGCCACGTAGTATATTGCCCAGTCACGTAGTATATTGCCCAGTCACGTAGTATATTGCCCAGTGACTTAGTATACAGCATAGAGCCACGTAGTATATTGCACAGCGACGTAGTATACAGCACAGAGCCACGTAGTATATTGCCCAGTTACGTAGTATATTGCCCAGTGACGTAGTGTTCAGCACAGAGCCATGTAGTATATTGCCCAGTTACGTAGTATATTGCCCAGTCACGTAGTATATTGCCCAGCCACGTAGCATATTGGCCAGTCACGTAGTATATTGGCCAGCTATGTAGTATATTACCCAGCAACATAGTATATTGCCCAGCCACGTAGTATATTGCCCAACCACGTAGTATATTGCACAGCGACGTAGTATACAGCACAGAGCCACGTAGTATATTGCCCAGTTACGTAGTATATTGCCCAGTGACGTAGTATACGGCACAGAGCCACGTAGTATATTGCCCAGTTACGTAGTATATTGCCCAGTCACGTAGTATATTGCCCAGTCACGTAGTATATTGCCCAGTTACGTAGTATATTGCCCAGTGACGTAGTATATTGCCCAGCCACGTAGTATATTGCCCAGTTACGCAGTATATTGCCCACTGACGTAGTATATTGCCCAGCCACGTAGTATATTGCCCAGTTACGTAGTATATTGCCCAGTGACGTAGTATACAGCACAGAGCCACGTAGTATATTGCACAGCGACGTAGTATACAGCAGAGAGCCACGTAGTATATTGCCCAGCCACGTAGTATATTGGCCAGTCACGTAGTATATTGCCCAGCTACGTAGTATATTGCCCAGCCACGTATATCACAGGTTATAAAATAAACATATACTCACCTTCCAGGGCCCCTTGTAGTCCTTTCGCCTCCTTCTCGTGCAGGCGCACAGGACCTGTGATGACGTCGCGGTCACATGACCGTGTCGCGGTCACATGACCGTGTCGCGGTCACATGACCGTGTCGCGGTCACATGACTGTGACGTCACGGCAGGTCCTTCTCGCGCAGGCGCGCAGTACCTGTGATGAAGTCGCGGTCACATGACCGTGACGTCATGGCAGGTCCTTCTCGCAGACCATCCTTGCCACCGGAACCTGCCGCTTGCATGGAGCGGTCACCGGATCGTGGCGAGGAGCGGGAAAGGTGAGTATATAATGATTTTTTATTTTATTTATTATTTTTAACATTAGATGTTTTTACTATTGACGCTGCATAGGCAGCATCAATAGTAAAAACTTGGTCACACAGGGTTAATAGCGGCGGTAACGGAGTGAGTTACCCGCGGCATAACGCGGTCTGCTACCGCCGGCATTAACCCTGTGTGAGCGGTGACTGGAGGGGAGTATGGAGCGGTCGCCGGGCACTGACTGCAGGGGAGTAGGGAGGGACTAATCGGACTGTGGCTGTCGCTGATTGGTCGCGGCAGCCATGACAGGCAGCTGGTGAGACCAATCAGCGACTTGGATTCCATGACAGACAAAGACCGCGACTAATGAATATCTGTGACAGAAAGAAAGACAGAAGGACAGAAAGATGGAAGTGACCCTTAGACAATTATATAGTAGATATCTTTGCTCTCTTATATAGAACGCCAAATAATATCTTCAACAGCATTGGGGACGTAAAGAGGAGCAAAAAGTTTGGTATTTTATGGTTAGGGGAGGTGTTTAAGAGCTGACAGGAGGGGTTGAGCGGGTGATTATGTAATCAGAAAGGAGCGATTGAGTAGGTTATATCATCAGTGATTGGAAATTTAGAGACAGACCTTCTCTCTACATAGGACATCATGTACTGAACTGGTAGTCAGGTTGAAATAGATAACAGGACCAGCAGCCCATCATGAAAAGTTACAAATGAATTGAACTAAGCTGGCATAAAACAAATTAGGTGCTGACCATTATAGTCTATGGCCTCTCTGAGTAACAACTGTAAATACAATTTTATGGTCTTCGTATTAACTTATTTAGGGGATTCCAACATCATGATGTGAATAGCCCCTCACTCTACCAGAATAATACTGCCCAGTAACTTATGTGCAAAAAAAAAAAAAAAAACTGTAGTGCTCATTTAATTCATAACAATGGTTTTAAATACTATATATATATATATAGGGTTCAGGACTGGAGATTGGGCTGCCCTTGTCAGGGTTTTGATGTGGTGGTCTCTTAATTTTTGCCAGAGTTGTATTTATATGTACGGTATATGTATAAACAGCTCTGGCAAAAGTTAAGAAACCACCACATCAAAACCCTGTCAAGGGCAGCCCAATCTCCAGACCTGAACCCCACTGAAAACCTCTGGAATGTAATCAAAAGGGTGATTGAAAGTCAAAGCCTTGAGTGGAGAGAAGCTCGTGGGTAGAGATGAGCGAATTTGATCGGGTCAGGGCTTAATCGGCAAGCTACAGCTCTTACTGAATAAGCTGCAGAGGGAACCCGGCTTCCTGGATTGCTCCGGCTGAGCAGTTTGGCTCCGGAGCTGCATGTGTCGCGGCTGTGTGACAGTCACGACATAGGATTCCAAGAAGTATAATTTCTCCTTGCGGAGAGTGACATGTTAAGCATGTCGAGATGAGGAGACTTAAAGCCGCATTGCTCCTCTGGGAAATATGCAAATTGTCTCTTGCATATTTCCCAGAGTAGCATTGTGGCTTTAAGTCCCCTCATCTCAACATGCTTAACATGTCACTCTCCGCAAGGAGAAACGATACTTCTTAGATCCTGTTCAGATGCTTCTCATACAGCCAAAATGAGATCTCACACTTTGCACTGACGAGGGGCAGTACCCCGAAACACAGTGTCTGCAAATTGAGATTCTGGTTTAGCTTTTATCCTAAGTCATGTGACAAGGCTCGTTAAAGGGTCGACAGTGATTGTTTGGATTGCTACTTCCAATAAGTGGCACTAGAGTTCTAGTCCTCTTCCTCTATGAATAGACAATTTGCAGTCACAACACATGCTTGGAGAGCCTGTATGTTGGGCTCTCCATTCACGTATTGGCATAGTGCCTTGGTCTGTGATTAGATAAATAGTGTTCAACCTGGACGGTGCCAACATGCGACCGTCCAAACTGAGATGCAATGATGAATGAAGCTGCTAAGAGTACAGCATCAGTGATCAGTGGTGACCTCATTGAGGTTACTGCAGATCCCTGAAACTGCGTTCCTAACCAGGCCAATGAACTGCAGTGAGAAAAAGTCTCATGTTGCAGAGGTGAGTTCACTAGGAGAATTTCACTGCCGTGAATTTGAACTGCAGTGAACTCGCCTCTGTACGTGCAACTTTTTCTCACTGTGCTAGCGGTGATCTCAACGGAAGGAGGTCACCTCAGTTCATTGGCCCAGAAAGTTGCTGTGTGTTTATTTACCATACAACTATATGATTAGTAATGGATAGGTGTCTTATAGATGCCTCTCCATTACTAAGCTGTGGGCTTGATGTCACCGGACAATACAAAGGTGAACTCCACAAATATGAACCCCACTTGCCACTGCGACAGGTCAAGTGGGAAGAGCCGGGCAAAGTGCAATCACCATCTAATAGATGCTCCTTTTCTGGGCAGCTTAGGCTGCTCTTTTTAGGCGGGGCGGTGGGGCAATGTCCATGGTCCCTTAACAGCCTGAGAATACCAGCCCACAGCTGTGTGCTTTAGCTTGGTTGGTTGCCAAAAATGAGGGGGATCCCCACTCCATTTTTTTAAGTGATTTATTTAAATAATTTAAAAAAATCGGAGTGGGAACCACCCTCTATTCTTGATAACCTGCTTTGTTGTAGCTGACAGCTGAAGGTTGCAGCACCCAGCTGTAAGTTTTGCCTGGCTGGTTATCAATAATACAGGGGACCCCACACCTGTTTTTTTAATTATTTATTTAGAGCGCAGGTGCCGGCTGATACTCTCATCAGCTGCCGCCTGCTCTTGCTGTAATTAGTGGCAGCAGGAGTAGGCTGGTGAAAACAGTATCACATCAGTCGACGCCAGTGATTTTACCGCTGATCAGAAGCAATATTTGCCACACTGTCATGCACATAACAGTCTGACAAACACCCGGTGTTTGGGGGCCGTACCCAAACAGTAACACAGACTTCCTGGTGAAGTCCGTGTTTGGTGTCCGTGCTCGAACAGTTGGTGTTCGGTAGGGACGCCGTACTTTACTATTCAGGTTCTCCCATCTCTAGTTACTATACATTGACTGTGCTTTAGTATGGGGCTATACAACACCTCTAAAAACTGTAAATCTTTGCATGCATTTTATGTTGTTGTTTGCAATATCACAATATGATCATGGGTGTAGGATTTGTATCGTATGCTTCAGCGGAGAGTGTAATACTGTGCATCTAAACCTCCATGCCTGCCCTCGAGAATGCTAGATTTTATTGTATGATTTACTGAACATCTGCTGCATAGAAACCATGATGTAAAATTTAGTAGGAAGTTATCTATATGGAAAACAAATGCAAAGAAGAACCAGTCCCCAAGTGTCCTCCGTCATATTCTTGGAATTGCTAAAATCAGAAAATTATTGACCGTGTTATTCAACTGTGGTTATTGACCTTATAATCCCTCTCACACAGAATAATCCTATTAATTCGCCTACTTAAACTTTAGTCTTATAACGTCTATAAACCTTATGGCATAAAGTAGTTTATTGTTTTGTTTTGTTTGTTTTTTCTGGGGGAAGGGAGAATCTGTGTGCACACCAGAACATCATGTGCTTCCTGAACATCGTATTCTAAATCATGGCCTAATATGTATTTAAAGACGATGTCATGGCACTTTTGCAGGATATCCTGGGGCAGGGGGCTCTTTCCCTATCCCTAAAGCAAAGGGCGACCTAGCTATCCCTGCTCCCCAGATTACTTCTTACAATGAAAAAGCCAGTCCCACGTGCCTTGCTGAGCTCCTAAACCAGCCCTTATCTGTCCCCTCACCCACTGTGGGAAGTGGGGAGTTGTAGTGTATAAGAATAAACAAACAATACTTACAAGGGAAGACATACGGGGATAAATGAGAATACCAATCGTACACATGCACCCACAAACAACAGAGTGCAACATCGGGAATTAAAGGAAAACCCAAATACGAGAGAATGAGGCTATGTACACAAACAAATCACCCAGCAACAGTCTTCTGAACAACACTCCAAATGCCTCCTCAAATAACCAACACCTCCAAATCCTGAACCAAGCAGTATGAAACTAACAATGGCAATCCTTGATTGCCGGAGGCTAGTATATATAGCAGAGAGGAGTGGCCAACACTGAACAGCTGAGACCATCAAAGCAGGAAAGCTCCATGAGCTCTCAACTGAATAGATTAACCCCTGCACTGCTAGCAGAAACCTGCACTGTTTAATATGATGGTGAAGTGCTTCAAATCTGTACAGGAGTATGTAAAATCAGACACTGCGGTCTTCTGACCCCTTTCTGTTGCTGTAAACCTGTGACAGTACCCCCGTTTCTAAGAGAGACCTCCGAAACCTCCGGGATGGGGCTTTCAGAGTTTGCCACGTGAAAAGACCACATGGACGTTAGATGCGGGTACCCACATTCTCTCTTTAGGACTGTAACCCTTCCAGTGTATCAGATACTGAAGAGACTGACAAACCAAGCGAGAATCAACGATTTTAGCTATTTGAAATTCCAAATTCCCATCAACAATGAACAGGGATGGAGGTTGTGGTGATGGCTTACAGGATGCAACATATTTTTTGAGTAGAGATCGGTGAAACACATTATGAATCCTAAAAGTGGGTGGCAAAGCAAGGCTGAATGCTACAGGATTGACAACGGCTACAATCTTATAAGGACCGATTAACCCAATTTCCACGAAGGAACCTTCAAATTAATGTACCTTGAGGACAACCACACCAAATCACCAACACACAGGTCCAGACCCACCAAACGTCTCCAATCAGCCACAGAGTTATATTTGGACCCCATTCTCTTAAAATTATTCAGAACTCCTTGTGACACAGATGTAACAGATGATGAAAACCATTCCTCTTCAGATATTCCTGAAGAACGATTCCTATTAAAATAGCAGAACTGAGGATGAAACACGTATCTCCCGAAGAACGGAGACTTACCGGTTGACTCATCGGTTATTCACTGCAAATTCAGCTAGAGTTAAGTATTCCAATCCTCCTGATTCTTAGGGTAAGTTCACACAGGGCGTTTTTGCAGCGTTTTTGTGCTGCACTTTTTTTATGCTAATTTTCAGCTGCTTTTTACAATACCAGCAAAGCCTATGAGATTTCAGAAATCTCATGCACACACATTGTTTTTTTGTGTGATCAGTATTTTGTGCTTTGCTGCATTTTTTCGACATAGAGCATGTCACTTCTTTCAGCGTTTTTGCTGCATTTTTTCAACGTTTTTCATCCATTGACTTGAATGGATGGTGAAAAAACGCTGCAAAAACGCAGGTATCATTGTTTTCTGCGTTTTTGCTGCTGAAAATTCAAGTACATTAGCATGGACAAAGAGGGGAAAAAACGCACCGAAAACGCACCTAAACCTACTTTTTTTGACGCAGCTTCTTTCCTGCCAAGAAGATCAGGTTTTGCTGCAGAAAAAAAGCCACAAAAGCGCCCTGTGTGAACTTACCCTTCGACACAAAAAAACTATGATAAATCTCAAGATTCTGGTTAACACATTCAGTTTGCCCATTAGACTGTGGATGAAAGGCTGAAGAAAATGACAGATGGATCCCCAAAGCAGCAGAACACTTTTCAAAATTTGGAAATAAATTGCCCCCCCATTCAGAAACAATATCGGTAGGAATCCCATGTAATTTTACTATTTCTTTGATAAAAATGTGCATCATGTCCTTCAGGTGTATTGCAGATTGTCTTCCACTCATCCCCCTCCTTAATTCGAATGAGATTATATGCCCCTCTGAGATCTAGTTTAGAAAATCATTTTGCTCCTACAATTTGGTTAAAGAGGTCCAAGATGAGAGGGAGAGGATATGGATCCCGGACCGTGATCCAATTAATTTAGCAAAAACCCCTGACTTTTTTCTTGACAAAAAAACTCTCCTGCAACAGGTGATGAAGAAGATCTGATATTCTTAACACCCCTGTTTTGAAAGGTAGTCTAAGGGTACCGTCACACAGTGCAATTTTGATCGCTACGACGGCACGATCCGTGACGTCACAGCGATCGTATGATTATCGCTCCAGCGTCGTCACACGTTGCAATCACGGCGCTGGAGCGATGCCGAAGTCCCCGGGTAACCAGGGTAAACATCGGGTTACTAAGCGCAGGGCCGCGCTTAGTAACCCGATGTTTACCGTGGTTACCAGCGTAAAAGTAAAAAAAAACAAACCGTACATGCTCACCATCTGATGTCCGTCCGGTCCCTTGCCGTCCGCTTTCTGCTCTGACAGATCAAGGCCGTACAGTGAGAGCAGAGCGCAGCGGTGACTTCACCGCTGTGATCTGCTCTCACTTTCCGGCCGGCAGACAGTCAGAGCGGGAAGCGGACGGCAAGGGACCGGACGGACATCAGATGGTGAGCATGTACGGTTTGTTTTTTTTTACTTTTACGCTGGTAACCACGGTAAACATCGGGTTACTAAGCGCGGCCCTGCGCTTAGTTACCCGATGTTTACCCTGGTTACCAGCGAACACATCGCTGGATCGCTGTCACACACAACGATCCAGCGATGTCAGCGGGTGATCAAGCGACGAAAGAAAGTTCCAAACGATCTGCTACGACGTATGATTCTCAGCAGGATCCCTGATCGCTGCTGCGTGTCAGACACTGCGATATCGTAACGATATCGCTAGAACGTCACGAATCGTACCGTCGTAGCGATCAAAATTGCACTGTGTGACGGTACCCTAAGAATCACAGGAGAGGGCAAGCACTCAAGCACATAAGTCAATACGTTCTGAGTTCATGGTCCCTACCTGTAGATGTAACACTCGAAAGACCTGATTAAAATACCCCTGGCTCAAGGGTGCAGGGTCAATGGCGATTATGGTCTAGACAGTTTGTGGTTTGAGGACCTGGACCTGGATGAACCCAGCATCAATCAAATTAAACCCTGCCCCACTATCCAGAATGGCTGAAATATCCACCTTCTTTTTCCCCAGATGGATCTTGGCCATTAAAAAAAAATTGTGACCTACCCACAGCGAAAATATGTATACCTGGGTTGCCAACCTTGCCTGCAACCCAGGCTGCTTAGTTTTCTGACAGATGTTTATGGTGTGATAAGGAAGGACAAGCACCCACAAAATAACAGAAACCAAGAGGAAAGTCCAGCTCCAGGTAAAACCAATGCATTTATTTGAAAAATCGATTTATTTTTTTTTAAATACATCCTTGTCGGGAAAAAATAGAAAGGTAGGGGAGGTGGGGTGTTGTAGTTTATTAGAATACACAAACCAGACGTACAAGGATATATGAAGATACTAATCATGGAAATATGCACTAACAAACAGAGTAGAACACCGAGAAGTAAAGGAAGGAAAAAACAAGAGAGGATGAGGACATGTACACAGACAAGTCACCCAGCTACAGTCATTTGAACAACAATCCAAACTTCTCCTCAAACAACCGACACCTCCAACTCCAGAACCAGGCTGTCACGACACAGATGTCGAGTGATCTGAGAATCCTTCCCTGTCTCTAGCACTAGGGGGCACCATAGTTCGCCCTACTCCCCAGGATACTTCTGAAGATGAAGATGCCGGGGCCTCCACCTTCGCCTTATCTCCTGAGTTAGCCCTCCAAATGTTCTCTTCCCCCACCCAGGGAAGAGGGGCGCTGCTGTGAATGATAGTACACCAACCCGAGAAACAAGACAACACAAACAAAGGCTGAAAGAAAACTCCAGGCATACAAAATATTCACTCACATATAATAGAGGAATCCACTGGAGTGTGCAGGAAGGGGAAAAAAAAACAAATAGAGAAGGATAGGGAATTACCACACATGCAAACCAAACAGCAGTCACAGATAACTCCTCCAACTCTCCTTCTCATATGAACTCCTCTCCCTCCTTTAGCCATGCAGCAAATGCTTGCTCTGACAAGGATTTGTAACAGAGCCCAGATTATAAAAGGGGAAAGGAGTGTCTAACGGAGCTTAGCTGTGAGCACAGGGATTTCCAACATGGCCTATTAACCCCTGTTCTGCCAGGAGAAATAAACCCTTTTAAAATGAAGGAGGAGAAGTGCTTCTTCTCAGTGCCAGAGTAGGAGCAATCAGATGCTGTGGTCTTCTGGTTCCACACTGTCGCGGTAACCGCGTGACACAGGCAGTATGAAGCTAGCACTGGCAATCCCTGTTTGCCAGAGGTGAGTAAATAAAGCAGAGGAGAGTGTCCGACACTGAACAGCTGAGACAATCAAAGCTGGAAAGCTCCATGAGCTCTCAACTGAGCAGATTAACCCCTACACTGCTAGGAGAAACCTGCACTGTTTAATACGATGATGATGATGATGAAGTGCTCCTAATCCATGCAAGAGTACGTGAAATCAGACACTGCGGTTTTCTGGCCCCTCTCTGTTGCGATAAACACATTACAGATGACCTGTCACTTGCCATAGATCTAGGGAAAAAAATTATCTGGTATAAATGCTGCTATTCTCCTGAATCATGCCCTGTTTTTCTTTTGTTTCTTTGCCTCTCTGTTACTGAGTTATGGCCCCTTTTGTTCCTGTATATAAATTTCGTCTTTTTCTTCACCTGGGCATGATCCTTGAGAATACCTCATAGAGAGCAAATGATGACCACTCTCATTTAGCTGGATTTACATACAGGGAAGAGGGGTCCATAACTGAGAAATGGAGAGGCGCAGGAACAAAAGAAAAATAGTGTAAAATTCAGGGGAACTACAACATTTACATCAGGTAAAAAATAATGTGTTTATGGAAAGTGATGGAACTCTTTAAAGGGGTTATTATCCCCTTAACGACCGCCGATACGCCTTTTAACGGCGGCAGTTAAGGGTACTTAAACCACAAAGTGAAAAAGTGAATAGCGCCCCCCAGAGTCGGATTTTCTCTGGGGTCTCGGTTGCTGGGGGTAGCCGAGACCCCAGAGAACATGATTCGGGGTTTTTTTACCGACCCCCGAGTTGCGATCGCCGGTAATTAACCGTTTACCGGCGATTGCAAAAAATAAAAAAAAAGCGATTTCCCTTTTAATTTCTCTGTCCTCGAATGTGATCACACATCAGAGGACAGAGGAATGGGGTCCCCGATAGCCCCCCGATACTCACCTGTCTCCCCCGGTGCTCCTCGTGGCTCCCGATGGGCGCCGCCATCTTTTTCCGGCAAAAAAAATGGCGGGCGCAGTGCGCCCGCCGGCCGTCACCCGGAGGATCTTTGGGGTCTCGGCTGCACATCAGAGGACAGAGAAATAGGGGGATTCGGGGACCCAATCATACTTACCGGTGTCCCTGGGTCCTCCTGCGTCCCCGGCTTCTTCATCGGGAAAGGAAATGGCGGGCGCATGCGCAGTGCGCCCGCTATCTGCCGGCCGGCAGGAGAGAGGAGTTGGGGCTAAAATTAGGGTTAGGGCTAAATTTAGGGTTAGGGTTAGGGCTAAAGTTAGGGTTAGGGCTAGGGTTGGGGCTAAAATTGGGGTTAGGGTTGGGGCTAAAGTTAGGGTTAGGGCTAGGGTTAGGGTTGGGGCTTAAGTTAGGGCAAGGTTTGGGGCTAAAGTTAGGGCTAGGGTTGCGGCTAAAGTTAGGGTTAGAGTTGGGATTAGGGTTAGGGTTTGGATTAGGGTTGGTATTAGGGTTAGGGTTGGCATTAGGGTTACGTTTGGGATTAGGGTTAGGTTTGAGATTAGGGTTAAGGTTAGGGTTGGGATTAGGGTTACGGGTGTATTGGGATTAGGGTTAGGTTTGAGGTTAGGGTTGAGATTAGGATTAGGGGTGTGTTGGATTTAGGGTTTTGATTAGGGTTATGGTTAGGGTTGAGATAAGGGTTTTGGGGTTAGGGTTGTGATTATCGTTAGGGTCGTGATTAGGATTATGGATCGGGTTGGGATTAGGGTTAGGGGTGTGTTGGGGTTAGGGTTGGATTTAGAATTGGGGGGTTTCCACTGATTAGGTACATCAGGGGGTCTCCAAACACGACAGCCAATTTTGCTCTCAAAAAGTCAAATGGTGCTCCCTCCCTTCTGAGCTCTGCCGTGCGCCCAAACAGTGGTTTACCCCCTCATATGGGGCATCAGCGTACTCGGGATAAGTTGGACAACAACTTTTGCGGTCCAATTTCTCCTGATACCCTTGTGAAAATAAAAACTTGGGACCTAAAAAATCTTTTTTGTGGAAAAATTTTTTATTTTTATTTTCACAACTGCATTATAAACTTCTGTGAAGCAATTGGGCATTCAAAGTTCTCACAACACATCTACATAAGTTCCTTGTGGGGTCTAGTTTCCAAAATGGGGTCACTTGTGGGAGGTTTCTACTGTTTAGGTACATCAGGGGCTCTGCAAACGCAACATAAAGCCCGCAGACCATTCTATCAAAGTCTGCATTCCAAAACGGCGCTCCTTCCCTTCCGAGCTCTGCCGTGTGCCCAAACAGTGGTTTACCCCCACATATGGGGTAGCAGCATACTCAGGACAAATTGGACAACAACTTTTGGGGTCCAATTTCTCTTGTTACCCTTGTGAAAATAAAAACTTGGGGGCTAAAAAATCTTTTTTGTGGAAAAAAAAATATTTTTTATTTTCAGGACTCTGCATTATAAACTTCTGTGAAGCACTTGGGCATTCAAAGTTCTCATCACACATCTAGATAAGTTCCATGGGGGGTCTAGTTTCCAAAATGGGGTCACTTGTGGGGGGTTTCTACTGTTTAGGCACATCAGGGGCTCTCCAAACGCGACATGGCGTCCAATCTCAATTCCAGCCAATTCTACATTGAAAAAGTAAAACGGCCCTCCTTCTCTTCCAAGCTCTGCGGTGCGCCCAAACAGTGGTTTACCCCCACATATAGGGTATCGACTTACTCAGGAGAAATTGCACAACAACTATTGTGGTCTAATTTCTCCTGTTACCCTTGTGAAAATAAAAATTTGGGGGCAAAAAGATCATTTTTGTAGAAAAAAATGCGATTTTTTATTTTCACGGCTCTACGTTATAAACTTCTGTGAAGCACTTGGGGGTTCAAAGTGCTCACCACACATTGAGTAAAAGCTCAAAAACGCACAAAGAGGACTTAAAAATCCTCCAGAAAATTGACAAAAAATTCACAGAGAAAAAAGCAGAGATGGTTAACTGCTGAAGCCTCCAAACAAATGCACCAGCAGGGCGCATCGGACCTGATAAATGATGGCAACAACACAGGTGCAAAAAATACCGATGAAACAACCACTTTCAATCCAGTATTGGTTGTTTGGCATTAGTGCACAAAAAGATAAGCGATAATAGTCTGTATGTGGCATTGTTCACACAGGCAATGCAGAGCATCTGGTCTACAGCCTATTACTAACGCACATACAGGCGGGCCGCCCAGTGCTGCAAAATGCTCACCACACATCTAGATAAGTTCCTTAAGGGGTCTAGTTTCCAAAATGCTGTCACTTGTGGGGGGTTTCCACTGTTTAGGCACATCAGCGGCTCTCCAAACGCGACATGACGTCCAATCTCAATTCCAGCCAATTCTACATTGAAAAAGTAAAACGGCACTCCTTCTCTTCCAAGCTCTGCGGTGCGCCCAAACAGTGGTTTACCCCCACATATGCGGTATCGATGTACTCAGGAGAAATTGCACAACAACTTTTGTGGTCTAATTTCTCCTGTAACCCTTGTGAAAATAAGAATTTGTGGGCTAAAAGATCATTTTTGTGTAAACAAATGCGATTTTTTATTTTCACGGCTCTACGTTATAAACTTCTGTGAAGCACTTGGGGGTTCAAAGTGCTCACCACACATCTAGATAAGTTCCTTAAGGGGTCTAGTTTCCAAAATGGTGTCACTTGTGGGGGGTTTCCACTGTTTAGGCACATCAGGGGCTCTCTAAACGTGACATGGCATCCGATCTCAATTCCAGCCAATTCTACATTGAAAAAGTCAAACGGCGCTCCTTCACTTCCAAGCTCTGCTGTGCGCCCAAACAGTGGTTTACCCCCACATATGGGGTATCGGCGTATTTAGGAGAAATTGCACAACAAAATTTATGGTTAAATTTCTGTTTTTACTCTTGTGAAAATAAAAAAAAAATGGTTCTGACGTAAAATGTTTGCAAAAAAAAGTTAAATGTTCATTTTTTCCTTCCACATTGTTTCAGTTCCTGTGAAGCACGTAAAGGGTTAATAAACTTCTTGAAGGTGGTTTTGAGCACCTTGAGGGGTTCAGTTTTTAGAATGGTGTCACACTTGGTTATTTTCTATCATATAGACCCCTCAAAATGACTTCAAATGTGATGTGGTGCCTAAAAAAAAATGGTGTTGTAAAAATGAGAAATTGCTGGTCAACTTTAAACCCTTATAACTCCCTAACAAAAAAAAAATTTGTTTCCAAAATTGTGCTGATGTAAAGTAGACATGTGGGAAATGTTATTTATTAACTATTTTGTTGTGACATATCTCTCTGATTTAAGGGCATAAAAATACAAAGTTTGAAAATTGCAAAATTTTAAAAATTTTCACCATATTTCCATTTTTTTCATAAATAATCACAAGTAATATCGAAGAAATGTTACCACTAACATGAAGTACAATATGTCAAGAAAAAACAGTCTCAGAATCAGCGGGATCCGTTAAAGTACTCCAGAGTTATAACCTCATAAAGTGACAGTGGTCAGAATTGTAAAAATTGGCCCGGTCATTAAGTACCAAATTGGCTCTGTCACTAAAGGTACCTTCACACGAAACGACTTTGTAACGATATCGCTAGCGATCCGTGACGTTGCAGCGTCCTGGCTAGCGATATCGTTTAGTTTGACACGCAGCAGCGATCAGGATCCTGCTGTGATGTCGCTGGTCGCTGAATAAAGTTCAGAACTTTATTTGGTCGTCCGATCGCCGTGTATCGTTGTGTTTGACAGCAAAAGCAACGATACCAGCGATATTTTACACTGGTAACCAGGGTAAACATCCGGTTACTAAGCGCAGGGCCGCGCTTAGTAACCCGATGTTTACCCTGGTTACCAGTGTAAAATGTAAAAAAAACAAACAGTACATACTTACATTCGCATCCCCCGCCGTCTGCTTCCCACACTAACTGAGCGCCGCAAAGTGAAAGTGAAAGCACAGCACAGCGGTGACGTCACCGCTCTGCTGTTAGGGCCGGCGCTCAGTCAGTCAGTCAGTGCAGGAAGCGGACGCTGGGGGACGCGAATGTAAGTATGTACTGTTTGTTTTTTTTTACATTTTACGCTGGTAACCAGGGTAAACATCGGGTTACTAAGCGCGGCCCTGCGCTTAGTAACCCGATGTTTACCCTGGTTACCCGGGGACCTCGGCATCGTTGGTCGCTGGAGAGCTGTCTGTGTGACAGCTCTCCAGCGATCAAACAGCGACGCTGCAGCGATCGGCATCGTTGTCGCTATCGCTGCAGCGTCGTTTCGTGTGAAGGTACCTTAAGGGGTTATTTTACTCAGTGGGAGCTGGATAAGTCAGTGTATGCTACAAATTGTGATAGTCCTTATACCTAGCAAATACTGGGCTTTCACATGAGTGACCCTCATTCTATGTAAATGAAAGAGTCACAGGAGAGTCTTAGCTCTATACAGGAGACTGCCTCTTCATCCTCTAGTCATAGTCGCACTAGTATCAGGATGACAATATCCACAGCAGAATGAAAGTGGCATCTGTATAAGCTGAATAATATGTCCCATTTGATAACTATGAATTACGGATGGGAGAAACCCTATCTAACCTGCAAAGGTTGATATTCTCTGACAGTGAAAATCTAGCCAAATCAGATCTCATGCTTTGCACTGACGAGGGGCAGCACCCCGAAACACCATATCTATAAATTGAGATTCTGATTTGGCTTTTATCCTAAGTTATGTGACAAGGCTCTTTAAAGGGTCGTTAATGACTTGTAGGATTGCTACTTCCAATAGGTGGCACTAGAGTTCAAGTCCTCTTCCTGTCTGAAGAGACAATTTGCATATTTAATTTCAGAGAGAAGCATGCAGGGCGTTTAAGTCTTCTCATACTGGGATGCTATACTGGCATGTCACTCTCCACAAGGAAAGATAAGGAGGATATGTGAATAATCTGCACTGCTGGTATCCCATATAATAAATCCAAATCCAGACAGAAAGTACATGTGTTTTTTCTTTATTAAGTCAACATGTTTGGAAGTACTACAAACTTCTTTACGAGTACAAGAAAAGCATAGCTCACACCATAGCAGCTGGATGTGTGAGTGATTGAAATGTTGTATATACACAACTACATTAGGTTATTATAACCTCATTTAAGCACCTTTATATCCCTTGGATAAACCCTATTGGGCTGTCTTTTTCCTCCTAGTGTTACTCCCCACAAGGGGAAACTTTACCCTTTAGATCTTAGCAAATAGTGGTAATTCACTGCTCCCCCTAGTGGCCAATTAAGTGGATCAAAGAATGTGCAAATTAAATGAACTGGTCCTCTTGTTCAACTTAAAGCTTGAAGAGCATTGTAGAAAATGTATAATATTTAATGCCTTTCTCTTCTGAAATGAAAGCTACCCTTTACTAATCAAATGAGCTCCCCAACTGCTTTACGCACATACAGATGTAGCAGAGCTTACTTTATCACTGAATTTTTGTTTGTGCACTGTGATGTCTTGAGCTATTTTTTTTTTGGGGGGGGGGGGGCAGAGGTTCTGCTTTGCTGTTCATTCTAGCATTGGCATCTGACTTCTCAGAAAAAAATGTATATGTCATCAAAAAAGAGAGAACTGGAGGTATTTTAGTATTTCCAATAAAACTGCCATATATAAATGCAGGGGGTGCAGGTTTCAGTTATACACCAATATGAGCAATGCAATATGCTGCTAAACATATTGAGGATGGCATAGGATGAGGAGGGATTTTCTGAGCCCAGGAATATATAGCTTTCTGTTATGTGATTTAGTAACTTCATTGCAAAAGCAGGGAGCCATCTATGAATGATGTATACTGGCTGCAGATGGGTGCTGCACCTCCACCCCTATTCATTTCTATAGGGCTGTATCTACAGTACAGTAGTTGCATCCACTATACAGTTAACAGAGCTGTGTAATTCTGCTCTGCAACTGAACACTTCTCACTCCGCTCCTTTCCGACTCCAGATTTGGCAATCAGACTAGGGCCACGTTCACACCTTCAGGATTTGGTCAGTATTTTACATCAGTATCTGTAAGCCAAAACCATGAGTGGAACAATCAGAGGAAAAGTATAATAGAAACACGTCACCACTTCTGTATTTATCACCCACTAATAGTTTTGGCTTACAAATACTGCTGTAAAATACTGACCAAATACTGAACATGTGAACGTGGCCTAATTCCCTGGATCAATGTCCAATCACATCTTATTAAATGGGTAAAATTATAAAGTGCTTGTGAAAACAAGTAACTTTACAATTTACTTGTTATTAAAAATCCTCTCCTTTCTCAACGATGGAGAAACTTTGAGTTCTATATTGTACTGCTCATTGCCTGGGTTACCAACCACCGCTTCAAGTCATCAGAGGAGACTGGTCTCCTAATCAAGGTGCACAGCACTTACAAGCTCTTCGCTTTGTATAGAGCTTGTACTGATGGGCTAAGCTGAACTGTCAATTATTCACGGGTGCATCAACCCCCAAAGCCAGGATGCCGCTCCTAACATGAAGAGACAGCCCCCTTAAGGAGCGGGGTCCAGACAATTATTTAAACAAGGGCCCCAAATACTGTCATTGACCATGGGCCCTACAGTTTGTGTCCACCTCTTACAGACTTTGGCTGCTGATTCTGTTAGCATACATTTAATGAAACTTTCTGGATTTTTGAAGACATTTAAGTGGGGAAAAAAAAGACAAAATAACAATTTATATTGGTTGAATTTTTAATGAAATTCCATCAATTTAGGTAGTAAAGTATATTGGCAAAGTACCTTGCTGCGGCAGTATTATCACTATGACATATATTACCCGAACAGGCACAATACACAGAGCGTTTTCACATCGCAAATAACTTTTGGGATTTCTTATCCTTTATTCTATGTTCAGGCTGTCTACTTGGATGTGACTTGCAAGAACTGAACCATGAGGTGCTGGTAAAGGTGACAACTACTGGTCTGAAAATCAGAAATGAGCTCAGAGCTGTTGTCATTTCTTCCCCCCTTGCTTCTGTGGATAGGAGAGGGACCATAGCTGGGGAATAATAAAGCCCCCTCATACACATTAGATAAAGTAATCTGTACCTTCAGGATCGGCTGACGATTTAGCGACTAACCATTGTTGTCAGTGAACAGAAGGATCCCATGCGTTGAATTTCAGTGGCTGTTCCCTACAGATAAGTCTGGCAGCGTCTCTCATAGGGAACGCTGGATCACTTGGCAGAGCGTTCCTGTCTATGGAAAGCTATGTGTCAGCCATCGTTTGGTCAACAGCTTTCTAAGGGAGCCCATTTCTACCTGCAGATTGGAAAACAACTTTTGTCACAGACACAAAGAGGGGCCCATATATTGGTCTTGCACAGGTGCCCTCTTCTGTCTGTGTCCGCCACTAAATCTGATGATACAAATCTTGTAAAATCAGCAGCCCCCACCATCGTCCATTTCAAGAGCATTGCTCCTAATCAGGGCTCTCACTTTCCTGACCTGTGTGCTTGTCACCTCTATGTGTAAATATAGTGATAAGTGTACACTCCAGATCAAACCACTGAATGTGTCACAGTAGAACTATAAAGCTCAGCATAAGTTCTGCTAATGCTATAGCTCTGCTTCTGACAAGAAATATCACTGAACCAGGAATGGCCACCCACCACCCCCAGATACCAGGCTAAACCATGAGCTATTCAAGAGACAACTTGAGAATACCCCTTGAATGAAAGTACAGATAGGGGGAAGATTTATTAAGTTACTTTCACCACTTTTCTGCAAATTTTGGAGCCTTTTTACGCCAATCCCAACAATTTTCAAACGATGGTGTGGAGTTTAGTATCTGGTGATCCCATCAGCCACTGGACAGATTATTACCATGTATTCATGACAAATTTATACTGCTCACCTATGTCTGCTCGTAGAGGCCAGATGATTAGTGCCACAATGACTTGAAGGTTTGCTCGGACAGTTGTGGGAGGCTCTGTATGTGATCAATGTCCTATGGAAATTCGAAGGCGAGGTGTCAGTCCTGCATGTACACTAGGGTGTTTAATTTTTCCGAAGTTAAGATTTTCATATGACTTTGCTTGAATCCTTGGTCTAAGTCATCTAAAAGATCCATGTAAAAATTTTTAGCGAAATCAATTAATATTTAGAGGTTGCACACTTTGATCACTTTTATCTGAAAGTACCGAAATTCATGAAAATGTATCATCGACATCACACTAATGTGTATTTTGTGTTTCTATTATGTTTTGTGGGTAGTTTAACTGAAAAAGAGTACTAGAAAGGGAATTTGGTTACTTGAAAAGGTGCCTGGTGGTGAATTTTTGGGAGCTCAACTCCCTTCCAAGGAACACTTGCTTTTAGTTTTTATTTACCATCACAAGGAAATGAAAGAAACACTCTTGTGTGCTGCTAAATCCACACGTATTAAACTAAAGGAAGTGTGGAAGAAAGCAAGTATCCCTGTCATGACAGAGGAGAATATCCGAACTCGTATACAGAAGTTATACAAGGAATATCAACATCTGGGTAAAGAGAAATCAAGAAACATTGACAAAGTAAATATGAAGCGGCAGATTTGGAAAGGTGATCTTGTTGAGCTATTTGATATTGCCAGGCAAAATGTGATCTCCATGAATAGCGTACTAGAAGACGATAAAGCATTCCTTATTTCACAAAGAGAGGATTATATGAGTTTATCAATGAGTGGTGTAGATAAGGTTCTTGCCTCACAAATTAAAAAGAAGAAAATAAATGCAGAAAAAAAGGAGGCATACAAGGAGAAACATTATAAAGAAATCGCCAAAATGAACAGTGGAACACTCAGTCTCATCTCCATCATCATCAATTCACGAAGAGGACAAGTTTTCTGCACCACCAGTGAAAAAATCTTGTGCAGGTCATAGATTAAAACCTCTTGATCACACAC
The DNA here is from genome assembly GCF_051348905.1 of Ranitomeya variabilis. Classification (NCBI taxonomy): domain Eukaryota; kingdom Metazoa; phylum Chordata; class Amphibia; order Anura; family Dendrobatidae; genus Ranitomeya; species Ranitomeya variabilis. The sequence goes on from NC_135233.1 coordinate 478,212,129, forward strand.
TCACGGCTACATGGGATCGAGAACAACTCTCCTTTCGACAAGCAAGTACTTCATTTATTGCAACTGCAAAAAGCATTGGTCACGATGTTTCATGCATTTCCATGTCTCCATCTACCGTTTTCCGAGCTCGAGCGATTAACAGAAGACAAATGGCTGAGAACATGGAAAAGTCACTGTTTGAAAATCCTCCTCATTTAATCTTACATTGGGATAGTGAATTGTTGCCTGAGGGAGTGTCAAAACTCTAGAAGATAGAGCTGCTGTTCTTGAAACTGGAAAAGATTTTGAGCATTTGCTTGGCGTACCTGTTGCCCAGAAAGGTACTGGTGACCTAATGGCTGAAGTTGTTATTCAGGAGGTGAACCGATTCGCGCTACGTGACCTTATCATTGGTATATCTTTCGATACAACTGCATCTAATACAGGAATGATCCAAGGAGCATGTATCAGAATTGAAACTGAATTTGGGAGACCATTGTTGTGGTTGGCTTGCCGCCACCACACCCACGAATTAATCTTGAAAGGAGTGTTTGGTAACTGTTGTAACATCCCATCAAGTTGTCCTGACATCCAGATTTTCCGAAAGTTCCAAAATCAGTTGAATTCAGTTGATAAGAAGTCCTATTTCACGATGTTAGATGAAGAAAATCCCATTCAAGGTTTTCTAGAAGAACAACGTGTGAAAATAGTGGACTACCTAAACAATGTCTTGCAAGATGGCAGTCATCCAAGAGAAGATTACAAAGAGCTATTAGAACTATCATTTCTATATCTTGGAGGCTGGGATGAAAACTATTTCGAATTTAGGGTTCCAGGGGCTCTGACTGAAGCAAGGTGGATGGCAAAGGCCATATATGTACTCAAAATTGTGCTATTCACTAAACAATTGCATATTTCTAATACCGAATTGAAAGGAATATGAAAAGTTGTGCGCTTTGTCTTTCTAATATATGTCCGCTTTTGACACGAGGCAGTTGTAAGTCGATGGGCTCCAAAGAATGATTTGGAGATGCTACAGCTTTTGCAATATTATCCAGATAAACATGTCAGAGAAAGTGCCCTCACAGTGGCTAAGAGTCACATTTGGTATCCATCAGAAACTAACATAGGATTGGCATTTTTGGATGAACGTATCAGTCAGGCTGAGAAGGATAAGATGTTTGAAAATGTAAGAATGAAACCTGCAAGGAAAAAGGAGCTGAAACAGTTGGAAGGTAAAAAACTAGTTTTTGAAGGAAAAGACCTCAGCGATTTTGTTACAAGTAAAACAAAGACAATTCTTTGAATTGAATTTTGGGATCCACGATGTAGAAGAATATTGCAGTGATACACTAAGAAGCTCCATCAATGCTCTTAAGGTGGTGAATGACACCATAGAAAGGGGCATTGCTCTGATAAAGAAGTTTAATAATTCAATCAGAGATGAACAACCGAAAAAGTTCTTGTTAAGAATTGTCGAGTATCATAGAAAAGCCGTCACCAAGCGAACAAAAGAAGGAGTTGAATCTTTCATAGCACATTAGTGTAAATCATTTAATACGTATGATACTGCCTATCAATGTTACTGTTTGTCACTATTATTCTAAGTTTTTAATTGTTTGAATTTCTAATAAAAAATACTTAACATTGAAAATCTGTTTTTTTTGAGTGCTTTTATTAAACTGATAAAAGTGTGCAACCTCTAAACATAGTTCGATCATCTTGAAAATTGGCATATATACTTTTTACATTAGTGAGACTCAGGCGTAAGCAAAGTCTGCAAAACTTTGACATTTTAATTTTTACCATACAAAATGAAACACCCTAATGTACACACATCATTCCGCTTCTCATTTCTGTTCACATTTTTATTACCATTTTAAATCTGCTTAAAGTTTTCTTGATTTCTACATATTTCTTTAATTCTCAGCATCCTCCTGAGCTGCTTTTTTTTTAACATCCTTACATCTTGGCAGGCGCTGGATGCCTATAAAATCAGTGCTAATCTCCCAGCTTGGCACGCTCTGCGATTTGTTTGATTACAGAACTGGTGGCGTAGGTTTTTTTTTTTCTTGACGAGCTGAAATAGATAATTACAACCATAAATTATAGTTGCATGGCAGCCTGTGTCCTCGACATGCTAATCGGTTATTGCTTTTTCACATGTACTGGAGACACTTACACACACACACACACAACCATTATAATCTATGGGGCTGCGCATAGTTACGTTTGTTCATATGGTCAGTGTGACTTACACGTGGACATATCCATTTTTTTCCAGCAACGCAAACGTAAATACATCCTACACACGTGCACACAAATGACATACAGTGGGTCCTCCATGTGACACGTACCGGAATAGAAATGACAGATGTTTAGGTGTTAGATGTATAGATAGATGTCCGTGAGATATACAATTAGTGCCGTGAATGTGTAGTTTACTGAACATGTAATAACCAGCAATGACAAAGTAGAAAGCTGTGGGCTGATATTAATAGGCTGGGAAGGTCCATGGATACTGGCCCCTTCCCAGCCTAATAAGACCAGCCCTCAGCCGCCCCCAGAAGTGGTGCATCCATTAGATGTGCTAATCCTGGAGCCTAGACTCGGCTCTTCCCGATTGCCCCCTGTGGTGGCAGTTGGGGTAATGGGATTGTGGGCTTGATGTCAGCAGCTTGCTGACATCAAGTCCCCTTGTCTGTGAGTCACCTCCCATTACTAACCCTATAGTCAAAACAAATAAACACACCCACACACAGAAAAGTTTTTTATTTTTAAAATTCACTCCCAGCCAATTTGTCTCTTTCACCCATTTATAAAAAAAAAATTCACACTGGTAAGTCGTAATCCACATAAAGGTCCAACGATGATCCCCGTCTTATTCGCCCGGCGTAAGGAGCCCTGTTCAGAGAACGAAGCTCCATAGATTGGAGCAGCAGTCACTGCCGTTTCTCACATTGCGCTCCGCGAGAACAAAGCTGCTGTGATGAGCGGTGACGTCATTAAGGTTACCGCAGTTCACAGCTGTCGGGTCTCATGCTGTGCAGTGAGAGAACCGGAATGATGAGAAGTGACGTCACCGCTCATCATTCCGGCTCTCACTCTGCCCTCTGTGATGATGCACATGGATGGCACACACAGACACGGATAGCACCGGTACTGGAAATATCAAGCCGTGTGAAAGAGGCCTAACATATACAGAGAGGTTTGGGGCTGAGAATAGAATACTTGGCCTATTCTCTCGATTTTCCAGTCCCGATTTGATCCCTGACTTCCTTTTTGTCCCTGTGTCTCGTAGGTAGATGTCAGTATCATCCTCTCTATGTGATCCTTTTGCACTACTATAGGAATAGGTTTAATACTACCTGTAGATTCGACCCTCTGCCTATCTATACGCATTTCTTATGACTGCTTTATAAGACTTGCAGCAGTGATATCTATCTGCAATTTTTGTTTTAAGACATTTCATATAAAAAAGCAATCATTCTGCTTTTTATACCCCAGTATTGTTTTATATGGGAGCTTGCTGCACTTCATTCTATCACTTTCTGGTGCTGACCTCCAAGTACAAATGGAGTCGATTGAACTTGACTTATTGTTAGTCCTCACGAGGTCTATTCCCATAGGACTCTGTAGGTTTTGCTTTATAGCAAGTCTTAAAATTAGATTTGTCTCCACTGTCAACTTCCTTCAGATCCCAAATAATACAGAACTGATTTTTATCATCCAAAAAGAGCGGCTGGAAAATGCAAAGTCCTGTGTTATGCCGTATGTATAAAATATAATACTTATCACACACTGGGTCTATAAGCAAATAATGCAAAATAGATGTAATTTATACGGAAGGAACAGATGCAGGGATTTCTAATGTTTGCTCATACCACAGCCTATATCTTAGGAGCACACAATAGTGGTGATCCATAAAGCAGCATCACAATAATTGGATAATTGGACAGTAGTGACAGAACAAAGCTGCTGTACATGGCATATGGATCCCAAATATTGAATTTCTTTATTGCGCCATCTGGTGTTCGAGTGTATTGTTACAGTTCATTAAATAGCACGTGAAAACATATTGGTAAGTAAGGTATGCAGTAGGTACGCCTCACCGAACCTCTGTGCCACACATACAGGGTGCCATATGCCACGTCAAAAAGAAACATGCATCATCTGATTACAGACCAAATGGCCAGAGGTTTCATGAAGATTTGAATGAGAAGGTGTGAGTCTTAGGGAATATCTGAGGAGGGTTTTCTTCTTAATTTTAATTTTTTCTCTTATATGTTGGCTTTTATTGTTTACAGATTCACATCTATTTTCTAAGTATACTGCTTTCTAGTTACTTTTCATGTCAAGGGCCCCGATTCATTAATTAAGGCAGGTACTTCATACGCCAGTCTTAATAGGGGGTTTGCAGAAATAACGTGGGCTTAATTCCTTAAGTGGTGCACACTTCTTAATGAATTTGGCACATCTCATTACTGGCCTTGCCTCACCAGAAATGTGACTTCACTCAGAGACAGGAGTAACATTTCTGGCAAAGAAACGCCGCCACTTTCAGTGAATTTGACGGGCAGGCATAGTTATGCCCCATCCCTCCAGCATTTTGGCGGAGCTGATGAAACTGCACTGAAAATGGCAAAGTCACTAAATTTTGGCGCAACTCTGTGTTGCCCCCCCAAATAGCGACTTTTTAAATTGTAAACATTTTGATGAATCAGGGCAAAGGACTTTAGGGTCTATTACTAGGATTGAGCGGACTGTTCATGGTCGGGTTCAACCAAACTATAGTCCAAAGTTGTGTTCGCATATCAGAACTTCTTTCTGTCTCTCTCTCTCTCGTCACTAGATTCCTGCTGCCCGAACCACTGGCAGCATGAATCAGTGCCTGGTTACACAATTGTTTCCAGGTATTTTTTACTTTGAAATGTGGCCGCGTTTCAGAGAAAACATACTATAACAACCCTGCCGGCATCACTGCATGGCCTTCCATTCCCCACCTGCCTGTTACATCAACTCACTCACTCAGAGCCATGCTGTGAGATCTGTCTGCTGCCGGCTCCATGCCATGTGCTCCATGGCCGCTTACTCTGTGTACACTTCCTGGCTGTGTTCATAGGGAGCGGCGCCAGCAACTCCGGATTCTTATTGAGACTGTGTGCACCTCACTAAGGTGTCCCTGGCCAATAGCCTAGAGGCCTCTGATACTTAAGGCATCCTCACCCATTGGAGGATGCCTGAGCAAACTATTTCCCTCAGTTAGCATTTGCTACTGAGCTGCCAGGTCGTGTCTGTTTCCTGTCTCTGAGGGCTGCAATACGCAGTCCTTTATCTGTGTACGCCACCCAGTGGGGCAATGTACCCTGGTCTGAATTTGTGTTCTGTTACTTCTGTGTCTGAACTCTGGTCTATGTCCGTTCCTGTTCCTTCTTGGTTTGTTTATCATTCTCACTCAGCTGTGTTTATCTCTGCGTTGCCTCTCTGCTCCGCTTGCCACCATCAGTGGCTCTGCATCTCTCTGTTCTGTTCACCACTACCCGTGGCTCAGTGCTTCTCTGCTCAGTTTTGCCACAACCTGTGATTCTGTGCCTCTCAGCTTTGCTCGCCACAACCTGTGGCTCTGCACCCTGTGGCTCTTGGCTTTACCTCCTGCGGTTCTGGCTCTTGGCGTTGCCTCCTGCGGTTCGCTCTTGGCTCTGCCTCCAGCGTCTCCGCTCTTGGCTCCGCCTCCAGCGTCTCCGCTCTTGGCTCCGCCTCCTGATACTCCGCTCTTGGCTCCGCCTCCTGAGACTCCACTCTTGACTCCGCCTCCAGCATCTCCGCTCTTAGCTCCGCCTCCTCCTCTGCCTACTCCTTCTCTGCTCTTATCTCAGCCTTCGCCTTCTCTGCTCTTAGCTCTGACTTTTCCTTCTCTGCTCTTAGCTCTGCCTTCTCCTTCTCTGCTCTTAGCTCCGTCTTTTCCTTCTCTGCTCTTAGCTCCACCTCCTGCTCTTACGCCGCTTCCTGTGGTTCTGCTTTGCATCCGCTCTTGCTCTATCTCTGTTCAGCAACTTGCCGTACAGGTACCTGTTTCTTTATATTCACCAGTCTGAACAGGTTCTTACCTGTTTCCATACATCCACCTGTATACCAGTTCCTACCAGAGTATCAGCCCTGTCCACCTTTCTGCCAGAGTGCCAGCCGTGCCCGCCTATCTGCCAGAGTGCCAGCTGTGCCCGTCTGCCTGCCTGTATCTCCGTCAAGCCAGTCTGCCCGTCAGGGCCTCTGCCGTACCCGTCCGTCAGCCAGTGTCACAGCAGTGCCTGCCTGCTTGTGTCTTGTTCCCCGGTGGGATCAGCATCCACAGTCAGACTCCACCCTGGAGTGGTACCTGGTAGCTTCCTATTGCACAAGTCTGACCTCACCATCAGAGGCTCCAGCAAACACCTAGGAAGCTACTTAGTTACGCCCCTTCCAGGGAAGTTTGGTCTGTGGTCCAGTGGGGCCACACCCCCAGACGTCCGCACCAACCAGTCTCGGCGCAAGCGTTACAGATTGCTCAGGCCATGGTCCCCACTGAGTCCCATGAGCCGTCACTCTCGGAGCAAGATTAATTTTTTTCTAGCCAGTATTGGCCCCCTAAAGATTTTTATACCCGATTGGAAGACCTGCCTACACCTACTCCAGGTGGTCAACTCATAATCTCTGAAGAGTTGTATTATCACCTTGCTTATAAAGAACTCCTTCCGAAGCCTCTGCCAAGATTCTATGGGGATCCAGAGGAGTGCATGGAGTTCCTGATGCGTAGTTTGATGTATATTGAATCGAATGCTTCTGAATTTCCCTCCGATCGGTACAAGGTGGGATTCCTGATGTCCTACCTAGCAGGAGATGCATTGAGTTGGATTAACTCTCTCTGGGAAGCAAGGGATCCTATCCTCTCAAACCTTGAGGCCTTCCTGATGGCCATCTTGAAAAGCCTTCAAAGCGCCTAACCCAGCTCCTCCTGCAAAGTCTTCCCTCACTAGATCCCAGAGGCGGTCCAGACGAGCGAATCCCCCGAAGAAACCGCCACGTCAGACCAGGTCCGTCCAAAACCCGCCTGTTCCTCTACCTGTCCTAGCAGCTACCCAAGCAAAACCGAAGAAGGCTGATAAAAGTGGGCTGACAAAGCAGCAGCCCGAATCCAGCCGCAAGAAGGGAACGCTGTATCGCTGCGGTTGCAAGGAACATCCAGACGGTCTCTGCCTTGTAGATCTAAAACTCCAAATCCCTGGGCCAGCAGGAGAGGCTGCCCTAGGTGAGAGTACTTCCTCTCCATCAAAATCAAAGACTGTGTCTCTGTTTTCCGGGAGCTTTGGCATGGTAAAGTCGCCAGCCATTCGGAGTCGGTGTGTGGTCTCCGTCATACAGCTCCAGAACCCGGTGAGGGCATTGTCTGAAGTTGGTCAAGCCCTACTCAAGAGCAGTCTAGTCCTTCAAGGACAACTACAGCTCCAGGTTGAAGTCGTATACTCAAAGAAGTTTGTCTTCCATATGCTGTCTGTTATGCCCATCGGTCATTCTGAGCCTAGGACTCTACCATCCGCTCTGGTCAAGAGTTCCTGCAAAATGCTTCATGTGAATTTACCCAGTCATGAGAGGTGTCTGGTTCCCATGCGTCAAAGACAGTCAACTGTGTTGTCTTCTTCTGCTGATCTGCTAGTCGTTGAGTCAAGGAGTGCTGATGTCACCAAAGATGGGGAAGCGGTGACAATCTCTCCTCACAAGTGTAATGACTATACCTGTAACCTGCTCATGGAAACATCCCCGCCTTTTTGGATGTTTTCTTCTGGATAATGGGCAGAAGATGGTTCCTATGTGGGTACCTTCATCGTCCATATGGTTGGTTGGTGAAGATTCCAAAACAGAAGTTTTTTCCTCTCAGTTTTTTCCTGATCCGGTGGAGTTGTTCTCCACCCTCAGCTCCAATGATTCTTCCTGTGTTCAGTACTCTAGAACATCTCTGCTACCTGAAAGTTTGTCTCTGGATATCGGGCAGATGATGTATCCTGTGAGTGTTCCTTCGGGTTCCATGTGGCCGGCTGGTGAAGATATCAAGTCAGTAGCATCTAAGTTCCTGCTTCTTATCTACCCAGAGGAAATGGTCCAGTCCATTGTGGAAGCTAACCCCATTGGGTACAAAGAGACTTTGCTATCTGAGATTTCTGATGAAGCTAACCAGTTGAGCACAAAGAGACTTTGTTTTCTGAGATTCCTAGTGACCCGTTTGCCTTATCCTACCTTGAAGATGTTATGATGACTTGGACTGTGAGTGGTCCCTTTATTCTTCTACAGATCATTCTGGAGGGTTTGAAGAAAAGGGGGCGTAAAGGAGGGGATACTGTAACAACCCTGCCAGCATCACTGCATGACCTTCCATTCCCCACCTGCCTGGCCAGATGCCATTAAAAAATAGTACTTAGGTAAACAGGCGGTGTAGCTTGCTTCATGGGTGGGGTACGCTGCTGAGTAGCACTAAATTCTACTAGGCCCAAAAGGATTTCCCGGGCTACACTGTGTTCCAAATTATTATGCAAATAATATTTCCTCATATTTTCTCTAAATTACCTATCTGAATTGCAGTCATTGTTATTTTCCAGTCATCTACTATTCTAGTATAATTGCAATGTCTTGGAACAAACTGCCTATGAAAACAGTATCTTTCTAAAAAAAATAAACACTCAAAATGCATGCTCCAAATTATTATGCACAGCAAGAGTTTTCAACCTTTTTTTATTATTTTGAACAAAAAAAAAAAAGGTGAAAACGCTGCAGAGCCGCACAAAAAGAAGTGACATGCTCTTTCTTTTGATCCGCAGCATTTTTCATGCGGAATTTTCCTCACCATTAGCACAGCATTTTTTTTTCCTATTGATTTACATTGTACTGTAAATCACTTTGTGGATCTGCAGCGTTTCTGCGTGGAAAATAACGCTGCGGATCCTCACTAAATCCGCATCGTGTGCACATAGCCTTATAACTTCCTAGAAAAAAAAATGTTGTTTCCAAAATTGTGCTGATGTAAAGTAGACATGTGGGTAATGTTATTTATTAACTATTTTGTGTCACATAACTCTGGTTTAACAGAAGAAAAATTCAAAATTTGAAAATTGCAAAATTTTCGCCAAACTTCAGTTTTTTTCACAAAGAAATGCAAAAATTATCGATGTAACTTTACCACTAGAATGAAGCTCAATATGTCATGAAAAAAACAATCTCAGGATCGCTAGGATCCGTTGAAGCGTTCTTGAGTTATTACGTCAGAAAGGGACACTGGTCAGAATTGCAAAAAATGACAAAAACAAACACAACTGATGAATTAGGCCCATAGTTTGAAAATCCATCTGGAGGCAGTGGAGAGAGTACTGACTAGTTTGATGATGCCTTCCCCTCACCTTGCTTCAGTTAATTGACAGGTCTCTCCCATAATTGATAGAGATTGTCCTGTCAGTCAGGGACAACTAGAACCAAGCTGTGGGTGTCGCTGGACTAGTCAAGTCTCTCCCTACAGTCCCCAGCCAGCTCGTCATACTATATTTTTTCTGAAAAGCTGCAGCGCTTCAGAGTAAAACATACCTGACTGCAGTCGTGCAGCCAGTGACTGATTTGTGATGCCCATGGGTGCAAGGATCTAGTGACGGGTTTCTTTTATTAGCTTCTGATCCATATCTCGTTCAGTTTTCCCATGCCTTATTATAATAGAAAGACAGGCTAATTCTCATGAATGCAAATGTCTGCCTAAATAGAGTCTTAAAAAGTGGACCTTCCATAAAGGAGGATCCAGTCCATGCACTGTTGTCATCCCACATTACATACAGGGAGCAGGAGATAGAATTTAGCTGCACATACCCCATAGTGCGGCTGCATACGCTTCCTACATGCTGCTCATACCCTTCTATATGCTAGAAGTTCTAAGCACAAATCTTGGCACTTCATATAATGGTTTCCGGTATTTTTCCTATTGCTGATTAGATTGCAGAATAATGTGGCAATTCTAATCTCATTTGTAACCTGCAGGAGTTGATCAGGTGTCCTTCAGCAGAGCTAGTTACTATTTTTATTTCTCTCTACTTTGTGGAAATTGGAATATAAGGAGGTTTGGTCATCAGGAGTGATTGATTAGTGAGTGATCTGCCCACAGCAATCAGTGCAAAGTGATCAAATCTTTATTCACATACCAGTTGTTTGCAGCGGATATGTTTGTGTACCTGTACAGCTGCAATCAAAACTCACAAGAAAATGTAAAAACTTTCTGCAATTTGCAATGAAAGAATAAAATTTGAAATAGCATTTAATATAACAAGTGGTGTCTCCAAATTCAACATTAAATGTCACTTTTACTAATGACTGCAGTCTCAGAATTATTCAACCCCTTCTTGATAAGCGTCTTTAGTACATAAGCTGGCCATGTACATATGGTAGCTGACAGCCAAGCACTCATTTGGCTGTCGGCTATCTCTCCCGACTCCCCCATGCACATGAATGTTTGGCTCAGCCAAGCGCTCATATGCTTTCAAAGGGAAAAGCCGAGAAAGCTGCTAAACTTCTCTGGATAACAAAAAGGACAGGCATTAAAATTCCAAGTGCTTGACCCTCCTTTCCCCTGACATTATCTGTCAGCTTAGAGTTGGGAAGCCCCCATAGACTTAAGACTGTTGGCATTCCCTGATGATATCGACTGGATCTGCTGATTTTAGTCTAATGTCTATGGGAGGCCTTTAGTAGAGCCCCTTTGGCTGTTATAACCAGTTTATAACTTGATGCACAGCCAGAGACCAAAGAACACAGACAACAATTGTTGCCTTCCTGAAGAATCTTAGCTCTTTCCTCACGATCATTAGTTACCAATTCATCCAGAGAACACACAGAAGGAAAAAGATATATAAAGATACAAAGGCATTGAATGTTCCTAGAAATACAAATGGAAACAACTTCAAAGTTAAAGGAACAATGGCTACCCTACCTAGACATGGCAGTAATGGGAGGCTATCGCCAGCTGCCGCCAGAATCTTGAGAAGTCATGGGGTCAAAAACCACAAGTGATTGCACTGAAGTCTCAGTTTTCACAGAAAGGAGTATTCTAATTACTGAATGTCTCTATGCCTGAACTGCTTGACATACAGCTCTACTGACCCAAAAGCACAAGTCTGCAGTATGCTCAAAACCATATAAATAAGCTACAGACGTTTCGGGATTCTGTTGTGTGGAACAATTAAATCCAAAACTGTAATGCCTTTTTGCATCTGGATGAGTGGTATGTCTTGAGGAGGAAGAATTAAATATACACTGGAAAGAGCATCAAGCCTACAGTGAAGCATGGTGGTGGCTTGCTGATGTCTACAGCAAAGCATGGTCGTGGTTTTCTGATGCCTATGGTGAAGCATGGTGGTGGCTTGCTGATGCCTATGGTGAAGCATGGTGGTGGCTTGGTGATAGCTACAGGGAAGCATGGTGGTGGCTTGGTGATTCCTAAAGTGCAGCATGCTGGTGGTTCAGTGATGCCTACATCGAAGTGTGATAGTGGCTCACTGATGCCTACAGTGAATGAAGCATGTTGGTGGCTTGGTGATGCCTACAGTGAAGCATGATGATGCCTCGGTGAAACGTAGAGTGAAGTGTGGTATGTGCTTCATGATGCCTACAGTGAAGCATGGTGGTGGCTTGTTAATGCCTATAGTGAGGCGTGGTGGTGGCACAGTGTTGCTCTGTGGCTGCTTTGCTTATTCTGGCATAGTGTCGGGTTCAATCAAGTATCAGGAAATACTAGAAGAAAGCATCCTGCCTTGTGTAAGAAGCTGGGTCATTATTGGATCAGCCAACAGGACAGTGATCCCAAGCTTACTTGAAAGTCCACCAAGTCTTGGTTTTAGAAGAAGTCATGGATTTATTGGATTGGCTGTCACAATTGCTTGACTTGTACCCCACAGAAAATCTTTGGTGGGAGCTGTAGAAGGCGATTGCAGCACACAATACTATTGAATTGGATACCATTGCCCATGAGGAATGGATTAAGCTTCCTCAGTAATGCTGCCAGAAGCTGATATATTAGGGTATGTTTCCACAGTCAGGATTGGCTCAGTAGTTGCTCAGTTGCATCTGAGGTCGCTGGCAGGTCACCTGTGTTTTTGATGTTTTTTTACATGCGGTTTTAATGCGTTTTTTCTCAAGTGTTTTTTCATTACATGCGCTTTTTTGTCACTTGCAATAAATCTTATTGAAAGTTGGCTTCTGGGAAGGGAAAGTGATTTCCTGTTTGCAGATAGGGTACGTGCACACAGTCAGTAAACGCTGCAGGTTGGACGCTGCGTACATCTGCAGCATCCAACCTGCAGCGACCAGATGTTACAGCATAGTGGATGGGATTTCAAGAAATCCCATGTCCACTATGCGTTCAAAGACGCAGGCGGTAGACCTGCATAAATGGACATGTGGTGCGTCTTTCCTGACCGCAGCATGTCTATTTACGATACGGAGACACTCAGTCCCCGCAGCGTAAATTTCCCATAGACTAATAATTAAATGCGGTTTTACTGCATGTAATGATAATCGCATGCGTAATAACTGCGAGAACGCAGCTTACTACGCATGTGTACTAATTTACATATGTTGAATCTTGTGTCACATCCGGAAGTACGTGACGGGCCAGTGTCACACTTGCGAGTGTGATGCAAGAAACTCGCATGAGTGTCTCACATCAACATTTGGCACTGTCGCCGGCATGCAGACTCCGGTCCCGAGTGTCGGGTGTTGATGCGAGAGACTCGTGCAAGTTTCTCACATCACATTTGCAAGTGTGACATCGGCCACACAGGAATATGTAATGTCTTTTTTTTTTACTAAATAAATAATAGAAAAAAATAAATAAATTTGTGTGCTCCCGGGCAATTTTGAAAACCAGCAGAGGGAAAGCCAGCAACTGGGGGCCGATATTTATAGCCTGGGAATGGGGTAATATCCACGGAGCTTCCCAGGCTATTAATATCAGCTCACAGCTGTATACTTAGCCTTTACTGGCTATTAAAATGGGGGACCACCCCAAAAAATGAAGTAGGGTCCCCCTATAATTAATAACCAGCAAAGACTAGGCAGACAGCTGCGAGCTGATATTATTAGCCTAGGAAGGGGCCATGGATATTGCCCCCCAACTATAAACACCAGCTCACTGCCGCCCCAGAAATGGTGCATTTCTAACATGCGCCAATTCCAGCACTTAGCCTCACTCTTCCCACTTGCCCTGTAGCGGTGGCAAGTGAGGTAATAGTTTTGGGGTTAATGTCACCTTTGTATTGTAATGTGACATTAACCCCTTTCTGACATCGGACGTACTATCCCGTCGAGGTGGGCCCGTATGACCACCGACGGGATAGTACGTCCAGCGCGCTCGGCCGCGCTCACGACACATTAACCCCTGGCATACTGCGATCAAACATGATCGCAGTGTTCCGGCAGTACAGGGAAGCATCGCGCAGGGAGGGGGCTCCCTGCAGGCTTCCCTGAGACCCCCGGAGCAACGCGATGTGATCGCGTTGCTCCGAGCGTCTCTTACCTCCTATCCCTGCAGGCCCCGGATCCAAAATGGCCACGGGGCTGCATCTGGGTCCTGCAGGGACTACTTCCGGGTCCAGAGCAGGCGCTGGTAAGCCTGCAGCGCTGTAAGTCAGATCGCTGATCTGACAGAGTGCTGTGCAAACTGTCAGATCAGCGATCTGTGATGTCCCCCCTGGGACAAAGTAAAAAAGTAAAAAAAAAAATTCCACATGTGTAAAAAAAAAAAAAAAAAAAATCCTAAATAAAAAAAATATATATATATTATTCCCATAAATACATTTCTTTATCTAAATAAAAAAAATAAAAATAAAAGTACACATATTTAGTATCGCCGCGTCCATAACGACCCAACCTATAAAACTGTCCCACTAGTTAACCCCTTCAGTGAACACCGTAAGAAAAAAAAAAAGGCAAAAAACAACGCTTTATTATCATACCGCCAAACAAAAAGTGGAATAACACGCGATCAAAAAGACGGATTTAAAAAACCATGGTACCGCTGAAAACGACATCTTGTCCCGCAACAAACAATCTGCCATACAGCATCATAAGCAAAAAAATAAAAAAGTTATAGTCCTCAGAATAAAGCGATGCCAAAATAATTATTTTTTCTATAAAATAGCTTTTATCGTATAAAAGCGCCAAAACATAAAAAAAAGATATAAATGAGATATCGCTGTAATCTGTTGTGATTCGGTTCGTGGGCTCCCCCGGTGGTCTCTTGTGGTACTGGTGTCCTGCAAGCTTTGCCTTCTCAGTTCACCTGTTCCTATCAGGATGTGGGAGTATCCTATTTAACCTTGCTCCTCAGTCATTCCAATGCTGGCCATCAATGTATCCAGAGTGATTCTGTTGCATGTTCCTGCTCCCAGTTTTCTGCTCAGCTAAGTTGGACACTTTAGTCCTTAAGTCTATTTTTGTATGTTTTGTCCAGTTTGCACTTATGTAAATCTCTGCAGCTGGAAGCTCTTGTTGGGCTGAAATTACCACTCCAGTGGCATGAGTTGTCACATGAGTTAAGGTAATTTCAGGATGGTGTTTTGAAGGGTTTTGCAGCTGACCGCGAAGTCCTCTGTTGTATCTTTCTGCTATTTAGTTAGCGGGCCTCTCTGTGCTAAATCTGCTTTCATACTACGTGTGTCTTTTCATCTGCTCTCACCGTTATTATATGTGGGGGGCTGCTATCTCCTGTGGGGACATTCTCTGGAGGCAAGCCAGGACTGTGTTTTCTTCTACCAGGGGTAGTTAGTTCTCCGGCTGGCGCGCGGCATCTAGAGACAACGCAGGAATGCCCCCTGGCTACTTCTAGTGTGTGTGTAGGTTTAGCATCGCGGTCAGCTCTAGTTTCCATCACCCGAGAGCTTGGCCGTTTATTCTATGCTTCTGATGTTTCCTTGCCATTGGAAACCATAACAGTATGGCCAGCCCAAATGTTTAATCTATAGGCTGAAGCAGGAGAGAAAAGGAACTGTGTGAAACCTTTTTTTTTTTTTTCCTTCCTCTGAAGTTGCACTCCAGCTCTAATTGCAGTCTCCTGTTTTCCTCTCCTCTTAACCCCTGAATGGCTCAGACTTTATCTGTTGAAATATGGATCCCCAGAGTCTGGCTACCAATTTGAATAATCTTGCCTCTAAAGTTCAGAATATACAAGATTTTTTGTTACATGCTCCTCGGTCTGAACCTAAAATTCCTATACCGGAGTTTTTTTCTGGAGATCGATCTTGTTTTCTAAATTTTAAATACAATTGTAAATTGTTTCTTTCGCTGAGATCTCATTCTGCTGGAGATCCTGCCCAGCAAGTAAAAATTGTTATTTCTTTACTGCGGGGTGACCCCCAAAATTGGGCATTTTCATTGGCACCAGGGGATCCTGCGTTGCTCAATGTGGATGCGTTTTTTCTGGCTTTGGGGTTGCTTTATGAGGAACCAAATTTGGAGATTCAGGCTGAGAAAGCCCTAATAGCCCTCTCTCAGGGGCAAGATGAAGCCGAAATATATTGCCAAAAATTTCGAAAATGGTCTGTGCTTACTCAGTGGAATGAGTGCGCTCTGGCGGCAATTTTCAGAGAAGGTCTCTCTGATGCTGTAAAAGACGTCATGGTGGGGTTTCCTGCGCCTACTGGTCTGAATGAGTCCATGACAATGGCAATTCAGATTGATCGGCGTTTACGGGAACGCAAACCTGTGCACCAGTTGGCGGTGTCTTCTGAAGAGGCACCACAGAGTATGCAATGTGATAGCTTTCTGTCCAGAAGCGAACGACAGATTTATAGGCGCAAAAATCATTTGTGCTTCTATTGTGGAAATTCTACTCATGTTATATCAGCATGCTCTAAACGAACAAAGAAAGTTGATAAATCCTCTGCTATTGGCACTTTGCAGTCCAAGTTTATTTTGTCTGTAACTCTAATTTGTTCGTTATCTTCTATTGTTGCGGATGCGTATGTGGATTCTGGCGCCGCTTTGAGTCTTATGGATTGGTCCTTTGCCAGGCGCTGTGGGTTTGATCTAGAGCCTCTGGAAGTTCCTATACCTTTAAAGGGTATTGATTCTACACCATTGGCTAGTAATAAACCACAATACTGGACACAAGTGACTATGCGTATGACTCCAGACCATCAAGAGGTGATTCGCTTCCTTGTACTGTATAATCTACATGATGTGTTGGTGCTGGGATTGCCATGGTTGCAAACTCATAACCCAGTCCTTGACTGGAAAACAATGTCTGTACTAAGCTGGGGATGTCAGGGAAATCATGGGGACACATCTTTGGTCTCCATTGCTTCATCTATTCCCTCTGAAATTCCTGAGTTTTTGTCTGATTATCGTGAGGTTTTTGAGGAATCTACTCTTAATTCTCTTCCTCCTCACAGAGATTGCGATTGCGCCATAGATTTGATCCCTGGCAGTAAATTTCCTAAGGGTCGTCTATTCAATCTGTCTGTACCTGAACATGCTGCCATGCGAGAGTATATTAGGGAGTCCTTGGAAAAGGGACATATTCGTCCTTCTTCGTCTCCTCTTGGAGCGGGGTTCTTTTTCGTAGCTAAAAGCGATGGTTCTTTGAGACCTTGTATTGATTAAAGACTCTTGAATAAGATCACAGTCAAGTATCAGTATCCTTTGCCATTGCTGACAGATTTATTTGCTCGCATTGAGGGGGCGAAGTGGTTCTCTAAGATTGATCTTCGCGGTGCGTATAATTTGGTGCAAATTAAGCAGGGGGATGAGTGGAAAACCGCATTTAATACGCCCGAGGGCCATTTTGAGTATTTGGTGATGCCTTTTGGTCTGTCAAATGCCCCTTCGGTCTTTCAGTCTTTTATGCACAATATTTTCCGTGAATATCTGGATAAATTTATGATTGTGTATTTGGACGATATCTTGATTTTTTCGGATGACTGGGAATCTCATGTTCAACAAGTTAGGAGGGTTTTTCAGGTTTTGCGGACCAATTCTCTGTTTGTTAAAGGTTCAAAGTGTGTTTTTGGGGTTCAGAAGATTTCTTTTTTGGGGTACATTTTTTCCCCCTCTTCTATTGAGATGGATCCTGTGAAGGTTCGGGCTATTTGTGACTGGACGCAACCGACTTCTCTTAAGGGCCTTCAGAAATTTTTGGGCTTTGCTAACTTTTATCGTCGATTCATAACTGGTTTTTCTAGCGTTGTCAGGCCTTTGACTGATTTGACTAAAAAGGGTGCTGATGTTGCAGATTGGTCTCCTGCTGCTGTGGAGGCCTTTCGGGAGCTTAAGCGCCGTTTTTCTTCTGCTCCGGTGTTGTGCCAGCCTGATGTTTCTCTTCCTTTTCAGGTGGAAGTTGATGCTTCCGAGATCGGAGCGGGGGCGGTTTTGTCGCAGAAAAGTTCAGATTGTTCAGTGATGAGACCTTGTGCGCTCTTTTCTCGAAAATTTTCGCCCGCCGAGCGAAATTATGACGTCGGTAATCGGGAGCTTTTGGCGATGAAGTGGGCATTCGAGGAGTGGCGTCATTGGCTTGAGGGTGCTAAACATCAGGTGGTGGTCTTGACTGATCACAAAAATTTGATTTATCTTGAGTCGGCCAGACGTCTGAATCCTAGACAGGCGCGCTGGTCGTTGTTTTTCTCCCGGTTTAATTTTGTGGTTTCGTATCTGCCAGGTACTAAGAATGTGAAGGCAGATGCCCTTTCTAGGAGTTTTGAACCTGATTCCCCTGGTGATTCTAAACCTACGGGTATACTTAAGGATGGGGTGATATTGTCTGCTGTCTTCCCAGACCTGCGACGTGCTTTACAAGAGTTTCAGGCGGATCGGCCTGATCGTTGTCCGCCTGGTAGATTGTTTGTGCCGGATGAGTGGACCAATAGAGTCATCTCGGAGGTTCATTCTTCTGCGTTGGCAGGTCATCCGGGAATTTTTGGTACCAGAGATTTGGTGGCTAGGTCCTTCTGGTGGCCTTCCCTGTCTCGGGACGTGCGTACTTTTGTGCAGTCTTGCGATGTTTGTGCTCGGGCCAAGCCTTGTTGTTCTCGGGCTAGTGGGTTGTTGTTGCCCTTGCCTGTTCCTAAGAGGCCTTGGACACACATCTCTATGGATTTTATTTCTGATCTCCCTGTTTCTCAGAAGATGTCCGTCATTTGGGTGGTGTGTGACCGCTTTTCTAAGATGGTTCATTTGGTGCCCTTGCCCAAGCTGCCTTCCTCATCTGAGTTGGTGCCCCTGTTTTTTCAGAATGTGGTTCGGCTGCATGGTATTCCGGAGAATATCGTTTCCGACAAGGGATCCCAGTTTGTGTCCAGATTTTGGCGGGCGTTTTGTGCCAGGATGGGCATTGATTTGTCTTTTTCGTCTGCATTTCATCCCCAGACAAATAGCCAGACGGAACGTACTAATCAGACCTTGGAGACTTATTTGAGGTGTTTCGTGTCTGCTGATCAGGATGACTGGGTCTCCTTTTTGCCGTTGGCTGAGTTTGCCCTTAATAATCGGGCCAGTTCTGCCACTTTGGTCTCCCCTTTCTTTTGCAATTCAGGGTTCCATCCTCGTTTTTCATCTGGTCAGGTGGAGTCTTCGGATTGTCCTGGAGTGGATACCATGGTGGATAGGTTGCATCGTATTTGGGGGCAGGTGGTGGACAATTTGGAGTTGTCCCAGGAGAGGACTCAACGTTTTGCTAATCGCCATCGTCGTGTTGGTCCTCGTCTTCGTGTTGGGGACTTG
Organism: Ranitomeya variabilis; assembly: GCF_051348905.1. Taxonomy (NCBI): domain Eukaryota; kingdom Metazoa; phylum Chordata; class Amphibia; order Anura; family Dendrobatidae; genus Ranitomeya; species Ranitomeya variabilis. The sequence continues at coordinate 478,230,879 of NC_135233.1, forward strand.
GTGTGGTTGTCCTCCCGTTTTGTCCCTATGAGGGTCTCTTCTCCTAAGTTTAAGCCTCGGTTCATCGGTCCTTATAAGATTTTGGAAATTCTTAACCCTGTGTCTTTTCGTTTGGACCTCCCAGCATCCTTTGCTATCCATAATGTCTTCCATCGGTCATTATTGCGGAGGTATGAGGTACCACTTGTGCCTTCTGTTGAGCCTCCTGCTCCTGTGCTGGTTGAGGGTGAATTGGAGTACGTGGTGGAGAAAATCTTGGACTCCCGTGTTTCCAGACGGAGACTTCAATATCTGGTGAAATGGAAGGGCTACGGTCAAGAGGATAATTCTTGGGTTACAGCTTCTGATGTTCATGCTTCTGATTTGGTCCGTGCCTTTCATAGGGCTCATCCAGATCGCCCTGGTGGTTCTTGTGAGGGTTCGGTGCCCCCTCCTTAAGGGGGGGGTACTGTTGTGATTCGGTTCGTGGGCTCCCCCGGTGGTCTCTTGTGGTACTGGTGTCCTGCAAGCTTTGCCTTCTCAGTTCACCTGTTCCTATCAGGATGTGGGAGTATCCTATTTAACCTTGCTCCTCAGTCATTCTAATGCTGGCCATCAATGTATCCAGAGTGATTCTGTTGCATGTTCCTGCTCCCAGTTTTCTGCTCAGCTAAGTTGGACACTTTAGTCCTTAAGTCTATTTTTGTATGTTTTGTCCAGTTTGCACTTATGTGAATCTCTGCAGCTGGAAGCTCTTGTTGGGCTGAAATTACCACTCCAGTGGCATGAGTTGTCACATGAGTTAAGGTAATTTCAGGATGGTGTTTTGAAGGGTTTTGCAGCTGACCGCGAAGTCCTCTGTTGTATCTTTCTGCTATTTAGTTAGCGGGCCTCTCTGTGCTAAATCTGCTTTCATACTACGTGTGTCTTTTCATCTGCTCTCACCGTTATTATATGTGGGGGGCTGCTATCTCCTGTGGGGACATTCTCTGGAGGCAAGCCAGGACTGTGTTTTCTTCTACCAGGGGTAGTTAGTTCTCCGGCTGGCGCGCGGCATCTAGAGACAACGCAGGAATGCCCCCTGGCTACTTCTAGTGTGTGTGTAGGTTTAGCATCGCGGTCAGCTCTAGTTTCCATCACCCGAGAGCTTGTCCGTTTATTCTATGCTTCTGATGTTTCCTTGCCATTGGAAACCATAACAGTAATCGTACTGACCCGAAGAAAAAAACTGCTTTATCAATTTTACCAAGCGTGGAACGGTATAAACGCCTCCCCCAAAAGAAATTCATGAATAGCTGGTTTTTGGTCATTCTGCCTCACAAAAATCGGAATAAAAAGCGATCAAAAACTGTCATGTGTCCGAAAATGTTACCAATAAAAACGTCAACTCGTCCCGCAAAAAACAAGACCTCACATGACTCTGTGGACCAAAATATGGAAAAATATAGGTCTCAAAATGTGGAGACGCAAAAACTTTTTTGCTATAAAAAGCGTCTTTTACTGTGTGACAGCTGCTAATCATAAAAATCCGCTATAAAAGTAAATCAAACCCCCCTTCATCACCCCCTTAGTTAGGGAAAAATAATAAAATTAAAAAAAGTATTTATTTCCATTTTCCCGCTAGGGTTAGGGCTAGGGTTAGGGCTAGGGTTAGTGCTAGGGTTAGGGTTGGGGCTAAAGTTAGGGTTAGGGTTGGGGCTAAAGTTAGGGTTAGGGTTGGGGCTAAAGTTAGGGTTTGGATTACATTTGCGGTTGGGATTAGGGTTGGGATTAGAGTTAGGGGTGTGTCAGGGTTAGGGGTGTGATTAGGGTTACCATTGGGATTAGGGTTAGGGGTGTGTTTGGATTAGGGTTTCAGGTAGAATTGGGGAGTTTCCACTGTTCAGGAACATCAGGGGCTCTCCAAACGCGACATGGAGTCCGATCTCAATTCCAGCCAATTCTGCGTTGAACAAGTAAAACAGTGCTCCTTCCCTTCCGAGCTCTCCCGTGCCCCCAAACAGGGGTTTACCCCAACATATGGGGTATCAGCAACAACTTTTGGGTCCAAGTTCTCTTTTTATCCTTGGGAAAATATAAATTTGGGGGGCTAAAAATCATTTTTGTGGGAAAAAAAAGATTTTTTATTTTCACGGCTCTGCGTTGCAAACTGTAGTGAAACACTTGGGGGTTCAAAGTTCTCACAACACATCTAGATAAGTTCCTTGGGAGGTCTAGTTTCCAATATGGAGTCACTTGTGGGGGGTTTCTACTGTTTGGGTACATCAGGGGCTCTGCAAATGCAACGTGACGCCTGCAGACCAATCCATCTAAGTCTGCATTCCAAATGGCGCTCCTTCCATTCTGAGCTCTTCCATGCGCCCAAACAGTGGTTCCCCCCCACATAAGGGGTATTAGCGTACTCAGGACAAATTGGACAACAACTTTTGGGGTCCAATTTCTCCTGTTACCCTTAGGAAAATACAAAACTGTGGGCTAAAAAATCATTTTTGTGAAAAGAAAAAAAAGAATTTTTATTTTCACGGCTCTGCGTTATAAACTGTAGTGAAACACTTGGGGGTTCAAAGTTCTCACAACACATCTAGATAAGTTCCTTAGGGGGTCTACTTTCCAAAATGGTGTCACTTGGGGGTTTCAATGTTCAGGCACATCAGGGGCTCTCCAAACGCAACATGGTGTCCCATCTTAATTCCAGTCAATTTTGCATTGAAAAGTAAAATGGCGCTCCTTCCCTTCCGAGCTCTGCTATGCGCCCAAACAGTGGTTTACACCCACATATGGGGTATCAGCGTACTCAGGACAAATTGCACAACAACTTTTGTGGTCTAATTTCTTCTCTTACCCTTGGGAAAATAAAAAATTGGGGGTGAAAAGATCATATTTGTGAAAAAATATGATTTTTTATTTTTACGGCTCTGCATTATAAACTTCTGTGAAGCACTTGGTGGGTCAAAGTGCTCACCACACATCTAGATAAGTTCCTTAGGGGGTCTACTTTCCAAAATTGTGTCACTTGTGGGGGGTTTCAATGTTTAGGCACATCAGGGGCTCTCCAAACGCAACATGGCGTCCCATCTCAATTCCAGTCAATTTTGCATTGAAAAGTCCAATGGCGCTCATTTCCTTTCGAGCTCTGCCATGCGCCCAAACAGTGGTTTACCCCCACATATGGGGTATCAGCGTACTCAGGACAAATTGTACAACATCTTTTGGGGTCCATTTTCTCCTGTTACCCTTGGTAAAATTAAACAAATTGGAGCTGAATACATTTTGTGTGAAAAAAAGTTAAATGTTCATTTTTATTTAAACATTCCAAAAATTCCTGTGAAACACCTGAAGGGTTAATAAACTTCCTGAATGTGGTTTTGAGCACCTTGAGCGGTGCAGTTTTTAGAATGGTGTCACACTTGGGTATTTTCTATCATATAGACCCCTCAAAATGACTTCAAATGAGATGTGGTCCCTAAAAAAAAAATGGTGGTGTAAAAATGAGAAATTTCTGGTCAACTTTTAACCCTTATAACTCCCTAACAAAAAAAAATGTTGGTTCCAAAATTGTGCTGATGTAAGTACACATGTGGGAAATTTTACTTAAGTATTTTGCGTGACATATCTCTGTGATTTAAGGGCATAAAAATTCAAAGTTGGAAAATTGTGAAATTTTCAAAATTTTCGCCAAATTTCCATTTTTTTCACAAATAAACGCAGTTAATATCAAAGAAATTTTACCACTGTCATGAAGTACAATATGTCACGAGAAAACAATGTCAGAATCACCAGGATCCATTTAAGCGTTCCAGAGTTATAACCTCATAAAGGGACAGTGGTCAGAATTGTAAAAATTTGCCTTGTCATTAACGTGCAAACCACCCTTGGGGGTAAAGGGGTTAAGCCCAGTTAGTAATGGAGAGGTATCAATAAGATATCTATCCATTACTAATCCTATAGTTGGTAAAGGTTTAAATAAAGACACAGCCAGAATAAAGTATTTTAATGAAATAAAACACCACACAGTTTTCCCATCTTTATTGTTCTGCTAATTCCTCGAATCCCTCGATCTCCTGAAAAAAAATTAAAATAATAAACCAACACAAATACTACCTGTTCTGATGTAGTCCTTAATAACGAGTGTCCCACAACGAGTCCAGCTCTGCTACATCTGGATGCCTGACATGCTTGTAGATGAGCGCCAGAGATAACTCTCCGGAGGTCACCTGCACTGCAGTTCTCACAATCACTTGATCGTGAGAACCAGCCTAGTGACCGGAGGTAACCCCGGTGGTCACGCGCACGGCAGTTCTCGCGGTGAGCTGCAGTGGATGCGGACTTCTGTCGGTCACAAGGTAAGAGATTATTTAAATTAGTTCACATGTGCAGTAAGCTGCTTTTACGCAGTTATTACGCATGTGACTAACAATTAGATGCGGTTTTACTGCATCTAATGATAGTCAATGGGAAATTTTCGCTGCGGGGACTGAGGGTCTCCGCATTGTAAATAAACATGTTGCGGTCTATAAAAACGTGCCGCATGTCCGGATACGCAGGTCTACCGCCAGCATCTCTGAACGCATAGTGGGAATGGGATTTCATGAAATCCCCTCCACTATGCTGTTACATCTGGACGCTGTGGATGGACGCAGCGTCAAACCCGCTGCGTTTCCTGACCGTGGAATCATACCCTTATAGTGGCAACGTGACACTTTTGTAGCAGGTCCCAACAACAGCCAAAGGGGCTTTGCTACAGACACTTGTCATGAAAGGAGTGGATAATTTTGAGATTGTGGTAGTTAGAGAAGTGGCATTATGGTCTGAATTTGGAGAAACCTCTTTTCATATTAGCACTGCTGAGCTATAGAAATTGTTCTTGTTTGGTTTATTGCAAACAGCAGAAAGTTAGTAAAGTTTTCTAATAAACCTAATATGTGTATGTAGGAAAAGTGAGTTCTCAAAGTTCTGTGTTGGAGGTGGAAAAACTGGGTGCACTGAATATTTGATTTATATTCTGGATGAAAATTTCAGGCTTTGTTGGCACGCATTGAGCTTCTAATACAGTAGCTAAAATACGTACAACAATGGTTTCTTTACAATTACACAGTTATAAACTCCAGTTGTGCCGGCCTTTGAAATTTTTAATGAATACATTTATTCTTTTCATTATTAATAGATGGAGTCAGTTCCTCATTGGTACAGTACTTATTACATTATATGCCTAATGGCTGTAAAACCAAAATGTCCTAAAATCACCCAAGGGCCAGAGAGTATTTATTTCTTAGGTTTAATACTCAAATTAGATGTTTTATTTATTAAGGGAAAACTCAGTATATGAGCCAAAAGTCTGAAGTTACCCAGGACCAATTTATTATTGAAAATATGTCACTGATTATAGTTTTTGTAATGTCCACATAGACTTTAGGGCAGAGGTATTGAGAGATTTTATGATCCGTCCAAGCACCATGATGTGAGTACAGAAAGTACTGACATTAATTTCATTGTGGGAGTTATGAATCGCTCACTGTACATTCACTGTAACATAGACATAGACGTTTAGTCATGAGAAAAACTAAGTACTCCTTCTTTGAATTCTGTGCTCTGGGGATTTGCCGGTGCTGGCAGCGAGCAGTAATTTTTTCACTATTATGCAATTTGCTTACTTTTGGCCACATTCTGACTCGACTTGTTCGGCCTCGCTCAATACAGTTGCATTGAGAGTGGCCGCACACGTCTAGTCAGGTTGTGACCACATGTATGCAAATCGGGCCCACCATCATCGAAAAATCTTTGCAGTGCCCACGATGTGATGTTTCACAACTCTACCATCACACGAAGTAACTACAGACTTGAAATCTAAGGCCAGACAACCCATTTTAGGGTCCTGCAACAACAGCATTTTATTTGGATTGGAGTCTGGACTTTTCATTCTTTTCTTTTTTAGCCATTCTGACGTGTTTTTGGTGTCCCTTGGGACCACTATACTGTTGCATGACCAAGCTTTTGGTTTTGGATAGATGACCCCATTTGACTCTTGAGTACTTTCTTTATATAGAGTGGTCCATGGTCAACTCAATGATTGCAAGATGCCCAGTCCTATAGTTTCAAAACATTCCTAAATCACGACCCCTCCACTACCGTATGAGGTGTTTGTGCTCTGTTTTCAGTGCTTGTTTTTCACCAACCGTGTCTCAGACCATTATTGCCAAACATCTCAACTTTGGTCTCATCTGTCCAAATGACATTGTTCCAGAAGTCCTGTGGTTTGTTCAGATGCAACATTGCAAACTTTAGCCGCCCTGCCATGTTGTTTTTAGAAAGCTGAGGCTTCAGCCTTTTTCTAATTGTACTGTCAAATGTGAACACTTAATATGCTGAGGGCTTCGAACTGTTGCACTTTCTCTGAGCATTGCATGGTCTGACCTTGGGGTGAAAATGCTGGGATGTCCTCTCCTGGGAACATTGTTAACTGTCTTGAAAGTTTTCTACTTGTGAGCTTTCTCATTGTGAGATGATTGACTCCAAATTGTTTGGAAATGGTCTTAGAAATCTTCCCAAATTGATGGGCAGCAACAATTGCTTCTCTAAGATCACTCCTGATGTCTTTCCTTCTTGGCATCATGTAAACACAGGCCGACTGCTCCAGACTAACAAACTGCTAAAACTTCTGCTTTTGCTGCATGAAATAACTATTTGATACAATAGAAAAACAGAACTTCTTTGTTTGCAATTACAGAAGTCAGAGGTTTCCTGTAATTCTTAACCTATCACCGAAGGAAGAAATCTTTTCCGCAGCCCTGCTTCCCAGCTGTTTATCATTGCTACATAGGGTTCATGCACATGATCGTAAAATAAAATCAGATGAGTGCTGTCCGTCGTTTTGACTGATAACACTCCATGTCATTCTATGGGGCTGTGCACAATCTTTCCAATCTGTCCAATCTTTTTCCTCTGACCGACTCGGTCAAAGGAAAGAGTCAGAGCATGCACGAATTGCATGCGATTAGCATAATCTGACGGGTTTTCGCAGATGAGAAAATAGAGGTTGTATGAGCCTAGCCTTAGAGTGTGCATTGAGCAGTAGTTAAATCATCGCCATCTGTTGTGCTCTGAACATTATCGGTGAGTGGTGACATCAGCCTTGTGCATTGGTGTTAGGTAGGGCACCCTGGCCTTAGTAGTACAATAGCGGACTGCCCTACTGGTTCTCATCGCTGCATGAAGTCACAGCCGCTGCCCTTGTGCCTGACCTGTTGTGTTGAGCCAGTTATGATTTGACTGCTGCACTCTAACACTGTAATTATGGGTGAGTGCTGACAGCAGCTCGGTCCTTTGGTTAGGTCGGGCACCCTGGTTAGGTTGGGCACCCTGGAATTAGTAGTACAATGGCGGACTGCCCTACTGGTTCTCATCGCTGCATGAAGTCACAGCCGCTGCCCTGGGTCCTGACCTGTTGTGTTGGGCCAGTGATGATTTGGCTGCTGCACTCTGAACACTGTAATTATGGGTGAGTGCTGAAAGCAGCTCGGTCCTTTGGTTAGGTCGGGCACCCTGGTTAGGTTGGGCACCCTGGAATTAGTAGTACAATGGCGGACTGCCCTACTGGTTCTCATCGCTGCATGAAGTCACAGCCGCTGCCCTGGGTCCTGACCTGTTGTGTTGGGCCAGTGATGATTTGACTGCTGCACTCTGAACACTGTAATTATGGGTGAGTGCTGAAAGCAGCTCGGTCCTTTGGTTAGGTTGGGCACCCTGGTTAGGTTGGGCACCTTGGAATTAGTAGTACAATGGCGGACTGCCCTACTGGTTCTCATCGCTGCATTAAGTCACAGCCGCTGCCCTGGGTCCTGACCTGTTGTGTTGGGCCAGTGATGATTTGACTGCTGCACTCTGAACACTGTAAGAATCGATGAGCGTTGACAGAGGTAAATTGCAGCTCAGCTCATTCTCCTGCTGCAGAGAAAATCTGATGCAGAAATGTGCAGATTTTCTACAGTGTATAGACATAACAATATGTAAATGACAAAGTATCTATTTTTAGTGGCTGGAATAGAAATATCAACTACATAAATTTATGAAGAAATTGTCCTTGTTGTTTCAGGAATGACAATTTAATGTCAGCTTTTTTTTTCATGCCACCCTGCTTATACCAAGCTACAAATGTCACTGCTGCATTGAACTTTGTGGATACTGGGCATTTTTTTTCTGTTTTATTACCCTTCAAATATTTATTCTTTCCTTATACATTACTTACATGAACTTTAAACTTTACTAGTTGTTTTAGTTATTTATTTTTTTCTTAAATCAATAGTACACATGAAAATAAGAAACTTTATAATAAATTTTATCAGCGAAATCAGCTTGTTTCTCCTCCTGGACTGATCATTCATTTTCAAAATTCTCAATTTATGGGTAAAGTCTGTATTCAGTGAAGACAGATTTCCCATTAGTGAGATAGGAGATGACAGTTGGTGCCTATAAAGTTCTGTGGAGAAGTGTAACTGTTGTTTCAGGACAAAATGCAGTAGAATATGTGTCTACCTCTAGTTCCTCCCTCTCCTCTCCATAGAATCTAATAAGCACCAATTGTCATTTCCTGTCTCAGTGATGTGAAAATCTTCACTGAATACAAAAATTAACCCTGAAGTGAAAAAAATCAGTCCAGGAGGCGAAATAGGCAGATTTCACTGATAAGATAAATGACAAATTGGCTCATTTTCATGGGTATTATTGATTTAAGAAATAATTAAAATGATGGTAATTAAAATGATTACGTTTTAACTGTATCTGCATGTTACTGTGAATGCTGATACTGTTAAGAGTGATGGTCAATCTGGTGGGCTCCATTGTGTGAGTGGTCCCAGGCTAGATGTCCCCTATGCATCCTGGTAGCTATGCTACTGTCTACAACAAAGGAAAAAAATGAAGTGTGAAATGTCCACAGCCTGCCCCAAAAGTCACACAGATTTTAGGCAATGGTTGAATAGAGTTTTGCAAAATCCTATTCACTTGGCTGGCATTGTTCATTTTATTTGTAGAATCCAATTATCTGTCTGGACCAGAGGTCTCGAACTACATTCCTCAAGGGCCGCAAACAGGTCATGTTTTCAGGATTTCCTTGTATTGCACAGGTGATCATTTAATCACCTGCACAGATAATGATTACAGCACCTTGTGCAATGCTATGGAAATCTTGACAACACTCATGGTTTGCGGCCCTCGAGGAATGCAGTTTGAGTCCCCTGGTCTGGACTGAGGACACGGGAACATTTTTTACTTGTTCACTAGGATTTAGAGGCCATGTGAAATACCAGAATGAGTTACTGGGATTAATGTATGTTTAAGGATTATGAAATGTAAAAAAAACAACTATCCGTGACAGTATGGAGGAGGATTGTGCTTTAGATGGAGTTAAACCACTTTACATAATGTCTTCATTTATATTGATACATACAATCATGCAAAAAAATAAAATTCTGTGTTTAGAGAAACATCTGTTCAGTTTTAGAAGTTGTTCAGAGAGGGGAGGACAAAAATAAAGCAACCCTGCCTGCACTGTATGAGGATGCCGAATATTCCAGCAGTGGCGCTCTCCAAGGTGCTGAATGTCAGCCTTCTTTCTACTTAAAGGGGTTGTGCCGACATACTCTCCTGCCCGATTAAAGGGGTTGTGCTGACATACTCTCCTGTCCGATTAAAGGGGTTGTGCAGACATACTCTCCTGTCCAATTAAAGGGGTTGTGCCGACATACTCTCCTGCCCGATTAAAGGGGTTGTGCATACATACTCTCCTGTCTGATTAAAGGGGTTATGCAAACATACTCTCCTGTCTGATTAAAGGGGTTGTGCAGACATACTCTCCTGTCCGATTAAAGGGGTTGTGCAGACATACTCTCCTTTTCGATTAAAGGGGTTGTGCAGACATACTCTCCTGTCCGATCTGACATTGGTCGTGAGAGACACCACTTCACACAATGTGGACAGCACCACTGCTGAACTGTCTGGCACCCAGTAAGTGTCATGGGCCATATTGGTGGGACTTGCAGTGCCGCCAGCTAAGAGCCATGCCGTGTAGTCTCCTGTTGGCTCGGCATTGGCTTTTTTTTGGAGGCCAGGTTACTTTGCTCTCTATATTCTGCTGAGTATGTGGCCTTCAGTAGAACATAAGATGGACACTTTATTCTAGTGACTGGTAGTCAAACTAGTCATGTAGCTCATGATCAGACATTACTGGTCTTGTATATATCCCAGTACCATGCCTTCAATGTCCATCATCAGACTATCCATATTTGCAGTGTTTCCTGCTGAAAGCAATGGTGATTTGCAGTGTTTCCTGCTGAAATCAATGGTGACCACCATAACACCATAAGCCGTCCGCTAACGCCGCGGCCAAGTTAACCATTTTATTCAGCCATTTCTTTGCTTTTTCTCTCGATTTGCTGTTTACAAAAAAAGCAACAGCTTTGTTCTAAGGCTAAGCCTTCCCAGACTCCTGAAAAAAATATATGACTTACTATGAAGCAATGGATTTCTGTCCCCGCTGCTCAGTATTTTATTACATTCCTAGTGGAATCGGATAAACTATCTTTAATCGTATTATATAAACATGATTATATTCAGGTCACCTCCTGGACATAGGTGTTCAAATAATTAAGGAAGCACTCCGGGCAAAAGTGATACACGGTACTATGCCTAGAATAGGACCTGAGGGGCACCATGCATGATGCTGGAAGTCAAGGGACTTCAGAGCAATGATTCCCATGTCTTGTACTGCACCCTCGGGCTCTGCAATAGGGACAATACAGAGGATCAGTGTATGTGCTTTTAATTACTATGTTAGCAGTTAGAAGTTGGTAAGAACTCCTACTTTATGTGCTGCCATTGCTACAAATAAGATTTGCAAGCAATGCTGTTATTCTAGAGGGTTTAATGTTTAGTTTTGTTATTAGAAGGGAGCAAAATCTAAAGGTTCAGCGTGGTTGTTGTTTTGTACCCAGCTACAAATGCGTTGGTGAAAGTAGTTTGCTGTGTCTTGCTCACCAAATTTTCACCATCTTCTACATTCTGTCAGTCTGTGAAAATCAGACTGCACTCAGATGTCATCCGAGTGCAGTCCCTTTTTTTCACGGAGTTATTAACTTGCATGGCCGTGTGTGACCCGATCCAAATCGGGCATGCTGTAACTTTTTCCTCGGACAGACTCTGTCAGAAGAAAAATCGGTCATGTGCACGGCCCCGTTGAATAACATTTGTCTGACTGTGATCTAATGTTTTGTCAGATCGCACTCGGATCAAAAATACGGTTGTCTGCGCCTGCCCTTAGTGCTCATTCATACCAGCATGTTTCCGTCCGTGTTAGCAATGGATCCCACTTGGACAGCACACAAACCAATTGTAGCCAATGTGCTACTCCACTCGGGTGTTTTTCCACAAGGACCAATGCACTATTTTGGTCTGTTGCACAAATCAGAATAGTGCATAGAATATAAGGCAGCTCCTGCTCCGTCCGAAATACAGATGATGACCTGGAGCTGCTCTCGGAGCCAATCGCGCCTGCTGTTGTGCACATGACTTGCCCGTTCACTGTGTATAATGGGTATTTGCAAAGATATCTGTTCAAAGATATTTCTTTTTGAACAAGTGTAAAGAATAAAATATTTACAAACTTTACTAATCCAGCGTACCTTTGCCGTGGTTATCCACGCATACTAATGCTGCTAAATAAAAGTTTAATTTCGCTCCAAAAAAGAATAATTAATGAAGTCAGCCTGCAAAACTTAAAAAAAAACAACGTTTTCCTAGTGAAATGAACTGTATGAATAAAATGGCCTAAATTTGTGTAATCCTAATTGGAAATTTTTGATGTTTTAAAGGATGAATTCAAACGAAAATTTATTGAAAAAATGTACATATAGAAAAGGCACGCTACTCTTGTGTGACCCCTGCTTTCTTTTGATCTCTTTGAACTGTGGAAGTCAAAGTAAAGGATGGTCAACACACAGCAAACAAGAGATATCTGTAGTGGTCAATTTACATTAAAGGGAACCTGTCAGCCCCAAAATCGAAGGTGAGCTAAGCCCTCCAGCATCAGGGGCTTATCTACAGCATTCTGTAATGCTGTAGATAAGCCCCCGATGTAACCTGAAAGATGAGAAAAAGACGTTAGATTATACTCACCTGGGGCGGTCCTGCTGCGGTCCGGTCCAATGGGTGTCGCAGTCCGGGGCCTCCCATCTTCTTACGATGACGTCCTCTTCTTGTCTTCACGCTGCGGCTCCAGCGCAGGCGTACTTTGTCTGCCCTGTTGAGGGCAGAGCAAAGTACTGCAGTGCGCAGGTGCTGGGCCTCTCTGACCTTTCCCGGCGCCTTCGCACTGCAGTACTGTGCCCTCAACAGGGCAGACAAAGAACGCCTGCACTGGAGCCGCGTCAAGAAGACAAAAAGAGAACGTCATCGTAAGAAGATGGGAGGCCCCGGACCGGACCGCAATGCCCATCGTACCGGGACCGCCCCTGGGTGAGTATAATCTAACCTCTTTTTCTCATCTTTCAAGATACATCAGGGGCTTATCTACAGCATTACAGAATAAGCCCCTGATGCTGGTGGGCTTAGCTCACTTTCGATTTTGGGGGTGATAGGTTCCCTTTAATTTAATAGTGTCACTCTCTGCAAGGAGAAATGATACTTCTTGGACCAGATCTCCACTTTGCATTGATGAGGGGCAGTACCCCGAAACACAGTGTCTGCAAATTGAGATTCTGGTTTGGCTATTATCCTAAGTCATGTGACAAGGCTCGTTAAAGGGTCAACATTTACTGTTAGGATTGCCACTTCCAATAGGTGGCACTAGAGTTCTAGTCCTCTTCCTCTCTGAAGAGACAACTTCCATAGAAATTAATGATCTGATAAGATCTATGGGCCGGACATAGATCTTCCTGAGAATCTGCCTCCAGAGCTGCTTATAAATGAAAGTGGCATCACCATTATGAGACATATAATGACTGACAGTCTGCTCTCCTGATCTACATGTCTCACACTGGTAGCGCCACCTTACAATTACAATAATCTGTGGAGGCAGGTTCTTAGGGAGATAGAGCGCTCACACCAGGGTTTGCTTGTAAATCTCTGAAATACGTGATTCAGATGGAACCTCTGGTGGATGATTCCTTATATTGAGGCAGATGGAGGCACAGTGGATGCCGTCTGGCTTTTGGTCCGGCGGTGTCCATCTGTTTAGGTGTGCATAAAAGTGCCGTCGGCCAGAAGTTTTGTGCACTTCTGAAAAGGACAACACTAAACAGAGGTAAGATGGAGTCCAGAGTAACTCTGCTTCCTCATTTTAGTAAATGGATCCTTCGGGGGTTTCATCTGATTCACTTCACTCCGAGATTTAGATGGAAGCCCCAAAGTAAGTGCTCAGCTTTGAGCGCAGGATAAATGTGAACCCAAACATTATATAAAATGTTACCAATAAAAGCTTTAACTAAAACCACAAAAAAGCAAGTCACTTAGGTCCATCATCTGTTAACGGAAACATGATGGCTTTCCCTTTTCTGGTCGTACAAAGGCTTTGGGAAAGAGCTATGGTTCCACATGTTTGGTATTTCTGTAGCGATGAGAGTCCGCCTAAGGGCTCCTTCTCACTTGTGTGAAATACGGCCGAGTCTCGCAAGTTAAAACCCAGCTCTGCCACCGGCACTCCAGAGCAATACATGGAGCTGCATGCTCTGCTCCCAAGTGCCGGCGGCAGAGCCGGGTTTTAACCTGCGAGACTCAGCCATATTTCACGCAAGTGAGAAGGAGCCCATATGCATGTCTCCAGAAGCATGAGCTGCACATCTAAAGAAAAAAAACTAGACTAATAATGGTATGCACATCCACAAAATAGAAAAAAACTTTATTGCACCTCAAACAACACAAGATTAAAAACATTTAAAACACATATAGGTGATAACAAAAAAAAACAAACACCCACAATTCTATAAATCATAAAATTCCACCATGAAGCAAAATATGTGAGCTCGCTAATAGACGACACATTTAGGATAAAATATAGCTGGTCTGTAACCAGTATTGGTAACAGCAACCTCAGGATCTCAATGTGTATTAATGCCGAACTGCAGTGCACAGGAATCGGGAAAATATAACCATCACAGTAGTATGTCTAGTAAAAACATAAATACATGGGATTTGCATACATCAAATATCAGGCATATATCATTATATTGTGCCTAATGATAGGAAGACATGCAGTGAACCATAGGCTATAAACACAAAACCTTCATCACATATATAAGTGGCTAAAACATCATATTTGTGGGAAAACTATTTTTTTCTCATTTTCACACATCTGTGTTTTAAAATTCTGTGAAGCACATGTGGGTTCAAGGTGCTCTCCACACATCTAGATAAATTCTTTGAGGGGTCTAGTTTTCAAAATGGGGTCACTTGTTGGGGGTTTCCACTGTTTAGGCACATCAAGGGCTCTCCAAAATGTAACAGAGTGGCCGCTAATTATTCCAGCAAATTTTGCATTCAAAAATTCAACTGGCGCTCCTTTCCTTCTGAGCCCTGATGTGCGCCCAAACAATGGTTTTCCCCCACATATGGCATGTCTGCATACTCAGGAGAAATTCCGCAACAGATTTTGGGGTCCATTTTCTTGTGTTACCCTTGTAAAAATAAAAAAAATTGGGACTAAAGACATTTTTGTGGGAAAAATATTAGTTTTTTTTTTTGTTCAAAGCCTTACGTTATAAACTTCTGTGAAGCACCTGATGGTTCATGATGCTCACCACACATCTAGATACATTCCTGGAGGGGTCTAGTTTCCAAAATGGGTTAACTTGTGGGGGGTTTCCACTGTTTAGACACATCACGTGCTCTACAAATACGACTTGACATCCGCTAATGATTCCAGCCAATTTTGACCTCCAAAAGTCAAATGGCGCTCTTTCTCTTTCGAGCCCTGCCGTTCACTCAAACAGTAATTTTCTGCCACATATTGGGTATTATCGTGCTCAGGAGAAATTGCAGAACAAATTTTTGGTGAAAATAAAAAGATTGGGGCTAAAAGAACTTTCCTTGAGGGGTCTAGCTTTCAAAATGGGGTCACTTGTGGGGGTTTCCACTGTTTAGGCACATCAGGGGCTTTTCAAATGTGGTATGGCCTCTGCTAATTTCGCCAGCAAATTTTGCATTCAAAAATTTAAATGGCACTCCTTCCCTTCCAAGCCCTTCTGTGCGCCCAAACAGTAGGGGCATCTGCATGCTCAGGATAAATTGTACAATAAATTTTGGGGTCCATATTCTCCTGTTATCCTTGTAAAAATAGAATAAATAGTAAGAAAAGGTAACATTTTTGTGAAAAAAAAGTTAAATGTTCATTTTTTCCTTCCATGTTGCTTTAGTTCCTGTGAAGTACCTAAAGGGTTAATAAACTTCTGTGGTTTTGAGCACCTTGAGGTTTGCAATGTTTTAGAATGGTGTCACTTTTGAGTATTGTCATATAGACAGTCACTTCAAATGTGAGGTGGTCCCTAAAAAAATGGCTTAGTAAATTTTGTTGTAAAATTGAGAAATCGCTGGTCAACTTTTAACCCTTCTAACTTCCTAACAAAAATATCTATATAGTTTTCAAAAATTGTGCTGAAGGTAGACATGTGGTAAATGTTATTTATTAACTTTTTGTGTGACATAACTAACTCTCTGTGTGACATCAAAATTAAAAGTTTGAAAATTGCAACATTTTCTGAGTTTTTTTCACAAATAGATGCAAGCCATAGCGAAGAAATGTTATGACTTTCATTGCATACAATATGTCATGAAAAAACATTCTCAGAATCAATGAGATCCGTTGAAACGTTCCAGTTATGACCTCATAAAGTGACAGTGGTCAGAATTAAAAAAATTGGCCTGGTCAGGAAGGTGAAAAGTGTCTCGGGGGTGAAGGGGTTGTGATATGTTGCAATGCAAATATGTGACGAATCCACAACATTTCTGCTTGCTTTCATCCACATCCTTTCTCCATTTATGAGCTTGATGGACATATGTATTTTTGCAAACCATATTATGCGAGCAATATCATGCCTATGTATGTTCTTGAGGCCGTGCACAATGCTGCCTAAGGCTACTTTCACACTAGCGTCGTGCTCTGCACGTCGCTATGCGACGTTGCGGCGCACCGACGCTAGCTGTGAATGCGCTGCACAACGGGGGCAGCGGATGCAGTTTTCCAACACATCCGCTGCCCCATTGTGAGGTGCGGGAAGGCGGGGGCGGAGTTCCGGCCGCGCATGCACGGTCGGAAATGCTGCAGACGACGCACCAAAAAACGTTACAAGCAACGTTTTTTGGTGGCGACGGTCTGACGCAACACGACGCAACCGTCGCACGACGGTTACGACGTGTGGGAATGCGTCGCACTGCGTCGCTAATAAAAGTCTATGGAGAAAAAACGCATCCTGCAAGCACTTTTGCAGGATGCGTTTTTTCTGCAAAACAACGCATAGCGACGTGCAGTGCACGACGCTAGTGTGAAAGTAGCCTTACACAAAGGAGTTAATTAGTAAGGTGAAAAGCGAAGTCCTTTTCATGTGATCATATGTGCACAGAATCAATGAATCGGATGCATTCTGCTCTGACATGAACACATTCGTGTTGTTCCCAGCAATTACAGGCCGGTGTAATAATGCTGCCAGCAGAGATCAATATAACTGTTAATTCCAGATTGCCAGAGCCTTGGTGCTCAGGGTCTCCATCTTCATCCACAAAGTGTACAGTATTGTCATAGAAAGCTCTTGCTAGGACACAGCCTGCAAGTAAGATTGGTTCAAGTTCTATCTGCTCAGGATTTCTTATTGATTTGTTAACCAATTAATTGCTAGAGAAGGAGGCGGTGGGTGGGTGGAGGGTCAACTGCAAAGCTTCACCAGTTTCTTTCACCCCTTACTAGAAACTGTGATGATGGTCCAAGATAAATTTGTGATTGGTTGAGAAGGGGGAAGCATCCTTGAGAGAGTGAGAGTGCTGAGCATGCATAAATAAGCCTGTAGGAGAAAGCTCTTCCCGTGTCGCTCTCCTCCGCTTCTGAGTGGACCACATAGAAACTGCTTCTGTGCATGCAAAGCGGAGAGAGAGACGGGAAAATGTCAAAAGGGAGGGGGCGATAGATGGAGAGAGTGAAGCATTATCACTGAGAGAGGAGAGCGGTGTGAATGAAGCTCAGTCCGTGTGTGCGCAGACGAGAGAGGATCAGGCAGGACTGTGGGAGAGAAGAACAGATTAGTCCTGCCTGCTGCAGCAGGGCACGGGGGACATGCCACCTGCACCTTCCAGGCACCCGCTGCACCGCTCTCCTGAATTCAGACATGAGGAGGACACCAGAGGGAATGTTCCTAAGTCATTGGTTTAGGGATTTTCTCTGTTTGGGGCAACTGCTAGCATGGCCACTTTTGCTGAAGACTGGTGGGTAGAGAGACACTCTGAATCCTAACTCTGTCTTTAAAAAAAAAAAGTGCTTCTTCTCTGTTCGTCTTCTTTTGACCATGGGACATATTTGCCATTGGATGGATTGATCCTGCAAATTAAGTTTAAGGGGATAAACCCATTTACCTGCCAGTTTTATCCCTCCCTAAACCTGCCCCCTAAACTTGTGCACCCACCTGCGCCATGAGACGGTCGAGTACGGATGAATCTACTTACCATCGCAGTCCATCCCTGGACAGCAAAGACTACTCTCTTCCCCAGGGTGGTGCCTTCCGACGCTATAGCAGCCTCTACGGGGGGCAGTTTGGGGCATCTACAGGTGGCTCTTTCTTTGGGTTTCACACCAACCCTGGTCCCAAAGCAACAAAATCGAAGTACACATCCCCAAAGGGCAACAAGTACGTGGTGTTATACCTGGATCTCTCCTTCATTTTCCTCCTAGAGCTGAAGAGGTGCAGGATGGCACAGAACTGCCTGCAGTGTATGAAATATCTCATGTTCGTCTTCAACCTCCTCTTTTGGGTAAGTTACTGGGGAAAAATTGGATGGGAGGGGATTCTGACATTTCCTTAAATGCTAATTTACGCTGCATTATAATTTGCCAATTACTTGTAAGTAACTTGTGTATTTCTTGAAATGTCGATTTCTTATTGAGATGTGAATTAAGATATCTAGTTAGAGGTTAAATCTCCAAATTTGCTTGTTTTAAGATAAAAGTGAAGAAAGTATATGTGTAAGTAATGCCTCACCTCCTGCCAGCCTATATACCTGCTCTGGGTCATCTTCATTTCCGGCTGAACTTCACAGAAAGTTTCTACGGCCCTTTCGCTATTCCTAAGTTTACCCAAGATCAGAGTGTGATCCGATTTTCTTGGAGGTGGAGAGAAAAAAAAGAAAAAAGGTTTCACCACCTTCTTTATTATGTCAATCCGTGAAAATCAAACCGCACTTGGATGTCCAATTTTTTTCACAGACCTATAGAGTTGAATGGGTGAATGCCATCCGATTCTCGGAGGCAAATTATGCATGCTATGAGTGGCTCGAAAAAAAAATCGGACATGTGCACAGCCTCATAGAATAACATGGGTATGAGTGCTATCCATCAAACCAATGATTAGCAAGCGTCCGATTACAATGGTCGTCTGTACGAGCCCTTAAAGAAGGTGCTGAGATTGGTATAGGGATGAAGAGCAGGATCCCCGTACACATATTGCTGCATGATCTGTTCTATCTATTTCGTTAACCGTGTATCTGAAGTGTCATTAACCTTCTGTCTTCTATGAAAATGACATAAAAATCTTCACAAACTCATTACAAACTGCTAAGACTGTGAGCGCTTGATTAGTTCTTAAATGCCGAATCTCAGCACATGTTCCAGGGCAATATGTTGTAAATATTCATTGCCTGGTAGTCGTAGAGGACCATAACGGGCTCTTTCTTGCGATAGTGATGATGTCTATGAACCTGCTGCAGTGGAAATAAAAAACAAAATCTGAAAAGTTATGAAATATTTCAGGATGAATCTTATTCTGTAATCCCCCGGGGACCGAGGAGGTGTCAGGCTACTGCATCGAATGTCATGAGCCCTATAATTATGGATTGTATGCTCCAAACTTCTGCAGTCTGACATTTGGTGGTAACCCTGTGTGCCCGCTATCCGGCTCCTACTATTCCTGCAGCCCCGGTAGCCTGGTTCTGTCACTGACATCCATTGTATTCCTGTGTGTGTCAGATAGACCTGCTCCAGCAGAAAGTCCCTGTGTGAATAATACTGCAGCTTCCACCGCTGTGCTCAATCCTTGGCTGTTCTGGTACATTTAGGTGTAAATGAGTTTACTGCCCTTCAATTCCAGAGCTGTTTGTGCTCGGAAAAGCAGGAAAGTAATACGGTATGTCTTCTCTAGGCTGTGATGCATATACAGGATGGATTGGCAGCAGTGTGATAAGAGCTGTCAGGGGTTTAATACTCGGGGTTTAGAGCTGATGAAGGTGGAATTCAATCCATCAAAAATAATTCTTGTCCTTTTTTTATATAACCTGTCATATCTGCTTATGACTTCTGGCTTGGTGGATCATTTGGCCCATAAACATATCGGGAGATAAGTCTTAACACATGTAACAATAGACAATGAAAACGATGCAGCAAATGCTCCAGATGATGATCCCTGTTGTACCCAACATGTCCAATAAGTCATCCTATGTCATGTATCCCAGAATTTGGGACATGTAGCCCTCAGATCGAATCTCTCCATTGTTGTATTCCTCGTTCAAGACTCCACCACCAGCTTGTCAGAATTACTGTAGGACTGCAGTAGCTTAATAACTACTGTATATATAATTATATAAAGGGGTTTTCCACCTTCTATTGATTGACCTCTATTTTACTTAAATGTATGCATTTGGGGCTAAAAATCATTTTTACAATTGGGTTTAATTAAAAATGTTGCACCGTGTGGTTTCAGTAGGTTCTATATTTGATTTTTTTATTGCTGTCTGCGGGATGAGTTAACTGCGAATCCATCAGTGAGCTTGTTATGAGAGTCTTAAGGGAGAGCTTGTAGATATTTTTTCTGTCTTTTTTTTTAGCTGATTGATAATCACAGACGACATCAAAGTTGAATGAGTGGGCAGGCAAAAATTCTGTACAAGAAAAACGGCACAAAATTTTAATGAACCACAATTTCCAAAAATGAATTATGGCGCCAGTTACATGCAGTTAATTAAAAAATCAATAAATAAACGTCCTCCAAGGTGGACAACCCTTTTGAAGAATCCACACTGGCCTCAAAAAATGTTTCAAATGTAATCAATCTTAATGCAGCTTCATTTCTCATGTATTCGTCTAAACGGCTGTTCACATTAGAAAATCAGTATATCAATATCTGTAATCACTGGCGGACACAGACAGAACAGAGCATTGTACAACAACAGTATACGGGCTCTCTGCAGTCCAATATGTCATCATAATTCAACATCCCCCTCCTCTGAGGATGGAATTGGGACCGTAAGCTCTTAGGCACCCAGCCTAATGTATCAACCTATGCCTGTAACACTCTCTTTCGTAGAGAAATTTATATACACAGGATACACACTATATTGGGATAATAAGTGCACAGAAAACCATAGCAGGTCAACGCGTCCCCTTCTTAGTTAGAAAATTATGTACACAATAATTTTTTGGAGTGATCAACATCAATTTTACCTTTCCCCTTTACTAATTCTCTTGGTTTGACCAATTTTTCTGACGTTCAATAAACGTAGAAATTTGGACAATTTTTTAAAATTTATAGGAGAGCTTTAAGAGGAAACTTGGAAACATGTGACGTGGTCAACTAACATTTCTGGTTTCCAGCTGGTAGGTCGTACGACATCTATTACGACTTTGACGCCTCCTTGGGGTGACCTACATCACGCCACAAATTGTAAATGTTTCACATCCACCATTGTAATCATCCTAAGGATTCTTTGCCCTACTTTTTCTTCAGCTCGGCCTAACTAGGGTCCTGCACAGAATAGTGATCTGCTATAGAAGTAATACCAGCTCCCCAATATTGTGTAGGTCCCAGCTATTGTTCCACAAGTCAAGGTTGGTCTTACAAGACGTTAGTAGCAGTTTCTTTAAGTCCTCTAATTTAGGAGGAAGGGATTCCATGGATCAGGAGCACATCAATGAGCTTTGCTCGTTTATGACCTGTTCACCCCTCATCCTTCCTTGGATCACTTTTTTTAGACACCCAAAAGATCTTCCTTTTTGGAAATGCTCTGTCCTAGTCATTTACTCATCACAATTTAGCCCTTGTCACAGTTGTTCAGATCTTTGCACTTGTTAATTTTTCATGTTTCTGGAGCATCAACTTCAAGAACTGATTGTTCACACGTCACCTGATGTGTCCCCTTGACAGATGCCACTGTTACAAGATGATCAATGTTCTTCTGTTCAGCTGTTGGTGGTTTTATTGTTATATCCGATCCATGTATCTCCTCCATAGTTTGTTGTTATGATGCTTCACCATAAGTCACCACTTCTCCTTTTTCTCTCATTTTGTGGTCATGTTGAGGTTTGGTTGAACAGTGACAAGGATTAGATAGTTCGAGGCACGACTGAGAGAAACATTTACTCATTAGAGCTTCTCATTGGAGAACTTGACTAGAGTTGAGCGAATTTGCTCGGGTCCCAGCTTATTCCCTTGCCGAATAAGCAGGGACCAGAGAAAATTTGCTCAACTCTAAACTTGACGAGTCATTTTGGTAATGCCAATGCCAGTCTTGTTGGAGTAGAAGACGCCAGATTCATAAAGAGACTGCTTAATAAATTTGTCTCATCTTCTGAGTGGCGTGGGCCTCTGCTCCAGAAATGCTACTCCAGGCTGGAGTATAATTTCTTCCGTTCAAAACGCCGGCACTTTTGGTGAATTGGACACAAAGGTGTAGCCATGCCCTGGGTCCTCCCCAGATTTACCCATTTTTAAGAAGCTGATTCAAACTGGCAAAACACCAAAAGTTGCAAAATTGTTTCCCAACTCTGCTTTGTGTAAAAATGTGACTTTTCAAAGCTTTATGGCACTTTTATGACGTAAACACTTTGAATTGACACCTACATTTCTTCAGGGCACATTGTACGCTGGATGTAACTGGAAGCAAAACATAATTCACTGTAACATTTTTGCGAGATTTGCAATGGAATTCACTGCAAAATTATCATTGCAAAGGGTCAAATCGGCTGTGAAAACCTGGAACATAAATTTACATGGTGTGAATTTAAAAATCAGAATTTTAAGCTCATTTTCGGTGCAGATTCCACATGGATTTTTTACTTAGCTTTTAAATGACCTTGTGGTAAAATTTCATCCACCGTGCTGGAGACTCCAATATACTGGTGGTTTTCCATCTGCAAGTTCCAAAGAGGAAAATCTGCTGTGTATCTTTGACTTATTTTATCTAAGAGGGGTTTCTGATTTGGGCATTCTCTTGGTAGCGTGACACCTTTACCGATGTCCAATGCCTTTATCCACTAGGTCTGCGCACTCTGTTTAGAGGAGCAATGGTTGCAAATATGTTTGGTTGCAATTATTACTATCCAGTCCTCGTATAAAAATGAGATTTGATACATGACAAGCTATGGATGTATCTGTTGTTTTGTTTTTCCTCAGTAACAGAACTGTGATCATTGACTCCACCTTACCTGCAGTGTTCACAGTCATCTACTGGAGACCTATATACACTTCTGGTGGATCTGATAATGTCAGAAATTAACGAGGAAATTCATCAAGATTGATATTTTATATAAGCCAGTCTTGATCCAGGGTCTTGTGGAGTAATAAGAAGTGACCAATTTTTTGAACAGGGTGCCCATTTTTCAGCTGTCAAAGATGTAAGTCCTACCTTCCGCTAAGCTTCACTCATGTCTCAAAATTTGGCAGACCTGGTATAAAAACGTCAAAAGTCTCCAAATTTTTACAAAATTATTCGAAAAGTTTCAACTTTTTAATTACACTTTCCTGGCAATGAAAACTCTATGAATCAGCCCCTAAATGTTTTTTTCCCCCTTGCTTCCTCTTTTTCTCTTCCCTTGCACTGCACTAAAAGGGGGACATACATATCCCCCAAAAAGTTTTGTATTACCCTTTAAAATATGTATGAAGCACGACGATGGCCTCCTCCTGAACGTGGGATCTGTTCCCTGTTGGATGCATGAGCCAGTCAGCAGGTGCTGACTTTGTAAACTTTCGGGGTGAGTCAGAAAACAGCATTTCCTCGCTGTGTGATACGGGCTGATCTGAAGTCTGGTTAACTGATATATATTTCACATGACACTAATATTGATCTCAAATTATAGAGCGGCTTTGTGTTCTCTGCTGGAAGTATCTTGTGATCTGATTGTTAGTAACGGTGTCGACGTATAAAATTGTTATCTTGTGTATTGTAGCATACCCTATTATTGCTGTTAATTAACTTCTGACTCTCCTCTGATCCAGGGCGAGATTAAACGTCCCAGGCAGTAACATTATTCTGTTAAATTGTATTTTAATCTTTTTTCGACATGAATAATTTAATTTCATACAATTAACCTGCTTTTCTTTGTTGTGCGTGGTAATTTGGATTCTGTGTGCACAATATAGTCAATGTAATACAAATTGGAGTAAATATATATCAATACTATAGAATTCTTAAAGGGAACCTGTTAACAGGTTTTTGTTATGTAATCTGACAGCAGCATGATGTAGGGCCAGAGAACCCGATTCCAGCGATGTGTCCCTTAATTTACTGGATAAAGCAGCTTGTGATAGAATCATAGTTTTTCTCTGCTGCAGAACTAGCAGAGCTCGGAATGCTGAGCTGGGTATAACCCCGCCCACATCACTGATTGGCAGACTTCTGTGTACATCATATATTCCCGACCTGTGACACAGCGTATGCGTCATGAAAGCCGGTGTCAATCCGACCTGTGACGCATATGCTGTGTCACAGAATGATCGCGTCCTTGCATGCCGGGTGAAAGGGTTAACTCCAATTTCACCCGATCTGCAGGGACAGAGGGAGTGGTACTTTAGCCCAGGGGGGGTGGCTTTGCCCCCACGTGGCTACGATCGCTCTGATTGGCTGTTGAAAGTGCAACAGCCAATCAGAGCAATTTGTAATATTTCACCTATGAAAAGTGGTGAAATATTACAATCCAGCCATGGCCGATGCTGCAATATCATCGACCATGGCTGGAAAACCTGATCTGCCCCCCCCTACCACCACCGATCTCCTCCCCAGTCCTCCGTTCTGTGGTCCGGTCCCCTCCGTCCTCCTGTCCGCTCCCCCGTCCTCCTGTCCGCTCCCCCGTCCTCCTGTCCGCTCCCTCCTTGCTCCGATCCACCCCCCCTGTGCTCCGATGCACCCCCCGGGCTCCCCCCCTCACCCCCTCATACTTAGCGAGCCTCCCGGTGTCCGTCCGTCTCCTCCCTGGGCGCCGCCATCTTCCAAAATGGCGGGCGCATGCGCAGTGTGCCCGCCGAATCTGCCGGCCGGATCACAGTGATCAAAATAAAAAAAATTGTAAATGAACCCCCCCCCTTTATCACCCCCATAAATAGGGACAACAATAAAATAAAGAAAATATATATATTTTTTTTTTCGGTTAGGGTTATTCTGGTCCTCTGTGGATTTTTCCACAGTGCATTTGATAAATCCGCAGTGCAAAACCGCTGCGTACTTATCGCGGATTCAGTGTGGTTTTTCTGCGGATTTCACTGCGGTTTTACAACTGCGGTTTTCTATTGGAGCAGTTGTAAAACCGCTGCGGAATCCGCAGAAAGATGTGACATGCTGCGGAATGTAAACCGCTGCGTTTCCGCGCAGTTTTTTCCGCAGCAAGTGCACAGCGTTTTTTGTTTCCCATAGGTTTACATTGAACTATAAACTCAGGGGAAACTTCTGCGGACCCGCAGCTGCGGAAACGCTGCGGATCCGCAGCGTTTTCCGCAGCGTGTGCACATAGCCTTAGAATTAGGCTATGTGCACACGGTGCGGATTTGGCTGCGGATCCGCAGCAGATTGGCTGCTGCGGATTCGTAGCAGTTTCCAACAGGTTTACAGTTCCATGTAAACCTATGGAAAACCAAATCCGCTGTGCCCATGGTGCGGAAAATACCGTGCGGAAACGCTGCGTTGTATTTTCCGCAGCATGTCAATTCTTTGTGCGGATTCCGCAGCGTTTTACACCTGTTCCTCAATAGGAATCCACACGTGAAATCCGCACAAAAACCACTGGAAATCCGTGGTAAATCCGCAGGTAAAACGCAGTGCCTTTTACCTGCGGATTTTTCAAAAATGGTGCGGAAAAATCTCACACGAATCCGCAACGTGGGCACATAGCCTTAGGGTTAGGGTTGGAATTAGAGTTAGGGTTGGAATTAGGGCTAGGGTTGGAAATAGGTTTAAGATTAGGCTTGTGGTTAGGGTTATGGTTAGGGGTGTGTTGGGGTTAGGGTTGTGGTTAGGGTTGGGATTAGGGTTAGGGTTGGGATTAGGGTTAGGGGTGTGTTGGGGTTAGGGTTGTGGTTAGGGGTGTGTTGGGGTTAGGGTTGTGGTTAGGGTTATGGCTAGAGTAGGGATTAGGGTTAGGGGTGTGTTGGGGTTAGTGTTGGAGTTAGAATTGAGAGGTTTCCACTGTTTAGGCTCATCAGGGGTCTCCAAACGCAACATGGCACCACCATTGATTCCA
Organism: Ranitomeya variabilis; assembly: GCF_051348905.1. NCBI lineage: Eukaryota > Metazoa > Chordata > Amphibia > Anura > Dendrobatidae > Ranitomeya > Ranitomeya variabilis. The sequence continues at coordinate 478,256,542 of NC_135233.1, forward strand.
GCCAATCTTGCGTTCAAAAAGTCAAATGGTGCTCCCTCCCTTCCGAGCCCCAACGTGCGCCCAAACAGTGGTTTACCCCCACGTATGGAGTACCAGCATACTCGGGACAAACTGGGCAACAACTATTGGGGTCCAATTTCATCTGTTACCCTTGTGAAAATAAAAAATTGCTTGGTAAAGCATCATTTTTGAGGAAAGAAAAATGATTTTTTTATTTTCACGGCTCTGCGTTGTAAACTTCTGTGAAGCACTTGGGGGTTCAAAGTGCTCACCACATATCTAGATAAGTTCCTTTGGGGGTCTAGTTTCCAAAATGGGGTTACTTGTGGGGAGTGTCTACTGTTTAGGCACATCAGGGGCTCTGCAAACGCAACGTGACACCCGCAGAGCATTCCATCAAAGTTTGCATTTCAAAACGTCACTACTTACATTCCGAACCCCGACGTGTGCCCAAACAGTGGTTTACCCCCACATATGGGGTATCAGCGTACTCAGGAGAAACTGGACAATAACTTTTGGGGTCAAATTTCTCCTGTTACCCTTGGGAAAATAAAAAATTCCGGGCTAAAAAATCATTTTTGAGAAAAGAAAAATTATTTTTTATTTTCATGGCTCTGCGTTATAAACTTCTGTGAAGCACTTTGGGGTTCAAAGTGCTCACTATGCATCTAGATAAGTTCCTTGGGGGGTCTAGTTTCCAAAATGGGGTCACTTGTGGGGGAGCTCCAATGTTTAGGCACACAGGGGCTTTCCAAACGCGACATGGTGTCCGCTAATGATTGGAGCAAATTTTCCATTCAAAAAGTCAAATAGGGCGCCTTCCCTTCCGAGCCTTGCCGTGTGCTCAAACAGTGGTTTACCCCCACATATGAGATATCGGCGTACTCAGGAGAAATTGCCCAACAAATTTTGGGATCCATTTTATCCTGTTGCCCATGTGAAAATGAAAATATTGAGGCTAAAATAATTTTTTTGTGAAAAAAAAGCACTTTTTCATTTTTACGGATCAATTTCTGAAGCACCTGAGGGTTTAAAGTGCTCACTATGCATCTAGATAAGTTCCTTGGGGGGTCTAGTTTCCAAAATGGGGTCACTTGTGGGGGAGCTCCAATGTTTAGGCACACAGGGGCTCTCCAAACGCAACATGGTGTCCACTAACGATGGAGATAATTTTTAATTCAAAAAGTCAAATGGCGCTACTTCCCTTCCGAGCCTTACCATGTGCCCAAACAGTGGTATACCCCCACATATGAGGTATCGGTGTACTCAGGAGAAATTTCCCAACAAATTTTTAGGATCCATTTTATCCTGTTGCCCATGTGAAAATGAAGAAATTGAGGCTAAAAGAATTTTTTTGCGAAAAAAAAGTACGTTTTCATTTTTACAGATCAATTTGTGAAGCACCTGGGGGTTTAAAGTGCTCACTATGCATCTAGATAAGTTCCTTGGGGCGTCTATTTTCCAAATTGGGGTCACTTGTGGGGGAGCTCCAATGTTTAGGCACACGGGGGCTCTGCAAACGTGACATGGTGTCCGCTAAAGATTGGAGCCAAATTTTAATTCAAAAAGTCAAATGGCGCTCCTTCCCTTCCGAGCCCTGCCGTGTGCCCAAACAGTGGTTTACCCCCACATATGAGGTATCAGTGTACGCAGGACAAATTGGACAACAACTTTCGTGGTCCAGTTTTTCCTTTTACCCTTGGGAAAATACAAAAATTGTTGCTAAAAGATCATTTTTGTGACTAAAAAGTTAAATGTTCATTTTTTCCTTCCATGTTGCTTCTGCTGCTGTGAAACACCTGAAGGGTTAACAAACTTCTTGAATGTGGTTTTGAGCACCTTGAGGGGTGCAGTTTTTAGAATGGTGTCACTTTTGAGTATTTTCAGCCATATAGAACCCTCAAACTGACTTCAAATGTGAGGTGGTCCCTAAAAAAATGGTTTTGTAAATTTTGTTGTAAAAATGAGAAATCACTGGTCAAATTTTAACCCTTATAACTTCCTAGCAAAAAAAAATTTTGTTTCCAAAATTGTGCTGATGTAAAGTAGACATGTGGGAAATGTTATTTATTAACTATTTTGTGTCACATAACTCTCTGATTTAACAGAATAAAAATTCAAAATGTGAAAATTGCAAAATTTTCTAAATTTTCGCCAAATTTCCGTTTTTTTCACAAATAAATGCAGAAATTACCGACCTAAATTTACCACTAACATGAAGCCCAATATGTCACGAGAAAACATTCTCAGAATCGCTAGGATCCGTTGAAGCGTTCCTGAGTTATTACCTCATAAAGGGACACTGGTCAGAATTGCAAAAAATGGCCAGGTCATTAAAGGGAACCTGTCACCATGTTTTTGGAAGATGGGATAAAAATAGCGTTAAATAGGGGCAGAGGTGGGCGTTACATTAGTGTGTTTGTTATGCGTTTATTACCCACCTAAGTTGCCGAAATACCTTTGCAAAGTCTCCGTTTTCGCCTGTCAATCAGGCTGGTCTGGTCAGATGGGCGTTGTCTTCCCCCAGATTTTGCGTAGTTTTCCGTTGGTGGCGTAGTGGTGTGCGCATGCCCAAGGTCCCGAATCCTCTGCCAGGGGATTTCAAAGAGCGCGGTGTCCGTTATTGCATTGGTGATCGGTGGGCGCGGCCATCTTCCTTTGGCCGCGCGTGCGCAGAAGCGGCGCTCTGCTTGCCGCGGCGCTCTGCTGGCCGCGGCTTCAGGAAAATGGCCGCCGCGATATCCATCTGCGCACGCGCGGCATCCCGCGGCCATTTTCCTGATGCCGCGGCCAGCAGAGCGCCGCTTCTGCGCACGCGCGGCCAAAGGAAGATGGCCGCGCCCACCGATCACCAATGCAATAACGGACACCGCGCTCTTTGAAATCCCCTGGCAGAGGATTCGGGACCTTGGGCATGCGCACACCACTACGCCACCAACGGAAAACTACGCAAAATCTGGGGGAAGACAACGCCCATCTGACCAGACCAGCCTGATTGACAGGCGAAAACGGAGACTTTGCAAAGGTATTTCGGCAACTTAGGTGGGTAATAAACGCATAACAAACACACTAATGTAACGCCCACCTCTGCCCCTATTTAACGCTATTTTTATCCCATCTTCCAAAAACGTGGTGACAGGTTCCCTTTAAGGTCAAAATAGGCTGGGTCATGAAGGGGTTAACAGAAAGCTGCTAAATAGTGGTGGCGGCTTGGTTGGACCCTGAGGCCTGAGAAACCCACACTGTGTGCAGAATTATTAGGCCAGTTGTATTTTAGAGGATTATTTTTATTATTGATCGACAACTATGTTCTCAATCAACCCAAAAGACTCATAAATATCAAAGCTTAATATTTTTGGAAGTTGGGGTGGGTTTTTTTTAGATTTGGCTATCTTAGGAGGATATCTGTTTGTGCAGGTAACTATTACTGTGCAGAATTATTAGGCAACTTAATAAAAACCAAATATATTCCCATTGCACTTGTTTATTTTCACCAGGTAAACCAATATCACTGCACAAAATTTAGAAATAAACATTTCTGACATGCAAAAACAAAACCCCCAAAAATGAGTGACCAATATAGCCACCTCTCTATATGATGACACTAACAGCCTTCCATCCATAGATTCTGTCAGTTGCTTGATCTGTTTACGACCAACATTGCGTGCAGCAGCCACCACAGCCTCCCAGACACTGTTCCGAGAGGTGTACTGTTTTCCCTCCCTGTAGATCTCACATTTTATGAGGGACCACAGGTTCTCTATGGGGTTCAGATCAGGTGAACAAGGGGGCAATGTCATTATTTTTTCTTCTTTGAGACCTTTACTGGCCAGCCACGCTGTGGAGTAGTTGGAGGCATGTGATAGAGCATTATCCTGCATGAAAATCATGTTTTTCTTGAGCGATACCAACTTCTTCCTGTACCACTGCTTGAAGAAGTTGTCTTCCAGAAACTGGCAGTAGGTCTGGGAGTTGAGCTTCACTCCATCCTCAACCCGAAAAGGTCCCACAAGTTCATCTTTGATGATACCAGCCCATACCAGTACCCCACCTCCACCTTGCTGGCGTCTGAGTCGGAGTGGAGCTCTCTGCCCTTTACTGATCCAGCCTCTGGCCCATCCATCTGGCCCATCAAGAGTCACTCTCATTTCATCAGTCCATAAAACCTTTGAAAAGTCAGACTTAAGATATTTCTTGGCCCAGTCTTGACGTTTTGTCTTATGTTTCTTGTTCAAAGGTGGTCGTTTTTCAGCCTTCCTTACCTTGGCCATGTCCCTGAGTATCGCACACTTTGTGCTTTTTGTTACTCCAGTAATGTTGCAGCTCTGAAATATGGCAAAACTGGTGGCAAATGGCATCTTGGCAGCTTCACGCTTGATTTTCCTCAATTCATGGGCAGTTATTTTGTGCCTTTTTTGCCCAACACGCGTCTTGCGACCCTGTTGGCTATTTGCCATGAAACGCTTGATTGTTCGGTGATCACGCTTCAAAAGTTTGGCAATTTCAAGACTGCTGCATCCCTCTGCAAGACATCTCACAATTTTGAACTTTTCAGAGCCCGTCAAATCTCTTGTCATGATCTCTGCAGGCAGAGATCATAGCAAGCCTATAGAGGGACAAGCTCTCGGAAGATGGAACTATACTGACCATGAACTAAGCCTGCCGCGCAACTAGAAATAGCCAGGTAGCATTTCCTATTTATCGCTAGATGCCCAGCTCTGGCCTAAGACCTAAATAGCTAGCAGAGGGAAATATAAGACCTGGCTCACCTCTAGAGAAATATTCCAAAGAAGACAGTAGCCCCCCACATATAATGACGGTGAGTTCAGATGAAACAACAAACGCAGCAGGAAAATAGTCTTAGCAAATTTGAGGTCCGCTTACTAGATAGCAGAAGACAGATAGTATACTTTCATGGTCAGCAGAAAAACACTAACAAAACACCATCCAGAGATTACCTTAAACTCTGGCATTAACTCATAACGCCAGAGTAGCAATCCCTGATCAACGAGAGCTTTCCAGACACAGTAACAAAACTTCAGCTGTGAACTGGAACAAATAGGCAAAACAAAACATGGACAAAAGTCCAACTTATCTAGTAGTTGTCTAGAAGCAGGAACAAGCACTGAGAGGCATCAGATAACATTGTTGACCGGCAAGAAACCACCAGAGAAATGAGCTTAAATAGCGACACCCACTACTGATGGAACCAGGTGAAACAGGAAAGAGGATGACAAGTCCAATTCCACAAGCGGCCACCGGGGGAGCCCAGAATCCAAATTCACAACAGTACCCCCCCCTCAGGGAGGGGGCACCGAACCCTCACCAGATCCACCAGGGCGACCAGGATGAGCCCTATGGAAGGCACGAACAAGATCAGAAGCATGAACATCAGATGCATTGACCCAAGAATTATCCTCCTGGCCGTAACCCTTCCAGTTGACCAGATACTGGAGTTTCCGTCTGGAAACACGAGAGTCCAAAATTTTCTCCACAACGTACTCCAACTCACCCTCAACCAACACCGGAGCAGGAGGCTCAACTGAAGGTACAACAGGTACCTCATACCTGCGCAATAACGACCGATGAAAAACGTTATGAATGGAAAAGGACGCAGGGAGGTCCAAACGGAAAGAAACAGGATTAAGAATCTCCAATATTCTATAAGGGCCGATGAACCGAGGTTTAAACTTAGGAGAAGAGACCCTCATAGGGACAAAACGAGAAGACAACCACACTAAATCTCCAACACAAAGCCGAGAACCAACACGACGATGACGGTTGGCAAAACGCTGAGTCTTCTCCTGGGACAACTTCAAATTGTCCATAACCTGCCCCCAGATGTGATGCAATCTCTCCACCACCGCATCCACTCCAGGACAATCCGAGGATTCCACCTGACCGGAGGAAAATCGAGGGTGAAACCCCGAATTACAGAAAAACGGGGACACCAAGGTGGAAGAACTGGCCCGATTATTGAGGGCGAACTCTGCCAATGGCAAAAAAGCAACCCAATCATCCTGGTCAGCAGAGACAAAACACCTCAGATATGTCTCAAGGGTCTGATTAGTCCGCTCGGTCTGGCCATTAGTCTGAGGGTGAAAAGCAGATGAAAAAGACAAATCTATGCCCATCCTAGCACAGAATGCCCGCCAAAATCTAGACACAAATTGGGTACCTCTGTCAGAAACAATATTCTCAGGAATACCGTGCAATCGGACAACATTCTGAAAAAACAGAGGAACCAACTCAGAAGAAGAAGGCAACTTGGGCAGAGGAACCAAATGGACCATTTTAGAGAAACGGTCACAGACCACCCAGATGACAGACATCTTCTGGGAAACAGGCAGATCTGAAATAAAATCCATCGAGATGTGTGTCCAAGGCCTCTTAGGAATAGGCAAGGGCAACAGCAGTCCGCTAGCCCGAGAACTACAAGACTTGGCCCGAGCACAAACGTCACATGACTGCACAAAGACTCGCACATCTCGTGACAGGGAAGGCCACCAGAAGGATCTTGCCACCAAATCCCTGGTACCAAAAATTCCGGGATGACCTGCCAATGCAGAAGAATGTACCTCAGAGATGACTCTGCTGGTCCAATCATCCGGAACAAACAGTCTATCAGGCGGACAACGATCCGGTCTATCCGCCTGAAACTCCTGCAAGGACCGCCGCAGATCAGGAGAAACGGCCGACAAAATTACTCCCTCCCTAAGGATACCTGTGGGTTCAGAATTACCAGGAGAGTCCGGGTCAAAACTCCTAGAAAGGGCATCTGCCTTAACATTCTTAGAACCCGGTAGGTATGACACCACAAAATTAAAGCGAGAAAAAAATAAAGACCAGCGCGCCTGTCTAGGATTCAGGCGTCTGGCAGTCTCAAGATAAATCAAATTTTTGTGGTCAGTCAATACCACCACCTGATGCCTAGCCCCCTCGAGCCAATGGCGCCACTCCTCAAACGCCCACTTCATGGCCAAAAGCTCCCGATTCCCAACATCATAATTCCGCTCTGCGGGCGAAAATTTGCGAGAAAAGAAGGCACAAGGCCTAATGACGGAGCAGTCGGAACCTTTCTGCGACAACACTGCCCCAGCTCCGATCTCCGAAGCGTCAACCTCAACCTGAAAAGGCAGATTCACATCAGGCTGACGCAACACAGGGGCAGAGGCAAAACGGCGCTTAAGCTCCTGAAAGGCCTCTACAGCATGAGGGGACCAATTAGCAACATCAGCGCCTTGTCTGGTCAAATCAGTAAGTGGTTTAACGACATCCGAAAAACCAGCAATAAATCGGCGGTAAAAGTTGGCAAAGCCCAAAAATCTCTGAAGACCCTTAAGAGAGGAGGGCTGAGTCCAGTCACAAATAGCTTGCACCTTGACGGGATCCATCTCAATGGAAGAGGGAGAAAAAATATACCCCAAAAAGGAAATTTTCTGGACCCCAAAAACGCACTTAGACCCCTTCACACATAAAGAATTAGACCGCAGAACCTGAAAAACTCTCCTGACCTGCTGGACATGAGAGTCCCAGTCATCAGAAAAAATCAGAATATCATCCAGATATATTATCATAAATTTATCCAGAAAATCGCGGAAAATATCATGCATAAAAGACTGGAAAACTGAAGGGGCATTAGAAAGACCAAAAGGCATGACCAAATACTCAAAGTGGCCCTCGGGCGTATTAAATGCGGTCTTCCACTCATCCCCCTGCCTGATCCGCACCAAATTATACGCCCCACGAAGATCAATTTTAGAGAACCACTTAGCACCCTCTATACGAGCAAACAAATCAGTAAGCAATGGCAATGGGTATTGATACTTAACAGTGATCTTATTCAGAAGCCGATAATCAATACATGGTCTCAAAGAGCCGTCTTTTTTTGAGACAAAGAAAAACCCAGCTCCCAAGGGAGAAGAAGATGGACGAATATGTCCCTTTTCCAAAGACTCCTTTATATATTCCCGCATAGCAGCATGTTCCGGCACAGACAAATTAAACAAACGACCCTTTGGATATTTACAACCCGGTATCAAATCTATGGCACAATCGCACTCACGGTGCGGAGGTAACGACCCAAGCTTGGGTTCGTCAAAGACGTCTTGATAATCAGAGAGGAACTCAGGGACTTCAGAGGGAATGGACGACGAAATAGAAACCAAAGGTACGTCCCCATGAATACCCCTACATCCCCAGCTCAACACAGACATTGCTCTCCAGTCCAAGACTGGGTTGTGAGACTGCAACCATGGCAATCCCAGCACCAAATCGTCATGTAAATTATACAGCACCAGGAAACGAATAATCTCCTGGTGATCCGGATTGATACGCATGGTTACTTGTGTCCAGTATTGTGGTTTATTATTAGCCAATGGGGTGGAGTCAATCCCCTTCAGAGGAATAAGAGTCTCCAAAGGCTCTAAATCAAAACCACAACGATTGGCAAAGGACCAATCCATAAGACTCAGAGCGGCGCCAGAGTCAACATAGGCGTCCGTGGCAATGGATGACAAAGAGCAAATCAGGGTTACAGACAAAATAAACTTAGACTGAATGGTGCCAATGGAAACAGACTTATCAAGCTTCTTTGTACGCCTAGAGCATGCTGATATAACATGAGTAGAATCCCCACAATAGAAACACAATCCATTCTTCCGTCTAAAATTCTGTCGCTCGCTCCTGGACAGAATTCTATCACACTGCATACTTTCTGGCGTCTTTTCCATAGACACCGCCAGATGGTGCACCGGTTTGCGCTCCCGCAGACGCCTATCAATCTGAATAGCCATTGTCATGGACTCATTCAGACCTGCAGGCAAAGGGAACCCCACCATAACATCCTTAACGGCATCAGAGAGACCTTCTCTGAAAGTTGCCGCCAAGGCGCACTCATTCCACTGAGTAAGCACAGACCATTTACGGAATTTTTGGCAGAAAACTTCAGCTTCGTCTTGCCCCTGAGATAGTGCCATCAAAGTTTTTTCTGCCTGAAGTTCCAAATGAGGTTCCTCATAAAGCAAGCCCAAGGCCAGAAAAAACGCATCCACATCGCGTAACGCAGGATCCCCTGCTGGCAATGAGAAGGCCCAATCTTGAGGGTCACCCCTGAGCAAGGAAATCACAATCCTAACCTGCTGAGCAGGGTCTCCAGCTGAACGAGACTTCAGGGACAAATAAAGCTTACAATTATTTCGGAAATTCTGGAAGCTAGCTCTATTCCCTGTGAAGAACTCCGGCAAAGGAATTCTCGGCTCAGATACCGGAGCATGTACCACAAAATCTTGCAAATTTTGTACTTTCGTGATGAGATTATTCAAACCCGCAGTTACACTCTGGAGATCCATTATTGTCAGGTGCACACAGAGCATACAGAGATTAGGAGGAGAGAGAGAAAAAAGACTGCAGCAAGGCAGACTGGAGGGAAAAAAAAAAAAAAATTCCAGCAGACTTCTTATAACCCTCCTTTCTCAACCTGGGTCTTTAACACCTTATTGGCCGGTCAAACTGTCATGATCTCTGCAGGCAGAGATCATAGCAAGCCTATAGAGGGACAAGCTCTCGGAAGATGGAACTATACTGACCATGAACTAAGCCTGCCGCGCAACTAGAAATAGCCAGGTAGCATTTCCTATTTATCGCTAGATGCCCAGCTCTGGCCTAAGACCTAAATAGCTAGCAGAGGGAAATATAAGACCTGGCTCACCTCTAGAGAAATATTCCAAAGAAGACAGTAGCCCCCCACATATAATGACGGTGAGTTCAGATGAAACAACAAACGCAGCAGGAAAATAGTCTTAGCAAATTTGAGGTCCGCTTACTAGATAGCAGAAGACAGATAGTATACTTTCATGGTCAGCAGAAAAACACTAACAAAACACCATCCAGAGATTACCTTAAACTCTGGCATTAACTCATAACGCCAGAGTAGCAATCCCTGATCAACGAGAGCTTTCCAGACACAGTAACAAAACTTCAGCTGTGAACTGGAACAAATAGGCAAAACAAAACATGGACAAAAGTCCAACTTATCTAGTAGTTGTCTAGAAGCAGGAACAAGCACTGAGAGGCATCAGATAACATTGTTGACCGGCAAGAAACCACCAGAGAAATGAGCTTAAATAGCGACACCCACTACTGATGGAACCAGGTGAAACAGGAAAGAGGATGACAAGTCCAATTCCACAAGCGGCCACCGGGGGAGCCCAGAATCCAAATTCACAACAATCTCTCTTCTGACCCATTTTGCCAAAGGAAAGGAAGTTGCCTAATAATTAAGCACACCTTACATAGGGTTTTGATGCCATTAGACAACACCCCTCCTGATTACAGAGATGCACATCACCTGATTTCTTTAATTGGTAGTTGGCTCTCAAGCCTGAACAGCTTGGAGTAGGACAACATGTATAAAAAGTATCATGTGATCAAAGTACAACTTGCCTAATAATTCTGCACACAGTGTAGTCCTCTAGTTATAATCTCCTGCTGATAAAACACTGATTGTATTGAAATGGCAAAACACAGCCTAGTAAGTGACACATCACTGAAATCAGAGTCTCTGCTGCTACATCATGCTTTTCTCAGATTACATAGCAAAAATCTGCTGACAGATTATTTTTGAAGTGCATTTACACTTTAAGATTTTTGTGCACAATTGGACTTCAGAACCCTAGTTTCCCTTAAACCTTTCTGTATGAAAGCACTTGTTCACCAGGTGTAAAGATCTTTTAGTTTGCACATCCTCCTGTGTAAACAGGGCTTGTGCTGCCCAGAACTATTGCAGCCTTTTTGCACCGAACGAACTATTACAGATCATTGAGTGCGCATTGATTACCGTGGTTTGGTTAAATAGGCTATCAAACAACTTCAGATTGTTAAATATTTACTGATCGATGCACCGCCAGTCGGCCCGTGTAAACAGAGCTATAGACTTGGCAACCTTAGACTAAATAGCTATAATCATTTATAAAAGTGGTTCATACTGCTTGGTACATCTGGTATAACTTTTACACTGTCTAGTCTGAAGTTGACGCCACCTACTAGTTGACTTACTTTTTCAAGAAACTTGCGCCACAATTTTGGCTCATGATGTTGCATTTCATACCACTACCCCTATATGCCAAACGACACCCCTTTTTCAGAGAGTCCACGCCCCTTTAACAGACAAGTCACAGAATTTTCTAAAACCCTAAATTAATGTGCTGCAAGTCATTAAACTTTTTGGTTTTTTTTCCCCAGAATTTGCACCATAATTCTGGTGCATTGATAAATCTTACCATAGTGCTAACAAGCAACAGAAAACTAAGAATTAATTTTTTAATTGGTTTTAGGCGTTTTCTTCATAAAAGACTCTTCCCATGAAAAATTATTCATTTTACCCATTGGATACAAGCGAACGTATGTGTTTAATTGGAGTAATTTTTTCTTTTAAATCTCAATGTGTCCTGATATTGTCGTTACATAATTTTTATGACGGCCCCTGCAGGTTTTTTTAATTTCCTCAGTGATTGTCCACCTAACTTATTGAATTCCGGTGAAAATTGTCACTTCTATTTTGCCGAATCTCATTATCTGGCCTGCATAATAACAGAAATCTCTCCACCGCATGTGTATAAGAGCACTGAGCACTGGATACATTAGGTGGACTTTGCAAAAGAATGCCCCAAAAAATGGAAGAGTGCTGTAAAATGTATCTCAAAGCTGTAGATATATATTTTTTTAAAATAAGTAGAGTACATACGGTAAGATTCATTTATGGGTCCACCTTTTTAAAGGTTTTATGACACCCCTTTTTAGATTGAACCTGCCCCATTGGTTAGCTTGTTGCCATTTCTGTGGTTGGAGAAAACCCCCAAAACTATTTTTATGCAAAGGAGAATGTAGCACATGGACCTCCCACATCTGAGGGATCAAATGCCACACTTCATTAGTGGATCTTTGGTATAGCTCATCAAGAGTGACTCCTATAATATCTGTATGCACCAAAAGGAAGATCTGAGTAGTTGGAGTCCTGTAGTCGGTCTTGTGTGGAGTTGGAGTGTCATGTCCCATGATTTGAGAACTTTACAGTATTGTATCATCATTTGTATTGTTGCTGTTACACTGCTTTTGCAAGTTTGTCCTCCCTTTCTCCCTGAATCCCAGCCCCTTTGTCCACCCGTGCCAGTGTTTTTCAGCCATATTCCTTCTGAGGATCATCTCTATACATCTCTGTTTCAGAATTGTCTTTCTACTTACTGCAGCTACTGCAATTGTGTGTAACACAAGAGTTCAGCTTGAAAATAAAACTTTTCTGGAATCTTGATACGTGCCTCTGCAGTCGAGTTGAAGCTATCTGATGAAATCACTGTGCGAGTACTGGCTCAATACAGACATCAATAGAAACGCTGTCTCAAGAGCCCAACACTCGAAGCCTAGTCATGGAGTCTGTAGCAATGTACTGACTCCAATTGCTGCTTTAAAACAATATCTTATATTGTATTCAAATATGTTTTATGTTCTATCCAAATAACCCCATAATTTACATAATGGTGTGAAACAGCCTGATGTTACCATCATATTACAGTAAATTTACTTTTACTGATTATTGATATTTTTGAAGTAGTTGGAAAACTAGAGAATTACCTGTCAGAACTTGGCCAACCATCTCCACAGCCCTGCTAATAAGGCATGTAGAAAATGCAGAGGTTGGCAGTGTATCAGGATTGTTTTAAAGGCATAATAAAGTGTTGTTATGTAAGTGGAGTTGTTTTTTTTAGCTAATCCTTATAATTGCTAGTTTAGCCGGAGCAGCTATTTCTAATAATGAGCCGTCAAACTAAATGGCAACTCGCAGGGTTCATACTGATGGGGACTGTCTGGAACAAACTCCATACAATGCAGTAATCCTTCTCACATTCTACGACATTTTCAGGGTATATTTGCAGTAATTGCATATTTCCATGCTTGAAATGGTACAAACAAGTGTTAGCAATCAACTAAAATGTCAGATATATGATTAAAGTATTTTTAAGCATGTTACTAATCATTTTCCAGATACATCAATGTCATCAATGCAAAAATGTTTAACTATCTGGAAAAGATCATATTAATTTCTAGTGTATACTGTGATAAAACAACAATGTTCTAGCTGTGGAAAGTGGGAAATCTTCCTGTGATAAATGCCTAGCAATGTCACAAGTTTTATGATACTTTACAGGTAGATAGGCAGCCTCTTCCCAAAACTTAATTCATACCGTAAATATCCTTTTCAATCTTGTTTTCTTCTATTTTTTTAAAAAAAACTTGTTATGTTGTTGAGTTTGTTGGCCATTGGGCTAAGAACTTACCGGCAGGTAGTTGCTGAATACCTGCCTGTCTTGCCCTGTGACAATCTCTTCTGACCTTGTTTCGACAGAGCAGCTCTTTCTCTTCTGGTCTTCTTTGTCAACAGGACGTCTCTGCCGATGTCATGTTGATTTACAGTCGACTCCTAGTTGCCTAACTGTGGCAAGCCGACAATCAATCAACATGATGTTGGCAGTGAAGCCCCGTCAACAGAGCAGCTCTTTCTCTTCCAGTCTTCTCTGTTGACAGGGCATCACTTCCCAAGTCATGCTGATTGACAGTCGATTCCCAGTTGCTTAACTACAGCAAGCCGGCAGTTAATCAGCAATGAAGCCTCATCAACAGAGTAGAGCGGAAGAGAAGGTGCTGCTCTGTCAATGTGATGTCAGCAGAAGCAGAAGAATCACCGGCTGGAGCAGGCTGCGATGGCTTTTCGGTGGAACAGATCATCGCAGGGCAGAACATGCAGAGCAGAATCAAGTCCATAGGGCAATAGGGCAGCACGGTGGCTCAGTGGTTAGCACTGCAGCCTTGCAGCGCTGGAGTCCTGGGTTAAAATCCCACCAAGGAAAACATCGGCAAGGAGTTTGTATGTTCTCTCCGTGTTTGCGTGGGTTTCCTCCGGGTTCTCCGGTTTCCTCCCACATTCCAAAGACATACTTATAGGGACATTAGATTGTGAGTAATTATTATTATTATTATTATTATTATTAAGTCCGCCTTTGTTATTTCACTATTTTCAAGGTTGAAACAACCTCCAATCCTATTAGAAGCTAAAGGTGGTCTTACATATTAAAGGAGTTTTACATGCAGTTCTGTAATTCTTTTTACCCATACTAGAAACTGTTGATTAAAATGAACTAATTTGTGCTGATGGGTAAGTGTCGTAATTAGTGATGAACGAATCTTTTGAAATTTGAATTCACCAGATTTTCCAAGTTTTTACCCCCAAATTTAGTTTGCGTCGAATAGAAATTGCTGCAATTGCTCAGAAAAACTACGCATGACACAGTTCTCTTTTGCTCAGACAGTAATCTTCACAGCTGTGTTGTCGCACACTATTTGTACATTTTCTTTAGTGTCTTATGGCTTTCTCGCTCTAAATCTAAGTGGTGAGCTGTGATGTCCTCCCACTATCCCGATTTTCCAAAAAATGGCTGCTGCATTCCCTGCTTCTGCTTTTATGCTGGCTATTACAGTTTCAACTGATAGGAAATGCTGTTCTATTTGATGTGATTGGTAAGGCATTACAGGAAAGCCAACCTTGCCATGCCTTAAATTTTATCTGATCCTTTTCTGGCTGATGCCATCTTCTACAATGTGTAAAATAGTGGTAGTCAGTTTTAGGTGATTTGTGCGAATTCACCAAATTCCTAAAAATGCTACACAAACTCAATTTGCATCGAATCGATTCTCTAATTTCTAGTCATAATTGTCTAAACTGTGAATAATCTTTTAAGGGTAGCCAAGCAATCTGTTATCTGAAACCTCAGTGTGACTTTTCTAGACCTACTATGACACATCCATAATAAGAGACAAAACTTAGCTATATGATAGTGCTCGATCATACTTTATGCAGCTCTTGATGTTTTGATTAACCTCAATCACCCTAACGCGACGTCTGAAACTAATCCCACCGAAAGAGGCAGCAGAAGCCAAGAGACCTTCAGAACTGCAGATCTCATCAAAATGCAAATACAACTTTTTTTTTTTTTTTTAATAAGAAAAAAAAATTTTCTTCCATATTTAAATGCAAGGGTTCAGTTGACAGCCATAATCTAATATCCGGATCGGCCAAAGAAGTCCCTCTGTGAATGTTCTAAGAAGAGGAGTCGTGAGATCTGAAGGCAGCAGTATATGGCAGCTGTGCAGGGAACCGAGCCTAGCAAGTCATCACATTGAATATAAGTTTCCCTTCACAATAGCCGTGGTTGTGTTTTAAATGTGAATATGACTATGGACGGTAATCTCGTATTCTTTTTTTTTTCTATATAATGTTGCATATTTCTGCAGATAGTTCTACCTGAATAGAGTTCATGGAAATACAGGAAGACCTCTTGCTGTTAGGAATAAATAGCAGGCTTTGAATCAGAACAAATGCTGAGATTTAGAAGAGAAATGTGAAGAATTGCTCTTACAGACTTGATTAGTAGCGGCAGAATGGGGCTGTCCGTGCTCTTGTGCATTTGGTGTAATAGGCTAGAGGTCCACAAGTCAAGCATGGCATGGAGACACATAAAAGCGAAATAATACATTACTCTGAAGGCCTGGTGTGATGAAGATGTTAAATGTAGTCATTGAGCAGCATAGAATATTCCTTGCTGTCATTATTTATTTCTTATGAGGAAATGGCTTTATGGTCACTGTGTTTCCTTTTCTTGTGGTTATTACTGTATGTCTTGTTCCATCCAGATTGCACCATATATGTTCTATCAACTGTACAATGATTTCTAATACACAAAAACTGTTTCATCTCATGGTAAATCCTCCTTGAGAGCACCCCTACCTCTCTCCCTACATATATAGTTACCATATTTAAAAAGACCATCTAAGGGTATGTGCACCGAGTGTCTTTTAGCTGCCGACATAACCACCTAATTTTGCAAGAGGAAGACGCGGGTGGTTCAATAAGAAGTGTAATATGTGAACACGTGAAACGCGCATCGGGGAACCTGGGGGAGCTCTCCTATGATTCCTTTTCTGGTGCCTTTTATATTGGTATGTTAATTTTGTTCACTAGACCTGTGTAACATTTATCTGCAGATGTCTGCTCACTATGCATTTAGGCCTATGCAGCTATGATTAATTATTTTATATTGTATCAGATTGGGTAATTGAATGCATAAACTTTCATCCACAAAGATTCATTTATTTCATAATAAGAACTATGAGGTCATGATTGCGGTTTAAGACCAATTAACCCCTATAAAGTGGTTGTCCACAACTAAGACAACCCCTTCTCATTCCCAACGTTTGGCCCCGACAAAATACAAAAGCCTATTCCCAGGGCTCACATGCGGTTGTTATGACATGCGAGCTCGGCGCCCAGTCACCGCTGATGTCACTGTCTCCTCCTTCAGAGGAACTGAGGGCTTTAGCTGTTGTCTCACTTCCTCTTGGTTACTTATATGTCCGAAAGTGGGAACAGATACACCAGCGCTGACTGGGCGTTGGTCTCATTTGTCATAGCAGCTTGATCCCCTGGAACGCGAGTGCTGACACTGTGGGAACGGCATCGGCAAAGGAGGTGAGTCTCAGCTTTTTTTGTTTTATCGGGGCCAACTATGGGGAATATGAATGGGTTGTCCTAATGGACAACTTCTTTAAGTATTTTTCTAGATGGACAAACAAACTGTGATTTATTCTGCATTCACACATCTGTGTGTTACCATCCAAGAGAAACAGAACAATTGTTCTTTTTGCTTAGGCGTCATCCTTATTGCATAAGTGTTTTGTCTTCCCTTTTTTTTTTTTTTCTCCTGAGTCAGGTAGACTTTCTGAACTTTTTTATCCATTGACTCTTAACAATGGATCAGAAGAATAGATGAATGAAACTAGGATGTAACTCTCAAGTAAAAAGTATGTCCTCCTAGTTTCATCCGCGTCTCACGGCTCCTGTTATGATCCCAATGGCAGAGGATCTCTGATATTCCGGCAAGATAGCAAAAATATAAATACTGCTCTAGGGAGGTGGAAACTGGGCTAACCGCATACCTGATCCTGTCACAAACAACTAAAAGTAGCCGGTGAACGTGCCTACGTTGGTTCTAGATGTCTCGAGCCAGCCGGAGAACTGACTACCCCTAGGGGGAAAAAATAAGACCTCGCTTGCCTCCAGAGAAATTGAACCCCAAAGATATAGAAAGCCCCCAACAAATAATAACGGTGAGGCAAGAGGAAAACACAAACCTAGAGATGAACTAGATTCAGCAAAGTGAGGCCCAATAGTCTAGATAGCAGAAAATAGATAGTGGACTATGCGGTTAGCAGAAAACCCTACAAAACATCCATGCTGAACATTCAAGAACCCCCACACCGACTGACGGTGTGGAGGGAGAATATCAGCCCCCTAGAGCTTCCAGCGAGTCAAAAATCAAATGTAAAGCAAGCTGGACAAAAACACTGAATAATGCAAACAATCCAAATTGTACAAAACAGACTTAGCTTTTCTTGCATGAGGCAGACTGAAAGGAATCCGGAGGAGACCATATAGGTCTGGATACAACGATGCCAGGCAAGAGACTGAGTCCGGAGGAGACTTAAATAGGGAACACCCGCTGCTTAACGACACAGCTGGAGCTCAGGCCTGCAACAAAACATACCTAACACAATATCGTTAGTGACCACTAGAGGGAGCCCAGAAACACAGTTCACAACAGTACCCCCCCCCCTTGAGGAGGGGTCACCGAACCCTCACCAAGACCCCCAGGGCGATCAGGATGAGCAGCGTGAAAGGCATGAACCAAATCAGCCGCATGAACATCAGAGGCGACAACCCAGGAATTATCCTCCTGACCATAGCCTTTCCACTTAACTAAATACTGGAGTTTCCGTCTAGAGATACGAGAATCCAGAATCTTCTCCACCACGTACTCCAACTCGCCCTCAACCAAAACCGGGGCAGGAGGCTCAACAGCAGGAACCATAGGCACCACGTACCGCCGCAACAAGGACCTATGGAACACATTATGAATAGCAAAAGACGCTGGAAGGTCCAAGCGAAAAGACACCGGGTTAAGGATTTCCAAAATCTTATAAGGACCGATAAAGTGAGGCTTGAACTTAGGAGAGGAGACTTTCAAAGGAACATGCCGAGAAGACAACCAAACCAAATCCCCAACACGAAGTCGGGGACCCACACCGCGGCGGCGGTTGGCAGACCGCTGGGCCCTGTCTTGTGACAATTTCAAATTGTCCACCACATGGTTCCAAATCCGCTGCAACCTATCCACCACAGAATCAACCCCAGGACAGTCAGAAGGTTCAACCTGACCCGAGGAGAAACGAGGATGAAAAACAGAGTTGCAGAAAAAGGGTGAAACCAAGGTGGCAGAACTAGCCCGATTATTAAGGGCAAACTCGGCCAGTGGCAAAAAGGTAACCCAGTCGTCCTGATCAGCAGAAACAAAACATCTCAAATAAGTCTCTAACGTCTGGCCATTAGTCTGAGGATGAAAAGCCGACGAAAAAGACAAATCAATACCCATCTTAGCACAAAAGGATCGCCAGAATCTGGACACAAACTGGGATCCTCTGTCAGATACAATATTCTCAGGGATGCCATGCAAACGAACCACCTTCTGAAAGAACAAAGGAACCAAATCAGAGGAGGAAGGCAACTTAGGCAAGGGCACCAAATGGACCATTTTAGAAAAACGATTGCACACCACCCAGATGACAGATATCTTCCGAGACACCGGAAGATCCGAAATGAAATCCATGGAAATGTGCGTCCAAGGCCTCTTTGGGATAGGCAAGGGCAAAAGCAACCCGCTGGCACGAGAACAGCAAGGCTTAGCCCGAGCACAAATCCCACAGGACTGCACAAAAGAACGCACATCCCGCGACAAGGAAGGCCACCAAAAGGACCTGGCCACCAAATCCCTGGTACCGAAAATCCCAGGATGTCCCGCCAACACCGAAGAATGAACCTCAGAAATAACTCTGTTGGTCCATCCATCAGGGACAAACAATCTCTCCGGTGGACAACAATCAGGCCTATCAGCCTGAAATTTTTGCAGCCCTCATCGCAAATCTGGGGAAATGGCAGACAAAATTACTCCCTCTCTGAGAATACCAGCCGGCTCAGAGACTCCCGGAGAATCAGGTACAAAACTCCTAGAAAGTGCATCAGCCTTCACGTTCTTCGAACCAGGCAGGTACGAGACCACAAAGTCAAAACGGGAGAAAAACAACGACCAACGGGCCTGTCTAGGATTCAGGTGCTTGGCAGACTCGAGGTAAATCAGATTTTTATGATCAGTTAAGACCACCACACGATGTCTAGCTCCCTCAAGCCAATGTCGCCACTCCTCAAATGCCCACTTCATGGCCAACAACTCCCGATTACCAACATCGTAGTTCCGCTCAGCAGGCGAAAATTTCCTTGAAAAGAAGGCGCATGGCTTCATCACGGAGCCATCAGAACTTCTTTGCGACAAAACAGCCCCTGCACCAATCTAAGAAGCATCAACTTCAACCTGGAAGGGAAGAGAGACATCCGGCTGGCACAAGACTGGCGCTGAAGTAAACCCATGCTTCAGCTCCCGAAAGGCCTCCACGGCCGCAGGAGACCAATTCGCAACATCAGAACCCTTCTTGGTCATATCTGTCAAAGGTTTAACCACGCTGGAGAAATTAGCGATAAAACGACGGTAAAAATTAGCAAAGCCCAAGAACTTCTGCAGGCTCTTAACAGACGTGGGCTGAGTCCAGTCATGAATGGCACGGACCTTAACTGGGTCCATCTCCACAGTAGAAGGGGAAAAAATAAAGCCCCAAAAAGAAACCTTCTGTACCCCAAAGATACATTTTGAGCCCTTCACAAATAGAGCATTCTCCCGCAAAACCTGAAACACCATCCTTACCTGGTTCACATGGGACTCCCAATCATCAGAAAAAAAACAAAATATCATCCAGATAAATAATCATAAATTTATCCAGATATTTCCGGAATATGTCATGCATGAAGGACTGAAACACAGAAGGAGCATTAGATAATCCGAAAGGCATCACCAGGTACTCAAAATGACCCTCAGGCGTATTAAATGCCGTTTTCCATTCATCTCCCTGCTTTATGCGCACAAGGTTATACGCACCACGAAGATCTATCTTGGTGAACCAACTGGATCCCTTAATCCGAGCAAACAAATCAGACAACAATGGCAAAGGATACTGAAATTTAACAGTGATCTTATTCAGAAGACGATAATCAATACAAGGTCTCAGAGACCCGTCTTTCTTGCCCACAAAAAAGAATCCAGCACCAAGAGGGGACAAGGATGGGCGAATATGTCCCTTCTCCAAAGACTCCTTTATATAACTCCGCATGGTGGCATGCTCTGGCACAGATAAATTAAAGAGTCGTCCCTTAGGAAACTTACTACCAGGAATCAAATCTATAGCACAATCACAGTCCCTATGAGGAGGAAGGGCACTGGACCTGGCCTCATTAAATACATCCTGAAAGTCTGACAAAAACTCAGGGATCTCAGAAGGAGTAGAAGAAGCAATAGACACCAATGGAGAATCGCCATGAATCCCCTGACACCCCCAACTAGACACAGTCATAGCTTTCCAATCTAAAACTGGGTTATGGGCCTGTAACCATGGCAGACCCAAAACGACAACATCATGCATTTTATGCAGTACCAAAAAACGAATCACCTCCTGATGTACAGGAGTCATGCACATGGTCACCTGCGTCCAATACTGAGGTTTATTCTCTGCCAATGGCGTAGAATCAATTCCTCTAAGAGGAATAGGATTTTCCAAAGGCTCCAGGACAAAACCGCAGCGCTTGGCAAACGACAAATCCATCAGACTTAAAGCAGCACCAGAATCCACAAAAGCCATAACTGAGTAAGAAGATAATGAACAAATTAAAGTCACAGACAAAATAAACTTAGGCTGAAAAGTACCAATGGCGACAGGATTAACTTTTTTCTTTAAACGTTTAGAGCATGCTGAGATAACATGTGTTGAATCACCACAGTAGAAACACAACCCATTTTGACGTCTATGATTTTGTCGCTCGGCTCTGGTCAGAATTCTGTCACATTGCATAGAATCAGGTGACCGTTCAGAAAGGATTATCAGATTTGCGCTCCCGCAAACGTCGATCAATTTGAATGGCTAGAGCCATTGAATCATTTAGACCTGTAGGGATAGGAAACCCCACCATCACATCTTTAATGGCTTCAGAAAGACCATTTCTGAAATTTGCGGCCAGTGCACACTCCTTCCATTGAGTAAGCACGGACCATTTCCGAAATTTTTGGCAATATACCTCAGCTTCGTCCTGACCCTGAGAGATAACCAGCAACATTTTTTCAGCCTGATTTTCAAGATTAGGCTCCTCATAAAGCAAACCAAGTGCCAGAAAAAACGCATCAACATTCACCAATGCAGGATCTCCTGGCGCCAGAGAGAAGGCCCAATCCTGAGGGTCGCCACGCAAGAAGAAAATAACAATCTTAACTTGCTGGGCGGAATCACCAGAAGAACGAGGTTTCAGAGACAGAAACAATTTACAATTATTCCTAAAATTCAGGAATTTAGATCTATCTCCAAAAAACGGCTCAGGAATAGGTATTTTTGGTTCAGACATAGGGCTATGGATAACAAAATCCTGAATGCTTTGCACCCTAGCAGCAAGCTGATCCACACTAGAAGTCAGAGTCTGGACATTCATATCTGCAGCAGAGTTTCAGCCACTCAGAGAAAAAGGGGATGGAAGAAGCTAGGGAAACTGCAGCAGAAAAAAAACAAAAAACTCAGAACTTCTTTTTAATCCCGCTTCTGCGATGCATTAAACATTTTCTTTAAGCCTGGCATTCTGTTATGATCCCAATGGCAGAGGATCTCTGATATTCCAGCAAGATAGCAAAAATATAAATACTGCTCTAGGGAGGTGGAAACTGGGCTAACCGCATACCTGATCCTGACACAAACAACTAAAAGTAGCCGGTGAACGTGCCTACGTTGGTTCTAGACGTCTCGAGCCAGCCGGAGAACTGACTACCCCTAGAGGGAAAAAATAAGACCTCGCTTGCCTCCAGAGAAATTGAACCCCAAAGATATAGAAAGCCCCCAACAAATAATAACGGTGAGGCAAGAGGAAAACACAAACGTAGAGATGAACTAGATTCAGCAAAGTGAGGCCCAATAGTCTAGATAGCAGAAAATAGATAGTGGACTATGCGGTTAGCAGAAAACCCTACAAAACATCCACGCTGAACATTCAAGAACCCCCACACCGACTGACGGTGTGGAGGGAGAATATCAGCCCCCTAGAGCTTCCAGCGAGTCAAAAATCAAATGTAAAGCAAGCTGGACAAAAACACTGAATAATGCAAACAATCCAAATTGTACAAAACAGACTTAGCTTTTCTTGCATGAGGCAGACTGAAAGGAATCCGGAGGAGACCAAATAGGTCTGGATACAACGATGCCAGGCAAGAGACTGAGTCCAGAGGAGACTCAAATAGGAAAGACCCGCTGCTTAACGACACAGCTGGAGCTCAGGCCTGCAACAAGACATACCTAACACAATACCGTTAGTGACCACCAGAGGGAGCCCAGAAACACAGTTCACAACAGGCTCCCCATAGACCCGAGTCTGATCCGCTGAAAGCATGAGAATAGGATATGCCCTTAGTCTCATGGATCCATTTTTAACCCCTTAACGACCGCCTATACGCCTTTTAACGGCGGCAGTTAAGGGTACTTAAACCACAGAGTCGGATTTTCTCTGGGCCTCGGTTACCGGGGGTAGCCGAGACCCCAGAGTGCATGATTCGGGGTTTGTTTACCGACCCCCGCATTGCGATCGCCGGTAATTAACTGTTTACCGGCGGTCGCAAAAAACCCCCGCAATTTCCCATTTAATTTAAATGGGGTCCCCGAACGCCCCCCGATACTCACCTGTCTCCCCGGTGCTCCTCGTGGCTCCTGATGGGCGCCACCATCTTGTTCCGGCCAAAAAATGGCGGGCGCACTGCGCCCGCCACCTGGAAGATCTTTGGGGTCTCGGCTGTCGGGGGTAGCCGAAACCCCAAAGAACATGATCGGAGTCGGTTTTTACCAAACCCTGTTTTACGATCGCCAGTAATTAACTGTTTATCGGCGACTGCAAAATAAAAAATGCGGTGTGTCATTCTCTGTCCTCTGATGTGATCGCACATCAGAGGACAGAGAAATAGGGGGATTCGGGGACCCTGTTATACTTACCGGTGTCCCTGGGTCCTCCTGCCCACCGGCTTCTTCATCCGGTGAGAAAATGGTATGATCTGCCGGCCAGCAGCTAGAGGAGTTGGGGCTAAATTTAGGGTTAGGGTTGGGGCTAAATTTAGGGTTGGGGCTAAATTTAGGGTTAGGGTTGGGGCTAAATTTAGGGTTAGGGTTGGGGCTAAATTTAGGGTTAGGGCTAGGGTTGGGGCTAAAGTTAGGGTTAGGATTGGGGCTAAAGTTAGGGCTAGGGTTGCTGCTAAAGTTAGGGTTAAAGTTGGGATTAGGGTTAGGGTTTGGATTAGGGTTGGCATTAGGGTTACGTTTGGGATTAGGGTTGGGATTAGGGTTAGGAGTGTATTTGGATTAGGGTTAGGTTTGAGGTTAGGGTTGAGATTAGGATTAGGGGTGTGTTGGATTTAGGGTTTTGATTAGGGTTATGGTTAGTGTTGAGATTAGTTTTGTTTTGGGGTGAGGGTTGTGATTATCGTTAGGGTTGTGATTAGGATTATGGATCGGGTTGGGATTAGGGTTAGGGGTGTGTTGGGGTTAGAGTTGGAGTTAGAATTGGGGGTTTCCACTGTTTAGGTACATCAGGGGGTCTCCATACATGTGCTCCCTCCCTTCTGAGCTCTGCCGTGCGCCCAAACAGTGGTTTACCCCCACATATGGGGCATCAGCGTACTTGGGATAAATTGGACAACAACTTTTGGGGTCCAATTTCTCCTGTTACCTTTGTGAAAATAAAAACTTGGGGGCTAAAAAATCTTTTGTGGGAAAAAAAATATTTTTTATTTTCACGACTCTGCATTATAAACTTCTGTGAAGCACTTGGGCATTCAACGTTCTCAACACACATCTAGATAAGTTCCATGGGGGGTCTATTTTCCAAAATGGGGTCACTTGTGGGAGGTTTCTACTGTTTAGGTACATCAGGGGCTCTGCAAACGCAACATAACGCCCGCAGACCATTCTATCAAAGTCTGCATTCCAAAACGGCGCTCCTTCCCTTCCGAGCTCTGCCATGCGCCCAAACAGTGGTTTACCCCCACACATAGGGTATCAGCCTACTCAGCATAAATTGCACAATAAATTTTGGGGTCCAATTTCTCCTGTTACCCTTGTGAAAGTCAAAATTGGGGGGTGAAAAGATAATTTTTGTGGAAAAAATATGATTTTTTTATTTTCATGGCTCTACATTATAAACTTCTGTGAAGCAGTTGGGGGTTCATAGTGCTCACCACACATCTAAACAAGCTCTTTGGGGGGTCACTTGTGGGGGGTTTCTACTGTTTAGGTACATCAGGAGCTCTGCAAATGCAACATGACGCCCGCAGACCATCCCATCAAAGTCTGCATTCCAAGCGGCGCTCCTTCCCTTCCGAGCCCCGATGGGTGCCCAAACAGTGCCCCCCCACATATGGGGTATCAGCGTACTCAGGACAAACTGGTCAACAGATTTTGGGGTCCAATGTCTCCTGTTACCCTTGAGAAAATAAAAAATTGCAGGCTAAAAAATAATTTTTGAGGAAAAAAAAGGATTTTTTATTTTCACGGCTCTACTTTATAAATTTCTGTGAAGCACTTGGGGGTTTAAAGTGCTCACCACACATCTAGATGAGTTCCTTAAGGGGTCTAGTTTCCAAATTGGGGTCACTTGTCGGAAGTTTCTACTGTTTAGGCACATCAGGGGCTCTCCAAACGCGACGTGGTGTCCGATCTCAATTCCAGCCAATTCTACATTGAAAAAGTAAAACGGCACTCCTTCTCTTCCAAGCTCTGCGGTGCGCCCAAACAGTGGTTTACCCCCACATATGGGGTATCGACGTACTCAGGAGAAATTGCACAACAACTTTTGTGGTCTAATTTCTCCTGTTACCCTTGTCAAAATAAAAAATTTGGGGCAAAAAGATCATTTTTGTAGAAAAAATGCGATTTTTTATTTTCACAGCTCTACATTATAAACTTCTGTGAAGCACCTGGGGGTTTAAAGTGCTCACCACACATCTACATAAGTACCTTAAGGGGTCTAGTTTCCAAAATGGTGTCACTTGTGGGGGGTTTCCACTCTTTAGGCACATCAGGGGCTCTCCAAACGCGACATGGCGTCCGATCTCAAGTCCAGCCAATACTACATTGAAAAAGTAAAACGGCACTCCTTCTCTTCCAAGCTCTGCGGTGCGCCCAAACACTGGTTTACCCCCACATATGGGGTATCGACGTACTCAGGAGAAATTGCACAACAACTTTTGTCGTCTAATTTCTCCTGTTACCCTTGTGAAAATAAGAATTTGTGGGCGAAAAGGTCATGTTTGTGTAAACAAATGCGATTTTTTATTTTCACGGCTCTACGTTATAAACTTCTGTGAAGCACTTGGGGGCTCAAAGTGCTCACCACACATCTAGATAAGTTCCTTAAGGGGTCTAGTTTCCAAAATGGTGTCACTTGTGAAGCGTTTCCACTGTTTAGGCACATCAGGGGCTCTCTAAACGTGACATGGCATCCAATCTCAATTCCAGCCAATTCTGCATTGAAAAAGTCAAACGGCGCTCCTTCTCTTCCAAGCTCTGCGGTGCGCCCAAACAGTGGTTTACCCCCACATATGGGGTATTGGCGTATTCAGGAGAAACTGCACAACAAAATTTATGGCTAAATTTCTATTTTTACACTTGTAAAAATAAAAGAAAATGGTTCTGAAGTAAAATGTTTGCAAAAAAAAGTTAAATGCTAATTTTTTCCTTCCACAATTTTTCAGTTCCTGTGAAGCACGTAAAGGGTTAATAAACTTCTTGAATGTGGTTTTGAGCACCTTGAGGGGTGCAGTTTTTAGAATGGTGTCACACTTGGTTATTTTCTATCATATAGACCCCTCAAAATGACTTCAAATGAGATGTGGTCCCTAACAAAATGGTGTTGTAAAAATGAGAAATTGCTGGTCAAATTTTAACCCTTATAACTCCCTAACGAAAAAAAAAAATTTGTTTCCAAAATTGTGCTGATGTAAAGTAGACATGTGGGAAATGTTATTCATTAACTATTTTTTGTGACATATCTCTCTGATTTAAGGGCATAAAAATACAAAGTTTGAAAATTGCAAAATTTTAAAAATTTTCGCCATTTTTCCATTTTTTTCATAAATAATTTCACGTAATATCGAAGAAATGTTACCACTAACATGAAGTACAATATGTCACGAAAAAATAGTCTCAGAATCAGTGGGATCTGTTAATGCGTTCCACAGTTATAACCTCATAAAGTGACAGTGGTCAAAATTGTAAAAATTGGCTCGGTCATTAAGTACCAAAGTGGCTCTGTCACTAAGGGGTTAAAACTACTGTGTACATGGCTTAATGAAAAAAAACTGCAGTAGGATATGTCACATACACGAGTGAATGTACGCTTATGGACACAGTGGGACTCATTAAACGAGTCTTCTAGTACTAAAGTGTACAATAAAATTAGAAGAGTTGTTAAGTTTTATGCAAATAAAGCTCATAATTAAATGTTTCCTTTTTTTTGTTACATTTTATCATGGTCCCTTTAAAAAGTTGTGCCCCCCTTGATTTACATATTAATTCATTTTACCCTGTGTGTAGATAACCAAGTAAAGAAATGACATACGGTACTTATAAAATGTAAAGTGAAAATCCTATATAGCACCTATAATTTGCACAGCACTTCTGTTTCTTTGGAGATAGAAAAATTGTTATGCTGTAGATTTATCATGGAAGCAAAACAGTGTAAATGTATCCTTTCCAGTTTTTTATGTATTCTTTTCATTTTTTCTAAACAAACAGTTTCTACAGAGTTTTTGCTTTTATTCATATTGTGTCGTCATTATAAATGGTCTAAAATAAAAACTAGCTAAAAGGGATTGTCCGCTTTTTTTTATCTTTGTGTTCCAACTATACCCTAGAAAGAAAAATAACCATATGTTCACATACTGATTTCTGACTCTGTAACTTATGCAGTAATTTAGTGAGCATAGCAATGGTCAATACGGCAACTGTTTTGCTGTGACATTTGCTCGCCAACCACAACATAAGAGGGGAAAAAGAAGACAAGCAGGGGATCTGTATGTATATTGTATTTTTTATTTCTAAAGCACACTTGTCCAACTTTTATTAAAGCAAAAAAAAAGGTTTTGCAGAATCCCTTTAACTTTTATGCCTAAGGCTTATGCACATGACAAAACCCCAGACAAGAGGCGCTGTATGGCATTGTACAAGAGAGAGGTATGGCATCCATATAGGCTCAGCAAGGAGCCTGTCATGCTAGTGACTCGCACAGTTTGTAAGTGCCATCCTACTCACTGTGTGCACTGCTCTGCTTCTCCCAGTATCAGCCCATCTCGCTGAGCTGCCTTATGCAGACACTTCCAGCACTGCTACATCTTCCTGTTGCTGGAAAGTCTCCATTTGGCTATTGAGAGGCACGGCCAGACTCTTCACAGGCAACCACTTTTGCGTCCCTAGCCTATCCCCAACCAACAGTGGATATATTAGGCAGCTCTTCCCTCCACACCTTGCCTGAGCTTAGGTCCTAGCTGCAGTTCATCACTAGTACCCTGTCTAGGTGCAGTTTTGTTTTGAACCTTCTGTTACTGACACGGCTTGTTTAGTCTGATCTCTCCACTCCCAACTCTGGCTTTATATTTTGAACCTGTGCTGCCGGCCCCAACCTCAGAATGTGTGACCACATCTCTGTCTTCGCCCTTTGTGCCTCGTATTTTTGCTTTTCACCCGTTTGTCAGCTGTTGCAGCCTGCAGGTCCGGTGACTGCTCTGGAATGTCACCTGGTGAGAACCCTAATGGCCCAAACCCATGCTCACCATCGGAGGCTCTAGTGAAGACCAGGTAGTCACTTATTTACACCCCACCAGTGTAATCCCAGCCAGCGTCGCAGTGGGTACACACCCACCATCTTCACAGAGTTGCATATATGGAAGTATTCCCCTCTATAGATAGAAACCTCTGTATATACAGCAGCCAATGGAGTTTTTGCATTTGGAGCTTGCTGTCATCATCAGCATATCACTTTATGGCACTGCAAAATGGATTTGTGGCTTCACACATAATTAGTTAGTTGCAATGCTGTCGCGGGATAATTACACCATGTTCTCTAACCTAATGGCATTATACATGAGTATAGAAAACTTCTCATACTTTCTCTCTATTATTTTGTGGTACATAAAACATTATTACAACCAAGAATCTATCCAAGCATTTGGAGTTCTTGCATAATATACTGGAGCCCTGCTTGGTATAATATTATAATGCATTGGTTTGATTGTTTTCGCATTATTGGTTGTATACTTTGCTCATTTTACAAACTTTCCTGTGTTAATTTTTCTTTTCTTTTTTTTTAAATTGAACCTCCATAACAGCAGGATGACTCCACACCCTAAAAAAAGAACAGGAAAAAAGATACGTTAAAAAGTCGCTCCTCACCCCCACTTATTGATGTTTTCCTTGCCTTTACCAAGACATGTATGCTTGTTGCCGGTGATGGGGGTCTTGTTTGAGTTCCTCACCTGACAGCTGAGGTTGGTCAGACCTTCCGTCTTCCTCCATTGCTGTTCCTTTCTCTTTAGACTTTCAGAACTTGCCCTCTTGCACTTCCTAGGAGGGTATGCTCAGCAGGCGGAGAGGCAAGCTCTGAGGAGTTCCTAGCCGCGTTCCCAATCTATACCCTGGTCTGTCTCCAGAGTACCATAAACCATGGCATGTATCCATTTTATAAATCCATCTAAAGTCTGAGAGAGCAGGAAGGAACATTTTTTTAGAAAAGATTATACAGATTTTCTGACAAGGATTTTCAACGTACATTCACCGGCCTCACCAGGTCTATTTAATAACACAGGTCTGCGACTAAAAAGCTGTTTGATTATTTTCATCTAATTTCCATGTATTTTGGTGTGCTGAAAACGAAAAAAATATTGAAAAAAATCCTGGACGTCAGGATTTGCCTCAAAATGCAAAATTCTCTTCAAATTTAGTATATTTTTCTCAAGTTTTGGTATTTTTTTTATCTTAGGGTTTTGAAAGTCAAAATTACTATTAATTAATTCACATCAATGCATTGAAGATATACAAGACCCTGATCGTCGGACGAATGCTGAAAGCATTTCAAGCTTTAGGTTGCCTGATGAGTTTGAAAGTGCATTTCCTCCATTCCCACCTCGACAACTTTCCTGAAAATTTGGGAGCTGTGAGTGAAGAGCAAGGTGAACGATTCCACCAGGACATTAAAGAGATCGAAAGAAGATACCAGGGAAGATGGAGCATTACAATGATGGCAGACTACTGTTGGACGCTTCAGAGAGACATTCCAGATGCTACTCACAAGCGTAAATGTACCAAGAGAAGCCTCACAGGGAAGAAGAATCGATTTTAGTGTGTGTTGGTGAGCTCATTGCAGTTAAAAAATGATTTTCATGAAACATTTGTAATAAAAAAATAATTTTATGAGTCTATTTTCATTTATTTTGAGGTATTGTCTTATTTAACATAGTTACTTAAATTGTCAGAAAACGTGATGTCCTATGACAAAACGGAGGTCATTTTCGGATTCAGCGCACTTAAAAACATAAAGATTATGTGGAATAACCAAAACAGCACTTGAAAAATTTTTTTTAGCAGACCTGTGTAATGTATGCAGGTCGTAGTGTGAAATCTGCTATTATTCTCTTTAAGATTTCTATTAAGAGCATGGAGTTTGGGCACTTTTCTTCTATTTGATAGGTTTCATGCTGATTTAAAAATATTCATACGTTTTTGATATATACAGTCGTTTTTATTCAGTAATTCAAGAGTACACCACCTCCTGCATTTAACCCCTCCAATTTAATTTTTGCGTTTCCGATTTTTCTTCCCAGAGCCATAACTTTTTTATTTTTCTGTCCACTTTTACATGTCAGGGCTTGTTTTTTTTACGGAACGAGTTGTTCTTTTGAATGAAACCATTCATTTTACCACATAGTGTACTCGAAAACGGGTAAAAAAAAAATTCCAAGTGCGGTGAAATTGTGAAACAAACACAATTTTGACATTGTTTTTTGGGAATTGTTTTTATGGTGTCCATTTTGCGGTAAAAATTACCACGTAATATGATTTTCCTCATCCATACTATTACCAATACCAAACATGTCCAGTTTTTGATTTTTATTTTAGTGGTAAAAAAAAATCTGAATTTTGCAAAAAATTTTGGAGTTGTCGTCATTTTACAAGACCTGTAACATTTTTATTTTCCTACCCATGGAGCTGTGAAATTGCTTATTTGTTTGTGGGGTGAGGCAGAGTTTTTATTAGTACCATTTTGGGAAAGATGTGACTTTTTGATCGCTTATTACAACATATTTGGGGGAACTGCGGCGACCGAAAAGCCATAATTTTGTCTTTTTTTTCTGTTGACAGTGTTTACCAATCAGGTCAATTTTTTTAAAAAATGTTGATAGATTCAGACCTTTCTGCACTCAGCGATACCACGTGTGTATTTTTTTGTTATTTTTTCTAATATCTTTCTTTTTAGTGGGAGTGATTTGAACTTTTCTTAATTTTTTTCATGTTTTTTTAAACTTTTTTATTTTTTTTATTTTTTACTGTTCTTATTAGCCTTTTTAGGGAACTTGAAGCTGCACTCATCCGATCTCTTGGGCTGTATACAATGATGCCTCATTATCTCTGTATATAGCAGAGATCATAGTCTTCTTTGAAGCCCGGCCACAGGCAGCGATGCACGGGGATCATCAGATGACCCCCGACTGTCATGACAACCCATCAGCGTCTCGCAATCGTGTCACGGGCACGTCGATGGGCGGAGTGAATAATGCTGCTGTCAGTGATTGACAGCAGCACTTAACAAGTTAACAGTCACTGGTGAAGCAGAGCGGATTGTTAGTGGTAGATCCTGGCTGTAATACACAGCCATCATTAACGGGCGTGAGCCCTCTCCATACACCTGCTTCTGACATTCGTCATATATATACTGTAGATATCGTGAAGGGGTTAAGGTAACAATTTACATAATAATGTAAAAAATGGAACTTGCATAGCAATAGGAATATAAGGTGTCATGTACAAGTGTGGAGAGAGAGGCTGCCTATTTAACTTCTGCAGAATACTTCCAGAGTACATAGGAAAGGTCAATGGGTGTAGACAAGCAGCTGGTGCTATTTGCCTACAACGCATTTTGGTAATGGCCACAAAGGTCAAGAGATCTACGGTATTTATTCTGAATGTAAACCAGAATGAAAAGCGGAAAATATTCATAAATCAGCTTATGTCATCATGTGGTTTAGAAAGGAAATCCTACGGAGGGGAATTGGCTGCTAAGATAATCGGCATCCCGGTTCCTGCACTGCCTTATAAAGGAGAGATGATTTGTAGGTAATATTGTACTGCTATCCATGAACACGAGTAATGACTTCTATAATGGGAATGTATAGATCAGAGAACATAAACAATAACTCCTAATGACTCATTGCAGTCGGTAACTGATTATATAGCAGATAGTTACGAGAATAGAAAAAAAATGAGTGGCACTCACTACTGGCGCATTATTTTGTGCATTTTTTTATTACAAGGCCATATGTGAATACAGAATGAAGCAGTATACTATAAGAAGTGTGGATTAAATCTGCACTGCCGTAATAATGATGAGGTTTCAGTTGATAGTAGACTTAAAACAGTGGTTTATTCAACGCGTTTCAGGGCTCTTATGGCCCCTTCTTCAGGAATTACCACATACAACATGTTGTATGTGGTAATTCCTGAAGAAGGGGCCATAAGAGCCCTAAAACGCATTGAATAAACCACTGTTTTAAGTCTACTATCAACTGAAACCTCATCATTATTACGGCAGCGCGGATTTAATCCACACTTCCTGTCGTATACTGCTTCATATGGTCAGTGACCGGCTTATGGATCTGCGACAGCCGAAATCTTCACATGCCTGCTTTCAGCTTCACCAGGTGAGCGATTTTCTTGGTGATTCCTCCATTCTTTTTGTGAGATAAGACCCTATTTGCGCTTTGTGTCTCCCTTTTTCCCTTCAAATATTAATACAGAATGAAGACACACAAACCGGGCTACCGCTGTTTCGCATCTAATTACGCTTCATCCGGCTCTGATGACGCTAGATGAAGCGTAATTAGATGCGAAACAGCTGTAGTCCAGTCTGTGGGTCTTTACTCTGTATTTCCACATGACCTTGGATTAAAACAAATGCACAAAATAATGTCTCAGTGGTGAGTGCCACTCATTTTTCTTCTATTCTAGAAATTTTTGAAGACTGTATAGCTGCACAGTTGAGCACCACTGCATCTGCTGTTATCTTTTAGCCAGCATTACATACTCCATTGGTATATACTTGCGATATTGACGGTCTGCTGATCTTTTGAAATGGATTATATGTAGCAGATAGTGTTGGAGGCATGACTAGCTGAGCATTGCAGGGCAGCACATCGACCTTTTAACCCTATTAAGCAATGACTAAGGAATACCCAGAAGCTAAAGCCCCCTCTTCACAATACATGAATAACAGCACGGACAAATACGTCTAATCACTGGCCACCGCTGATCCTTACTGCAGACTATATAATCCTCTGCTCGGACTACACATTCAAGTGCACAGAATTGGAAGTCAAGGTGTAGCAGTTAATTGACTGCAACATGTTGCTGGCACCTCCGACATTACAGGTTGTACATCCGCCAATCCTGTCTGAGTCAGTGACATTGGTAGACTTTAAGTAGATTAGCCTTGAAACCTCAATTAGCACGGATGTTAATCTCCTCTCTGGGACATTAGCAGAAAGCTCTGCGTGAGGAGATAATCATATTTGTTCTGATAAGATATTTTGAACGCCTTGTGCCGGCAGCCTGGTGATGCCAGCCACGCGGGAGCGATCTGTATGACTCTCACAATGATACGACATGTGCCCTTTTTCATATATATGGGAATTTTTGTTATGTTCAAACTGACATTTTACAGAGCAAGTCATTACAATAATGGCTGTATGTTTCTGAGAGTAAGTATGAGAAAATTGTTTTAAGGGGTTTAACATTTCGGAATTTAGATATGCCAGAAAGATACGTTGGCGGGGTCCTCACTCAATGTAATGAATAAAGCCATAATGGTGAAAGGGACGGACACTTCTGGTTCTCACAAATTTTACCTTGTAGATACTCCAAATGGTTGTAGATAGAGATGAGTGGATCGATTCTTGTGACTTCGGTAATGAGTCCAGGTCAGTGATACCTTGCCTCTAGACAGGAGTCCCGCAAGTTTCTTACCTTCTGGTGTCTCCAGTGGGGTTTTTATTAGCCAGGGCAGGTGAAATGTCATGTGTCACATCGCACAGATGACGTTGAGCCACCCATGGCAAATCGAATGATGTGTCAGGGATGCCGGAAGGTAAGAAATTTGCAAGACTCCTGTCTGGCCGCCATTTACCACTGAACCGGATGCTGGACGGGAGTCCCACAAATCGATCCGCTCATCTGTAGTTTTAGATGATAAAAACATTGACTTATAAGCAAGGGAGACTCAATGTCTACCAGTCTTAGGCCAAAATCACACAACTGGATGAAGTATTGGGTGTTTGACATGTTTAGTAAAATTGAAGCTATCCGACCCTCGTCCTTGGAACAGATTCTGATTTCTGAAACTTGCAATTTTTTTGTACACTGACACTCATTCTATAGGAAAAATTATTCACATGAATTTTCCCATTGACTAATGTAGGTCCTTGTCTGTTTTGTTGCATGAATTCAGGAGGGTTGGAGAGGTAGATTGTTTTTTTACTAGCCAGAGCTGATGCAATGTCATGTGTCACATTGACAGAGAGGTTTTCTTTATTTAGATTTCCATTAAAACAAGTGGATCCATGTGATGAATGTGAAACCTGACGCGTTTCTGGCACAAGGTCCGCTCCTGATCTTTGGATCCTACGATTAAGGACGATCGTCGCACCAGAAACGTGTCAGGTTTTAAATTCATCACATGGATCCACTTGTTTTAATGGAAATCTAAATAAAGAAAACTGTCTTTATCGGATGGATGTGCTGCCGTATTCCCTTTTCTTCTCTGCTAATTTGAGTCTAGTAGTCAGTTCTTGTTGGGAGGTGTGATTTTTCTGCAGTATTGTCTTAGGTTGTCTTGTTTTGGCAGCTGGTGTTTTATGTTTGTTTGGGTTGGAATTACATTTTCACAAGACTATAGTGGTCTGGCCTGAATTATTATGTTCTATGTCTGTATAATGGATAGTAGAGTTGTATTATAGCGTTGACAGATTTGTCCTCACTGGTTGTACAATATCCTGTGCTGGTTTACAATTATGTCGAAATCTTGACATTTCATCAATGGCACATTGTTATTTAACTGCGAGCATATAGAAATTATAATGAGGGTAAAAAAAACAAGGGTCACTGAAGGGCGAGCTCTAGAAAGGATGATCTGTAACACTACTGAACTGTGATATTCAGGTCACTTACAGCCTAATTATAATAATGCCATAATAGTTACCAACGCTCTCCAGCTGCAGTAACGTGACCTCCATGTCTAGATGCACTTGGCCTGATGACGACCATCATTTCCATTCCCTAAGTAGCGTTGTGGCCATATTAGTAGAATAAGTAAGGAGACAATATATCTCAGCTACGCTGAAAAGGTCCAGTAAGAGATTCAGTCAAGCATCAGAAAATATTCCTAGATCACGGCCATAACATCCTTAAAATTTTAAATTATGGACTGGTCCGCATGCTACATTAAAGAGTACTTGTCGTCTCTCTATGTATTTTTAATGGTTCGGTATTGTTTCTTTATACCTCTGTTATTTCTCCAGAAAATTTTTTAATAATCCCGGTTTCACACATCCGTGTATCACAGTCTTAGTAGAGTATGGTGCGCCATGTACGAACAGTCCATGGTTCTCCTGACCCGAACTCCATTGCCTTAAAAGGGTATTCCCATCTCCAAGATCCTATCCCAATATGTAGTTTGTGTAATAATAATAATAATATTAGCAAATACCTCCAATTAGAAATGTAGTATAGTTTGATTCTCTGTCTGTTTCCTCATCTGCAGGCATTACAGGACCTTAGCTATCCATGGTTACGACCACTGATAAATTGACAGTTAGGTTGCTAGTGGTAATATTCATGTATACCTAAGGTCCTGTAATCCCTGTACTGGAGGAAAGAGACATAGTGAATCAGAAAAACTGTACTACATTTCTAATTAGAGGTATTGCTAATATTATTATTATTACTACCCCTACTACATATTGGGATAGGATCTTGGAGATGGGAATATCCCTTTAAGTTTGAGTTAAGGAGCTCGCAGCCAGTCTGTACATCACAGTCTGTACTCTGATGTGTGAAACAAGCCAAAATTGAGAACTCAGTGTTTCCATTTCTCTCGGCCATGTGGCATGCCTCTTTACACGAACAGCGTCAGACTATGGAGAGACTGACCACAAAGATAATGGGAATAGTAGTGTCTAGTTGGCCTTTTTATATGCATTTCAAAGAGAACTAACGAGGAAGCAGAACCAAAGTTAAAAGAAAAATTACACCATTATGCTAAAAACAGTATTTTCAGAAGAGCCGCCAGATCCTTTTTAAAGTTAGTCCAGTTAATGGAAAATGACTGTTCCAGCCAAGCACAGGCGCTCAGTGCACCGTTGGCGTGGCACCTTCTGATCTACTTGTTTCTCTTATATCTACACCCCCTTTCTTTGCTTGACAGCTAAGTCTTTACAATAACCAGAGAAGGGTGGCAACAGATGTAAAACAAGTAGGTGGCAAGGAACAGTCAACTCTTTGGCCACACCAAGGGTGCACCGAGCACCTATGCTTTGTTTTAATAGTTATTTTGTGCTGAAAGCCTTCGTATAAGAAAATCATATTAACACAAAACATTGAGGGAAAAAAGGGCATTGACTTCTCCGTTCTTAATTGCCAGTGCAGACTAATTCATATATTTATATAATGGCAATGTGAAAAACTTGCTGCTGGATGTTGTCTCCTTAGTGTATTCTTTACCCCGGCATCAGGATGGATGGATGCTGTGTTCCTCTAGCGGCCTGGTGATCTGTACTTGACCAGCAGTGATCATATTTTAACGCTGTCTACAAAGTGCCTTCATTTATAGCGGAGTTGGCACTGCTCATGTTATATTTATCGCTTTCTTTTCTCCCTCTCCTCTTATATCAATTCCCAAAACAGACCGCTCACTGATTCTTCCTAGCTGCCCGGGGTTAAGCCTCTGTTGCTTGCAGTGAGCCCCGGCATATTAACACAGGCAGGTACTTCTCTTCTATCGGTGGAGAGGCCGTTTAATCACTGACGACTGTTCAGAAGCTATTACACCTCCCTCCCCATTGCTTCAATGTGCCTGCAGATCTAAGGACACTGAATCCGGGGGTCAAAGTGTGGCGTTTAATTAGCAAATTTATTCTTCTCTGATCCCCAAAGAAACCGCATTTTCGAAACCTTCTTTCTCTCCCTATCTTCTTCATGTCCCTTTCCTAAGGCGTCGTGTTAAACATACACATATAAACACAAATCTCCATTCAGTCCCATTACACTGATCTATTGCCACTGTCACATTCCTATTGTTTTATTTGTTCCCCTTCTTTCTCCGGTGCGTGAAAAATGTACATATGTATTTTTTTTCTAAACCTAGGACAGATAGGTGTTTTTCTTCTCCTGTCTTTCTGTAATTTTCGCTGTCAGACGTTTGGGAAATGATTTGTATTTGGGAAGGAAGAAATCGAAATAAAGCCAAATGTGCAGAGAGCAGATGTCTCGCTGTCCTTAATGTGTATGTAATAAGATGGGAGGTGGAGGCACGGAGCCCAGAGGATTGGTAAACTGATGGTCTCGCTCCTTGCCACCTCTCCAATTTTTCACAAAAGTTTCCAACTTCAGAGTGTAATTTCCACCCATGTATCCTGGCCCTGGGGGAAATGTACAAAGACCTGTCTGTATTCATTCATTTGTAACATGGTGTGCACTACACTGGAATATCTGAGAGGCCTACTTAGGTGGACGTAGCATGAAGACATTCTGAGGTGGTGGTGTTATGTGCTCTGAAAGATTTTTTATATCTAATTTATTTATAGAAATTCATCATAGCAGAAGATGAGATTCAGAATGGCATAACGTGATGCTGCCAAGCTCTCTTTTTGCTTCCCTGCTGGCAAGATAATGCCAATTCAACTTGTCATGTAAGATAGACTAGTCAATAAACTTACATTGTCTAAAGATGAAGATGCCATGTCCCTTACAACTAATAAATATGGCCATACATACTACATACATACTACATGAAAGTTGTCAAAACCTATCTTTTTTTTTTTTTTTTTTTTTTTTTTAGCATGTCCAGCCAACAATCATGGAGATGTCCGAACACTCTCCCTACTGCAGATGTCACGGGAAATAAAGGGTCAGGCATATTGGGTTTCAAAATCTTGGTCCATTGTGGTGTCCTCGCAGGAGATAAGCTGCCCTCAGCAGTTTCTGGCACCAACCTACACCTCCTTCCTAATTGAGAACATGTTCACACTCAGTTGAGCCAAGCATCAATGCATAATGGAAGTTTAGAGGAATAGTTGACGGAGGTGTATGTCCATCCTATGTCTAGGATTAGAAATGAGAGTCCAGTCTCTGGGACCGCTGGAAGGAAGACCTGCGAATCTCCTTATTTTCCGGCATTCCCGGCTCTTCTTTTGATTAGCCGGGTTGGCATAACGTCATGTGTGTGCGCGTCATGCCGCAATTATGTCACTCCAGACTTGGTTGATGGACCGGAGTCATGCAAATCAGTTCTTCCCAAAAGATTTTGAATATTTGGTAAAGTAGTGGAATGTTGGCAATCACAGGATGAAAATACATGTTAATGATATGCATATGATGAACAGAAGGATTAAGCAGAGAGCATGAGCACCACATGCAGAAATTCCGGCACTTACCCACCTTACTACCGATGAGGTTATTAATGGCTGTCTGAGGAATGTTCTGCTGTGCTGAATGCACTTGTGTAAATCATCAAGATCCACTGCTGGCAGCTGCCTGTGCAATTGCCGACTGATGACATTCTAGAGGTGCTGGATGGGAGACAGGCCATGGTAGTAGGTTTAGGCCATGTAGGCTGCTCACAGTGGCCTAAACATGTGGCCTGCATTGTCATGTTGAAAAATATCTCATGGGACACTTTGGAGAAATGTCTGTACCAGTGGTTTCACAATTGATCCATTCTGTACCGTCAGTGGAATTGGACATCATATATCAAATCTGAGAGGTCAAACTATGTGTGCACAAGCCATCCGAAGGCGTTATAGCTCAAAATTACAAAATTATACCAGTGGCACTTGATTTCTTCTTCTTTTTCCTTTACTGACTTATATAGTGTCATCTTAAGCCGCAGCACTTTACATATATTCTCATAGCTGTAACCATCGGGGCTCACAATCTAGATTATTATTATTATTATTTATTATTATAGCGCCATTTATTCCAAGGCGCTTTACATGTGAGGAGGGGTATACATAATAAAAACAGGTACAGTAATCTTGAACAATACAAGTCACAACTGGTACAGGAGGAGAGAGGACCCTGCCTGCGAAGGCTCACAATCTACAAGGGATGGGTGAGGATACAGTAGGTGAGATTCCCAAATAGTATGTTTTTGAAGTGTGGGAGGAAATCGGAGAACCAGGAGGAAACCCACGCAAACACGGGGAGAACATACAAACTCCTTGCAGATGTTGTTCTTGGTGGGATTTCAACCCAGGACCCAAGGCGCTGCCAGGCTACACTGCTAACCACTGAGCCACTGTGCTGCCCATATTTCAGAGTTACTGACATATCGGAGTCTTAGTAAATATTAGAAAATTAGAATGTAAAAGGTGTTCTATGGGCATTTGATTTTGATAACCTATCCGTAGGATAATGATCGATATCAGATCGGTGGCGGTCCTGGCGCTCCCATCGATTAGAATCCCTGGCAGCAACTACCGCTGCGTTCAGTGCTTACATCTGGCTGCTGCCGCTGCTATATGCTGATCAGTGGGGGAGACTGCTGCCTGGTGTTGGTCTCCCACTGATCTGATATCAGTTGCCCTCCAACAGAGAAGTCACAAAGATCATGTGCCTAAAGATTCCCTTTAAGACTTAGGATAAAAACTAATCTATATTCTTATGCACCCGATTGTTCTTTTCTGATGGATACAGGCTGAATTTTATATGCATTCTATGTATCATTCAGTGGTGATTGTAAATTATAAGGCTTTTTTATGTTTTTTTTTTGCACTGTATCCTAGCTACAAGGTCGGCTTGTTCTTAATAGTGCCTTTCCAATATTCTTTTATATGGTATAATGAATAACC
Organism: Ranitomeya variabilis; assembly: GCF_051348905.1. Lineage (NCBI taxonomy): Eukaryota > Metazoa > Chordata > Amphibia > Anura > Dendrobatidae > Ranitomeya > Ranitomeya variabilis. The sequence goes on from NC_135233.1 coordinate 478,296,210, forward strand.
TAAACAATCGGGGGTTTGAAATAATATAGTACTGCATCTGCAATAGTAAAAAGTACAAACATTCGATAACTCATTCTTACTTCCTGATTATTTCCAATGTATTTTTTGAGAGTATTTATGTATTTTCTGTTGCATATATAGCACCGACATAGCCCAAAGATTGGCGTCACTTACATCAGTCCCTGTTCTCAATGAGGTTCACAATCTAGTTTTTCTTTCTAAAAGTGCCAACTTCATATGAATCCTAGTGCGGGATAAAAATCTAGGTTATATGAACTCCATGCAGGTGTCTTTGGAAATTATTTTTCATCTTCTCCTCTCTCCTTTCATACTGTTGGTGCATGTGTGCGCTTTAATGACATTTAAAGGGCATGCTGATAAAGTAATGTGCGCGTAGAGTGAAATGTGGGAGGTTTGTGTGTATGTGTTCTTCTCTTTAAACTGTTTCCTTCAGGTGTCATAACACTTCTCCACTGGCACAGCAGATGAAAAGAGATCTGTCTCTCTGCAGCCTGCCAGTGACATTATAAATCAAGGAATGTTTGCCATGAACAGGCTTTTTTCCTTGCATATAAAAAGAAGACACGTGGAGGATAAAATTGATATAAAAGGGGTTCACTACAACTTTACTGGACTAGAAATAGGAATGATTTTAGGACACTTAATCATCATCTATCTATGTGGATGAAAGTAGGCAATCGCTATGATAGTTGGAGCGGCCCCCAAACGCAGGGCAGCGGGGTACTCGGTACCGTGTCTCTCAGTCCTGGGGATGTCACGCTGGCCTGACCCAGTCCGTGGCCCTGCTAAGGGGCGCCCAATTAAAGATGTAGGTGACGGTGTAGGTCGCAGTAAATAACGAAGACACAGGGTTGCAGTCTCTTTACCTCTTTACTGAAGGCTTCAGCATCCGCAATCCAGAGCACTGCTAACAGGGCTGGCTGAGACCGGCCGGTCCGAAGGCACATCCAGAGTTCCCTTTACAGGTGGAAATCAGTGGCCTTCCTATCAGCGCCTGTGTGTTGTAGTACCTCCCTGCTGAGCACCACGGGATAGTCCTCACAACTGTCGTGTATGTTTCTGTTCTTTCTCTCTCCGTCCTCCAGATGATATGGATGGGACGCACCCGTATGACGGGGTAGGCCTGGAGTTATTTTATAGGGACCCTAGAGACGCCCCTCTCGCACAATTGCCTCCGTTGTCTTCGTTAGGTGTAAAGGTGAGACAGCCAACCTAAAGTTAACTGCCCTGCCGTAGTTCAAAGTAACGCGTAGAGTCTTTTACTTTCTCGGTGTTCCGGCTGCCGGCTACGCGCCTCAGAAGGATGTTGCTGATCTTGAGGCACGACTCCTTCTGGTTCTATCTCCTTTGTGCTGTGATCCCGTTTCTCACTTTTCCACAATATGCTTCGCTTCGTGTCCTTTCTTAGGAGTCTGCCGCTATAAGGCACAGGCACGGCTCCGTAACAATCTGTCTGTGCTAGGCCGCTGTCAGGATCCCACCCCTGACAGGTCCTCTCTCGAACTCTCCCCAGCTACTTTCTCCCTAACTTCCTATCCAACCCCCAGTTTTACCCATGTGTGAGGAGTGGCCTAGTAGATAGGACCTTTTGCTCCCCCTGGCGGCCGGAGTGTGAAGTGTAATGTGTGTCTGTGATACCTGCAAGGTGAACTCTTTTAGTGCAATCAGACGTACCATCACTCCCCCTGGTGGAAGAGCGACGTTACTGCAACACCCAGACTCTGGGGCGCTGCCAATCCCCCCCCCCCCCGGTTAAATCCAGGGAAAAGAAGAACAACAATACATGTTAACAAAAGATATACAAAATTTTGAAATGCTATGAACAAGTAAATGCTATGAACAAGTAAATATAACAGTGCTTCCCTTTATGGGAGGTGAGGACACTTGAACTGTTGTGAACTCTGTTTTCGGGCTCCCTCTTGTGGTCACAGGTGGTATTGTGTGAGTTTTGTTTTTGGGCTCCCCCTGGTGGCTTTGTTTGTTATCCTGCGGATCTGTGGCTGAATCAGCTGCCTCGTTATGCACTAGGGAGTTTCCTATTTAGCTCTGCTTCACCTCCACTTGTTGCCGGCTGTCGATGTATTCAGTGCTATTCTGATCTCCCCTGATTATCTTCGTTTTCGGTCTCTTCTGGAGAAGCTAAGTTTCTGTTTGATTATTTTTTGCTCATCAGTCTGCAATATGATTTCAGTGTATGATGAGTCTAGTCCAGCTTGCTAATATGTGAGTTCTTGCTGCTGGTAAGCTCTGGGGTACGGAGTTGCTTCCCCCGCACCGTTAGTTGGTGCGGGGGCTCGAGCAATCTCTGCGTGGATATTTTGCTTAGGGTTTTCTATTGACCGCACAGCTCCCTTCCTATTTTCTGCTATCTAGTGTTAGCGGGCCTCATTTGCTAAATCTATTTCATCTCTGCGTTTGTGCTTTCCCTGTCATGATTCTCAATGGCGAGAGAACATAGCCCAGCATATATGAGAACTAGCTCTTGGAAGATGGAAACTATACTGACCATGAACTAAACCTGCCGCACAACTAGAAGTGGCCGGGTAGCATGCCTACGTTTTTTTATCCCTAGATGCCCAGCGCCAGCCGGAGAACTACCTAATCCTAGCAGAGGAAAAGACAGTCCTGGCTCACCTCTAGAGAAATTTTCCCAAAAGGCAGACAGAGGCCCCCACATATATTGGCGGTGATTTTAGATGAAATGACAAACGTAGTATGAAAATAGGTTTAGCAAAATTGAGGTCCGCTTACTAGATAGCAGGAAGACAGAAAGGGCACTTTCATGGTCAGCAGAAAACCCTATCAAAACACCATCCAGAAATTACTTTAAGCCTCTAGCATTAACACCAGAGTGGCAATTTCCGATCACTAGAGCTTTCCAGACACAGTAACGAAACAGCAGCTGTGAACAGGAACAAAATGCAAAAACACACAAGGACAAAAGTCCAACTTAGCTGGGAGTTGTCTAGTAGCAGGAACATGCACAGAAAGGCTTCTGATTACATTGTTGACCGGCAAGAAACTGACAGAGGAGCAAGGTTATATAGCGACTCCCACATCCTGATAGGAGCAGGTGAACAGAGGGGATGATGCACACAAGTTCAATTCCACAAGTGGCCACCGGGGGAGCCCAGAATCCAATTTCACAACAGTACCCCCCCCTCAAGGAGGGGGCACCGAACCCTCACCAGAACCACCAGGGCGATCAGGATGAGCCCTATGAAAGGCACGGACAAGATCGGAGGCATGAACATCAGAGGCAGTGACCCAAGAATTATCCTCCTGACCGTATCCCTTCCATTTGACCAGATACTGGAGTTTCCGTCTGGAAACACGAGAGTCTAAGATCTTTTCCACAACGTACTCCAACTCACCCTCAACCAACACCGGAGCAGGAGGCTGTTATGACCCCAATGGCGAGGGTCTCAGAGGAACGTGGAAGTCTGCAGAATACAAAAATCCAGCTCATAGGGCAGTGGTAACTGGGTTGACCATATATCTACTCCTAACGCCAACACTAGAAGTAGCCGGGGATCATTCCTACGTTGATTCTAGATGACACGCGCCAGCCGGAGAATCTAGCTACCCCTAGTAGAGGAAAACAAAAGACCTTTCTTGCCTCCAGAGAAGGGGACCCCAAAGCTGGATAGAAGCCCCCCACAAATAATGACGGTTAGGTAAGAGGAAATGACAAACACAGAAATGAACCAGGTTTAGCACAGAGAGGCCCGCTTACTGATAGCAGAATAAAGAAAGGTAACTTATATGGTCAACAAAAACCCTATCAAAATCCACACTGGAAATTCAAGAACCCCCGAACCGTCTAACGGTCCGGGGGGAGAACACCAGCCCCCTAGAGCTTCCAGCAAAGGTCAGGATATAGATTTGGAACAAGCTGGACAAAAATACAAAACCAAAACAAATAGCAAAAAGCAAAAGGCAGACTTAGCTGATATAACTGGAACCAGGATCAGTAGACAAGAGCACAGCAGACTAGCTCTGATAACTACGTTGCCAGGCATTGAACTGAAGGTCCAGGGAGCTTATATAGCAACACCCCTAACTAACGACCCAGGTGCGGATAAAAGGAATGACAGAAAAACCAGAGTCAAAAAACTAGTAACCACTAGAGGGAGCAAAAAGCAAATTCACAACAGTACCCCCCCCTTAGTGAGGGGTCACCGAACCCTCACCACGACCACCAGGGCGATCAGGATGAGCGGCATGAAAGGCACGAACTAAATCGGCCGCATGAACATCAGAGGCGACCACCCAGGAATTATCCTCCTGACCATAGCCCTTCCACTTGACCAGGTACTGAAGCCTCCGCCTGGAGAGGCAAGAATCCAAGATCTTCTCCACCACGTACTCCAACTCGCCCTCAACCAACACCGGAGCAGGAGGCTCAGCAGAAGGAACTACAGGCACAATGTACCGCCGCAACAAGGACCTATGAAATACATTGTGAATAGCAAACGACACAGGAAGATCCAGACGAAAAGATACAGGATTAAGGATTTCCAATATCTTGTAAGGCCCAATAAAACGAGGTTTAAATTTGGGAGAGGAGACCTTCATAGGAACAAAGCGGGAAGAAAGCCATACCAAATCCCCAACGCGTAGTCGGGGACCCACACCGCGGCGGCGGTTGGCAAAGCGCTGAGCCTTCTCCTGTGACAACTTCAAGTTGTCCACCACATGATTCCAGATCCGCTGCAACCTATCCACCACAGAATCCACCCCAGGACAGTCAGAAGGCTCCACATGACCCGAAGAAAAGCGAGGATGGAAACCAGAGTTGCAGAAAAAAGGCGAAACCAAGGTGGCGGAACTAGCCCGATTATTAAGGGCAAACTCAGCCAACGGCAAGAATGTCACCCAATCGTCCTGATCAGCAGAGACAAAACACCTCAAATAAGCCTCCAAAGTCTGATTGGTTCGCTCCGTCTGTCCATTAGTCTGAGGATGGAAAGCAGACGAAAACGACAAATCAATGCCCATCCTACTACAAAAGGATCGCCAGAACCTGGAAACGAACTGGGATCCTCTGTCTGACACAATATTCTCAGGGATGCCGTGCAAACGAACCACGTTCTGGAAAAACACAGGAACCAGATCGGAAGAGGAAGGCAGCTTAGGCAAAGGAACCAAATGGACCATCTTGGAGAAGCGATCACATATCACCCAGATAACGGACATGCCCTGAGATAGCGGAAGATCAGAAATGAAATCCATGGAGATATGTGTCCAAGGTCTCTTCGGGACAGGCAAGGGCAAGAGCAAACCGCTGGCACGAGAACAGCAAGGCTTAGCTCGAGCACAAGTCCCACAGGACTGCACAAATGACCGCACATCCCTTGACAAGGAAGGCCACCAAAAGGACCTGGCCACCAGATCTCTGGTGCCAAAAATTCCCGGGTGACCTGCCAACACCGAGGAATGAACCTCGGAAATGACTCTGCTGGTCCACTTATCCGGGACAAACAGTCTGTCTGGTGGACAAGACTCAGGCCTATCAGCCTGAAATCTCTGCAACACACGTCGCAGATCCGGAGAAATAGCTGACAAGATAACTCCATCTTTAAGAATACCAACAGGATCAGCGACTCCAGGAGCATCAGGCACAAAGCTCCTAGAAAGAGCATCGGCCTTCACATTCTTTGAACCTGGTAAATACGAGACAACAAAATCAAAGCGGGAGAAAAACAATGACCAGCGGGCCTGTCTCGGATTAAGGCGTTTAGCAGACTCGAGATACATCAGATTTTTGTGATCAGTCAAGACCACCACACGATGCTTAGCACCCTCGAGCCAATGACGCCACTCCTCAAATGCCCATTTCATGGCCAACAACTCCCGATTGCCCACATCATAATTTCGCTCGGCAGGCGAAAACTTCCTAGAGAAAAAGGCACAAGGTTTCATAACAGAGCAACCAGGGCCTCTCTGCGACAAAACGGCCCCTGCCCCAATCTCCGAAGCATCCACCTCAACCTGAAAGGGAAGTGAGACGTCAGGCTGGCACAAAACAGGCGCCGAAGTAAACCGGCGTTTCAACTCCTGGAAAGCCTCCACGGCAGCAGGAGCCCAGTTAGCTACATCGGAGCCCTTCTTGGTCATATCCGTCAAAGGTTTCACAATGCTAGAAAAATTAGCAATAAAACGACGGTAGAAGTTAGCGAAGCCCAAGAACTTCTGAAGACTCTTAACTGACGAGGGCTGAGTCCAATCAAGAATAGCTCGGACCTTGACTGGGTCCATCTCCACAGCAGAAGGGGAAAAAATGAACCCCAAAAAGGGAACCTTCTGTACACCAAAGAGACACTTTGAGCCCTTGACAAACAAAGAATTTTCACGCAAAATTTTAAAGACCAACCTGACCTGCTCCACATGCGAATCCCAATTATCAGAAAAAAACAAAATATCATCCAGATAAACAATCAAAAATTTATCCAGATACTTCCGGAAAATGTCATGCATAAAGGACTGAAAAACTGAAGGCGCATTGGAGAGCCCAAAAGGCATCACCAAGTACTCAAAATGACCTTCGGGCGTATTGAATGCGGTTTTCCATTCATCACCTTGCTTAATGCGCACAAGGTTGTACGCACCACGAAGGTCTATCTTGGTGAACCACTTGGCACCCTTAATCCGGGCAAACAAGTCAGACAACAGCGGTAAAGGATACTGAAATTTGACAGTGATCTTATTTAAAAGCCGATAATCAATACAAGGTCTCAAAGATCCGTCCTTTTTTGCCACAAAAAAGAATCCCGCACCAAGAGGGGAAGAAGACGGACGAATATGTCCTTTCTCCAGAGACTCCTTGATATATGAACGCATAGCGGTATGTTCAGGTACCGACAGATTAAACAGTCTTCCCTTAGGAAATTTACTGCCTGGGATCAAATCTATAGCACAGTCACAGTCCCTATGAGGAGGCAGTGCACTGGACTCAGACTCACTGAAGACATCCTGATAATCAGACAAATACTCCGGAACTTCCGAAGGCGTAGAAGAAGCAATAGACACAGGCAGGGAATCCCCATGAATACCACGACAGCCCCAACTTGAGACTGACATAGCCTTCCAGTCCAGGACTGGATTATGGGTCTGTAACCATGGCAGCCCTAAAACAACCAAATCATGCATTTTATGTAAAACCAGGAAACGTATCACCTCGCGGTGTTCAGGAGTCATGCACATGGTAACCTGTGTCCAATACTGCGGTTTATTTGCTGCCAATGGTGTAGCATCAATACCCCTAAGAGGAATAGGATTTTCTAATGGTTCAAGAGTAAAACCACAGCGCTTAGCAAATGAGAGATCCATAAGACTCAGGGCAGCACCTGAATCTACAAACGCCATGACAGGATAAGATGACAATGAGCAAATCAAAGTTACAGACAGAATAAATTTAGGTTGCAAATTACCAACGGTGACAGGACTAACAACCTTAGCTATACGTTTAGAGCATGCTGAGATAACATGTGTAGAATCACCACAGTAGTAGCACAAGCCATTCCGGCGTCTGTGAATTTTCCGCTCATTTCTAGTCAGGATTCTATCACATTGCATTAAATCAGGTGTCTGTTCAGACAACACCATGAGGGAATTTGCGGTTTTTCTATCACATTGCACCGAATTAGGTGTCTGTTCAGACAACACCATGAGGGAATTTGCGGTTTTGCGCTCCCGCAACCGCCGGTCAATTTGAATAGCCAGTGCCATAGTATCATTCAGACCTGTGGGAATGGGAAAACCCACCATAACATTCTTAATGGCTTCAGAAAGGCCATTTCTAAAATTAGCGGCCAGTGCACACTCGTTCCAATGTGTCAGCACGGACCATTTCCGAAATTTTTGGCAATACACTTCAGCCTCGTCCTGCCCCTGAGACATAGCCAGCAAGGCCTTTTCTGCCTGAATCTCAAGATTGGGTTCCTCATAAAGTAAACCGAGCGCCAGAAAAAACGCATCAAGATCAGCCAATGCCGGATCTCCTGGCGCCAGCGAAAAAGCCCAATCCTGAGGGTCGCCCCGTAAGAACGAAATAACAATTTTTACTTGCTGAGCAGAATCTCCAGATGAACAGGGTCTCAGGGACAAAAACAATTTACAATTATTCACGAAATTCCTAAACTTAAACCTGTCTCCGGAAAACAGTTCAGGAATCGTTATTTTAGGTTCTGACCTAGGATTTCTGATAACATAGTCTTGTATGCCCTGCACACGAGTAGCCAGCTGGTCCACACTTGTAATCAAGGTCTGGACATTCATGTCTGCAGCAAGCATAGCCACTCTGAGGTAAAGGGGAAGAAGAAAAAAAAAACTCAGAATCTTCTTTCTTATAATCCCTCTTCTGCAATGCATTAAACATTTAATACTGGCCTGGCAAACTGTTATGACCCCAATGGCGAGGGTCTCAGAGGAACGTGGAAGTCTGCAGAATACAAAAATCCAGCTCATAGGGCAGTGGTAACTGGGTTGACCATATATCTACTCCTAACGCCAACACTAGAAGTAGCCGGGGATCATTCCTACGTTGATTCTAGATGACACGCGCCAGCCGGAGAATCTAGCTACCCCTAGTAGAGGAAAACAAAAGACCTTTCTTGCCTCCAGAGAAGGGGACCCCAAAGCTGGATAGAAGCCCCCCACAAATAATGACGGTTAGGTAAGAGGAAATGACAAACACAGAAATGAACCAGGTTTAGCACAGAGAGGCCCGCTTACTGATAGCAGAATAAAGAAAGGTAACTTATATGGTCAACAAAAACCCTATCAAAATCCACACTGGAAATTCAAGAACCCCCGAACCGTCTAACGGTCCGGGGGGAGAACACCAGCCCCCTAGAGCTTCCAGCAAAGGTCAGGATATAGATTTGGAACAAGCTGGACAAAAATACAAAACCAAAACAAATAGCAAAAAGCAAAAGGCAGACTTAGCTGATATAACTGGAACCAGGATCAGTAGACAAGAGCACAGCAGACTAGCTCTGATAACTACGTTGCCAGGCATTGAACTGAAGGTCCAGGGAGCTTATATAGCAACACCCCTAACTAACGACCCAGGTGCGGATAAAAGGAATGACAGAAAAACCAGAGTCAAAAAACTAGTAACCACTAGAGGGAGCAAAAAGCAAATTCACAACAGGAGGCTCAACGGAAGGCACAACCGGTACCTCATACCTGCGCAACAATGACCGATGAAAAACATTATGAATCGAAAAGGATGCAGGGAGGTCCAAACGGAAGGACACAGGGTTAAGAATCTCCAATATCTTGTACGGGCCGATGAACCGAGGCTTAAACTTAGGAGAAGAAACCCTCATAGGGACAAAACGAGAAGACAACCACACCAAGTCCCCAACACAAAGCCGAGGACCAACACGACGACGGCGGTTGGCAAAAAGCTGAGTCTTCTCCTGGGACAACTTCAAATTGTCCACCACCTGCCCCCAAATCTGATGCAACCTCTCCACCACAGCATCCACTCCAGGACAATCCGAAGATTCCACTTGACCGGAGGAAAATCGAGGATGAAACCCCGAATTACAGAAAAACGGGGACACCAAGGTGGCAGAGCTGGCCCGATTATTGAGGGCGAACTCCGCCAAAGGCAAAAAAGCAACCCAATCATCCTGATCCGCAGACACAAAACACCTCAAATATGTCTCCAAGGTCTGATTAGTCCGCTCGGTCTGGCCATTAGTCTGAGGATGGAAAGCAGACGAAAAAGACAAATCTATGCCCATCCTAGCACAGAATGCCCGCCAAAATCTAGACACGAATTGGGTCCCTCTGTCAGAAACGATATTCTCAGGAATACCATGCAAACGAACAACATTTTGAAAAAACAGAGGAACCAACTCGGAAGAAGAAGGCAACTTAGGCAAGGGAACCAGATGGACCATCTTAGAGAAACGGTCACACACCACCCAGATGACAGACATCTTCTGAGAAACAGGCAGATCCGAAATAAAATCCATCGAGATGTGCGTCCAAGGCCTCTTCGGGATAGGCAAGGGTAACAACAATCCACTAGCCCGAGAACAACAAGGCTTGGCCCGAGCACAAACGTCACAAGACTGCACAAAGCCTCGCACATCTCGTGACAGGGAAGGCCACCAGAAGGACCTTGCCACCAAATCCCTGGTACCAAAGATTCCAGGATGACCTGCCAACGCAGAAGAATGAACCTCAGAGATGACTCTACTGGTCCAATCATCAGGAACAAACAGTCTACCAGGTGGGCAACGATCAGGTCTATCCGCCTGAAACTCCTGCAAGGCCCGCCGCAGGTCTGGAGAAACGGCAGACAATATCACTCCATCTTTAAGGATACCTGTGGGCTCAGAATTACCAGGGGAGTCAGGCTCAAAACTCCTAGAAAGGGCATCCGCCTTAACATTCTTAGAACCCGGTAGGTAAGACACCACAAAATTAAACCGAGAGAAAAACAACGACCAGCGCGCCTGTCTAGGATTCAGGCGCCTGGCAGACTCAAGGTAAATTAAATTTTTGTGGTCAGTCAATACCACCACCTGATGTCTGGCCCCCTCAAGCCAGTGACGCCACTCCTCAAAAGCCCACTTCATGGCCAAAAGCTCCCGATTCCCAATATCATAATTCCGCTCGGCGGGCAAAAATTTACGGGAAAAAAAAGCACAAGGTCTCATCACGGAGCAGTCGGAACTTCTCTGCGACAACACCGCCCCAGCTCCGATTTCAGAAGCGTCGACCTCAACCTGAAAAGGAAGAGCAACATCAGGCTGACGCAACACTGGGGCGGAAGAAAAGCGGCGCTTGAGCTCCCGAAAGGCCTCCACAGCATCAGGGGACCAATCAGCAACATCAGCACCCTTCTTAGTCAAATCAGTCAATGGTTTCACAACATCAGAAAAACCAGCAATAAATCGACGATAAAAGTTAGCAAAGCCCAAAAATTTCTGAAGACTCTTAAGAGAAGAGGGTTGCGTCCAATCACCAATAGCCTGAACCTTGACAGGATCCATCTCGATGGAAGAGGGGGAAAAAATGTATCCCAAGAAGGAAATCTTTTGAACCCCAAAAACACACTTAGAACCCTTCACACACAAGGAATTAGACCGCAAAACCTGAAAAACCCTCCTGACCTGCTGGACATGAGAGTCCCAGTCATCCGAAAAAATCAGAATATCATCCAGATACACAATCATAAATTTATCCAAATAATCGCGGAAAATGTCATGCATAAAGGACTGGAAGACTGAAGGGGCATTTGAAAGACCAAAAGGCATCACCAAATACTCAAAATGGCCCTCGGGCGTATTAAATGCGGTTTTCCACTCATCCCCCTGCTTGATTCGCACCAAATTATACGCCCCACGGAGATCAATCTTAGAGAACCACTTGGCCCCCTTTATACGAGCAAACAAATCAGTAAGCAGTGGTAACGGATATTGATATTTAACCGTGATTTTATTCAAAAGTCGATAATCAATACACGGCCTCAAAGAGCCGTCTTTCTTAGACACAAAGAAAAAACCGGCTCCTAAGGGAGATGACGAAGGACGAATATGTCCCTTTTCCAAGGACTCCTTTATATATTCTCACATAGCAGCGTGTTCAGGCACAGACAGATTAAATAAACGACCCTTAGGGTATTTACTACCCGGGATCAAGTCTATGGCACAATCGCACTCCCGGTGCGGAGGTAGTGAACCAACCTTGGGTTCTTCAAAAACGTCACGAAAGTCAGACAAGAATTCAGGAATCTCAGAGGGAATAGATGATGAAATGGAAACCAAAGGTACGTCCCCATGAGTTCCTTTACATCCCCAGCTTAACACAGACATAGCTCTCCAGTCGAGGACGGGGTTATGAGATTGCAGCCATGGCAATCCCAGCACCAAAACATCATGTAGATTATACAGCACCAGAAAGCGAATAACCTCCTGGTGATCCGGATTAACATGCATAGTCACTTGTGTCCAGTATTGTGGTTTATTACTAGCCAATGGGGTGGAGTCAATCCCTTTCAGAGGTATCGGAGCCTCCAATGGCTCCAAATCATACCCACAGCGTTTGGCAAAGGACCAATCCATAAGACTCAAAGCAGCGCCAGAGTCGACATAGGCGTCCGCGGTAATAGATGACAAAGAACAAATCAGGGTAACAGATAGAATAAACTTAGACTGTAAAGTGCTAATTGAAACAGACTTGTCAGGCTTCTTAGTACGCTTAAAGCATGCTGATATAACATGAGTTGAATCACCACAATAGAAGCACAACCCATTTTTTCGTCTAAAATTCTGCCGCTCGCTTCTGGACAGAATTCTATCACATTGCATATTTTCTGGCGTTTTCTCAGTAGACACCGCCAAATGGTGCACAGGTTTGCGCTCCCGCAGACGCCTATCGATCTGAATGGCCATCGTCATGGACTCATTCAGACTCGCAGGCACAGGGAACCCCACCATAACATCCTTAATGGCATCAGAGAGACCCTCTCTGAAAATCGCCGCCAGGGCGCACTCATTCCACTGAGTAAGCACAGACCATTTGCGGAATTTTTGGCAGTATATTTCAGCTTCATCTTGCCCCTGAGACAAGGACATCAAGGCCTTTTCCGCCTGAAGCTCTAAATGAGGTTCCTCATAAAGCAACCCCAAGGCCAGAAAAAACGCATCCACATTGAGCAACGCAGGATCCCCTGGTGCCAATGCAAAAGCCCAGTCTTGAGGGTCGCCCCGGAGCAAGGAAATTACAATCCTGACCTGCTGTGCAGGGTCTCCGGCAGAGCGAGACTTCAGGGACAAAAACAATTTGCAATTATTTTTAAAATTTTGAAAGTGAGATCTATTCCCCGAGAAGAATTCAGGCAAAGGAATTCTAGGCTCAGACATAGGTGCATGAACAACAAAATCTTGCAAATTTTGTACCTTTGTGGCGAGATTATTCAAACCTGCAGCCACACTCTGAAGATCCATTTCAAACAGGTGAACACAGAGCCATTCAAGGATTAGAAGGAGAGAAAGAGAGGAAGGCTGCAGTATAGGCAGACTAGCAAGTGATTCAATTAAGAGCACACTCAGAACTAGAGGGAAAAAAAAAAAAAAAAAAAAAATTGTAGCAGACTTCTTTTTTCTCTCCTTTCTCAGCAGTATTTTAACCCTTTTTGGCCGGTCAAACTGTCATGATTCTCAATGGCGAGAGAACATAGCCCAGCATATATGAGAACTAGCTCTTGGAAGATGGAAACTATGCTGACCATGAACTAAACCTGCCGCACAACTAGAAGTGGCCGGGTAGCATGCCTACGTTTTTTTATCCCTAGATGCCCAGCGCCAGCCGGAGAACTACCTAATCCTAGCAGAGGAAAAGACAGTCCTGGCTCACCTCTAGAGAAATTTTCCCAAAAGGCAGACAGAGGCCCCCACATATATTGGCGGTGATTTTAGATGAAATGACAAACGTAGTATGAAAATAGGTTTAGCAAAATCGAGGTCCGCTTACTAGATAGCAGGAAGACAGAAAGGGCACTTTCATGGTCAGCAGAAAACCCTATCAAAACACCATCCAGAAATTACTTTAAGACTCTAGCATTAACTCATAACACCAGAGTGGCAATTTCCGATCACTAGAGCTTTCCAGACACAGTAACGAAACAGCAGCTGTGAACAGGAACAAAATGCAAAAACACACAAGGACAAAAGTCCAACTTAGCTGGGAGTTGTCTAGTAGCAGGAACATGCACAGAAAGGCTTCTGATTACATTGTTGACCGGCAAGAAACTGACAGAGGAGCAAGGTTATATAGCGACTCCCACATCCTGATAGGAGCAGGTGAACAGAGGGGATGATGCACACAAGTTCAATTCCACAAGTGGCCACCGGGGGAGCCCAGAATCCAATTTCACAACATTTCCCCTTAACTCACCGTTAATATTTGTGGGGGGCTTTTCTATATCTTTGGGGTCATTTCTCTGAGGCAAGTAAGGACTTTACTTTCCCTCTAGGAATAGGTAGTTTCTCAGGCCGTGAAGAGACGTCTAGGATTTTCAGGTAACGTTCCACGGCTGCCTATAGTTGTTTGCGGATAGGATCAGGTTGCGGTCAATCCAGATACCACTTCCCCAGAGCTGGTCGTCGGTTTAGTTACTTAGCTAGTCAATCTTGCGATCCTTGCCACTAGGATCATAACATTGAACGTTGCGAAAGTTTGGTCATGGACAGTTCATGACTCCCAGTTCAGTGGGTGCAACCTTGAAACAGCAGGGACGCCGGGTAAACAAAGGGGTCCCTTTGAAAGTTTTGGAGCAATTCACTGTCCATTACTCCATTGTCCATCTTTAAACCTATAACAAAGATATTTACACAAACATTTTCAACCAAATAGCAACTATCGTTAATATCTCCAAGTTTTGTAGCGAAGTGGAGTTTGATTCTTGGTGCTACGTGTAGACCTCCACAGTGCAGGGGTTGCTATTGGCCTAACAGGGCCCGCTATGCTTGCTATCGCTGGTGTAGTGCACTGTCTTCTAGCTACACTTCTAGTGAGTATGGGTAGCACTGGCATGGTGGAGCTCTCAGGGCTGCTGCTACTAATGGTGGGTATGGCAGATTCGCCGATAGCAGAGGGAGGACTTGCCGGTTCCACGGTTGTCATGGCATCCTCTGGTGGGGTCCGCTGTGATTGCGGGTCCGGATGATCTGGCACCACATTTAGTTCTGGCGGTTTCAGTTAACGAAACGTTAAGACAGGTACCACGATGGCCTGATTTATTTGAGTCCAAGACTGGGGAAAACACACTGTTCTTGGAGAATTATCTACAGGTGGAGAGGTTCCTGGATCTGTTTCCCTCTCTCTCTTCTTATCAGGGCATATTTTAAGGTGGTCTCTGGATATTGCCGTTGAAGTTTCCCCTCCATCTTTGCTGATGAGACAGACCTTCGTATTGTCAAAATCGGATGGCAGGATGGTATACGGTTCCGCTTCCCATTGGTCGTCAAGCTTGTGTAATCTCCTCTTTCGTTTGAGTACTTGCTCACCGGGTGACAAGGGAATCGCAGGAGCATGCTGGTTGTAGTCCCTTTCTTGTTTTTGTCTGGCTTGGGCTAGACTTCTTTCCACGCATTCCTGTATTTTGCGGTACCTTTGCTGCCTTTCTGCATCCCAATCTGCATCTGGCGAGGTATCTTCGGGGGTTAGGACCCCCATGTCTAGATCAACAGGTAACTTGCTAGATCTTCCTCGCATCAGGTACGCTGGAGTGCAGTTGGTGGAATTCACTGGGATGTGGTTGTTCATGTCTACCAAGTCAGGCAACTTTGTTGGCCACAAGTTCCGTTCCTCTACAGGCAAGGTCTTCAGTAAGTCGATTACCACTTGGTTCATCTTCTCACACATCCCGTTGGTTTGTGGATGGTACGGTGTGGTTCTGATCTTCTTATACCCGTACAGATTGCAGGACTCCTGGAACACCTCCGCTTCAAATGCTGGTCCCTAATCGGTCAGTACCTTCTCCGGGTACCCATGTGGTCTGCAAAAGTACTGTTGGAAGGTTTTGGCGGCCGTCCTGGCCGTTAGATCTTTGACAGGCACAACTACCAGGAATCTGGAGTAGTGATCCACGAAGGTAAGAGCGTAGACATAGCCTGACCGGCTAGGTGTTAGCTTCACATGATCTAGCGCGACCAGTTCGAGCGGCCGTTTGGTGATGATGGGCTGCAAGGGAGCCCGTTGGCTGTCACGGTCCTTCCTGCGTAGGCTACATGGGCCACACTCTCGACACCACTTCTCGATGGCTTTCTTCATGTCAATCCAGTAGAACCTCCCACGGAGTAGCCTCTCCAACTTCCTCCATCCGAAGTGTCCGGCCCCATCGTGGTACGCTCCCAGAACCATTGGCGCATCTTGCCTTGGGACCACTATCTGCCATACCAATTCATGAGTGCGTGGGTCGATGCTTCTCCGGCACAGCTTACCATCGTGAATAAACAAATTGCCTCTCCCCTTCCACAGCTGTTGTGTCTCTTGTGGATCATCCGGGCCGGGATGCAAACCTGCCTGCGTCAGGAGCTCTTTCACCCGACGGACCGCGGGGTCACCATCCTGGGTCTCTGCCCATCCGTGGTGGGGCAGAGGATTCAGCGTGGCGTCCTGCTTGTTCTTGCGCCTGTTCTTCACATGATGGGAACACTGAGTGGCCTTGGGGCAATGGAAAGCGGGCAGCTCTACCTCTTCAAGTGCCTCCGGGTTTTCCCCCGTTTCTGGCAAGTTGGGCATCCGGGACAAGGCATCGGTTTTCGCATTCTTGTGCCATGCCCGGTACTTGATGTCGTAATTGGACAGCCGGGCCATCCACCGCTGTTCCAAGGCACCGAGTTTTGCTGTGTCCAAATTCGTTAGTGGATTATTATCCGTGAAGACGGTGAATTTTGCTGAGGCCAGGTAGTGCTTGAACCTCTCTGTCACTGCCCAAACGATGGCAAGGAATTCCAACTTAAAGGAACTGTAGTTGTCAGGGTTCCTTTCATTGGGACGAAGTTTCCTGCTGGCATAAGCGATTACACTCTCCTTGCCTTTCTGGACCTGGGACAACATGGCTCCCAGTCCCACGTTGCTGGCATCCATATACAGCACAAACGGTTGGTCATATTCAGGGTAGGCCAGTACCTCTTCTCCCGTCAGCACCAACTTTAAACAAGTGAACGATCCTTCCAGTCCATCATTCCAATCAAATGGGGTATTCTTACCCTTGGTTTTCTTGGATTGGCCCACCAACAGGTCTTGCAATGGCGCGGCCTTCTTGGTGAAGTCCTTGATAAACCTCCTGTAATAGCCTACCAACCCGAGGAACTGCCGGACTTCATGGAGGTTGCCGGGCTTCGGCCAGTCTTTGATCACAGTGACTTTGTCAGGGTCTGGGGCCACCCCGTCGGCACTCACTACATGGCCCAGGCACTGCACCTTGGGTTTTAGCAGATGGCATTTGGACGGTTTTACCTTTAGGCCAAAGTTGGACAGGGCTTCGAACACCTCGGCCAGGTGCTTCAGATGGTCCTCATAAGTCTTGGAGAAGACGATGACATCGTCCAGGTATAGCAACACTGTTTTGAAGTTCTTGTGCCCTAGACAGCACTCCATCATCCTCTGGAATGTTCCCGGGGCATTGCACAATCCGAAGGGCATGTAGTTGAATTCGCAGAGACCCATCGGCGTCGTGAAGGCCGTCTTCTCCTTGTCCGCCTCTGCCACGGGAACCTGCCAGTACCCACTGGTGAGATCCAAGGTAGAGAAGTAGTTAGCAGATTTTAAAGCAGCCAAGGACTCCTCTATCCTGGGAAGTGGGTATGCATCCTTATGTGTAATGCGATTTAGCTGCCTATAATCAACACACATCCTCATTGTGCCATCTTTCTTCCTAACAAGGACTAATGGAGCTGCCCAGGGGCTACAACTGTCTCTCATTACCCCAGCCTCCTTCATCTCTCTCAACATGTCTTTGGCACACTGATAATGAGCTGGGGGTACAGGACGGTATCTCTCTTTTATGGGTGGATGATCTCCTGTGGGGATATGATGTTGAACCCCTTTTAACCTGCCCGAAATCTAGGGGGTGCTTGCTGAATACCCGTTCGTACTCATGAACCACCCTGTAGGCCCCCTGTTTCTGGTGAGATGGAGTAGAGTCAGTGCCCACGTGCAATTCGCGACACCAATCTTTCAGTTGCCCTGCAGAACCGTTGTTCTCCGCCGGATTGGACGGGACCAAGGGTCCGGGTGCCTGTATCACACTATTATTAACAGTAAACAGTTTGGCAAGTGTGGCATATTTAGTTAGGTGTACTTCTTCCTCCCCACAGTTAAGAACACGTACTGGCACCCTCCCCTTGCGGACGTCAACCACCCCTCTGGCTGTCAGGAGGGTAGGCCTATTATCTGAATATACAGGTTCTACCAGGGCCTGATAGTCTTTACCCCTGAGGCCTATGGCTGCTCGACACCATATTAACATTTCACTCCTGGGGGGTATCGCAATGGGGTTTGAATCACTCACTGTGACACGACCAATTTCACCACCAGTCAGCTTCACCTGCTGTCTCTGCATCAGAGCCCTGATTTCTTTCTGCAGGGCACGTTGTTCACTGTAACCAGCTGTTTCTGCTACCTGCTGTAACAAGACAATAACTTCTGCAAGAAAATTTTCTATGACATTAGTACCAATGGTCATCATGGGATTACATTCACGTCGGTCAATATCAACAATTACAATCCCTTGGGCCTCCAATTCTACCCGCCCCACTTTAATGGTGACCTCTTTGTACCCCACTTGTGGCAATGGCTGACCATTATTGGCTATTATGGTGAAATCATCATCGGGGCCACGAGTAATGTCGGTATCCTCCCAATAACGTTTATAAAGGATGTAAGGCATAGTCGTCACCTGAGAACCGGTGTCCAGCAGAGCGTTCATGGGGATACCGTCGATCATGATGGGAAGAACTGGTCGCCCTCCAATGTATTTGGCTCTTCAATTTTGCGGGCCTGATCGTCCTACTCCTGGGGGTTGGCCCTCTGCCCCAGGGGTTGCTCGTTTAAATGACAGTACCTTGCAAGGTGGCCCACCTGGTGGCAGCAGCAGCAGATAGGTCGTCCATCCCGATGAAAGCGATCGTCATCCCTGCCTCTGGTCAGCGGAATCCTCCTCTGTCGCTGCCAGGGGACATCCTCCGGTCTGGAAGCCAGCTGGATCTTCTCCTTGGGGGCCTCCTGTAGGGACTGTACGGTCCGGGCTAGGGCAGCAACGCTCTTGGTCAGCTCCTGCCTCTGGAGGCGTAGTCCTGCAGGGGAATCGTCCTCCAGGATCTGGGCATCGGCCTCAGCGGCAATTGGGGCATCTGGCGCCACCTCCTGGTGGTACGTGAGAGCTTGACGCCTGGGAAGTACTGCACGGCTGGGCTGTCGCTCCTGTAGCGCCTGGATGGCTTTATCTTTGAATTGCGCAAAAGTCAGGTCTGGATTCTGCATGACCAGGAAGTGCAGTTGGGCCCTTTGGTGACTGCACAGGAGCCCCTCGATGAACCGCTCTTTCAGGAGTTTATCCTCATCTTGCATGCTGTTTGGGTCATTCTGTTTGATGGCCCGCAGTGCCTCCTGGAGATTAAGGGCATAGTCCCGTAAGCTATCCTGCGGCCTCTGCTTGCACCCATAGAACGTCAGTTTAATTTCCGTAGCGGTGCGGGTGTCAAAGGTGGTTCTAAGCTTTGCAAAGACCTGCTGCG
This sequence comes from Ranitomeya variabilis, assembly GCF_051348905.1. Classification (NCBI taxonomy): domain Eukaryota; kingdom Metazoa; phylum Chordata; class Amphibia; order Anura; family Dendrobatidae; genus Ranitomeya; species Ranitomeya variabilis. The sequence continues at coordinate 478,315,502 of NC_135233.1, forward strand.
GAGTTCTTATCCACGGCGGGCCAGGACTTCACTTCCCTCAGAGCCGCTCCAAAGAGTTGGCCTGTTATCATATGAACTTTCTGAGGCTCTGTCAGGGGATAAAACTCAAGCAAGCTGCAGATCCCTTCTTTAAAGTCAGTTAATGTATGTGATTCTCTAGAGTATCGCGGGAGCCAGGCCGCTCCCGGTAGGTACGGCATGGAGAAGGGCATTATGGCTGCTGTAGCTGCGGCAGTATCCGGTTGGCTGCTGGGGACGGCAAGCTCTGTGGAACCCGGCGGTGGTACAAGGCCTGCGGCTGCGCCTACTGCGGGGCCCGGAGGTGCCCCCGAGTCTGCGGCTGCGATTGCTGCCTCCGCTCCTCCCGGATCAGATATGGCCGCTCCTCCCCTCTCCTAACCTGGTGGAAGTCGGGGTTCCTCTTCCGGAATCGGCACCTCACCGCGTCTTCTTGTTCCACGCTCTTTTCGGCCGGCTCCACCCACGAAGCTATGGCTCCTCCCCTCGTGCCCCACACGGCGCGGCAATGGCGGATCTTGGCGGCAAATAGCAATACACAGTCTTTGCAATAAATCACGATTCAGCACAATTCAGTCACAGTTCTAAGGCACACATGACCTGATTCCTCAGGCTTAAGTAGATCCTGTTCGTAACGCCAAGTTGCATTTGGCCCCCAAATGCAGGGCAGCGGGGTACTCGGTACCGGGTCTCTCAGTCCTGGGGATGTCACGCTGGCCTGACCCGGTCCGTGGCCCTGCTAAAGGGCGCCCAATTAAAGATGTAGGTGACGGTGTAGGTCGCAGTAAATAATGAACACACAGGGTTGCAGTCTCTTTACCTCTTCACTGAAGGCTTCTTCATCCGCAATCCAGAGCACTGCTAACAGGGCTGGCTGAGACCGGCCGGTCCGAAGGCACATCCAGAGTTCCCTTTACAGGTGGAAATCAGTGGCCTTCCTACCAGCGCCTGTGTGTTGTAGTACCTCCCTGCTGAGCACCACAGGATAGTCCTCACAACTGTCGTGTATGTTTCTGTTCTTTCTCTCTCCGTCCCCCAGATGATATGGATAGGACGCACCCGTATGACGGGGTAGGCCTGGAGTTATTTTATAGGGACCCTAGAGATGCCCCTCTCCCACAATTGCCTCCGTTGTCTTCGTTAGGTGTAAAGGTGAGACAGCCAACCTAAAGTTAACTGCCCTGCCGTAGTTCAAAGTAATGCGTAGAGTCTATTACTTCCTCGGCGTTTCAGCCGCCGGCTACGTGCCTCATGATGTTGCTGATCTTGAGGCACGACTCCTTCTGGTTCTATCTCCTTTGTGCTGTGATCCCGTTTCTCACTTCTCCACAATATGCTTCGCTTCGTGTCCTTTCTTAGGAGTCTGCCGCTATAAGGCACAGGTACGACTCTGTAACGATCTGTCTGTGCTAGGCCGCTGTCAGGATCCCACCCCTGACAGATCCTCTCTCGAACTCTCCCCAGCTACTTTCTCCCTAACTTCCTATCCAACCCCCAGTTTTACCCACTTGTGAGGAGTGGCCTAGTAGATAGGACCTTTTGCTCCCCCTGGCAGCGTGAGTGTGAAGTGTAATGTGTGTCTGTGATACCTGCAAGGTGAACTCTTTTAGTGCAATCAGACGTACCATCACTCCCCCTGGTGGAAGAGCGACGTTACTGCAACGACCAGACTCTGGGGCGCTGCAATAGTCCTATTCTAAAAAAAAAATATTTGGGTCTCATATTTAGCTGACCGGATACAATTGTTTGAGCGGATAAACAGGTAAAATACTGTTTGCACATGCTGGAAGAGGAAAACGTCAGGGTAGGCCACCTAGGGCGACATGTCAAGGCGGGCAGGGGGCCAAGGGCATACAATATAACAAATTGGAGAAGAGAGTCAGTTGACCTCCTAGGAGATCCGGAAGTATGGAGGCTCGTAGTGCAACATGGGAAAATAGAGAAATGGAAAATGTCCAACTTCAGAAAATCTTCTTATAAAAAGCAGTACTTTATTTGAAAAAAAGGATTAAAAGGAGTCACAGTTCACAACGCTGCCATGAAAAAAACCAAATGTGTTTCAGACAAATTCTAAAGTTATTTAATAATTGTACAATAACTAAGGCTGTGACTCCTTTTACTGCTTACTAGCTGAAGAGCCCGGCGTTGCCTGGGCATAGTAAATATCTGTGGTTAGTTATAGCATCTCACTTCTCTTATTTTCCCATCACGCCTCTCATTTTCCCCCTCACATCTCTCATTTTCTCCCTTACACCTCTCATTTTCCCCCTCACTCCTCTTATTTTCCCCCTCACTCCTCTCATTCCACCCTAACTTGTCATTTTGACCTCACATTAGTTATTTTCCGATCTCTCCACTATTCTCCCTCACTCCTCTCATTTTGCACTCACACCTTTTCATTTTCACCTCACACCCCTCATTTTCACCTCACACCTCTCATTTTCACCTCACACCTCTCATTTTCCCCTCAGTATATACATTTGTCATCTCCCTTATATATAGTATATACCTGTATGTCATCTCCTGTATATAGTATATACCTGTATGTCATCTCCCCTGTAAATAGTATATACCTGCTGTATGTCATCTCCTCCTGTATATTGTATATAACTATGTGTCATCTCCTCCTGTATATAGTATATACCTGTATGTCTTCTCTTCTGTATATACTATATACCTGTATGTCATCTCCTCCTATATATAGTATATACCTGTATGTCATCTCCCCTGTATATAGTATATACCTGCTGTATGTCATCTCCTCCTCTATATACCTATGTGTCATCTCCTCTTTTATATAGTTTATACCTGTATGTCATCTCCTCCTGTATATAGTATATACGTGTGTCATCTCCTCCTGTATATAGTATATACCTGTGTGTCATCTGCTCCTGTATATAATAGAATGGAACACCATAGCAAAGTAATATTAAAAATAGCAAAAGTTTATTAGAAATACTATTACATAAAATAACCAAAACAGGATAAACTAAAACAGGGATATGACAAGGTAAACCAAAAGTAGATGGCACCACAGAGCAGAAAAAGAACCCAGTCAGGTATATACCAAAAGTGTAAAGAACATGCTCAAAGATCAGATACCAGTATTAGTGCATAGTCACAAAAGTATCAGAAAAAGTGCACAGGGGGCTGTAAACCGCCCTTAAGACTTAGAGCAAAGTAAAACCAATAAAGTCACTAAGTGCTAGAAGCAAATTACCTGAGTGGGTTCTGGAGCTCTGAGGTGCCACTGTCCTCCCGTTTGGGTACTTTTGGTATATACCTGACTGGGTTCTTTTTCTGCTCTGTGGTGCCATCTACTTTTGGTTTACCTTGTCATATCCCTGTTTTAGTTTATCCTGTTTTGGTTATTCTATGTAATAGTATTTCTAATAAACTTTTGCTATTTTTAATATTACTTTGCTATGGTGTTCCATTCTTATATGATTTTCAATTAATTTTGGCACCTATCTTGATTATTTCTGCACTGCTCCTTAGTTGGTTGGGAGTGCAGGCCTTGCTTATTTTGATTTGCTCCTGTATATAGTATATACCTGTGTCATTTCCTCCTGTATATAGTATGTACCTGTATGTCATCTCCTCCTGTATATAGTATATACCTGTGTGTCATCTCCTCCTGTGTATAGTATGTGTATACCTGTGTGTCATCTGCTCCTGTATATAGTATATATCTGTGTGTCATCTCCTCCTGTATATAGTATATACGTGTGTCATCTCCCCTGTATATAGTATATACGTGTGTCATCTCCTCCTGTATATAGTATATACGTGTGTCATCTCCTCCTGTATATAGTATATATCTGTGTGTCATCTCCCCTGTATATAGTATGTACCTGTATGTCATCTCCTGTATATAGTATGTACCTGTATGTCATCTCCTCCTGTATATAGTATGTACCTGTGTGTCATCTCCTCCTGTATATAGTATATACCTGTGTGTCATCTCCCCTGTATATAGTATATACTTGTGTGTCATCTCCCCTGTATATAGTATATACCTGTGTCATCTCCCCTGTATATAGTATGTACCTGTATGTCATCTCCCCTGTATATAGTATATACCAGTGTGTCATCTCCTCCTGTATATAGTATATACCAGTGTGTCATCTCCTCCTGTATATAGTATATACCAGTGTGTCATCTCCTCCTGTATATAGTATATACCAGTGTGTCATCTCCTCCTGTATATAGTATATACTGGTATGTCATCTCCCCTGTATATAGTATATATGTGTGTGTATGTTATCTCCTCCTGTATATAGTATATACCTGTATGTCATCTCCTCTTGTATATAGTATATATCTGTGTCATCTCCCCTGTATATAGTATATATGTGTGTGTCATCTCCTCCTGTATATAGTATATACCTGTGTGTCATCTCCCCTGTATATAGTATGTACCTGTATGTCATCTCCTGTATATAGTATGCACCTGTATGTCATCTCCTCCTGTATATAGTATGTACCTGTGTGTCATCTCCTCCTGTATATAGTATATACCTGTGTGTCATCTCCCCTGTATATAGTATATACCTGTGTGTCATCTCCCCTGTATATAGTATATACCTGTGTGTCATCTCCCCTGTATATAGTATGTACCTGTATGTCATCTCCCCTGTATATAGTATATATGTGTGTGTCATCTCCTCCTGTATATAGTATATACCAGTGTGTCATCTCCTCCTGTATATAGTATATACCAGTGTGTCATCTCCTCCTGTATATAGTATATACCAGTGTGTCATCTCCTCCTGTATATAGTATATACCAGTGTGTCATCTCCTCCTGTATATAGTATATACTGGTATGTCATCTCCCCTGTATATAGTATATATGTGTGTGTATGTTATCTCCTCCTGTATATAGTATATACCTGTGTGTCATCTCCTCTGTATATAGTATGTACCTGTATGTCATCTCCTGTATATAGTATGTACCTGTATGTCATCTCCTCCTGTATATAGTATGTACCTGTGTGTCATCTCCTCCTGTATATAGTATATACCTGTGTGTCATCTCCCCTGTATATAGTATATACCAGTGTGTCATCTCCTCCTGTATATAGTATATACCAGTGTTTCATCTCCTCCTGTATATAGTATATACCAGTGTGTCATCTCCTCCTGTATATAGTATATACCAGTGTGTCATCTCCTCCTGTATATAGTATATACTGGTATGTCATCTCCCCTGTATATAGTATATATGTGTGTATGTTATCTCCTCCTGTATATAGTATATACCTGTATGTCATCTCCTCTTGTATATAGTATATATCTGTGTCATCTCCCCTGTATATAGTATATATGTGTGTGTCATCTCCTCCTGTATATAGTATATACCTGTGTCATCTCCTCCTGTATATAGTATATACCTGTGTGTCATCTCCCCTGTATATAGTATATACCCGTATGTCATCTCCTCCTGTATATAGTATATATCTGTGTGTCATCTCCCCTGTATATAGTATGTACCTGTATGTCATCTCCTCCTGTATTAGACCTCGTTCATACGTTATTTGCTCAGCATTTTTACCTCAGTATTTGTAAGTTAAATTGGCAGCCTGATAAATCCCCAGCCAACAGGAAGCCCTCCCCCTTGGCAGTATATATTATCTCACACATACACATAATGGACAGGTCGTGTGACTGACAGCTGCCGTATTTCTTATATGTTACATTGGTTGCTCTTGTAGTTTTTCTGCTTATTAATCAGATTTTTATTTTTGAAGGATAATACCAGACTTGTGTATGTTTTAGGGCGAGTTTCATGTGTCAAGTTGTGTGTGTTGAGTTGCGTGTGGCTACATGCATGTAGCGACTTTTGTGAGATGAGTGTTGTGTGGCGACATGCGTGTAGCAACTTTTTGTGTGTCGAGTTACATGTGACAGGTTAGTGTAGCACGTTGTTTGCAGCAAGTTTTGCACGTGGCGAGTTTTATGTGTGGTGCCTTTTGAGTATGTGCAAGTTTTGTGTGAGGCAACTTTTGCATGTGTTGCAACTTTTGTGCATGTGGCAATTTTTCCGCGTGTGCAAGTTTTACGTGTGGCAAGTTTTCCAGGAGGTGAGTTTTGCATGTGTGGCGAGTTTTGTGTGAGCCTAGTTTTGCATGTGGAGAGTTTTGCGCGTGGCGAGTTTTGAGCGGCGACTTTTGTGTTTCGACTTTTATGTGGCGAGGTTGGTGTATGTGTGGTGAAATGTGTGCTGAGGGTGATATATGTGTTCAAGCACGTGGTAGTGTGTGGTGCATTTTGTGTGTGTGTTCATATCCCCGTGTGTGGTGAGTATCCCATGTCGCGGCCCCACCTTAGCAACTGTACGGTATATACTCTTTGGCGCCATCGCTCTCACTCTTTAAGTCCCCCTTGTTCACATCTTGTTCACTTATCCTTTCACTTTTTCCCCATTATGTAGATAGGGGCAAAATTGTTTGGTGAATTGGAAAGCGCGGGGTTAAAATTTCGCCTCACAACATAGCCTATGACGCTCTCGGGGTCCAAACGTGTGACTGTGCAAAATTTTGTGGCTGTAGCTGCGACGGTGCAGATGCCAATCCCGGACATACACACACACACACACACATACACACACACATTCAGCTTTATATACAGTTAGTCCTCGGGTTACAACGGTTTCGAGTTATGTAGAGGTTTTTAAATAAAGATTGGATTTTTTCCAAGGGCATGCAGTTGTATGTTAAAATAAATAATTTATTAACTGTTGTTGATATTAAAAGGTTCTCCCAAAATCTTAAGGTGATTTATTTGGTTATCTCCATCAGTCCTATAAAGAATTGATGAATTAGGAACCTGAGCTCCATTCACAGGAGAACTAGGGGAAGACCATTCTTGTAGTCACTGAAGTTCCCAAAGGTCACACTTCTGCAATCCTGAGGACAGATCTTGGGGAATCTCTTTATCAGCGCACAGCAATCTATGTATCTTTTATTAAGGTTTTTTTCAATTGATTTTCCACCTTGGTTTTCAGCTTTCCAATATAAACTAGCTTGTTCTAATTTTCTGATGGCAAACTAATATTAAAATTAACCATAATGTATATAAAAAAGATAGAGAATCTTTCTTTTAATTTATACAATAACTGAGCTATATTTACATAGCACTGGAGAATTCCTATAAAGGATTTAACTACTTAAAGGATTTGTTCCAGTTCCTCGGCAGGAGCACACCACTTCTCAGCCTCCTTGCTTCCTACTAGCTGGGGTGCAGGCTTCTCTGCTTGATTGACAGTTTGACATTTGGCTTGGTTGCCCCGCTGGTCTAAACTGTGTTTTCTGAAGGCACTTTTGTCTCTGCAGCCTTGGAGGAGTGCATTAACACTGACGTTGACAGGGATCAGGAGTTAAGTGAGCTCCAGCAATACCTGCCAGCTTCACCACCATGCTTACAAGCTCAATGGAAAAGAGACTGTAAACACAGCACATGTTTTACCTCTACTTCTAGACTGGAGCAGTTGTTGGCAACGTAGGGAACGACCAATAATGATTAAAGAATGAAAATTGTAATATCTGGCACACAATTTTAATGAAAAAGTAAATTGGAAAGTTGTTTGGTTTAACAAATAGTTTGCAATTATTCTTTTAAGATTTTATATAAAACGAGGGGACAGTATAAGTAGTAACCAAGTATTGGAGAAGAGTAGGTAAATCTGTACTGCTTCTTCTATGTTCACAGTAAAGGCTCCAAACGCGGTTTAATAACATGTATGTGTTTTTATTCCCAACGCATTTTGAAGTTGGCAAACATCTTCATCAGGATAACCACAGCAGAGCTGTCGTGGTTCTAGGAATAGTCCTAATGACTGGCACTGGACTATTTACACATCTGATCCAGTTTGTATTTTTTCTACAATAAGGAATTATATATACATATGCGTATGAGCGGAATTTGCATTTTATAAGTCATATGTTACCAGCTTTTGTTAGTCATACTTATGTTATCATGATAGTTGACTATGATTCTTGGCTTCACGCTGTGTCTAAGACTTTAATTTCTGACACGGGAATCACAATGTTTGTCATTGGCATCCATCTGTCTCTTCTGTGTATAGAGGTAATTCTACCAGCGGACTTTATTATTTCATTTTCATCTTAATTGGTGTGTAGGAGTTAGCAGGATGTCATCGACATTACCCCAGCAGGATTTCGTGGCTGACTATAGTACATATTCTTAGTATTTAATGTGCTGTACAGAAATCAAGCGGTTTTCTTTGCGTTGCTGGTGGAATCCCACGATTGGGCTCGGAGGATGAGGATGATTAAAATGCCATTTTTATTGACTGGTTATGATATCTTTGCGTTTCGAAGTAATCCAGTTTCTTCCTCAGCACACAACCAGAATCTATTATTATTTAATCTAGATGGCTCTTGTATGTGTGTATTTGTTTTGTATCCTAATTGTATTGGTAGGAAGGTTGTAATTCTGAATCCTGCCACATTTCAGACCAATCATTTCTTTTTATGATAGAGCATTGAGTCACAATGTATTTTTCGGGTCCTCTGGGTGATGGCGTCCGCCTAGGAATGATCTTAGGGAGATGATAAGAATACCTAAAGTAGCTGAGACATGGATCTGCTTCTCATACCTTCTATGATAATGTAGAAGTTGCAGTTGAATAGAATATATTTTCATTATTTTTCATTTTCCGTATGATTCATGTGCAGAGGTGAGATACAGCAAAAGATATCAATTTTTATATCCTCCGAGCCACTTTTCCAGCTCCTGCTGCTCTGGATACTGAGACTCTATACACCTACCATTTAGCCATTCCACAATATCATATACAGACAATAGTGCACACATATAGTCCATATAATAATGCTGTTCACATAGTACCACCCATACAATCTACACAAATCAGTGCTGTATAGTATTGAAATAATGTAGCTATACCAATGATTTTTCCACTTTACTTGCTATTGTTGTGTTTGTAGCTTTCCTTTTCATTTCGTTCATCTGCGAGATATGGCCCTTTTTTAGGCAGTTCAGATGTTCTTCTATAGAACCCCATTGGTTTTTGTTTGTTTTTTACCTTGGCGACAAAGAGGTTGTCCACTACTAGGACATTCGCTTCTTGAACTAAATGTTTGGCCCCAATAGAATTTAAAAAACGGGGCTCTTGTGTGGTGTTGTGATACATGGTGCCCAGCGCCCAATCAGCGCTGGCGTCACTGACTCCGCCTTTGTACGGATTGAACATGAAGAGGAAGCCAGGGCTGCAGCTGATCTCTAGCTTCCTCTTCATGTTCAATCCATACAAAGGCGGAGTCAGTGACGTCAACGCTGATTGGGCGCTGGGCATCACATGTCACTACACCACAATATATAAGACCCCTAAAGGCACTTCAAACCTGGCTAGGTCCCTAAAAAAATAAATGTTGTAAATTTCCTTGAAAAAATGAAAAATTGCTGCTACATTTTTAAACCTCCTAAAATGCTAGCAAAGTAAAATAACATTTTACAAATGGTGCTGATGTAAAGCAAACATGTGAGAAATGTTATTAATGTTTTGCTGTGGTATGACTCTCTGGATTAAAGGGATAATCATTCAAAGTTTGAAAATTGCTAATTTTTTTTACATTTTTCTCAAATTTCTGATATTATTTATAAATAAACACAAAACATATCGACCAAAATTTACCATTATTGTAAAGTACAATGTGTCACGAAAAAACAGTCTCAAAATCACTGAGATTTGTTGAAGCGTTCTCGAGTTATTACCACATAAAGTGACACTGGTCAGATTTAAAAAATTTGGCTCCGTCACTAAGGGGTTAAACTCTTATTTACTTGCAGATTACCCCTGTATCTGCAGGTAAATAGTGTTTCTGAATGCTCGCTCTTTAAATAAAAACCTGATTTTTGTATTCAAGAGCACTTCAAGAAAGTGTTGTGCATGCTAGGGTTCACGACCGCAGAGTCAACTGCTGTGTCCCTTAATATTATTTTAAGATCTTGGCAACTATGAACTTGCAATTGTGAAATTTCAGAGTCCCTTCTGTTCTGTGACTTTCCAGATAGCATCAGCTGTATACACTAAAGTATCTGGATCATTCAGAAAGATGGCACCATGCTCTAATGTGTAAAAAAAAAACAAAAAAAACAGAAAGGCGTCGGTAAAATTAAAAACCTTAAAGTATATGGACACTGTAGCGTGGCTAAAGGTTGTATAGTCGACGGAAGATATGTGTCACATAGGTGGCTTGTCGCCGTGACATAACCATGCCTATCTATGTGTGTTTCAGGACCTGTGGTGATGTCATAACCACATGTCTAGTCATGTGATGGGTTCCTGGGTGTGGTTAGACCTATAAAAGAAAGGCTAATGCTTAACACAGGAGGTGCCTGAAGGACTGGACACTTGTTTTTCCTTTTCCTGAGCTAAAGGCTATTTGTTTTCTGTTTTGCTATGTGGTTTATGGAGCAATAAACCCTGTGAACTTTTAATGGAACGTAACTCCTGAGTGTCAGCCGTCGCACCTGAGCAAGTGAAACCCCTACAATTGGTGGTAGACGTGCGGTCAGCGTTCCCAGCGGAGACGTAAGTCTATTATTGAATGTCCTAGTTCAAGTCTGTTGCAAGCCAGCAAGCATTGCCGGGGAAAATGGAGGACCTTCTGAAACACTTGGTCCAGTCACAGCAGCAAGAGACCAACAGGCTGTTGATGCACCAGATACAACAGAGCCAGCAGGAGCAACGGCAGCAGATACCGCAGTACCAGCAGGAGCAAGGGCAGCAGATACAACAGTACCAGCAGGAGCAACGGCAGCAGATGCAGCTTCTGGCAACCGCCATCCAGGGCAGGACGAGCGCCCCAACCCCAGGTCTGGCTGATGACACCCACGTCCGGAAGACGGTAAGATGCGCATTGCAGAAAATGACCCCCGGGGATGATGTTGAGGCCTTCCTGACAGTGTTTGAGAGGGTCGCTGAGAGGGAAAAACTTCCGCCAGAGCAGTGGGCAGAGGTACTGGCGCCATACCTGACGGGAGAACCTCAGAAGGCGTACTATGACTTGACCTTGCAGGATGCCAAGGAGTATCACAAATTGAAAGCCAATATTCTCGCACGTTTGGGGGTGACACTGACTGTTAGGCCCAGCAGTGAATTCGCTGTGCCCTATCACCGGGACAAACCGCCTCGCTCCCAAATGTTTGACCTGTTGCACCTTGTCCAGAAATGGCTGCAGCCAGAGTCCTCTACGCCTGCACAGATGGTAGAACGAGTGATGATGGATCGGTTTGTGCATTCCCTTCCGAGGCCCATACAGACTTGGGTTGCCCAGGGTGATCCCCAGAATGCCGACAAACTGATCGGACTGGTCGAGAGATACCAAGGGATGGAAGGCTCCTTCGGGAGGCAGCCCATGCCGTACTGGAGGTCCCAGAAATGTGCTGAGTCCCAAAAAGGGGCGGGGCGTCCAAGGTCTCAAAGGGCGGGGGAGGTGGTGCCCAAGGTCCCTACGGGTGATATTATTTGCTGGAGGTGCCACGGGCCAGGACATATAGCTGCCCGTTGTTCCCAGACCACTGAGCAGATGGACTGCAGCATGGGACGCTGTAGTTCATACTATGCATATCCAGCCTGCAGTGTGAACTCTCCGCCCAATGAGGGGCCTCATGCGTGTCCCGTAAAGGTGAACGGTCGAACAGTAACGGCGCTGTTAGACTCGGGGAGCTTAGTGACCCTGGTGAGGGCCACTTTTCCTCTCCACCTGCTCCTGGGAAAGAAGTTCGGCTTGCGGTGCATACATGGTGATGCAAAGGACTACCCTATGGCCAGGGTGGATATTGAAATGGCGTGTGGCACTGAGTCCCATGAAGTCGGCGTCGTTCGGGACTTGTTGCACCCTATAATTATTGGCCGGGATTTCTGTTTGTTTTGGGATTTGTGGGGAAAGGGTTCTGAGGTCGCTAGCAAGGGTAGGGAACCAATTAACCCTAAAAAGGTATCGCCACACCCAGAGACAGACAGGTTTCCTTTTTGTGTCCTGGTTGGGGATGAGGAGGAAGTGTCCCCTGCATCTGACATTCTGGAGTTAGAGGTAACCGGTGAAAATTTTGGGACTGCCCAACATAGGGACCCCACTCTGAGGGAAGCCTTTAATAATGTCACAGTTATTAATGGGGTTGTACAGGAGCCGGGGGCAGACACAAGATTTCCCTATTTTCTGATGAGTGGGGAGTTGTTGTACTGGGTCACAAAAATAAGGTAGGAGTTGGTAGAACAGTTGGTAGTGCCGGGTCCATATAGACGGAAGGTGTTGGACATGGCCAATTCACACATCTTGGGTGGACACCTAGGAGTGGAAAAAACACAGGAACGGGTTGTGCAGAGGTTCTATTGGCCTGGGTGTCACCGGGAAATAGTGAACTATTGCAGGTCCTGCCCTACATGTCAGCTAACTGACCCCACTCCTCATTTCCGGAGCCCCCTTGTGCCCTTGCCCATTATTGAGGTGCCATTCGAGAGAATTGCCATGGACTTGGTCGGTCCCTTAGTTAAATCAGCCCGGGGCCATCAGTATATATTAGTCATCCTGGACTATGCCACACGCTATCCTGAGGCAATTCCCCTGAGAAATTCTTCCTCAAAGAATATAGCCCGCGAGTTGGTCCATGTGTTTTCCCGGACAGGTCTGCCGAAGGAGATCCTGACTGACCAGGGGACACCTTTCATGAGCAATGTGATGAGGGAGTTATGCAAAGTCCTGAAAATCTCCCAGTTGAGGACCTCGGTGTACCATCCCCAGTCAGATGGCCTTGTTGAGAGATTTAACAAGACACTGAAGAGCATGCTGAGAAAAGCTATAGAGAAAGACAGTAGAGACTGGGACTGTCTCTTACCATATCTGATGTTTTCCATTCGTGAAGTTCCACAGGCCTCCACAGGGTTCTCACCGTTTGAGCTTCTATATGGCCGAGATCTGCGAGGACACCTGGATATAGCCAAGGAAACCTGGGAAGCCGAAGTCACGCCCCACAGAAGCATCATTGAGCATGTGGCCCTGATGCAGCAGAGGATTGCAAAGGTGATGCCTATCATGAAAGAACACCTCCAGGCACAAGAAGCTCAGGCCAGGGTCTCCAACCGGTCTGCAAGAGTTAGGCAGTTCAATCTGGGAGACCAAGTTCTTGGGTTAGTTCCAACGGTGGAAAGCAAGTTCTTGGCCAAATGGCAAGGGCCATATGAGGTCGTCGAGAAGCTTGGTGAGGTAAACTATAAAATTCACCAACCAGGAAGACGGAAACCAATCCAAGTCTACCATGTCAACCTCATCAAGCCATGGCAAGATAGAGAGCCGGCAGTAACTCCATCTTTGTTAAGCAACCCAGAAGGTGAGGTTGGAGGGGTTACTATAGCGGAGACGCTATCGAAGGCCCAGAAACAGCAGTGCCGGGAGTTACTCCAGAAGAACAGGGACCTGTTTTCAGAGTTGCCAGGATACACGAAGGTCATAGAGCACGAGGTCCTGACAGAGCCACATGTGCGGGTGAACATGAAGCCCTACCGAATTCCTGAGGCCCGTCAAGAAGTAATCTCCAAGGAGGTGGAGCGTATGTTGAAGCTTGGAGTCTTTGAGGAATCCAAGAGCGGTTGGTCGAGCCCAATTGTCCTGGTTCCAAAACCTGATGGGGAGTGGAGATTTTGCAACGACTATCGGAAGTTGAATGAGGTCTCCAAGTTTGACGCATATCCCATACCCTGCGTTGATGAGCTCATCGAAAGACTTGGGCCCGCCAGGTATATAACCACCTTGGATTTGACGAAGGGGTATTGGCAGATCCCCATGGCACAGGAAGCCATGGAGAAGACGGCGTTTTCTACACCAGATGGATGCTTCCAGTATGTCCGGATGCCGTTTGGCCTACAGGGAGCTCCGGCGACCTTCCAGAGGGCTGTGGATAGAATCCTTGCACCCCATAAGCCATACGCTGCTGCGTACCTGGATGATATTGTCATCTTTAGCCCAGACTGGGAGAGTCATCTGGAAAAAGTCCAAGCGGTGTTTGATGCTCTAAGGGAGGCGGGGTTTACAATAAACCCAAAGAAGTGTGCGTTGGGTAAGGAAGAAGCTAAGTACCTAGGATATGTAGTGGGCCGTGGAGAAATAAAACCCCAAATCAGTAAAGTGGAGGCAATTCAAACATGGCCAAAACCACTCTCCAAAAAGCAAGTTAAAGCTTTTCTGGGGATCGTGGGATATTACAGGAGGTTCATCCCAAACTTCGCCACGGTGGCTGCCCCTCTGACTGATCTGCTAAAGGGGGGGACACCACTATGGAAGTAAAGGCCCGTATTAGTAAACATAAGAGTACTATCAGGACAGGTTTAACGGATTAACCAATTCCCAAACATTTTCTGGAAAAAAGGCACTCTGTAAATCAATTGAGATTCAGGGTTATTGACAGTGTCCCTATGCTGAGGAGAGGGGGGATAGAGTTACAGATACTCAAAACAAAGGAGATGAGATAGATCTACACGTTAGGGTCTTTACAACCCAAGGGTTTAAATATAGACTTTAACTTACAATTCTGTACGTGATGTGATCTGTACCCCTTAGATTATGTGTATCGTTAGTGTACTATTGTTTTTATTGACATTGGATATGAGAAATTTTGATAATGTTTTAATTTTATTTTTGTAGGATACTCTGGGATAGTCAGTGGCTGGATGCATTAAGACGGTAGTGGATTTACATTATATGTCCAATACATTAATTAATAAATTAATTTTTATATACTATCTTTTTTCCTCCGTTGCCTTCCGACTGTCTCATTGTATTATTACTTTGATTGTTCTCATTTTTTTCATTTTCTTTTTTCTGTTTGTAATGGTTGGTTTTCTGTTTTGATTTATGTATGTGTTTTTCTATATATTATGGTTTATTTGTGATACCTAGTTTCTTTTGGGTTTATAAAAAACTTGTTTATGAGTTTTTGTAATCTTCTGTAGTTTACTGATATGGATGTATCAGCTTAGTATGTACCCTATTTAAATATGGTTGGGTTGAGTCCGTGTGGATTGCGCATGCGCGTTTCACTAGCATGACGAACTCTTGCTTTGCTGGGGTTTTTAGTCTGGGGTGAGGCGCGCCTGTGCATCTATAGGGTAGCTCCTCCTATACCTGCTATAAGGGTTGCTTAATGTGATATGGTTGTGCTTGAATGGGGCGGCCGAGTGGTGGCGCGTGCGCGCTGTGTGATGGGGGCGCTGCGGACATGTGGTAGAGTTTCGTCCGATGCTCCGTGCGCCTGCGCTCCCTTGTGGCGCCTCTCTCTTGGGTGACCGAGGGGTGGCGCGTGCGCGCTGTGTGATGGGGGCGGACCTCTGCTGCGGTCATGTAGTGGAGGCTCGTCCGATGCTTCGTGCGCCTGCGCTCCCTTGTGGCGCCTCTGTTGAACTCAAGTGACCCGGTAGTGAAACACAGGTATGCAACTTGTGATCTTGTCTTAAATGAAGAGTCTTTTAGATTGGGTGAAATTGTGGGGTGTTATGTATTGTATGCGGCGATAGGATGTTTGTTTTTTGGCGCCATGATCCTGGATTGGACTTTGTAACACCGATGACGTTATGGCTGCGGAACTGTTGATTGGCTGATGGTCCCCATGGAGATAATGATGCAGGAAGTGGATTCACCGATTGTGAAATAAACAATGGAAGATATTCTATTTTATAGTTAATATTATGACTGTTTATTAGATATATGTGGGGATATTAATAGAAAGTCTTTATATTTATGTCTGATGTCCATTATGTATGTCACATTTGTAAATTGTTTTATGTGGGTTACACTTGGTGGTGATTGGTGCACTGTGTGGCATCCACACTACTTAAGACGGCCCATTATGTTGTAGTATATGCTTGAAAAAGACCAATTTTTGGTCGAAACATTGCTGCTATACCATGGCTTAATAAAGCGTTGTTTGAAGATTTCTATACCTGGGTGTAGCGCTGTTCATTTACATTGGATGATCTGCTAAAGGGGACGAAATCAGTAATGGTTAAATGGTCCGAAGAGACAGTCAGCCTTCCAAGAAATGAAAGAGGCTCTGTGTAAGCAACCCGTTCTGATGGCCCTAAACTTTAAGAAAGAGTTCATTCTTCAAACAGATGCCTCAGATGTTGGGGTAGGAGCAGTCCTTTCCCAAGAGCTACATGGGGAGCAGCATCCTGTTCTCTATCTGAGTAGGAAATTGTCCTCGTCTGAAAAGAATTACTCAGTCGTAGAGAAGGAGTGTTTGGCCATAAAGTGGGCGGTGGACACGTTACGGTACTTTCTACTGGGATGTAAATTTAGACTGATATCCGACCATGCCCCACTTAGATGGATGAGGGAAACAAAGGGTAGAAATGCTAGGGTCACCCATTGGTTCTTAGCCCTGCAGGACTTCAGTTTCCATGTGGAGCATAGGGCCGGGAAGCTGCACGGTAATGCTGATGCCCTATCAAGAATCCCTTGTCTAGTGGGGGAAAGACCCAAGCCCCACGGCTTTAGGCAGATGGGGGATGTATGTAGCGTGGCTAAAGGTAGTATAGTCGATGGGAGATATGTGTCACATAGGTCACTTGTTGCCGTGACATAACCATGCCTATCTATTTGTGTTTCAGGACCTGTGGTGATGTCATAACCACATGTCTAATCATGTGATGGGTTCCTGGGTGTGGTTAGACCTATAAAAGAAAGGCTAATGCTTAACACAGGAGGTGTAAGTGTGGGGGTGTTAGCCTCCAGAGTGTGTTAAGGCTCCAGGACTGAGCCTGAAGGACTGGACACTTGTTTTTCCTTTTCCTGAGCTAAAGGCTATTTGTTTTCTGTTTTGCTATGTGGTTTATGGAGCAATAAACCCTGTGAACTTTTAATGGAACGTGCCTTCTAAGTGTCAGCCGTCGCACCTGAGCGAGTGAAACCCCTACAACACTTTCAGGTGCAATTTAACTTTTTTCAGATGCATGTATTCTTTACTTAAAAAGAACACTTTTCAATTAGGGTTCATTACAAATTTGGCACCATGTTCTTTCTTTCACCTCTGTTGCAATCTCTATTCCTGACTCCTATTTCCCCTTTTCTGAGCTCTTCTCAGCTGATTTATCACCACATGAAAGCTGAGCTGAACTTTGTGGTCATAGATCAGCAAGAAGATAAGATTGATAAACTTTGTGAAAAGGACCTCACTGATGGATTCACAGTTGTCATTCTGCAGCCAGTAATAGACCGTGCAAAGGCTTTTGAAGGCAAGCTGTGCAAATGGCTTAATAAAACCTAATTCTAAAAATTATTTTTGGACAAAAATGTTTGCATTTAAGAAAAAAAAAATTGACACCCAAGTTGTCCATGTCCTTTTAGGCAATAATATAATGGAGAGTTCAGGATACGGGCGCTGTTGATAATAACCATCCAAAGAACAGAAGATATAGTTAAGGTTCCCTTATTGGGAAGACATTTCTACACGTTTCGCTACAGAATTGGTGTCCTCATCAGGTCAAATACTTCTATATTTGTAATTTGGTCTGATGAAGATAACAAGTCAGTATCCTGAATGTCTTACCAATAAAGGAACCTTAACTGCATCATCTATTCTTTGGACATCCATTTTCAGCAGTGGCTGTATCCTGCATTTTCCTGTATATTATTGTGTATCCTACAATGTTGTATGTCCACCGTCGCCCAGGAAAGGAGCAGAAGATGAATAACCATAATTCTAGAATCTTTTGCCAAGGGCTGTGCCTTCACTTGTGCAACTCCAGAAGGTGAGCGTATCCTCACTAGTCAACCTAGATCTCCACTTCATAGTGTCTTTATTGTGCTAGGAAGTGCAGAGTCTACAATATATATATATATATATATATATATATATATATATATATATATATATATATATATATATATATATATATATATATATATATAAAATTATAGGCGTAGCTAGGGTTTTGGTTCGGGGGGGGCGAAGTTTCTGAGTGGGCCCCTAACCAGGTACCCTTGATTACAACTCGGTGACGCGCCCTAATAGTGGAGGAGAACCTCAGCACATGACCGCGCTGTTACTGAAGATGGTCTCTATACAAAGACCAACATAGATATTACCGCCATATGGTCAGTGGTAGATACCAGCCATATAGAACATATAAGAGATTACTGCACAGTTACAGATAATGACTTACCGCTGACGTTTTTTCTGATGGAATCCTTCACTTTTCCCGTCTTTTCCATCTGGCCCAGACCGACATGACAACTTCTTCCAGCCACGGCTCACCTGCGGAGAATACAACAAAGACAAATTTCACTTCTCATATTCCAGCCCCATCACCATCTATTCCCAACCTGTACAAACTCCTCATCCTGCTCATCCCAATACTGAGCCGCTGCTGCCGTATGTGTCCCTATTACTGCACCTGATAACCCAATACTGAGCCGCTGCTGCCGTATGTGACTTTTTTACTGCCCCTGATACCCCAATACTGAGCCGCTGCTGCCGTATGTGTCCCTATTACTGCCCCTGATACCCCAATACTGAGCCGCTGCTGCTGTATGTGTCCCTATTATTGCACCTAATACCCCAATACTGAGCCACTGCTGCCGTATGTGACCCTATTACTGCACCTGCTGTGTCAATTCTAAAGCATCCCTCTATAAAATAGTAATGCCAGGAGCAAGTGCCCTAGAAAACAGTGCCCATATTTTGCCCCCTAGAAAGTAATATTGCCCTGTGTGCCCCTTTGATAGTCACAGTAACCCGAGTTCCCCTATAACAAGAAGTGCCCACTTTACATTTAATGATGTCTCGAATCTCCCCCTGTACAGCTCCTCTATACACAGTATGATGCCCCCTCACTGTATAGTACCACCCACACTGTATACTGACCCCTTAGCAGACTCCAAACTGTTTGATGGCTCCGACACTGTATTATGGCCTCTTCACTGTAATCTCCACACTGTATGATGGCCCCATGGATAACCTCCATATAGTATAATGTCCCAGATAGGCCTCAATATAGTACAAGACAGCACCCCCATAGGCAGACTCTGTCTGTAGTATAAGGCAGAACCCCCCATAGGCAGATCCTGCAGTGTAATAAGGCAGCACTCCCCCCATAGGCAGATCCTGCAGTGTAAAAACACAATAAATACTCCTTCCTCCTTGTTCCAGCAGTGCTCCCTGTTCCCGCTCTTGTCCTGACAGCGGGCGCCGGGCGGTGACGTCATCGCGCCCACTGTTAGTGTCGGCATCTGCGACATCAGACGCTGACAGGGGAATAATAGGAGAAGGAGCGCAGCGCTCCTTCCCTCATCATTGTGATCAGCTGTATCGGCTAAATGCCGCTCAGGGGCCCCATAGCGGCAGAGCAGGGAGATTGCGCACGCCGAAGCAGTTACAGTAGCGTAGCTCTGGGTGGGCCCCCTCAGAGCACGGGCCCGGGGCGCTCCAACCCTCTGCCCCCCTTGGTAGCTACGCTACTGATATATATATATACCTTGAGAAAGCGGGACGTTTCCCTCGAAACACGTCGGGATTGGCCCTCACACACGTCCGTCACATATGGACAGGTGACGTCACCAATACACCACGCCCCTCACTAACCTCGCTACCCTGATGGCGGCGCCATCGGCCGAGGCCACCGCTGAATCTCAGCGGCGGGTGTTTTCAGGGGACTGTATTTGCGAGGAGGACGCTCCCATTGCTCAGCACCACCGATTAGTGGAGAAGACACCGCAACACAAACGGACATTTTCTACAGGACTTCACTTCTATCTGTAAGTGCCTCCAGCGCGGCAACCGTTTCTGTATATGTTGATATATATTATATATATATACATATATATATATATATATATATATATATATATATATATATATATATATATATATATATATATATATATATATATATATATATATATATATATATACACTCACCGGACACTTTATTAGGTGCACCTGTCCAACTTCTTGTTAACACTTAATTTCTAATCAGCCAATCACATGGCGGCAACTCAGTGCATTTAGGCATGTAGACATGGTCAAGACAATCTCCTGCAGTTCAAACCGAGCATCAGTATGGGGAAGAAAGGTGATTTGAGTGCCTTTGAACGTGGCATGGTTGTTGGTGCCAGAAGGGCTGGTCTGAGTATTTCAGAAACTGCTGATCTACTGGGATTTTCACGCACAACCATCTCTAGGGTTTACAGAGAATGGTCCGAAAAAGAAAAAAAATCCAGTGAGCGGCAGTTCTGTGGGCGGAAATGCCTTGTTGATGCCAGAGGTCAGAGGAGAATGGGCAGACTGGTTCGAGCTGATAGAAAGGCAACAGTGACTCAAATCGCCACCCGTTACAACCAAGGTAGGCCTAAGAGCATCTCTGAACGCACAGTGCGTCGAACTTTGAGGCAGATGGGCTACAGCAGCAGAAGACCACACCGGGTACCACTCCTTTCAGCTAAGAACAGGAAACTGAGGCTACAATTTGTACAAGCTCATCGAAATTGGACAGTAGAAGATTGGAAAAACGTTGCTTGGTCTGATGAGTCTCGATTTCTGCTGCGACATTCGGATGGTAGGGTCAGAATTTGGCGTAAACAACATGAAAGCATGGATCCACCCTGCCTTGTATGGAGCATCTTTGGGATGTGCAGCCGACAAATCTGCGGCAACTGTGTGATGCCATCATGTCAATATGGACCAAAATCTCTGAGGAATGCTTCCAGCACCTTGTTGAATCTATGCCACGAAGAATTGAGGCAGTTCTGAAGGCAAAAGGGGGTCCAACCCGTTACTAGCATGGTGTACCTAATAAAGTGGCCGGTGAGTGTGTGTATATATATATATATATATATATATATATATATATATATACACACACACACTACAGACCAAAAGTTTGGACACAGCTTCTCCTTTAAAGATTTTCTATGAAAATTGTACATTCACACTGCTGGCATCAAAACTATGAATTAACACATGTGGAATTATATGCTTAACAAAAAAGTGTGAAACAACTGAAAATATGTCTTATATTCTAGGTTCTTCAAAGTAGCCACCTTTTGCTTTGATGACTGCTTTGGGCACTCTTGGCTTTCTCTTGATGAGCTTCAAGAGGTAGTCACCGGGAATGGTTTTCACTTCACAGGTATGCCCTGTCAGGTTTAATAAGTGGGATTTCTTGCCTTATAAATGGGGTTGGGACCATCAGTTATGTTGTGCAGAAGTCTGGTAGATACACAGCTGATAGTCCTACTGAATAGACTGTTAGAATTTGTATTATGGCTAGAAAAAAGCAGCTAAGTAAAGAAAAACGAGTGGCCATCATTACTTTAAGAAATGAAGGTCAGTCAGTCCGTAAAATTGGGAAAACTTTGAAAGTGTCCCCAAGTTCAGTGGCAAAACCATCAAGCGCTACAAAGAAACTGGCTCACATGAGGACCGCCCCAGGAAAGGAAGACCAAGAGTCACCTCTGCTTCTGAGGATAAGTTAATCCGAGTCACCAGCCTCAGAAATCGCAGGTTAACAGCAGCTCAGATTAGAGACCAGGTCAATGCCACACAGAGTTCTAGCAGCAGACACATCTCTACAACAATTGTTAAGAGGAGACTGTGTGCAGCAGGCCTTCATGGTAAAATAGCTGCTAGGAAACCACTGCTAAGGACAGGCAACAAGCTGAAGAGACTTGTTTGGGCTAAAGAACACAAGGAATAGACATTAGACCAGTGGAAATCTGTGCTTTGGTCTGATGAGTCCAAATTTGAGGTATTTGGTTCCAACCACCATGTCTTTGTGCGTCGCAGAAAAGGAAAACGGATGGACTCTACATGCCTGGTTCCCACCGCGAAGCATGGAGGAGGAGGTGTGATGGTGTGGGGGTGCTTTGCTGTGACACTGTTGGGGATTTATTCAAAATTGAAGGCATACTGAACCAGCATGGTTACCACAGCATCTTGCAGCGGCATGCTATTCCATCCGGTTTGCGTTTAGTTGGACCATCATTGAACTACCTCTTGAAGCTCATCAAAAGAAAGCCAAAAGTGTCCAAAGCAGTCATCAAAGCAAAAGGTGGCTACTTTGAAGAACCTAGAATATAAGACATAATTTCAATTGTTCAATTCACTTTTTTGTTAAGTATATAATTCCACATGTGTTAATTCAGAGTTTTGATGCCTTCACTGTGAATGTACAATTTTCATAGTCCTGAAAATACAGAAAAATCTTTAAATGAGAAGGTGTGTCCAAACTTTTGGTCTGTACTGTATGTATGTGTATATACATATAATATATTTTGTAGCGTTTCGCCTACTACTTGTCTTGGGGGACACTCACTTGGCACGGGATTAACGCACTCAGGCACAGTTTTCTTTAAAAAAAAACAGTCTCTTAGGTTTATTTCACAACACTATAAACCACATCCTCAGGAATTTGGTAATTAGCAACAGCCTGAACACCGTCTGTACATATTCAGCTTTACCACAGTCCCTCACTGACCCCGGTCAGCATGACACACGGACCCTTGTCTTTTACCTGTTGGCGACCTTCACAGGTTCCCAGATGCCTCTTATCCTCAGAGGTGTCCCATACAATGGAGTAAACACAATATCTCTTCTTTCTTTTTCTCTGACCCCGGTCAGTATAGCACGGATCCCTTTCCGTTACCTGTTGGTGCCGCACAGATTCTTGGATACCTCTCTTCCTCAGAGATATCCCACAGACGTTCTCACTGACCCCGGTCAGTATAACACGGTTATAAAACCGATCAACACACTGGCCAGGTCCAAAGCCCCACCACATGCTCTTCAGGGAGACAACACTCCCAACACATAGGCTTTCCAGGACCTTCCAACACAGACCATTCAGTTCCACACTCAGAGACCATGTGACCAGACCTCAGTCACATTATATGGTTGTAACCACTCCCCTAGATGGGAGTGTGTGTGGCTAGTTTAACCCGCCCATCTCTCAGAACTAGCCCTGCCAGCCTCCCTAATTAAACAACACAATTTACTTGTAGGACTACAGGTCACAGAACATCCTTACTTCAGGCTGACAGTGCAGAGTGTCTTCCTCTGCGACACACATACCGGCCATTCACAATAGCCGGACCTTGACTCATCACCACAGTTATATCTGCGATTGCCATGCATTCCTATGGCCTCAATACGCCTCCAGGCGCACCCTGGGAAGCCCATACAGCGCCCCCTATCTGTAACACGCCACTATATATATATATATATATATATATATATATATATATATAATAGAAAAAATGGAACAGCACACTCCACTACTTATCTTCGGGTGCAGAGCCCAGACAACCCGTCCTCGGTTGTTTCCAATTCATGCACTTCGCAAAAACAGGCAGCACTCCATAATCTTTAGGTGAATATGCAGGTGTTTATTGTGCCCACATCTTCATGCAACGTTTCGGCTCTAACTGAGCCTTTCCCAAGCCCTTAGTTAGAGCCGACGAAACGTTGCATGAAGATGTGGGCTCAATAAACACCTGCATATTTACCTAAAGATTATGGAGTGCTGCCTGTTTTTGCGAAGTGTATATATATATATATATATATATATATATATATATATATATATATATATATATATATATATATATTCATTCAGACACCTGAAGAAGACTTTTTTTTATCTGAAACACATTGTGTGTTTTTAACTATTTTTAAGGAACTATTACATTTTTGGAGGAAAACCTCTGCTACCCCTATTTTCATTTAGCATAAAGATTCTGAGGCACTATTTTAACGTTTTGTATTGTTTATGTGTTAATAAAGATTGGTTTTAAGATTGAATACACTTCGTGACTGAGTTTAATGACTCTATGGTCAATATGTTTATATTTTCATTCAGTGCAAACACCATGTCCCTGATTCCCTTCTTATTCTAGTGTATGGGCAGCACAGTGGCTCAGTGGTTAGCACTGTATATTTGCTTTTTCACGCTGGGGTCCTGGGTTCAAATCCCACCAAGGACAACAACTGCAAAGAGTTTGTTTGTTCTCCCTGTGTTTGCGTGAGTTTCCTCCGGGTTCTCCGCTTTCCTCCCACACTCCAAAGACATACTGCTAGGGAATTAGATTGTCAGCCCAAACGGGGACAGCGATGATAATGTCTGTAAAGATCTAAGCGCTATATAAGCAAAGCATAATAAATAAATGTATATTGCATTGAAATGGGAGAAGTCTGATGTAAGTAAATCCATATTTATACATTGTTGACCCCACAAATGCAGACCCATATCCCTCTGCGGTTTCTACAAGATAATGCTCACCGGGCCTTATTCTTTAATCTAAGGGATCATTCAGATGTCTCATGCGAATTGCGGTCTATAACAATTGGCTGCTGGATATTATTGTAGACGACGATCAGGACTTCCAGCATCATCGGTAAGAGGTAATTATGTCATTTTTCTATAAACCATTATCCTGTACAAACTACACAAGGGAAGACTCTGCTTTTCATGGCCAAGCTTGCATATGGATATTATAGTCTGCATAAAATTACTTTGCAAATTAGTTCCTTTGCGTTGCTTATCTTGCACTATTTGCTTCACAGCTTGTACTATAGCCAAGAGCTGCATTCACAGTTCTGCTAGTTGCTTTTGCAACCAAATGCCAAGCTCATGGATAGGTATTCCTCTTCACAGTTTACCTCCCCTGGTAGGGTTGTGCTATGAACACAAAGACCCCACTCCACAAATGAGACCGACATTATGATCTGACAGCTGCTGCTGTTCATTGTGTTCCTCTACAAATGCCGGACTGTAACTAGCGCTACCCCAGTGAGCAGGGAGCCAAGAAACCAATGCTGAAATCTGTCCATGGTTTATTCTTATGGTATCATATAATGCAACATATAAATAGAAAGCCTAATCGTGCGCAGACTCTGGAGCTGTGGGATATTTCATAGGTTAGTAATGATTCTGTTTATTATTTCCCTTTGTTCCCCCAATAAGTAAATGCCATGTATGTCCCTCTTGGATGTGCACTCACCTTGTAGTCCAGTTTGCCTTTCTGCCCGGATTGCTGAGATATGGTTGTGAATCCACCAGGCTGAGAACAGCACAATGCACTATGTCTGACATGCATTGTTACTTTGTTTCTCTGCTCCTTGTTGGCTCACCTTCCTTCTACTTAAGTGTTCACTTTCTGAATCATTCTCGTGTCTTGTAGTCAATGAAAACAGTTACAATTACATTGTGTCTGTTCTCTGCTTCTGTATATTTTGTGCATTGTTATTTACTAGCAATGCTGTTGCTGGTTGGTTCTTCTGTCGCTTTTTAAGTATCTCTTCATTATGGATGTGACTGAGACATGTGATGGACTGATGATTTATTTAACCAAATACATAGATAAAAAGTCCAAACAGCGCTCAAAAACCAATAACTTTATGAATAACAGACAAAAAGAATTCTTACAACACCGCATCTCCGGTGAAAGTAACTGCACCTTCTCACAAGTGTGGTCCCAAGAGCAGCATTTGTAATGGTGTATGCTGACTCTTAAATTATATTTGCGCACAAACACTCCCCCCTCTTTTTGTCTTTTTGTTATTTATAAAGTTATTGTTTTTTGAGCGCCGTTTGGACTTTTTATCTAGTTATTTCATTCTAAAACCCTTGACAATAGGTGTTTGTTGTCACCCAAACAGGCATCTAGAAACTAAAAAAAAAATTGTGTCTAGCGTCAGTGCAATTTTTAGGATTTATTTAACCATCCAAATTTTAAATATTAAAAGAGGAAAACTAACTGTAGAAATATAGTCAAAATAGGTGGTGAATTCACAATCTGAACACGTTTCGAAGTCAAAATAGGACTACTCTGATGATGCTCTGTTGATATTCTGATGAAGCTCTTATAACACTCTGCTGACGCTCTGATGGCATTCTG
This sequence comes from Ranitomeya variabilis, assembly GCF_051348905.1. Classification (NCBI taxonomy): domain Eukaryota; kingdom Metazoa; phylum Chordata; class Amphibia; order Anura; family Dendrobatidae; genus Ranitomeya; species Ranitomeya variabilis. The sequence continues at coordinate 478,341,453 of NC_135233.1, forward strand.
ATGACACTCTGCTGATGCTCTGATGACGCTCTGATGACACACTGCTGATTCTCTGACATTCTGATGACGCTCTGATGACACTGATGGCCTTCTGATGACGCTCTGTTGATATTCTGATGACGCTCTGATGAAGCTCTTATGACACTCTGCTGACACTCTGATGGCATTCTGATGACACTTTGCTGATGCTCTGATGACGCGGTGATGATGACACACTGCTGATGCTCTGATGACATTCTGATGACGCTCGGATGACACTCTGATGGCCTCCTGATGATGCTCTGTTGATATTCTGACACTACTCTGATGAAGCTCTGACGCTCTGTTGATATTCTGATGACACTCTGATGAAGCTTTGATGCTCTGATGAATCTCTGATGATGCTCTGATGACACTCTGATGAAGCTTTGATGCTCTGATAAATCTCTGATGATGCTCTGATGACACTCTGATGAAAATCATTGATGAATCTTCTCGTGAGTGAAAAAAACTATCCTAATTGATGCTAGGTCATCAATGAAGGTAGTGGACAACCTCTTAAAACTTTGACCTAAGGTGACTTTTATCTTTATTTGCTGCATAGTTTAATTATGGCCCAGGTTTTGCATAGATAACCTGATAACATTCATGGTTCTTTCTTCAAGTTCTCCAGATCCTGATCCAATAAGTCATCCTGAAAGCAGCAAAAAAAAAAAGAAAGGAGGCAGTATCACATTATACTTGATGACTTTTGCCTACTTCATGCTGCTTTTAGATGGCATAGCAAACCCTGCTCCCCAATGACCTGGGCTTCATGTTGCATGTTGTTAGTACGGTCAGTGTTACACATAGTCCTTGTTAGTGCCTGATGAGCAATATTAACTAGTAGCTATTCTATGCTTATAGCCTTATTTCCTGTTGACCATCGATATAAATTTAATTTCCAAAAAATACAGTTGTTTTCTTTTTTTATTCTTTTTCTTCAGATCTTGTTACGTGCATACTTGATTTCCTTTCTGCATATATTGAGTAATGGAATGGCTGATCTCTCTCCTTTTGTGTTAATAGTAACAGGTCAGGCTGGTTGAAGGACGACTGTTTCAGTCTATTATTACTTTTTAGTTTCTGTACCTGATTACTAGATGTGTTTATAAAGACATAATGAAGTAAATTTGTCGCTGCTCATTGTGATAAAGAATTAGTGCGTTTCTCTACCCGATCCTCACAATGGTCAGGGTCACTTCACCTACATGCAGTATACACTGTGTATTGTGTGTGGCATCCTCATCTGTTTAATTATTTATAAGGGGTAATGGAACTGAGAGAAAAGCAATATATATGGCTGAATTCATATGTGTGAGTTTTATGTTCCAAGTATGGACTGTTATTTCCCAGACTGTCCACCCGTCTCCTAACCCGAACTCCGCAGCCTCATTGCCAAATATATTGAGTCAAGAGCAGGAGACCCGGATATTGTGGTCTGCACTTGGATGGTGGAACAGATTTTTGCAGACTGACCAGTTGTTTTGTTACGGTTCAAGGAATTGTTATGAATAAATAAATGCTCACATGACAATTGAATAAACTAATATGAATTTACTTAATAATATTAAGAAAATACACAGTCACTAAAAACAGTAAAATAACATTATTCATACATTACATTATGGTACAGGTCATCAGGCTGTCTCTCTCTCATCTCTCTTTCATGTGAGTGTTCTTTACTCCCTGTTGCAGGTCTGTCTTTTATATCTCATACTGTCCAATGTATTTCAGTAAAAAACTTTGATGGTCATTGGAATGCCAGGAAGAAACCTCCTTAAACCAGTCCGTTACTGACAACAAATAGCTGGTCAGTTACTGACAACAAATACTGGTCAGTTACTAACAACAAATACTGGTCAGTTACTAACAACAAATACTGGTCAGTTACTAACAACAAATACATTTACTAATAACAACTAACTGGTCAGTTACTAAACAACAAATGACCTTCTGCTAGATGGGTCATGTGGTTTGACATTTACACTTCAATGACCTTATGCAAACTCTATACATTAAGGATATACTGAATATTATAACTGATTGAAACCATATTAATATATATATCAATAATTAGTATTAATTGGAGTGTTTGAAACCATTAAAGATAACTTACTACACATTCCACCCCTAGTTTCAACCACTTTAATTAATCCTACCACTAAACTATTCTAATTCTTTATAAACCATTTTACACTGTTACCTATATGTTTATTTGTTTACCAATAGAAAGCCACTTTGGTACAAAAAAAACAATGGACATAAAAATCAAAAACAAAACAATGGACCAAAAAGTACTGGAATAATGAAAGTCTTTGCAGAAATCTTCTTTTCTTCGTTAGACCACAAATCTAGATTGGTCTGTGTTGCAGGGAAAGCACGGGGATTATTGTGCCCTTATCGTCTTGCCTAAAGGCTAAGATGACTTCACTGCTTTTCCCTGGTTGGCCAAAGGACAGACTCATAAACATAATCTGTCTCTGCCCTTATGACATTAACCCCTCGTTTCTTCAAAGCAACGGGTGAGGGGGGTGCAGGTGTCCATGGCTGAGTCCCTTCATCTTCTATCTCTGCATCTGGTCAGGGCCTCTACTCTATATTCCATTTACATTCAGGCTTCTAGGGTAAGTTCTCCCCTTGCTTGTCATCAGCTGGCGGTTCTGAGGTTCACCCTGGTCACAGCTTAGCAGCATCTGGGCTCGGTCTCAGCAGTCAATTGGACATTGGCAGCATATGTAAACTCAGTCCAAAGCAAGTCCAAGATAGATTAACTTTGTCCATGATAAATCAGTCCAAAAGTTCTGGTCCTGGTGGCTTGTTTCTCGACCCCTTCATCAAATGAATAAAACAAAAATACCTGTCCAATATAAATATGCCCAAAACAACCTTTGAACATTTCCAATCTTAATCATAACTATATACTAAATAAAACATATGTATCATATATAAATTATATATGTCTGGACTTATACACTGAAATATATCATAACTCCAGAATATCAAACATCAGTTATCAAATGCATCAAATTCATATCAAATCAAATTTGCATAATAATGATCATCATAATTTCTAGTATAATCGTGTCAATAAGAGTAACAAAATTATGTTCATAATGAAAATCAAAATTACTGTATATACTCGAGTATAAGCCGAGATTTTCAGCCCATTTTTTTGAGCTGAAAGTCCCCCTCTCGGCTTATACTCGAGTCATACCCAGGAGTCGGCAGGGGAGGGGGAGCGGGGGCTGTCTAAGTATACTCACCTGCTCCTGGTGTGGTCCCTGTAGGTCCCTGCTTCCCTGGCGCCCCAGCTTCTTCCTGTACTGAGCGGTCACATGGTACCGCTCATTACAGTAATGAATATGCTGCTCCACCTTCCGTAGGGGTGGAGCCGCATATTCATTACTGTAATGAGCGGTAACAGTCAGCGCTCAATACAGGAAGAAGCTGCGGTGCTGGGGAAGCAGGGACTGCACCGCGCCCGGAGCAGGTGAGGATAATGGGGAGGGGAGCACAGTGCTGCGCGATATTCACCTGCTCCCCGTTCCGGGCGCCGCTCTGTCTTCAGCATCTTCTGCAGTGACGCTCAGGTCAGAGGGTGCGATGACGTGGTTAATGCGCGCCCTGTGCCTGAACGTCAGTGCAGAAGATGCTGAAGATGGAGCGGCGCCGGAACGAAGTCAGCATCTTATGGGGCCATAAAATTTGTGCAACACTATAATGGGGCAAGTGTCTGTATGGAGCATCTTATGGGGCCATAATTAACGTTTGTGCAGCATTATATGGGGCAAATGTCTGTATGGAGCATCTTATGGGGCCATAGCGTTTGTGCAGCACTATATGGGGCTAATATCTTTATGGAGCATCTTATGGGGCCATAATTAACGTTTGTGGAACATTATATGGGGCAAGTGTCTGTATGGAGCATCTTATGGGGCCATAATCAAGGGTTTGCGCAGCACTATATGGGGCAAATATCTTTATGGAGCATCTTATGGGACCATTATTAACCTTTATGCAGGATTATATGGGGCATATTTTAATATGGAGCATCTTATGGTGCCATCATAAACTTTATGGAGCATTATATGGGGCTCCTGATTCAATATGGATATTCAAAAACACAACCTACTGATGTCTCAATTAATTTTACTTTTATTGGTATCTATTTTTACTTTTCACATTTACTGGTAGCAGCTGCATTTCCCACCCTAGGCTTATACTCAAGTCATTAAGTTTTCCCAGTTTTTTGTGGCAAGATTAGGGGGAGTCGGCTTATACTTGGGTCGGCTTATACTCGAGTATGCACGGTAAATGTTTCCACATTTTTCATTAAAAACATAACCCAAACCAATATGCTTTTAACCCAGTTTTAACAAATTGATTATTTACATCAATACAAACACATTTCATCCACTCACTGTCCCTGATTTTTAGCAATGCATTCATTCAGTACGCAGTAAAGTTTCTCAATTACATATAAACAAAGAAAAATCACACTTTGGGTAACCACACATCTGTATGCATGCTAATTCTGTAGTGAAGTGTAGATGCAAATCAAAAACAAAAACTGATATTTCACTAAAATCATTTATTTTTTAACTCATACATTTTTCAAAAACCCAATATACACGGGAATTCCCAAAAATCTAAAAACCTGAAAAACTAAAAAAATAAAATAAGTCACTTCTAAATTTAAATGGATTCCTGTTTGAGTACTGCAGAGACAAAAACTATTTACAATACACACATGGTAATCAGATGGCCAAGGTCTCTTCTTTCACTCCTGCAAACAAAAGGTTAATTACACACCCCCACCCCCCAATCCAACATTTGGTGGGCTGAAAGGAGAAAATTGTTCCTTTTAAAAAACTAATCACTGTGCAAAACAAAGCTCATTAAAAAATAAAATAAAAATACCACGTGGAATTTTCTCTTTGGCTATGAACCAATTTTAAACAAAGGATATCCATGACAAACACAGGGGTTTTCACAAACAACATACTGTATGTTGTTTGTGAAAACTCCTGTATTTGTCATGGATATCCTTTGTTTAAAATTGGTTCATAGCCAAAGAGAAAATTCCACGTGGTATTTTTACAAACATGTAACAAATAAGTCAAGTCATCTCTTACTTCAGTCAACCCCCATAATTGTTTTATTTGTCATCTAACTAATCATTGTCTATAATTTTAATACCCTCTTTTCCTTGTATGTCTCTTTCACAATGGCTTCCACATACAGTCATCTTGCATCTGTTGTGGTCTTTTGCCATTTAAAAACACCAAGGTCTAGCACCAAATGACAGTGGACTGTCAATTGGAAGGCATTACAAACCCTCAAATGAGAAATGCATATTTATGCATTCGCAAAAACCAAACGCAATTCACCATATTCAGTCAGCGCATATGTCATAATATGCTCACAGGATATTTCTCTTCACATCAACTATTAATAATAATAATAATAATAATAATAATAATTTTTATTTATATAGCGCCAACATATTCCGCAGCACTTTACAATTAGCGGGGACATGTACAAACAATAAATTCAGTACGAGTTAAGACAATTTAAACAGTGACATTAGGAGTGAAGTCCCTGCTCGCAAGCTTACAATCTACAAGGAAATGGGGGGACACAATAGGTGAAAAGTGCTTGTAATTTCAGGTCTGGCAATTACAGTAAATAGGGATTTTCATACAAAGCTGCATGATCCGGTCATCAGCCCGTGTGTTTAAGTGCAATAGTCAAGTATCAAGTGCAGTTAATCATGTGCATGGAGGGTGTGGAGACAGATGAATAGTAGGGTGCAGATTCAGAGTAATATTTGGAGGGAGGGAACAGGGCAAAGTTAGTTTACTGAGTAGTTGGTGTGGTAGGCTTGTTTGAAGAGATGGGTTTTTAAAGCGTGCTTGAATAGGTCGGGGCTAGGTATCAGTCTGATCGTCTGGGGAAGTGCATTCCAGAGAGCTGGCGCAGCACGAGAGAAGTCTTGGAGACGGAGGTGTGAGGTTCGGATTACAGGGGATGAAAAGGCCCTGTCTCACATAGCAAGATCGCTAGCGAGATCGCTGCTGAGTCACTAGTTTTGTGACGCAACAGCGACCTCAGTAGCGATCTCGCTATGTGTGACACGTACCAGCGATCAGGCCCCTGCTGTGAGATCGCTGGTCGTGTCGGAATGGCCTGGACCTTTTTTTGGTCGTTGAGGTCCCGCTGACATCGCTGAATCGGTGTGTGTGAGACACCGATCCAGCGATGTCTTCACTGGTAACCAGGGTAAACATTGGGTTACTAAGCGCAGGGCCGCGCTTAGTAACCTGATGTTTACCCTGGTTACCAGCGTAAAATGTAAAAAAAAACAAACAGTACATACTTACCATCTGATGTCCGTCAGGTCCCCCAGCGTCTGCTTCCTGCTCTCACTGACTCCCGGCCGTACAGTGAGAAGTGAGAGCACAGCAGTGACGTCACCGCTGCGCTCTGCTCTCACTGTACGGCGGCTCAGTCAGAGCAGGAAGCAGACGGCGAGGGACACCGAAAGGCGAGTATGTACTGTTTGTTTTTTTTGGTAACCAGGGTAAACATCGGGTTACTAAGCGCGGCCCTGCGCTTAGTAACCCGATGTTTACCCTGGTTACCCGGGTGCTGCAGGGGGACTTCGGCATCGTTGAAGACAGTTTCAACGATGCCGAAGTCGTTCCCCTGATCGTTGGTCGCTGGAGAGAGCTGTCTGTGTGACAGCTCCCCAGCGACCACACAGCGACTTACCAACGATCACGGCCAGGTCGTATCGCTGGTCGTGATCGTTGATAAATCGCTTAGTGAGACGGGGCCTTTAGTCTTAGGTCGTTTGTAGAATGGAGGGCACGTGTAGGGCGATAGACAGAGATGAGAGAGGAGATATAAGGCGGTGCAGAACTGTGGAGAGCTTTGTGGGTGAGAGAGATGAGTTTATACTGGACCCTGTAGCGAATGGGTAGCCAGTGTAATGATTGGCACAAGATGGAGGCATCGGTGAAGCGGCTGACTATTTAAACAAAAACAAATCATTAGACATTAATAAATGGCAAAACTGTTCAATCACACTTCCCATGGAATGTTCCACAACTTTTATCTAAATATCTGTGTTACATTAGTCCATGAGGGAATACAGGCATGGTATTGGAGGAGTCAAAGGGGCAGGTGCAGTAGGAACTTTGTAATCAGGTGTCCCACCTCTAACGTTCCAACCTCCTATCTCATTTGTCGCCACCCTCCTGGGCCTGGCGATTTTCAATGTGCCTTTTCCCCTCAGATCGTGCCATCTTCTGAGCAGGTTACAAGTAGGGATGCCATCTATGTCCTGGAATGGAACCCCACTAGCTATCAGGTCACAAAACAGCTCCTTCCTGCTCTTCCTAAGGCTAGGTCCACATTGCGTTAGGGAAATCCGTTTAGCCCTAGCGCTAGCGCAATGTATTTGTAGGGGACGCGTTTAGGGGTCGCGCTAACGTCCCCGCTCTCGCAGATCCCCGATCTGCGAGAGCGGGGAACAGACCTCGGGCGCGCCGCGGACGCTGCAAGCAGCGTCCGAGGAGCGCCACAAAAGAACGACACATCGCTAGCGCGAGCCGAAAAAGGCACGCGCTAGCGATGCGCTTCAGGCTGAAACAACATTGCTGTCAATGGGTGCGCTAGCGGACCTGTTGCACGGCGTTAATTGCGACATTTTCACCGTGCAACGCTGTCCGTTAGCGATCACCCACTAACGCAATGTGAACCTAGCCTAACTTGGGTATTATACCCTTTCCCTCTTTCTTGATCTACTCTGTCTACTGACACTTTTGTTTTTTTCTAGAGCAGATAACTGAGAGATCAAACTGCAGGCTGTATATACATTAGTGGAATTTCCCATGAGCGCACTGAACATGGTGAATAATGGGGATTCGTAAGCAACTGGGGCACCTTCTATGAGTTTATTTTTCATCATTACTGTCATCACTGCAGCATCTGGCCCCTTCCAATCCTTGACAACAGCAACGTGATCATTCATATCTGGCAAAGGCTTGCAAGTTATACCACCTATGCATGCGATTTCTCTCAGTCTCTGCACTCCGTCTGCAAGAGACTCCCATCGTGTTTGTGGTATTAAAGGGCCACTGTCACCCCCCTCCAGCCGTTATAAACTAAAAGAGCCACCTTGTGCAGCAGTAATGCTGCAGTCTAACAAGGTGGCTCTTTTAGTTTTTGATTCAGTTATTCCCTCTGTAGGGACCGCAGGTACAGAAGGATGCAGGGACAAATAGGAGCCAGAAAGCAAATAGCGTTTTTTAACTTTCTTTTTAACTTCCAACCCAAAAAGATGACAAACGTTTTCCACGCAGGGAACTTATATACAAGAACACAATCTCGCAGTAAATCCTAATTACTATATGGCCGCCCTGAACTATACCCGTAGAACGCGGCAGCGCCTCACTAGTGACTCCCTACTAAGATAAAGTCAACAACGGTCACTTATCAGTGCTGGTTCAGCGATGTAGTCCTGACGGTGAGGCTCCGACAACGCCGTAGTCCTGATGGCGGAGGAAGGAGGTGTCTTCTGGCGACGGGCCCAGGCGTAGAGTCGAGTCCAGAATGTCTTTTGCGGTGCTGCGTTCCCTCCTGCAGGCGGACGTTGATCCGAGGTAACAGCCTCCCAGTCCAGAGAAGAGTCTTTTTGAGGAGGATTAGGAGAATAATCAGTATCAGTCACAGCTGAGACGAAACCATGCGAGTCTGTAGCACTCTCTGGCAAGGTGCTCTCAGGGAGCGCGGTAATACTGTCCCTGAGCTGGTCAGCACTACCCCTCTGCCTGGGGGGTCGCTGACGACGAATGCGCCTCTTTTTGGGAGCTCTGGTAGTTGCCCGCAGTGTCTGTTGCACGTTTTCCCTCTGCTTCCAGCAAGTCTCACTGCGGCCTGCACACTCACACCCACTGCGCTGCAGTTTTCTCTCCTCAGAGATTTCCCGCGCTTCTCTGCCCCTGCTTTCGCGCATTTTGCTTTTTATCCTCTCCTCTCCCTGCGTCACTCTGCCTCCTGTCACATGAGCCTGGCTTCCCATGCACCCCTCAAATCCGTCCCCCGGAACCCCGACTCCCAGCAACAATGGTTCCACCCGTCTGCACAGCTCACCAGGTCCCTGTCCCCTACATTCCCCCACCCTGTATGCTCGCCAGTCCCTGGGCGAGACCTTCGCACTGACAGGTCGCCCACCTGACGGATTGTTCCACACTTGGGTCTGTCTAGTGTGTAAGTCAGGACTGTAGCGAGTTGGGGGTCTACCGGCAGTAGAACGTTCAGAACGTCGTGGCTCGGGTCCTTGTGTAGGGGGTGTTGGGGGAATGTCGTCAGCGGAAGGGTGACTGGCCAGGGGTAGTGTAGTAGTCGAGATAGGGGGAGTATTTTGACGCCGTTCTTCTTCTTCATCATCTTCTTCATCCCACCAATGGTGGTTGGGGGACTCAGTCGTAGGTGGCTCTTCCCTGATTGCGGATTCCGGGGTGTCCGAGTCAACAGAGCGACACAACCGGAGCATGTTGCGATGAAGAATGCGAGTACCTGTACTTCCGAGGGCCTCAGACTGCACTTCATATACAGGTCCATGCGGGTCTATACGGCGAAGCACCCGATAGGGTGTTTTTTCCCAACGATGGTCTAACTTGTTTTGCGGTCTTTGCTCTCGAACGAGTACTCGATCACCTGGCCGGAACTCTGGGGGTTTTGCTGTAGGGGTGCTCCGATGCTCCACTTCCCGAATTCGAGTGTGTACCAGTCGGTGTAAGGTCTGCAGCCGATGCCGATGATCACGCACCCACGAAGCCATTCCCGTTCGGGGGCCTTCTTCCTCCAAAGACAGTTCCAGATCTGTCATGCCTTTTCCTGGGCGCCCAAAGACCACTTCATACGGGGTGCGTCCTGTGACTTGATGAACTCTATTGTTGTAGACCCACACTAGGTCAGACACGTACTCCGGCCAGCGGGCCTTCTGATCTTGTTCTAGCGCACGCAGCATTTGAAGCAAAGTCCGGTTAAACCGCTCACAAGCCCCATTTCCCTGGGGATGATACGGTGTGGTGCGTGACTTATCAATGCCGTAGAGGCGGTGCAGCTCTTCCATGACTTTGCCCAAGAAACAGGCGCCTTGATCCGAATGTATTCGCCTCGGACAGCCGTAAACTTGAATAAAGTTCTTACAGATAGCGCTCGCCGCCGATTCAGCTGTCTGATCACGGGTAGGGATGACTACCGCGAATTTTGAAAAATGATCTACCATAACGAGGCAGTGTTCGTAGCCTTGATGCGCTGCTCCAATGGTAATGTAGTCTATCATTAATACTTCAAAAGGGGCAGACGTCGTGATGCTCTGCACAGGCGCCCTTTCCTCCGGTGACTTGGTTAGTTCACATTGTCGACATTGTCTACAGGCAGTTTGTACTTCCGCAAGCAGCCGAGGATGATAGAACCGAGTTTGCAGCCACTTAAACGTCCTCTTCACTCCGAAGTGTGCCCCGGACTCATGAGCTTCTTTAGCGACTGCGGCCACCACAGGCCCTGGTAAGACCATCTGCCAGGTCGGCTCGGAATCTGCCTGAGCCATGGTTAAGTGGCATAAGAGCCCGTCCTGAAGAGTTAGGCGCTCCCACTGCCGCAGAAGAAGGTTCAGGTCTGACGGGAGAGTTTGTCCAGGGGTTCTCACGGGCAATAGACCATTCGTTATCCACTGTCGCAATGGAGCTAGTTCCTGGTCTTCCTGTTGTAGCCGTATCCATTCGTCCCGACTCTGAACCAACAGTCCTGCAGCCGTTCCGTTCCCGGTCTGTTCCCGGCTCACAGCCGTCTGAGCAGCGCCCCCGATGGCGTAGGGGATTTCTTCTCCCTCCAGCTCCTCATCTCGGTTAGTTCTTGGGGGATTCTTCCGTAGACGAGATAATGCGTCAGCATGAACATTCTCCGCTCCTCGCTTGTAAAGGATGCGGTATCTGTACTTGGCCATCCGGGCTACCCAGCGCTGTTCTAGGGCACCCAATTTTGCATTTTCCAGATGTGCCAATGGGTTGTTATCCGTGCGTATCAGCACCTCGGAACCGGCCAGGTACTCAGCGAACCGCTCCGTCATAGCCCACACCACGGCCAGCAGCTCCACCTTGAAAGAACTGTAATTGTCTGGGTTCAACTCAGAGTCATGAAGAGACCGACTCGCATAGGCGATCACTCTCTCCCGCCCATCCTGAACCTGAGACAACACAGCCCCCAATCCCTGAGAGCTGCCGTCGGTGTGTAGGATGAACGGTTGCGAAAAGTCCGCATAAGCCAACACCGGCGGCTCCATGAGAGCTGTCTTCAAGTCCCGGAACGCTGCTTCTTGTGGCTCCTGCCATTGTATCTTCTTTCCCCGTTCCTTGGGGGAGCTTCCTTTCAGCAGGACTTGTAGATTGTGAGAACGGCGAGCAAAATTCTTCACGAAGCGCCGGTAGTACCCAGCGAGGCCCAGGAACGCCCGTACATCCTTAGCGGTCTCCGGTGTGGGCCACTCCTGGATTGCAGCAATCTTCTCCTGCGATGGCCGGACTCCTTCGGCGGACACCACATGCCCCAGGTACTCGATCTGTTCCCGGAACAAGTGACACTTCTGGGGCTTCACCTTAAGCCCGTATTTCAGCAACCGGTCTAGTACCTGTTCCAGTCGGCACAGATGTTCCTCGAATGTTGGGGCGTAGATGATGATGTCATCCAGATAAATGAGAGTGGCCTCGAAGTTCAAATCCCCCAGACACCGCTCCATTAATCGTTGGAAGGTGCCTGGAGCGTTGGCCAGCCCAAACGGCATTCGATTGAACTCAAATAGTCCCATGGGAAGGATGAACGCTGTCTTAGGACGATCTGCTTCTGTCATCGGGACCTGCCAGTATCCGCTGGCTAGGTCTAAGGTGGAAAAATATTTGGCCCGACCCAGCACGGAGAGAGACTCCTCGATACGGGGAAGTGGATAAGAGTCTCGGACGGTGCATGCATTTAGCTTACGATAGTCCACACAGAACCGGAGCGTGCCGTCCTTTTTCCGCACCAGCACGATCGGGGCAGCCCACGGGCTCTGACTCTCGCGGATCACTCCCTTTTGTAGCATCTGGCCTAACAACGTCTTTACTTCCTGGTACATCTGCGGGGGAATCTGTCTGTACCGCTCCCTGATGGGCACTGTATCTCCGGTCGGAATTCCATGTTCGATGGCCGTGGTACAGCCAAAATCATCTTCATGTTGCGCAAACACTTCAGCATAGTGTCCAAGGAGCCGCTGCACTCGCGAGACTTGTGATGGATCCAGACCCGGTAATTCTGCTCGCATATGTTCCAGAATAGTTTGACCTTTTCGGGACGCTATCAGCTCAGGATCCTGTGTAGACCGGACACTGACCATCCAGGGATCAGGGGAATCCACCTTTAACTGTAAAGTATCTGGAGGAGGCATCACTTCTAACGGTCGTAACACTTTGGCCATCTCACTTCGGACCCGTAGCACGACATCGTGTTCGTCCACATTCACACATCGCACTGGTACGGCCCCATTTTTAACAGTAGCCAGAGATCGGGCCACCAGCAGTCCTGTGGGCAAAGGGGACGTAAAGGTGGGCTCAACCTGCACTTGCACTCCTTCCAGAGGGATGCGAGCTCGGATGGGCAGGGATATAACAGTCTGTCCTGGGGGAAGCGTCACTTCTGCTGTCGGGGAGGTGATTACTTTCCCTAGTATGTCTCCCTCCTGAAAGGTCTCTTGCACACGGACTTCCCTCACTAACTGTCTGAACACGGAGCCTTGAGGTGTACTGGTCCCCCACTGATTGAGTGTCTCTTGTGTGGTCTCCCCTAACAGCAAACTGCCAAAGTCCTTCAATACATTCATCCCCAAAGTCACGATATGTTGTGGGCTGGGATCCCCCCGCGTCAACACAACCCCCCGGCGGCCCAGGTCTTTCCCACATAAAGATATTTGCATCCAGGTGACCCCTTCCACTGGGATGGGCAGCTGATTGGCGGCCTGCAACCGGATTACGGGGCCCCATTGGGGTCTGACTGACACAGGGAAGTGTTTTCTAAAATAGGCCTCGGGCATAGTCATGACTTGAGATCCGGTGTCCACCAGACAACGTACAGCCCGCCCTTCAAACTCTGCCCAAACCAGGGGGCAGCTGGCAACCAAATTTTCGGGACTTTCACCACCCATCCGCGGGGATTCTGACTCCGAGCGTCGTCCCCTTAGCTTGGAGTCCTCTAGTTTAACGGCCGCCGTGACGAGGCCCTCCCTCTCCGGGGGCACTCCCGTGCGAAATGTCCTGCCTCCCCGCAACCATAGCAAGCACCGGGGACCGGATAATATCCTGAACGAGCGCCACGAGCTGGACTCCCAGACCCTTGCCCCCGGGGTAGCTCCCTTGGGCTTCGCGCATTTTTTTTAACTTCGGCCAGTTCGTCTCGGATTTGTTTGAGCTCCTGCCGCATCTCCTGAACCCACGTCGGCTCACCCCCTCCTGGTGCAGCGGTCTGGATAACCCGAGCCTCTCCTGTCAGGACCGTCACCCCCCTCTCTTGCTCCCGGGTGCGGGCCTCATTGCCTATGTCGGAGAAAGTCAGGCGCGGGTCGACCCGCACTCGTTCACGTAGAGCCTGTTTGGTCAACTCATCCCGCAGTCCCGTCACCAGTTGGTCGCGCAGGGTCACGTCAACATGTCCCATCCCCATACCATCTTTCCGCACGATTGCAATGTTTAGCTCTTGCAGAGCATTCATGTACTGAGTGACAGTCTCGCCCTCTTTTTGTCGCCGTCCAAACAACCGGGCCCGCAGCTCTCCCACGTCGGTGGGATCCCCGTGCGTCCCCTCTAACACATGTAACACCCCGGTAAAAGTATTCCGCTCTGTGGGGGGTCTCAACATCACTGAATCTCGGGCCTCTCCGTCTAATGCCATAATGGCTACCTCAGCTTCCAGGGCCGGGGTCATAGGATGCATTCTCAACAGCCCCCTCATCCTTTCAGTCCAGCTCCACAACAACATGTTGCTCCCATTAAACTTGGGCAAATTGTTTAACATGGCCCCCAATGAGAGAGAAGCTCTAGGCCCAGCCCCATCCTCCGTATCTTCTGGCTCCTTCTTTGGATCCTGCATCCTGCCGACTACGCCAAATGTAGGGACCGCAGGTACAGAAGGATGCAGGGACAAATAGGAGCCAGAAAGCAAATAGCGTTTTTTAACTTTCTTTTTAACTTCCAACCCAAAAAGATGACAAACGTTTTCCACGCAGGGAACTTATATACAAGAACACAATCTCGCAGTAAATCCTAATTACTATATGGCCGCCCTGAACTATACCCGTAGAACGCGGCAGCGCCTCACTAGTGACTCCCTACTAAGATAAAGTCAACAACGGTCACTTATCAGTGCTGGTTCAGCGATGTAGTCCTGACGGTGAGGCTCCGACAACGCCGTAGTCCTGATGGCGGAGGAAGGAGGTGTCTTCTGGCGACGGGCCCAGGCGTAGAGTCGAGTCCAGAATGTCTTTTGCGGTGCTGCGTTCCCTCCTGCAGGCGGACGTTGATCCGAGGTAACAGCCTCCCAGTCCAGAGAAGAGTCTTTTTGAGGAGGATTAGGAGAATAATCAGTATCAGTCACAGCTGAGACGAAACCATGCGAGTCTGTAGCACTCTCTGGCAAGGTGCTCTCAGGGAGCGCGGTAATACTGTCCCTGAGCTGGTCAGCACTACCCCTCTGCCTGGGGGGTCGCTGACGACGAATGCGCCTCTTTTTGGGAGCTCTGGTAGTTGCCCGCAGTGTCTGTTGCACGTTTTCCCTCTGCTTCCAGCAAGTCTCACTGCGGCCTGCACACTCACACCCACTGCGCTGCAGTTTTCTCTCCTCAGAGATTTCCCGCGCTTCTCTGCCCCTGCTTTCGCGCGTTTTGCTTTTTATCCTCTCCTCTCCCTGCGTCACTCTGCCTCCTGTCACATGAGCCTGGCTTCCCATGCACCCCTCAAATCCGTCCCCCGGAACCCCGACTCCCGGCAACAATGGTTCCACCCGTCTGCACAGCTCACCAGGTCCCTGTCCCCTACACCTCAATAAAGCGTTTTAAAATTTGTACAAAATAACCTGTCCTTAGACCTGGAGGCGGTCCAAGGCTTCCTCTGTGAATCTCCCAACGGCCGTCACTCTTCTCTTCTGGGGATGTGGTCACCGCCCCCTGAGCGCTGTTTCTTCTTAAATCCGGCGCCTGCGCTGTGCGTGCCTGCCTGGGACAGGCGCAGTCTTCATTGTCCATCATAGGTCAGATGCAGGGTGCCTGACTGCGCCTGTGCGGGCAGTGCGGCCACCCTGTTGCTGAATCCCCGCCCCGCACTGTGTTATTCATTATGCACAGTGCGGGGCTGGGGCTCCTGGGCATGCGCACTGCGCTGTTCAGACGCTCCCCCGGTCCCCCGCCTTCCAGCGTTGCCGTAATATACAGGTTTCCTTGCCAGCGTTTGGAATGAAGCAGCCGCAAATAACAACGCTGGAAGGCGGGGGAGCTGGGGGAGCGTCTGAGCTGGGGGAGCGTCTGAACAGCGCAGTGCGCATGCCCAGGAACCCCAGCCCCGCACTGTGCATAATGAATAACACAGTGTGGGGCGGGGATTCAGCAACAGGGTGGCCACACTGCCGGCACAGGCGCAGTCAGGCACCCTGCATCTGACCTATGACGGACAATGAAGACTGCGCCTGTCCCAGGCAGGCACGCACAGCGCAGGCGCCCGATTTAAGAAGAAACAGCGCTCAGGGGGCGGCGACCATCGCCCCAGAAGAGAAGAGTGATGGCCGTTGGGAGATTCACAGAGGAAGCTTCGGACCGTCTCCAGGTCTAAGGACAGGTTATTTTGTACAAATTTTAAAACGCTTTATTGAGGGAATAACTGAATCAAAAACTAAAAGAGCCACCTTGTTAGACTGCAGCATTACTGCTGCACAAGGTGGCTCTTTTAGTTTATAACGGCTGGAGGGGGGTGACAGTGGCCCTTTAACTCAATAGGAGAATCATATACTTGTGTCACAGACTCCCTCACCAAATGCAATAGGGAAAAATTATCGGCCGTGTCCCTGACACGTCTCATTTTTAGACGCACCTCTCCTAGTTTTTTTGGAGTTACAATTTGTCTAGCATGTCTTTCTTCATCTATCTCATTATCAGATCCTTCCCACTCTAGCAATTCTGACCATTTCTCATGTGCAATCATGGTTCTAACATGTGCACTACAAATATCTGACACTGGCTGCTGTCTCCTCCTGCGCCTATTCTTATTTACATTTTTTACCACATAAGCTTCAAAACGCTTTTGCATTTTATCCTGCTGTTTCACTTGATCTCTCAAAGCTGATTGCAAGCTGATCCTTTGCTCTATAGCTGTATGCAGCTCTAAACGCAAGTTATCGATCTCCTCCTGCAAACTTTGCAGTGCCTGGACACAGACCCATCCAACAGCCTTTGCTGTTTTTTGCTCCTTTGCATCATACCTTGAGAGATCAAATTTGGCAGCCACATCCTGGAGATTTGCTAAACGCTGTCCCTCCATATACTTGTTAAATTCCTGTGCCATTGGGGTCCACGGTCCTGACAACACCCATTCCGGCAAGGATCTGACGCTACTCTCAACTGCTTTCCTATTCTTAACAAACTTAATCAATTTTGCAAACATTTTTATTCAAGACACAAATCCCACTTCTGACACCACTTGTTTTGTTACGGTTCAAGGAATTGTGATGAATGAATGAATAAATGCTCACACGACAATTGAATAAACTAATATGAATTTACTTAATGATAATAAGAAAATACACAGTCGCTAAAAACAGTAAAATAACATTATTCATACATTACATTATGGTACAGGTCATCAGGCTGTCTCTCTCTCATCTCTCTTCTATGTGAGTGTTCTTTACTCCCTGTTGCAGGTCTGTCTTTTATATCTCACTAGATGGTGGCCCGATTCTAACGGATCGGGTATTCTAGAATATGCATGTCTACGTAGTATATTGCACAGCCCACATAGTATATTGCCCAGCCACGTAGTATATAGCCCAGCCACGTAGTATATAGCCCAACCACGTAGTATATTGCCCAGCCACGTAGTATATTGCCCAGTGACGTAGTATATTGCCCAGTGACGTAGTATGCAGCACAGAGCCACGTAGTATATTGTACAGCGACGTAGTATATTGCCCAGTGACGTAGTATATTGCACAGCGACATAGTATACAGCACAGAGCCACGTAGTATATTGCCCAGCCACGTAGTATATTGCCCAGCCACGTAGTATATTGCCCAGCCACGTAGTATATTGCCCAGTGACGTAGTATACAGCACAGAGCCATGTAGTATATTGCCCAGCGACGTAGTATATTGCCCAGTGACGTAGTATATTGCCCAGTGACGTAGTATATTGCACAGCGACGTAGTATATTGCCCAGCCACGTAGTATATTGCCCAGTGATGTATACAGCACAGAGCCACGTAGTATATTGCACAGTGACGTAGTATACAGCACAGAGCCACGCAGTATATTGGCCAGTCACGTAGTATATTGCCCAGCTACGTAGTATATTGCCCAGCTACGTATGTCACAGGTTAAAAAATAAAAAATAAACATACTCACCTTCTGATCCGAGGGCCCATTGTAGTTCTAACATACTCACCATACTTGTAGTTCTGTCGCCTGTGCGCAGTACAGGCGGCAGCTTCCGGTACCAGGGTGTGATGACGTCGCGGTCAAATGACCGTGACGTCATGGCAGGTCCTGCTCGCGCAGGGCCTGTGATGACGTCGTGGTCACATGACTGTGACGTCATGGCAGGTCCTTCTGCCATACAATCCTTGCTACCGGAACCTGCGGCTTGCACAGAGCGGTTACCGGAGAGTGGCGAGGAACGGGAAAGGCGGCGGAAGGTGAGTATATAATGATTTTTTATTTTTTAAAATTATTTTTAACATTAGATCCTTTTACTATTGACGCTGCATAGGCTGCGTCAATAGTAAAAACTTGGTCACGCAGGGTTAATAGCGGCAGTAACGGAGTGAGTTACCCTAGGCATAACGCGGTCCGTTACCGCTGGCATTAACCCTGTGTGAGCCGTGACTGCGGGGAGTATGGAGCGGCCGCCTGGCACTGACTGCAGGGGAGTAGGGAGGGACTAATCGGACTGTACCCGTCGCTGATTGGTCGCGGCAGCCATGACAGGCAGCTGGCGAGACCAATCAGCGAATGAATAACCGTTACGGAAGTTGAGGACAGACAGACGGAAGTACCCCTTAGACAATTATATATATAGATACTGTCCAATGTATTTCAGTAAAAAACTTTGATGGTCATTGGAATGCCAGGAAGAAACCTCCTTAAACCACTCAGTTACTGACAACAAATAGCTGGTCAGTTACTAAAAACAAATACTGGTCAGTTACTAACAACAAATACATTTACTAATAACAACTAACTGGTCAGTTACTAAACAACAAATGACCTTCTGCTAGATGGGTCATCTGGTTTGACATTTAAACTTCAATGACCTTATGCAAACTCCATACATTAAGGATATACTGAATATTATAACTGATTGAAACCATATCAATATATATCAATAATTAGTATTCATTAATTGGAGTGTTTGAAACCATTAAAGATAAATTACTACACACCAGTCCGCGCAATATGGAGACATGCCTGACAAATATCAGTTTTGGAATAGATGTCCTCAAATTTGGCTCTTAAATACTTTGGAGTACATAGCAGTTTATAGCTTACTCAATGACTACAATATGCGCAGGTCCGCCCAAGTCATCACCCCTCCACCATTATACTTAATACTTGGTATGAGGGGTATTCTGATGATCTGGCGCAGGATATTATGGCCAAATAGAAAACCTATATAAGAAGGAAATACCATGTATGAGGCCGGGTTCACATTAGCGTTCGGGGGCTTTGCGGAGGGCTGCATATGTCCTCCGCTAAGCTCCGCATACTTCTGCATGCGTCCTGCATACCTATCTTTAACGTTGGGTACCCAGGATATGCGGATGTATGCTGATGTGTCGTTTTGACGTGCCCGCCGACCGTACAGGAACACAACTTGTTGCAATTTGTTGCCCCGAACGCTAATGTGAACTTAGTGTAACAAAAATAGACCTATGACACCTATGAATACTAAAATATATGCAGACCCCAAAAAATATATTCAAAAGTAGGCAGAGAATCAGTATGCAAATAAAGAATTTTATTTGTAATTCTAAGGACAAAAAAGTTAAGAGCATCATCAAACAAAGAAGAACTGCTTACATTTTTGTTTCTGAAGTAGTGTGAAAGACTGGTGGAAAGCATGCCAAGACGCATGAAAGCTGTGATTAAAAATCATGGTTATTCCACAAAATATTGATTTCTGAACTGTTCCTGAGTTAAAACATTAGTATTTTTGTTTCTATATGATTAGGAACTTGTTTTATTTGCATTATTTGAGGTCTGAAAGCACTGTTTTTTTTTGTTTTTTTTTTAATTTTGACCATTTCAGAAAAACATGCAAAATGTATAGCTTGGAAATTCGGAGACATGTTGTCAGAAGTTTATAGAATAAATGAATAATTTACATTTTACTAAAAAATATACACTGCTCAAAAAAAAAGTAAAGGGAATATTTAAACAACAGAATATAATTCCAAGTAAATCAAACTTCTGTGAAATCAAACTGTCCACTTAGGAAGCAACACTGTTTGACAATCAATTTCACATACTGTTGTGCAAATGGAATAGACAACAGATGGAAATTATTGGCAATTATCAAGACACCCTTAATAAAAGAGTGGTTCTGCAGGTGGGGACCACAGACCACATCTCAATACCAATGCTTTCTGACGGATGTTTTGGTCACTTTTGAATGTTGGTTGTGCTTTCACACTCGTGGTAGCATGAGACAGATTCTACAACCCACACAAGTGGCTCAGGTAGTGCAGCTCATCCATGATGGCACATCAATGCGAGCTGTGGCAAGAATTTTTGCTGTGTCTGTCAGCGTAGTGTCCAGAGGCTGGAGGCGCTATCAGGAGACTGGGCAGTACGCCAGGAGACATGGAGGGGGCTGTAGGAGGGCAACAACCCAGCAGCAGGACCGCTACCTCAGCCTTTGTGCAAGGAGGACAGGAGGAGTACTGCCAGAGCCCTGCAAAATGACCTCCAGCAGGCCAAAATGTGCATGCGTCTGCACAAATGTTTAGAAACTGACTCCATGAGGATGGTCTTAGTGCCCGACGTCCACAGATGGGGGTTGTGCTCACAGCCCAACACCATGCAGGATGTTTGGCATTTGCCAAAGAACACCAGGATTGGCAAATTCGCCACTGGCGCCCTGTGCTCTTCACAGATGAAAGCAGGTTCACACTGAACACATGTGACAGACGTGACCGAGTCTGGACATGCCGTGGA
The DNA here is from genome assembly GCF_051348905.1 of Ranitomeya variabilis. Taxonomy (NCBI): domain Eukaryota; kingdom Metazoa; phylum Chordata; class Amphibia; order Anura; family Dendrobatidae; genus Ranitomeya; species Ranitomeya variabilis. The sequence goes on from NC_135233.1 coordinate 478,361,987, forward strand.
GAGCTATCTGCTGCCTGCAACATCCTTGAGCATGACCGGTTTGGCAGTGGGTCAGTAATGGTGTGGGGTGGCATTTCTTTGCAGAGCCGCACAGCCCTCCATGTGCTCGCCAGAGGTAGCCTTACTGCCATTAGGTACCGAGATGAGATCCTCAGACCCCTTGTGAGACCATATGCTGGTGCGGTTGGCCCTGCGTTTCTCCTAATGCAGGACAATGCCAGACCTCATGTGGCTGGAGTGTGTCCGCAGTTCCTGTAAGATGAAGGCATTGAAGATATGGACTGGCCCGCCTGTTCCCCAGACCTGAATCCAATTAAACACATCTGGGACATCATGTCTTGCACCATCCACCAATGTAATGTTGCACCAGACTGTCCAGGAATTGGCGGATGCTTTAGTCCAGGTCTGGGAGGAGATCCCTCAGGAGACCTTCCGCAGCCTCATCAGGAGCATGCACAGCCATTGTAGAGAGGTCGTACAGGCACATGGACGCCACTCGCACACAACAGAACATAATTTCCTTGTCTTGAGGCATTTTCACTCAAGTTGGATCAGCCTGTACTTTGATTTTCCTCTTTGACTTTGAGTATCATTCCAAATCCAGACCTCCATGGGATATTCATTTTGATTTACATTGATAATTTTTATGTTTTATTGTTCTCAACACATTCCACTATGTAATGAATAAAGATTTGCAACTGAAATATTTCATTCAGTGATATCTAGGATGTGGGATTTTAGTGTTCCCTTTATTTTTTTGAGCAGTGTACCTATAAAGAGAAAAATCTGATAAACTGAACATTTTGCACTGGTCTCTATTTTTGCCAGAGCTGTATATATAAAACAAGAGAAGGGAAAGGGACGTGCCCTACTTGAATGAGATCTAGGTATTGCATGACAGGTTTTAAAAAATAAATATGTATAAATTCAGGCAATATCTAAAAATTATGTCCAAATACTTGGTTTCGTCTGTCCAGAAGACATTGTTCTAAACCTTACGCTTTGTTTAGATGCAACTGTCAAGTTCTATTTCAGAAATAAGAAGTATTATCCTGTATACTGTTGTAAACAAAACATAATTGTTCAATCTTTTCCTAACACTACTATCATGAGCCTGAACAGTTACCATGCAAACTGAGGCCTTTAGAGTCTGAATTGAAGATCTTGGTTCTTTTTTTGTGTGCATTTTCAGTCTGATCTTGGGGTGAATTTGCTGGTTTGTCCACTCCTTGGAAGATTGTCAACTGTTTGGAATGATTACCACTTGTAAATAATATTTCTCATTATAGAATGATGGACTTCAAATAGTTTGTAAGATCATTGCTGATGGCTTTATTCCTTTGCATTGTATTAACACTAACTTGAATGCTACAGACCAGCAACTGCCAAAAACTTCTGCTTTTATTGAGGTGGCCTCACTTGTTAATGAACAATATTTTGAAAGAAATGTAATATTACATAGCAACCGTTAAAATGAATGGCTGTCCGTGTATGAACAAGCCGTATCCTCCGCTGTGAGTGAAGGGGGATCTACAGTAGAGATTTTCAACCCCCCCCGGGTTATGTTTCAGGATCTCCTTAGTATTACACAGGAAAGGCATCAGAATCTGGCACAGGTGCTCTCTATAGTATACATCAACAAATGTCTGTAAGTGGCCTGATTGCCACCAGACAAAAAGAGATTCCAACAGAATATAATCAATAAAAAATCAATTTTATTAGTACATGATTAAAATGAATAATTAAAACAGACAGGGCTGAACATCTCCAAAAGTGGAGGTGAAAGCACAAAAAAATACAAAAGTACTGAGGTGGAAATGTATAGGTCAATAAAAACCCTGAGACGATCAATGTACCCTATAGGCCAGGTAAATAACAAAGATTGCCACTAGTATAGAATATAAATGTAATATATATGTATTACCCTGTATAGGGCAATAAATAAAGATAGCAATGGGTTAATACCCTATTAAATATATAACCATAGTACCCCCAGCAAAATGACTCTAGCGGGCGATGCACAATAGACTCTGGTATAACAGTATCAATATATCAATGTATCATATCATATGCATAATAATGTCAATTACATCAACCACTTAATGAGCAATATAAATGTCCAAATAGGTTAATATAAAACAGCCATTACCTGGAAGTACGTGTTGCTGGCCAATAAATAGATCTGTGTGCGTGCTCAGGGACCGTACTCACCCTCCCGCCCGACGGGCGCCGTTTCGCTGCTCACTTCTTCCGGGTGATATAGTATAGCATGGACCCCTGTCCACTAATCATAATAGGGTCGATTATGCAGCTCCGCTTCCTCTTCATTGTCGCCGGGGAAGGGTGAAACTTCATGGAAACTTTCAGTCTGTGAACAGTTTAGAGAAGTGTGTCTTCATCATGATCGCCCCCAAGGAAGATTTTAAAATTATAAATAGGTACAATATTTAAAGCAAAAAAAAAAAAAAAAAAGAAAAAAAAAAAACTTTCTTCTTTCTTTTTCCTTTTTCTTCTACACCTACAGACATGAATACGTGCTACCGCTAATAAATGCACAAGAATTTCCCTTTAATGTTTCTTCTTTTACTGGAATATTTTCAGTGTGATGTAGGAAAAGAGTACTTCTTTTTCCATCTTTTTTTTTTTTATTACAGTCTTGACTACTTATGATTGCTACCTATTCTCTCTTTTGTTTCAGCACATAAAGCATTATATGGACAGAGTAGGTTACATTTTGGAGACTTCAGTTACATGACTATTGGGAATTGGTTTTTTGTCAGCCCAGCTCTAAGAGCTTTGAAGAAATTGATGTATACCTTCATGGTTGATATAAGTGTCTGATGCATCCTACGTTCTGAACAAGTCGTCCCCACTGAATTAATTTCTGAATACTCACAAATATACAAGTATTTGTGACTGTAAAGGTTTGGCGACTTTTGTTTGCGCTACTTGCAATAATAGGGTGTAAAATAAGCCTCGTTTGCTCATCTTTAGGCTGCTCTCACGTCAGCGATCTGCTGCTTTCTGTTGCATTTTACAACAGGTTCGTTATCTCATCAGTTGTATTGGTTACTCTCCCTGCCCTCCCTATGCACATGCATGCTGGAATCTGGTGAGCATACATGTGTCCAGAATCGGGAGATGGGAGTAAGCTGCTGCTTACACCTGGCGGCAGTTTATCACTTACCTAAATTAATTAGGGGGTTAAAAATTAACATGCCAATCTTTCTTTCTGCTTATATGATCTGTCAGGAGAGAGTCGTCCAGTCCTGTCAAAATCAGTGGGTTTGGACAACTGTAATTGGGGCTGTTTGACTCAGTGCACATTAAGGTACCTTCACACGAAGCGACGCTGCAGCGATAGCGACAACGATGCCGATCGCTGCAGCGTCGCTGTTTGATCGCTGGAGAGCTGTCACACAGACTGCTCTCCAGCGACCAACGATGCCGAGGTCCCCGGGTAACCAGGGTAAACATCGGGTTGCTAAGCGCAGGGCCGCGCTTAGTAACCCGATGTTTACCCTGGTTACCAGCGTAAAAGTAAAAAAAACAAACAGTACATGCTCACCTGCGCGTCCCCCAGCGTCTGCTTCCTGACACTGACTGAGCTCCGGCCCTTACAGCACAGCGGTGACGTCACCGCTCTGCTTTCACTTTCACTTTAGGGCCGGCGCTCAGTAAGTGTCAGGAAGCAGACGCTGGGGGACGTGCAGGTGAGTATGTGCTGTTTGTATTTTTTACTTTTACGCTGGTAACCAGGGTAAACATCGGGTTACTAAGCGCGGCTCTGCGCTTGGTAACCCGATGTTTACCCTGGTTACCAGTGTAAAACATCGCTGGTGTTGCTTTTGCTTTCAAACACAACGATACACAGCGATCGGACGACCAAATAAAGTTCTGGACTTTATTCAGCGACCAGCGACATCACAGCAGGATCCTGATCGCTGCTGCGTGTCAAACGAAACAATATCGCTAGCCAGGACGCTGCAACGTCACGGATCGCTAGCGATGTCGTTTCGTGTGAAGGTACCTTTACATCTGAGCATTGTGTTTGCTGTAGAGACCTGATAATACTCCTAGTTTATATGCTAAACATATCCATAGGGCTGCATTCACGTGACAGAGGATTATAGAGTGGCCTCCGTCTGGATGGTCTGTGCCGGCATACCTTATTTATCAACTGTATAAGAAAGACTGGATAGGCTAAGATTTAATACACTTGGATTCATAAGTTCTTAAACTCTTTAGCTACATTAATAAAATAATAATAATATCAGTGTTATACAGCCTTTCCAACATTATTTCATCAAGTAAATTGTCAAAGGGTCTAAGATTTACACTGACCAACCGGCAACACTAAACCACCGCCGATCGGGAAGCCTTTTAATACACAAGCTGACTGCAGTAAGCAATGCCCACGGAGCGATCTGTTGTGGATCTATATTAGTTTGCTCATTGTTCTCGTCAGCGCGAGCCATGGTTACACAGGAGGATGCACCGTATTGAAAGATGACCTTGTATGCTGCATAAAAGATCAGTTGAATTGGCATTTTTTCTCAATAGTCAAGTGATCGGCAGCCTGATTACACTAAAGATTATCATGAAAAGAGCTTCCTTAAGAACACGCGTTTCATAATAATCTTTCAGTGTAAATGCAGTTTAAAAAAGCGATGCCCATCCTGCTGCTCAGGAGCCACATGCAGCCCACAATGTCATCATGTACTACAGCCAGCCATCTGGTCTTGTCTGTATCTATTTGTTTCTCAAATGTACTTTCCATGATGAAGAATAGCAATTGGATGGGAGCAGAGATAGGCAAGTTCTAAAAATGTACTGTGTTGTCTACTCTGTGAGTCCATATCACAGCAGTAGGGGTTCTCCTGATTCGCAGGTGGCACTTAGATTGTGGGCATTGCCAGTTTAATTGACTATTTCTTTTGGGAACCAACAGAAATGTGAACATGGCCCAGGGCTATAATATAGCCTATAACCTAAACTGGTTTCACACATTCGAATATGGACCCCGATGCACAGACTGGCCATGGGTCTGAATCGAATTCGACAGCCTTAGTGCAGGTGCACACGAGCATATTCTCTCTTCAGAGAGCATCAGGCCAATTCTGCAAATCACCCTTTTTTTAAATCAGATAATTTTTTATTAACGGTAGTCAAGTTGACAAACAGACACAATTGTCAAAAAGGAGAATAAACATGTTACAAAAAGTTTTTGAAACATTTTTTCTCCCATTTATCCTCCTCTATCCTTCCCAGCTCTTCCTCCCATTTCTCTTTTGCTTTAATAGGGAATCTGTTAAGAAAGGTATATAACAAATCCTTATAAATATCCGAGACTACCCCTTTCGTTTCTCCCGTTGCACAGACATAGTCTACCAGAATATCTCTATAAATTCCCATATCAACCGTTTTGCTCTGCGCAAGATAGGCATGTCTCAACTGTCCATATTGAAACCTACAGGTTTCCTGCAACCCGTAACTCTCCTGCAGTGCCTCAAAGGATAACAGTCCTTGTGCGTCCTGAATCTGAGCCATATATTGAATACCGAATGCTTTTCCAATTTTTGAATTCCCCCATTTTGTGTAAATCTTTTTTATTGATACAAGTTATAGAAAATTATTCATTACAGATCAGATCATCATCAAACAAATACATATTGATATAAATTTTCATTGTAATCACTTTTGAACAATAAAGTGTATTAAAATTTTGAAATAAACCTGAGTGGCGATATTCCTTTTGTCTTCTATGTTATAGATAGACAGGGTTGGTTATGATTCGAGAACAGGAATATCTGTGTTGTTACATCGTATAACAACCTTAAGATAGTTTAAACTTTATTTATGTTTAAGAAGAGATAGAGAAAAAGAGAGATAGAAGAGGGGGGAGGGGGGGAGGAGAGGGTTCGGTTCCTGGTTTCCTGTCTACTACCACCTGTTTCCGGTGTGCTTATTGATGTCCTGAGTATAAATATGTGTAATTCAAAAATTTGGTCAGTTAACCTATCCAAGACGTCAAGTCCGCAGTCTCTCTGAACATAATCTATGGAGACCATATATTTAGGACTTTGTCTAGGGTTCCAGTATCTTGTCCAATCAATTGCTCCATTCTGAAAATATGGTTCAATTCCGAAACAAGTTCGGAGCGTGAAGGAGATTTTGATTGTTTCCAATAACGGGGTATTAGGTTGCGTGCGGCTGTTAGAAAGTGTCTAAAGGTACCGTCACACTAGGCGATATCGCCAGCAATCCGTGACGTTGCAGCGACCTGGATGGCGATATCGCTGTATTTGACACGCAGCAGCGATCTGGATCCCGCTGTGAAATTGCTGGTCGCTGCTAGAAGGTCTGCACATTATTTGGTCGCTAGGTCGCCGTGTATCGCCGTGTTTGACAGCAAAAGCAAGGATACCAGCGATATTTTACACTGGTAACCAGGGTAAACATCGGGTTACTAAGCGCAGGGCCGCGCTTAGTAACCCGATGTTTACCCTGGTTACCAGCGTAAAAGTTAAAAAAACAAACAGCACATACTCACCAGCGCGTCTCCCAGCCTCTGCTTCCTGACACTAAAGCGCCGGCCCTAAACTGAAAGTGAAAGCAACAGCGGTGACGTCACCGCTCTGCTGTTAGGGCCGGAGCTCAGTCAGCGTCAGGATGCAGAGGCTGGGGGACGCGCAGGTGAGCATGTACTGTTTGTTTTTTTAACTTTTACGCTGGTAACCAGGGTAAACATCGGGTTACTAAGCGCGGCCCTGCGCTTAGCAACCCGATGTTTACCCTGGTTACCCGGGGACCTCGGCATCGCTGGTCGCTGGAGAGCGGTCTGTGTGACAGCTCTCCAGCGACCACACAGCGACGCTGCAGCGATCGGCATTGCTGTCGCTATCGCTGCAGCGTCGCTTAATGTGACGGTACCCTAAGAAGGCCTCTCTTAAATCTGGCAATGGAGAGATCACATATAGATAATAAGGCTAATTCCATTGTAGGCTGTATCTTGTAAAAGGATAGTTTATTATGGAGATCAAAGACATCCCCCCAAAATTTGTGTATGGGTGGGCAAGACCACCAAATATGTGAGTACGATCCCCTCTCTGTCCAACACCTCCAGCATAGATCTGGGGTGGAAGGAAACATGCTGTGAACACTGTCCGGACATCTGTACCATCGGGTCAGTAATTTATAACTTCTCTCTTGATGATCAGCACATAGTGAAGATCTGAGCGTGTGGAGGAGACTCTTATTTCTATCCTCCGGTGTTAATGTTTTATTTAAGTCAATCTCCCATGTCAAGAAGAATGCAGGAGAGTTAAGTGTGGTTATTTGATGATCCTGGAACATTTTGTATAGGAACGATATTGAATGCGTAGGAGGGCTCGCACCCAAGCAGGCCGACTCGAAGGGAGTGAGTGATCTAAATATGTTAGTCTGTTTAGATATCTTGTTAATGTAGCTTTTAATCTGTTCATATAAGAACCATGTGCCAGGAGGTGGGTCCGATTCGGCAAAGAGGGACCGTAAAGGCTTTATTGTGTATTGAGTTATATAGTCATAAATTATCGGCCAACTATCTTTGTGCTTGTGTAAAAGGAAAACTTTGTCCCGGCCAGCGGGAAAATCTAAGTTGTCGATAACCGGAGTCAGAGGACCAGGTATGGAAGAGATATTAAGTTTTTGGTTACCATTTTTAATGAAAAGAACTAGGTTTCTTGTGAGAAAGGGAATATCCTCTTTCTGTTCTTGTACGTTTTTCCTTTGCCAAATGTTTGCTATGGGATTGGTCGAAGAAAGCTTGGATTCTAGGCTTACCCTTTTTTATTGCATGTGTGATGAAATAGATCTAGTATGCATGTTCCAAGGGATGCGTAATTATAGAATTGGAAATTTGGGAGACTCAGTCCTCCTGTCCGTTTAGACCTGCTTAGGAGCTGATATGATATGCGTGAATGCTTGCCAGACCACACATATCTTGTGATTACAGTCTTAATTCTGGAGAAGAAGGAAGGCGGGAGAGCCATTGGGATAGTCTGGAAAAATTAAAGGAGGCGTGGTAATAAGTCCATCTTAATGGTATTAATCCTACCCAGCCAGGATATATGTAATTTGTTCCATTTTTCCAGATCCATCTCTGCTCTACGAAGGGCTATTCTATAATTGGCCTCATATAACTGTGATGTTTTTGAGGTTAATGTAATGCCCAAATATCTAAGGGAGTCCATTCGCCATCTGAACGGAAAGGAGGAGTGCAACTGAGAGACCAAAGAGGGCGAAAGTGAGATATTTAGTATTTCCGATTTATGTGAATTTATTTTGAAATTACTCAGAGATCCAAATCTTCGCAGCTCTGATATGATGTTGGGAATACTCGTTATAGGGGAGGTAATATATACAAGCACATCATCAGCGAACAGGGCTAATTTGTGTTCTTCTGACTGGATCTCTATACCCTTTATGGATGGATTATTGCGAATCGCAATGGCTAAATGTTCCATGGTTAATACATATAAGGGTGAAAGAGGACACCCCTGCCTTGTGCGTTTACGATTATGTAGAGGGTCCGACAGAGATCCATTCACTTTGATCTGTGCCGAGGGGGATTCATAAAGAGCCATAATACTCCTCAACATTTTCTTTTTCAACCCAATGCCCTCTAACGTTCGGTGCATGAAATCCTACCCCACCCTATCGAACGCCTTTTCGGCGTCAATTGAAAAGATACACATGGGGTCACCGCCTCCATTGGCTCTATCAATCAGAGAAATAGATCTTATAGTGTTGTCTCTCGCCTCCCTTCCTGGAATGAAACCGACTTGGTCCTGAATGATTAAATGGGGTAAAAGACTGTTCAATCTTCTAGCGATCATTTTGGCATAAATTTTTACATCTATATTAATAAGTGAGATGGGGCGATAGCTGCTACACAGCGCAGGGTCTTTCTCCGGCTTTGGGATAACCGTTATATTTGCAGCTAAAGCTTGTGGTGGAAAGGACCCTCCTAAGGCTACAAAATTACAAGTGGTTAGGAACGGAGAACATAGCAGATCCGAGAACTGTTTGTAAAAGCTAGCTGTAAAACCATCGGGTCCAGGGCTTTTACCTAGTTTCAGATCCTTAATCACAGAGGAAACCTCTTCTAATGAAAAATCGCTCTCCAGATCTGCCAGGGACTCCTCTGAAATAGTAGGTAATTGGTTCGACTGGATATAAGATTTGATTTTATCTTGGAGTGAGTGTGAGGGAAGATCTTTAAAATGACCCTTTATATTATAGAGAGAATTATAGTCGTGGAAGCCAGAGAGTATATCCTGCGTGCTATAAACTTTTTTACCCTTGGCGTTTTTGATGTATGGGATGAATGTTTGCGGGCCTCGTGGATGAAGGGCTCTTGCTAAAAATTTGCCACTTTTGTTACCTAAGTGATAGAAGCGACTCTTTATTTTCTCTCGGATACATCGGGGTTTCTGATCTAAAATAGTGAGTAATTTTTGTCTGGCTGTGGATAGGCTCGACAGAGTGAGCGGGGAGAGGTCTTGTTTATGCTGAGTTTCAAGTTTGTATATTTGGGAAGAGAGATCAGCAATTTCTGCTATGCGATCTCTTTTGAGACGGGCACCCTGTGATATGAATACACCTCGTAAGACACACTTTAGTGTCTCCCATTTGATCGAAGGAGACGTGGAGTCACCAGCATGGCCCGCCATAAAACCTTCAATGGATCGTTTTACTTCCGAAACACAGGTCGGATCCTGTAGTAAATTCTCATTTAATCTCCACGAGAACCTGGATCTCACGAGGGGATCCAGTTGTATCGAAAAATGAATAGGTGCATGATCAGACCACAGGATCGACCCCACGTCTGCCTCCACTCCACAGTCCAACAAAGAGTGTGAAATAAAAAAAGTCAATTCTGCTATATGAAGAATATATTGAGGAATAAAAGCTATAGTCTTTCGTGTCTGGGTGCAACACCCTCCACACATCCACCAGCCGCATGTCACACATCTGCTTCTTCACTTTTTTGATAGAGGACAAAGGATACGAGGACTTACCCGTTGACACATCAATTAGGGGATTCATTGGGAGGTTGAAGTCGCCTCCAAGGATTATCGGCAAGTCTCCTGCAAATTTTTCTAGAACCTTTTTACATGTTGAGCCAAATTTATGTTGACCCTGATTAGGGAAATAAACATTTGCTAATATGAGTTCACGAGATCTCCATCCCAGTTTTAAGGAGACAAATCTCCCCTCTGTATCAACTACCGAATCGAGAATTTCTGGGAGGAAAGACTTGTGGAAACCTATGGATACCCCTTTAGATTTTGAGTAAGGGTTCGTACTATGAAACCATTTGGGCTAATAATACGATGTACAGTTAGGAGTCACTCCCGTCTTAAAGTGAGTCTCCTGTAGCATTAATATTGAGACACGCTGCTTATGGCTAGAGTATAACACCTGCCTCCTTTTTTCCGGTATATTAAGCCCTTTGGCATTAAAAGAGCAACATTTAACTCTAGCCATAATCAAGATGTTGGTTGGGTGAATGATTATATATACAGTGAAACCAGGTCCAATGTAGGTCTATGTATGTTTTTTGGGTGGAGAATAAGTTAAGAAATTGGGAGGGGAAGACTGTGAGGAAGAGGAGAAAGAAACACATAAAGTATAAGCTAAGAAAGGAAAGTGAAAGTGTGGTGAGTGAACACCTGAGGGAGGAAATCATGGTGCGGTGATGTACTAGAATGCCACCACTCGCATCAATTTGAGTGAGGGAGAGCCAAAGGTGAGGTCCGGTCTCTCCGTCACCCCTACGGCCTAAGAGACATATCAGCAATCAAGTAACTTTGAGTGAGATCAAACAACAAATATTGATAACTATACCTGTTTGGGTTAAACTTGAGCTCTAACTAGATAATACAAATGTTAAAGAAGATAGTTAGATTGACAAAACCTCAGTATTATACCAAACGTCAATGACAGACATTGAAATTTAACTTGCATGAAAATGGTTCATATGACGGAACATGGGCAGTCTCCATCATGCAATAACCCCAGAGTTAAAACGGCTCAGTAGGGTAAGAGTGATTAGTTTAAATCACATTAAGAGCAAGCGGAATAAAGGAAGAAGACCCTCAAGTCTGGTTGGAGGGTGAGTCATGTTTCTTGTGTTGCTTGGAACGTTGGACCTTTAACCATCTCCGTGATATATCTGGAAGCTGAGGGGAGCTTGGCCAGTCGGGCAGGTCAGTCATCGGCAACTCGAAAGTACCTAGAAAGTTGGCCAGATCACCCAGGTTACGAAAAGTAGCTGTTTTCCCTCCTTTAAAGGCTATCAGTTGGAATGGAAAGCCCCATTTGTAAGGGATATCTTTTCCCTGAAGGAGAGATAATAATGGTCGCAGAGCTCTTCTCAGTTGTAGAGTTCGCCTAGACAAATCTGATAGTATTAGAATCTGTGTGCCACAGTAATGAATTGTGCCCTTCTGTCTAGCAGCCAGCATAATAGATTCTTTGACTTTATAGTAATGTACTCTGCAAATAACGTCTCTGGGCCTTGAGTCTGATTGTGGTTTTGGACCGAGAGACCTGTGGATCCGGTCAAATTCTATGGAACCTGTCCCCTCATCATTTAAAATTTCAAGAAATAGTTTCTGTACTGTGGGGTCTAGTTCGGATGGACTTATGGACTCAGGTAGACCACGGATCCTGATGTTATTACGTCTTACGATTTTCTAGATCCTCCATTCCAGTAGCTAATTCTTTCAGTCTCAGAGTATGACTTGTTATAACCTCCCTGTGAGTTTGTAGCTCTTGCAATATGAGTTCCTGAGATTTCTCTACCTCTTCCACTCTAGTTGTAAATTCTGATTTTAGAGCATGGAGCTCCTTTTTATAGGAGTTTTCTATTCTGCAAGCAAATTTCTCCAAGTCTGTTTTGGTGGGGAGGGTTCTTATAAATTTACTAAGGTCCTGCACATTCAGGTCTTCAGGGAATTCATTGCTATCATCGCCTTCCTCTGTTGCCCTTTCAGGAGAGCTGTGTGAGGTTATGGAGTCTTGTGAAGAGATACGGTCTTCTGAGACCTTAATGGAGGACTGGGATCTGGTGTTTCTGTGTTGCTTATTAGCAGTTAAGAAGCGATCCATATCTGCAGAGTGGACTGTGGAGTCTAGGGGTACTTCTGGGCATTTTTTGGATTTGCTTATGAACATTGACGATTCTTATAAGCTAATATTTGACCGTGGGGGGTACACACGAGACCCGAGGAGCTACATCACATATCTCACTCCTCACTCGGCAGAATCCTCTCCCCTAAGAAGATTTCCCCTCTATTTAGGGGGGTAGCTTGGGGCCTTGCAAGTGCTGAGCAGCACAGCTAATTTGGTATTGCACCCAGGAGTAGTTCTATGACTTAGTGTTAGGGTTAAACTGGCTCCTTTATGTAATGGCGGCGTTTGGTGCCAAAAAGAGGACTTGGGAGGAAGGAGAGGAGATCAGGACAACGCCACAACAGATCCGGCCAGCCACAGCACTCCGCACTTCACCCGTGTCAGGTGAGCGTGGTATGGAGGAGGTAAGCGTGAGGGGACTATAGGGACAGGCAGCGGGAGTGTCCTCGTACTGCACGCCGTTTGGCTCACGGCGGCTTCTATGATAAGATGGCCACCGATGTAAAAGGCGATCTCCCCCTGCTCCGCCGGTACACCCAGACTCACCGGGTTCCCTCCGCGCTGCGCCGCAGACCCCCTCCCTGCCTCACGGCTCAGTGTCCGCTCCGCAGATCCGTCTCTCGCCGCTTATCCAGTACCAGAGTTCCACAGGGGAGCAGTAATGGTGCCTTCTTCCTGAGGTGTTGCGGGCTCCGACCAGCGTCTCCTCCTCAGGGAGCTTCTCCCGCCGCAGGATTCAGGTAGGGCAAGGTAGAAAGCCTTGTGTTCTCCAGTCTTAAGGACTTTTTTGAGGAACTAGGTGCAGGTTTGGGGCTCCCAGTTTAATAAATCTGGGGAGCTCGTACCAGGCACGTCTGCTCCGTTCGGGTTCCAGGCCACACCCCTGAATTCCCCCATTTTAATAAATTCAGGTAATATTTCATTGTGCCATATTGGGGAGAGATTTGTTAAAAGTCCTACTTCTCTTATCTTTTTAATTGTCTCCCATACCTTTTGAATCAATGTCAAGGTAGGAGAAGCTGTTCCAAACTTCCTGAATCCCCCTGCCTCCAATCCCTGAACCAATGGGTCCCTTCCCACTAACCAGACCAAAATCCATTGAACCGAGCCCAGTCCATTCACCTCTCTCCAACTTCTCATCTGCTGACCCTGCGCTGGCAAAAAATAGATCCAGGGATTCGAAAGGGCCAGTCCCCACCCCCCATCTTTAGGTCTCTGAAGCAATTCCAGCCTAATTCTTGGCAGTTTCTTCCCCCAACCAAGGTCTCGAAATATAGAGTTAATGGTGTGAAACCACTTTCAGGGCAACCAAACTGGGGAATTATGCAATACATACAATAATTGGGGCATAAGAATCATTTTAATTAAGTTTATCCTTCCCACCACTGAAAGGTATAGTTTGCACCACGCCCCTATTTTCTTCCTAAACCTGTCCAGCAATGGGGACAGATTCAGATCGACGTAGCTCGAAAGAGGAATAGACACTTGAACACCCAAATATTTGAACTATGATACCACTGTCAGCTTACTACCTTCCCCAGATATTGGGATGTCAAGCCCCCTTTATCCACTATCAAGATATTTGACTTCTCCCAATTGATTTCAAGACCCGATATATCACCAAATGTCCTGAGAATATTCATCACACCCTCCAAGGCCCCTCCAGAATTTTCTAAAAATAGTAGCATGTCATCTGCATATAGGGCTATTTTCTCCTCTATCATGCCATACCGGAACCCCCTAACCGAAACCGAATTCCTAAATGTCTGTGCTAGGGGTTCCACTGCCAGCGCAAAAAGCAGCGGAGACAGCGGGCACCCCTGCCTAGTCCCCCTATATAGGCCAAAACTTCCAGACTGCTCTCCATTAACTTTCACCCTAGCAGTTGGAGAAGAATATAATAACCTCACCCATGAGATAAAAGTCAGCCCGAAACCAATAGATCTCAGAATCTCCCAAAGATAGCACCATTCAACACTATCAAACGCTTTACGCGCATCCAGTGAGACTACAACTCTATTACCCTCGTTGTCTGACGGCAGCTGCAAGTTCAGGAACAATCTTTGTAAATTAATCGCTGTAGACTTATTTGGCATAAAACCAGATTGATCAGGATGGACCAGATTCTGAACCACACTTGCCAACCGGTTAGCCACTACCTTAGCCAAAATCTTAACTTCCGCCGTCAGCAACGAAATTGACCTATATGACTCCGCCAATCCCGGGTCCATACCTTCCTTTAAAATGACCACTACTATCGCTTCTCTCATGGACGCCGGCAACTCTCCCTCCTGTAGAGCCTCATTAAAGACTATCTTTAATTTAGCCAATGAAATATCCAATAAATTCGTATACAGTTAGGTCCATATATATTTGGACAGAGACAACATTTTTCTAATTTTGGTTCTAGACATTACCACAATGAATTTTAAACAAAACAATTCAGATGTTGTTGAAGTTCAGACTTTCAGCTTTCATTTGAGGGTATCCACATTAAAATTGGATGAAGGGTTTAGGAGTTTCAGCTCCTTAACATGTGCCACCCTGTTTTTAAAGGGACCAAAAGTAAGTGGACAATTGACTCCAAGGCTATTTCATGGACAGGTGTGGGCACTCCCTTCGTTATGTAATTCTCAATTAAGCAGATAAAAGGCCTGGAGTTGATTTGAGGTGTGGTGCTTGCATTTGGAAGGTTTTGCTGTCAAAGGAGCTCTCCATGCAGGTGAAGCAAGCCATCCTTAAGCTGTAAAAACAGAAAATAATCATCTGAGAAATTGCTACAATATTAGGAGTGGCAAAATCTACAGTTTGGTACATCCTGAGAAAGAAAGAAAGCACTGGTGAACTCATCAATGCAAAAAGACCTGGGCGCCCACGAAAGACAACAGTGGTGGATGATTGCAGAATAATCTCCATGGTGAAGAGAAACCCCTTCACAGCAGCCAACCAAGTGAACAACACTCTCCAGGAGGTAGGCGTATCAATATCCAAATCAACCATAAAGAGAAGACTGCATGAAAGTAAATACAGAGGGTTCACTGCACAGTGCAAGCCACTCATAAGAATCAAGAATAAAAAGGCTAGACTGGACTTTGCAAAAAAACATCTAAAAAAGCAAGGAAGAACATTCTTTGGACAGATGAAACCAAGATCAACCTCTACCAGAATGATGGAAAGAGAAAAGTATGGCGAAGGCGTGGTACAGCTCATGATCCAAAGCATACCACATCATCTGTAAAACACGGCGGAGTCAGTCTGATGGCTTGGGCATGCATGGCTGCCAGTGGCACTGGGTCACTAGTGTTTATTGATGATGTGACACAGGACAGAAGCAGCCAAATGAATTCTGAGGTATTCAGAGCCATACTGTGTGCTCAGATCCAGCCAAATGCAGCCAAACTGATTGGTCTACAGATGAACAATGACCCAAAACATAAAGCCAAAGCAACCCAGGAGTTAATTAAAGCAAAGAAGTGGAATATTCTTGAATGGCCAAGTCAGTCACCTGATCTCAACCCAATTGAGCATGCATTTCACTTGTTAAAGACTAAACTTCAGACAGAAAGGCCCACAAACAAACAGCAACTGAAAACCACCGCAGTGAAGGCCTGGCAGGGCATCAAAAAGGAGGAAACACAGCGTCTGGTGATGTCCATGAGTTCAAGACTTCAGGCAGTCCCTTTAAAAACAGGGTGGCACATGTTAAGGAGCTGAAACTCTTAAACCCTTCATCCAATTTTAATGTGGATACCCTCAAATGAAAGCTGAAAGTCTGAACTTCAACTGCATCTGAATTGTTTTGTTTAAAATTCATTGTGGTAATTAGGGTTGAGCGACTTTTGCTTTTTTAGGATCGAGTCGGGTTTCATGAAACCCGACTTTGCTGAAAGTCGGCGACTTTTGAAAATGTCCGATCTGTTTCGCTCAACCCTAGTAGTAATGTCTATAACCAAAATTAGAAAAATGTTGTCTCTGTCCAAATATATATGGACGTAACTGTATATCTCAACCGGGAGACCATCAGCTCCAGGGGCCTTGTTATTAGTCATTGACATGATGGCAAGTTTAATCTCCTCCTCCGTTATAGGTTAATCCAACCTCCTCCTATCATAGTCCCCTATCCTGGGAAGTTTCACCCCACCCAGGAAGTTTACAATGTCCCCCAATGTAGCCCTCAACCCAGATGAATACAGTTGCTCATAAAAACTTCTAAACTCACCCATGATATCCACTACATCTGTCAACACAGTACCTCCATCTGTTCTTAATTTGTACACATACGATGATTCTTTCTGTGCCGCCGTTACCACCGAGAGCAACTGGCCCACTCTTTCTCATTCCTCAAAAAACTGTATTTTCTGAAAAGCTCTTCTTCTCTCCGCTTTTTTCATATACAACTCATTAACCGCTTCCTGGGCTTCCCTTAGTCTACATTGAGTTACCTTAGATGGGTCCGACAACAAGTCCCTTTCTGCTCTTTCTAATTTCTCAATGATCTCCCTATCATCCATCCTAGTCTTGGATTTACATCTACAAATCTCCCTAACAAAGAAGGCCCTTCAGAAAAGCTTTCATTGCGTCCCAAACTACCCACTTATCAGCGCTGTCTTCATTTAACTGCCAGTATTCTGTGATCTCCTTCTTGATATTATCCATATTAATATGTTCAAACCACAAGAGGTGAAATTTCCACCCACCTCCCCATCCAGTCCTCCCTCCTGTACATTTGATTAAGAGTTCTATAGGTTTGTGGTCCGAAATAACTCTCGGGAGATATTCTATCCCACAAATCATGTGCATCATTAAATCATTCCCCAGTGCCAGGCCAATCCTGGAAAGCGACCCGTGAGTTGCAGAATAACAGACTACATTCTCATTCCTCACTCTCCAAAGGTCCACCATCCCCAATTCTTTCATATAATTTCCAAACGCCGACAGTTTTAAAATGCCTTTGCCTAAACCTTTCTAATATCTGTCCCACCTTTCAACCATCACATTATTGACATCTCCAATAATTAACAGTGGTGATCCCATACCTCGTTCATACAATTCAAATATTTCTTGAGCCTTTTTCCCAGAATATGGGGGTGGGAAGTAAACAGCCGCCAGACATAATGGTTGCCAATAAATTTTGCAAAATAACAAAACATATTGCCCATCTCTATCTACATAACTCTCAATTTCTTCAAAAGGCGTGGACGCTGCAAATCACACTTTGATCAATCTCTGATCAGGTTTTCTCAGATGTGGAGAAGATGGAAGAAATGTCTTCATCTTCTCCATTCTGTCAGTCCTTGGAAATCGGACTGCACTCAAGACGTCATCCCAGTACAAAATGATGTTTTACACAAACTCCTTGACTTCCATGGCCGAGTGCATGCTGAGGCATGCTGTGATAAACGTATCGGCATTTAGCCGATACAGCTGACCGCATTGATGAGGGAAGGAGCATGCAGCGCTCCTTCTCCCATCACCCTGTCAGCGTCTGACGTCACCGACGGGGCACGATGACGTCACTGCCCGGCGCCCGCGGTCCGGAGGTGAGCAGGAGCAGGGAGCAGCGTAGGTACAAGGAGCAAGGGAGGTGAGTATTTATTGTTTTTCTTTATAGGGGGGCTGCCTTATACTACAAAGTCTGCCTGGGGAAGACAAGAGTGGATTATAGTTGATATATTAGAAGCCGATACTGCAGTCAAAATTAAAATGTTTCCTTTGATCATGTAATCTGTAGGCTTCAGAGCAGTACTGTTTTAGGATGAACATTTTATGATATTGCCTAGCAAGAACCAATGCTTATACTTGCTGACAACCACACATCCTTTTCCTTCATTCTATAAGGTTATTGTCAACTTGTTACGTCTGCTCCTAAATGAAGCAGGATGATAATTGCACACTGCTTGGGACATGCATGCTGCTGCATTGGACTCAGTCTGTAGCCTCTCTTGTCCCTTTTTTTATACCTTCCAATAGATATGATCTGGCTACACCTATTTTTATGACACTTTTAAAAGACATCATGAGATACACTTGCAGACTCCGACAGAAGAAGACCCCTGTGCAAAAATAGCTATGAAGACTACAGGAGTGAACACAGACTGAAGAAGCTCCTGTGCAAGAACAATATATGGGCCCTATGCTTTCCAAAAGCTCATCATAATGCATTGGGACCCCATACTTCGTGGGCCCCTGTTCTGTACCAATGATATTTCAACCTTTTGATGAGACATGTAGTCACCCAAAGGCAGAAATACCATTGGTTCAGTCTATGCAGTCCCTCAGGGTCCCAATAAGTAAGGGGGCCCACTGCATTATGATGAGCTTTGGAAAGCGAAGGGCCCATATATTGCTCTTGCACAGGAGCCTCTTCTGTTTGTGTTCGCTCCTGTAGTCTTCGTAGCTGCTGTGTCAGCAAGACCATATTTTCTACAGTAATGGAGAACAGAAGATGGATTATTCTCTTAAATAAACACTGTTAGAAGTGACAGGATAGTAAAATAAAAAAAACACCTAGAAATAGGAATGATTTCATGTGGTTTGCTTGGGTTTTTGAGGATTTAAGACAAAACCTTTGCTTTCCAAAACCTTCAATCATGTGTTACACTTAACTGTCATTCTCTCCTTCTTGTGTGAGAAGTTTGTTGATATCTACGGGAAGACACTTCCAAATATTCACATTTATTTTACTCTTTCGAAAGATACACATAACCTACCTCCATCAAAAGTAGCAGCAACTTCAAAGAACCCTGAAAGTTTCAAACTGTTGTGAAGTTACAAGGTATTGTTGTAGAGATTCCTCTTATTCAGCATCAGGATGTGTACTTCAGGTCTTGTATTTCTCTAATCTCAAGCTCATTGATGAGTTCTGCCATCTATTATGGGTTCCTCGACATTTATTTCCTATCATTACCTTCTCACTTCATTTTCAACCATCTGGATATCAGGTTTAAAACTGTAATAATAACACATATAGGTGCTATACGTGTTATGTCGTATGTATCCCTCATCATCTTTGCCTAAGCATTCACAACATTTGACTAATACTTGACAGTTGTCAAAAAGAAAGATGTTTGCAACTATACTATGTACAGTATATATATACACTCACCGGCCACTTTATTAGGTACACCTGTCCAACTTCTTGTTAACACTTAATTTCTAATCAGCCAATCACATGGCGGCAACTCAGTGCATTTAGGCATGTAGACATGGTCAAGACAATCTCCTGCAGTTCAAACCGAGCATCAGTATGGGGAAGAAAGGTGATTTGAGTGCCTTTGAACGTGGCATGGTTGTTGGTGCCAGAAGGGCTGGTCTGAGTATTTCAGAAACTGCTGATCTACTGGGATTTTCACGCACAACCATCTCTAGGGTTTACAGAGAATGGTCCGAAAAAGAAAAAAAATCCAGTGAGCGGCAGTTCTGTGGGCGGAAATGCCTTGTTGATGCCAGAGGTCAGAGGAGAATGGGCAGACTGGTTCGAGCTGATAGAAAGGCAACAGTGACTCAAATCGCCACCCGTTACAACCAAGGTAGGCCTAAGAGCATCTCTGAACGCACAGTGCGTCGAACTTTGAGGCAGATGGGCTACAGCAGCAGAAGACCACACCGGGTACCACTCCTTTCAGCTAAGAACAGGAAACTGAGGCTACAATTTGTACAAGCTCATCGAAATTGGACAGTAGAAGATTGGAAAAACGTTGCTTGGTCTGATGAGTCTCGATTTCTGCTGCGACATTCGGATGGTAGGGTCAGAATTTGGCGTAAACAACATGAAAGCATGGATCCATCCTGCCTTGTATGGAGCATCTTTGGGATGTGCAGCCGACAAATCTGCGGCAACTGTGTGATGCCATCATGTCAATATGGACCAAAATCTCTGAGGAATGCTTCCAGCACCTTGTTGAATCTATGCCACGAAGAATTGAGGCAGTTCTGAAGGCAAAAGGGGGTCCAACCCGTTACTAGCATGGTGTACCTAATAAAGTGGCCGGTGAGTGTGTGTATATATATATATATATATATATATATATATATATATATATATATATATATATACTAGATTGTGGCCCGATTCTAACGCATCGGGTATTTTAGAATATGCATGTCCCCGTAGTATATGGACAATGATGATTCCAGAATTCGCGGCAGACTGTGCCCGTCGCTGATTGGTCGAGGCAACCTTTATGACATCATCGTCGCCATGGCAACCATTATGACATCTACGTCGATACTGTGCCCATCGCTGATTGGTCGAGGCAACCTTTATGACATCATCGTCGCCATGCCGTGCCAGTCGCTGATTGGTCGAGGCCTGGCGGCCTCGACCAATCAGAGACGCGGGATTTCTACGTCGATACTGTGCCCGTCGCTGATTGGTCGAGGCCCAGGCAGCCTCGACCAGTCAGCGAATGAATAAACGGGACAGACAGACAGACAGACAGACAGAACAACCCTTAGACAATTATATATATAGATAGATACTAATATATTTCCCATGGAGAAATTGTAACGGGAGTACATTAAAAGTAGACTTAATATAATTGTGAACATGATAAGATATCATTAAGTGTATTTATCTTTATTTACAAGATTATTGCATGATTGTATTCTCGAACAGAGCTACTGAAATAATATGAAGCCGTAAAAAATAGTGTGAGGAAATAAATGGAAGGACGAGAATGAAATGCAAAATCCCACTTTTCTTCATACAAGATGATTATATATAGAAAATCTGCCTCAATCTCCTAGATCTGCATAGTTTTTATTTCTGCAGTATGAAAGTGGTGTTTTGAAAACCTTATTTTGATGCCTTGTCTTGCAATAGAATATACGTGGAAAATCAACAAGCAAAATCCGCTCTTGTGAAGGTGCCCTAATCTAGAAACTAGGAGAGGCTGTTGGAAGAGGCACTGCAGATTCTGTGGCTTACAGCTTGCAATAAAATTCTCCATATATCCTAAACCTGATGGTTACTGTAACACTATGCATTTATTATTAAAATGTACAAACTTTTAGCTATATACAATAAACTAATCAAACAAGATCAATTTAAATAGCTCAACACAACTAATATAACAAGTGTTTTCTACAAACTCAATACCAAATGCGATTTTTAATAACCATTTAATAACCATTTCAGTCTCAGAATGATTCAGCCTTTCCATGATAGTAGTGCTCCTTTGACTGTTGTGACCTGCTGCAAACATGATGCATCACCAGACACCAGCTTCTGGCAGCGTTCCTGAGGAATCTTACATCATTCCTCATGAGCAATGGCCTTAAGTGAACTAATATTCTTGGGTTTGAAAGCTGCAATCGCCTTCTTCAAACCTTTTCAAACCTTTTCTATTGGGATTCAAGTTAGGTTACTGTGGCGGCCACTCCAGAATCTTCCAAGATTTCTTCTGAAACCAAGCGTGTATTTTTGGGCTGATTCCTGGCCTTTGTCAGAATCATCCTTACCCCACAAGATGAGAACCTGCAGGGAGCCCCAGAATGAGGAAGATTGACACTCATCTTGTGTTCCTTCCATTTTCTAATAATCAGACCAACAGTTGTTGCCTTCCCACCAAGCTTCTTGCCTATTGCCCTGTAGCCCATCCCAGCCTTGTGCAGGTCTATAAGTTTGTCCCTGGTGTCCTTAGACAGCTCTTTGGTCTTGGTCATGCTGGAGATGTTGGAGTGTGATTGATTGAGTGTGTGGACAGGTGTCTTTTATACAGGTAATGAGTTCAAACAGGTGCAATTAATGCAGGTAATGAGTGCAGAGTAGGGGGGCTTCTTAAAAAAACAAACAGGTCTGTGAGAGCCAGAATTCTCTATGGTTGGTAGGTGATCAAATACTTATTTCATGCAATAAAATGCAATTTAATTATGTAAAACTCATACAATGTGATTTTTACATTCTGTCTCTCACAGTTGAAGTGTATATACAATAAAAATTACATACCTCTCCAATCTTTGTAGGTGGGAAAACTTGCAAAATTGGCAGTGTATCAAATACCTATTTTCTCGACTGTAGGTATTGTAGCCAGTGTTTCTTTAATTTTCGAATGATGCTTCCATATACAGTATGTCTAAGAACATTTAGTGACTGCAATCTTTTTGTTTCCTTTTCCTTGAGCAAGGCAATATCTTCTCGTAACTTTTTGGACCAGTCTCTTGACATCCCAAGAGTATTTGTGAAGTGGGTGCCATTGCTTATATGAAATGGGTTAAGATCCCTCAGGAACGAGACCAATATTTGGTTCTGATCACATTTGCTGCAGGTCATTTCAGCCAAAGGTTTTCTACTAACTTCTAAAGACACGTGTCATGAGGGGGTTGACTAATTCTGAAACTACAGTAGTCAGTATAAGTCGCATTTTACTGAGTTTGGAGAAACTAGTTGTTACATTAGTTATGTTGAGTCATTTAAATTTTTCTTGTTTGATTTTTTGCAAACTGCAGAAAATTTGCAAACAAACCTAATTTGTAATATGGGGTGAATAATTTTGATTGAATCTTTATGTGCCGTGAAATATTGCACATTCATACAGTGGGTCATACATGTAAATGATTATAAAGTATAGCAAAGACAAGTATGACTTCATATATCCTGTGGAATCATCTGGCCACCAATGGTTTCCGACTCGCTTTCATAAAAAATTCCCAAACTTCTTGACTGTTTACTGTCTTGTCCTAACATTTCAGTGTGATTCAAGTGAGGATTTTGATTGAGCCACTCCAAAACCTCAATTTTCTTTTAACTCCTTAAAGGTCAGGCAATATTCCATTTTTGTGCATTTATTTTTTCCTCCCCTTCTTCCAAGAGTCATGACTTTTTTATTTTTACACCCACATAAGTATAGGAGGTCTTGTTGTTTGCTTAACGAGTTGTTCTTTTGAATGACAAAAAGTATATTTATAAAAAATTTGCTTAGGTCGCCATTTTCAGAGATGTGTAACATTTTCATTTTGTGGTTGATGAAATTGTGCGAGGACTTGTGTTTAGAAGGGCAACGTGATGTTTCATCGATACCATTTGATTGCTTCTTGTTACATTTTTTTTGCATAGTTGTGGTGACCAATTTATATCAATCGGGTTAATTAATTTTATATTTTGATAGATTATACTTATGAACACAGCGATATCCTGTATTTGCATTTTTTAAAGATTTTGGGACGAAAAGATGGGTGATTCAAATGTTTATGTATTTTTTATTTTCTTTAATATGTTTTAAAACATGTATTTTTCCTTTATTTTTTAGTCTCTTTTTAGGGCGTGAACCAGCGATCATCCGATTGCTTGTACTGTATACAGCAATACTGTATACGAAACAAGTCACAGTCTCCTATGAACAGCGGACATAGGGTGGTGTTCACAGGCATGCCGTCATGACAAGCACGGGGGTCTTCAGCAGGCCCCCCGGCTGTCATGGCAGCCCATTGGCACCCCATGATTGTGTTGCGAGGTGAGCCAGTGGGTGATTAAAACAATGCATCCCCAGACCTCACAGTATAAATGTTGCTGTCAAATAATGCTGTTAAAGGCAGATGATAGCTGAACAACACAGGTCCTGAGCCCGCTCCATTTATCCTTTATGGTGGAAAGCACTGCTACCTTTACTCCAGATGTAACAGGTCTCAATTCTTCCAAACAATTTGACCTTTGACTCGTCATTTCACGGAATATTATCCCATAAGTCTTGGGGGTCACTTAGATATTTTTTAATAAATGCCAGACAAGCCATAGTATTCTTTTTGGTCAGTAGTGGTTTCGCCCACTGCCTTTCTTGTTGTGGAATTGTATACATAAACCTCAGCTGGGGCAAGTGGGGCCTGCCGTTCTTTAGATGTGTGTGGTTTTTGTGACCTCAGGGTCAGGATGAATCATTGAGGTTCTCTTGGTGAAGTTGTGGAAGGCCAGTAATTCCTGAGAAGTTTCGACAGTGTTCACAGTTTTCCCTATTAGGGGTTAATGGCTCTCGTTGTGGCTCCCTACGTTTGGCATCTGCATTTTAATCCCTATAGAGCGCGGCATCACTTGTTACTTTCTAAAGGCTTCAATACCACTTCATATTGTCAGATGGGTCCTCTTTAAAGGGAATCTGTCAGCAGGTTTTTGGAATCTGAGAGCAGCATGATGTACAGACAGATAAACTGATTTCAGCTATGTCACTTACTCCACTGCTTGGTACAGTTTTGATAAAATCACTGTTTGCTCTGTTGCAGATGTAGCAGTGCTCAAATGCTGAGCCCTGTATGACACCACTGATTGGCCTCTTCCTATGTACAGTACACTGTACATTGTTATCAAGCTGCCAATCAGTGATGGGGGTGGGGTTACATGGATTAGCTGGACTGGCTTGCATGTGACACCTAGTCATGTAGTGATAAACTCCTGCTGATGAAACACTAATTGTATTGAAACCACAGCAAGTGGCTGGGCAAGAGACACATCTCTAGAATCAGGCTCTCTGCCCCTACATTATGCTGCTCTCAGATTAAAAAGCAAAAAGCTGATGACAGATTCCCTTTGAGTGATGTTTAGATTCAACAGGTCTGACAGTAATCATGGGTGGTTTGGGCTAGTGAAACTGAACCCAGTTGGCAATTGTATTTTGTTAACTGATTTAGTAGCTACGGGGCAAATAGTTTTTCATAAGTTCTTTTAATAATTGGAATTCTAATAAAAAAAATTATTTTGTGTTTACCTGGGATATCTTTATCGAATATTAAAAGTAGTTTGAAGATGTCAACAATGTGACACATATGCAAAAATAGAATACTTGCACCAAATTCTCATACATCCATATTTTTGTAAATTGGACAAATGCCAGCAAATTTTGCATAGTTTTGTGATGAGAGAAGACTACTGGGCCCGAATGTGCTCTACATTGCACCAATATGCTCCATTATTCTTCACTATTTGGATGCATCATCCTATATTGCTCTGGGACAGACTGACATGCTGCTCAGCAGGACTCAATACGTACAGGTAATATAATGCCTTCTCTGTAAGCACTTATGAGGCTCCGTGTCCTTTCCCCAGCATCATTCTCACACTTTTCCCTAGGGCAGAAATATGTACTCTGCTTGTCCTTCCTAAACATTTTATTTTAATCTCGCTGACATCCCACTTAAAAGAATGAGGCAAAGTTTCCTGCTGTCCTTTTGCACAAACAGTTTACTTGCTAACCTGTCTTAGTGCCTGCTGCACTTTACCCAGATTTCCTGCATGTTCATTCCCACAGGCAGTGGTGTATTGCGAATAGCGGCAGACCACATGGCCACTAGGGGTCCGTGAGTTTGGGGGGCACAGTGCCTTCTGGCCAATGTTCCAGTTTCAACCACATCTTCATCCTCGGCTCCCTTCTCCACCTTTCAGCGCGTGGGCGCTAATCTCTGCCAGCAGGCGTGATATCACCAGATTGTGCCTGCTGCACAGAGCCTCAGTCCTCGCTGCACAGCATGGAGCAGTGCATTGGTGAAAATGAGCTAGGTGAGGTTTTTCTTCTAATTCTATTAGTACTTATGGGGAAACAGTGTGGACATCATACTATATGAGGGAGATGGGGGGTATCATACTAAGGGGCAAGGGGTCTGGCAGCCAGACCAAGGTTCTATGAACTTACTTGGCCACCACTCGAATACTAGCCTGCTGAGCGCCTCTTGTTTACAAGTTCCTGCAGAGGTCACGATGTTCTGGGGTCCTTATAAATGCCAGCGGTGCCCAAGATGCATTCGAGTGACGGTCATGGTAGTTCACATGACCCTTGTTCATCTGCCATAGAGTACGAATGCAGACGTCATAAAGGTATTCTTGCAAATCTTAAGGTCAACTCTAATCTTTAGTTTTAACTTTTCATGCAACCTAAAACTTCATACAACCTGAAAATATGATGAATCATACTGTTTGTGTGATTATGAGGACATCATTCTACAGTATGTGTTTTAGACTGTGGAGGCCATCATACTATGTGGAGGGCTGTGGGGATCATACTTTGTTGAGGTTCACTGTAAGTGCCTCATAATGTGTGTAGGGGCTCTGTGGGGGAATCATACTGTGGGGCATCTTACTTTGTTGGCGAGCTGTGGGCATATTATTCTGTGGGGGCACTGTGCTGACTTCATACCGTGATGGGGCACTGAGGCAGCATCTTACTGTGTTGGCAAGCTGTGGGCATGTTATTCTGTGTTGGGGCACTGTGCTGACTTCATCCCGTGATGGGGCACTGACGCGGCATCTTACTGTGTTGGCAAGCTGTGGGCATATAATTCTGTGTTGGGGGCACTGTGCTAACTTCATACCATGATGGGGCACTGAGGCGGCATCTAACTGTGTTGGTGAGCTGTGGGCATATTATTCTGTGTTGGGGATATGTGCTGGCTTCATACCATGATGGGTGACTGAGGCGGCATCTTACTGTGTTGGCGAGCTGTGGGCATATTATTTTGTGTTGCGGGTATGTCCTGGCTTCATACCGTGATAGGGCACTGAGGCGGCATCTTACTGTGTTGGCGAGCTGTGGGCATATTATTTTGTGTTGGGGTCACTGTGCTGGCTTCATACCGTGATGGGGCACTGAGGCAGAATCTTACTGTGATGGCGAGCTGTGGGCATATTATTTTGTGTTGGGGGTATGTGCTGGCTTCATACCATGATGGGTCACTGAGGCGGCATCTGTGTTGGTGAGCTGTGGGCATATTATTCTGTGTTGGGGGTATGTGCTGGCTTCATACCGTGATGGGGCACTAAGGTGCGGAATTTTACTGTGTTGGCGAGCTGTGGGCATATTATTCTGTGTTGGGGGTATGTGCTGGCTTCATACCATGATGGGTCACTGAGGCGGCATCTAACTGTGTTGGGGTGCTGTGGGCATATTATTCTGTGTTGGGGGTATGTGCTGGCTTCATACCTTGATGGGTCACTGAGGCGGCTTCCTACTGTGTTGGCAAGCTAAATTAACAAAAACACGGAGGAAAAAAGTCCACTTAAACATATTTAGAAAACAATATTCAAAAGATTTATTAAATAACAATCATATACAAATATGGGTATGTAAAATACAGAACATGGGTGTATTGTCAATACAGCCATATGGCAGAAGACACATAAAGGAGAAAATGTGGCAATGACCAAGTCAGAGGGGGAGTACACAAATAAACCTTTCGGGTGGCAGCATCAATTCAAAGTATAGAGAAAAAGTATGACCAAATTCAGTCACTATGTCCAACTCACGTGGCTAAATTACCTGGAATGCATGATCACATATTCATATATACATATAGTCGCTGCTTACCCATAGTCAATCAGGTATGGCCTCCCCACCTCACTCGGACCCCCCGGACGCGCGTTTCGCGTAGCTTTTTCAACAGGGTGTATCCATGGTGTGTCTCATTGTGCTTAAATATCGTAAACCCGGAAATAGAACCGGTGAAATCGGCGCATGCGCAGTGGCGTCCAGAGCGCATCATCCAGTAGGGCCATCACAGTGGGGCGTGTGTAAGACGCGGAGCTCCACCTTCTAAACACAAAAAGTGTAACACTCCCCACTTGTAGGTGATAGGTCCACGAGAAGATGGCAGCGATGGACTACACCGGGCATGCGCACCACCAGCTCCCATTTAAAAGCCCATGGCTGCAGCCATTTTCTTAGTGATGGAAACAAAATCAGAGCGAAAACAGAAAACAGATCGCCGCAGCGTCCCAAAATGCACGTAAAACCAGAACGCTAGATGGATTCAAAAAAGTCCTCAATAGAGTGGAAAAACGGGATGCTAGAAGGATACAAAAAATTATTACGCAACTCATATGTTCGCAATAAGTAGATGTGAATATACACAATAAAGATAGAAAGAAAAAGGACATAACTATAAAAAGTGACAACATATAAAAAAATTTCGGTGACATTCGTATAAAAAGTGTAGTATCAGATAACATATCATAAATGTGAAGCATTTATGTGACTCTGTGTGTATAAATAAGAAACACGCCCTACTTCACAATAGGGAATGTAATATACTATGTAATAATAGACGCTTAAGGCCCCAGCGTACATTTAGAAGACCTTAGTGTAAGCCAAAAAAGGTCAAAACTAGTATGTGATCCTGCACATTCTTATAAATCGCAGGGTGCCAATAAGTGATACCTAGTGAGTAACCAATGAACCCCAACCCCATAACTGGGCCCAATCATGTTAACATATAAAACAGTCTCATACAAACATACATTAAAAGGA
Organism: Ranitomeya variabilis; assembly: GCF_051348905.1. Taxonomy (NCBI): domain Eukaryota; kingdom Metazoa; phylum Chordata; class Amphibia; order Anura; family Dendrobatidae; genus Ranitomeya; species Ranitomeya variabilis. The sequence continues at coordinate 478,390,393 of NC_135233.1, forward strand.
TAGTGTATTAATATAGAACATAAAGAATGCAAACACATAAAAAACACTTCTTCTTTTCGTGCTCCGTAACGTTAAACGGATTCTGCTGCGGCGTCATCACAGGTATATAGCCATGGGCGGCTAATATATAAACTAAAAGGAAAAACACACAACAAGACAGTCAATACATAAAATATTTAAAAACGAATGGTGAAAAAGTCACCCAAGAGAGGACAGCCAGGTCAAAGGTCATAAACTAATATCCATATCCTATCGCTGCACATTTGAACAAAGCCGAATAACTTCATTAGAGGCAAGGTAAAGGCGTCAAATGTAACAGAGAACCTACGGGACTCTCACAAAAATGGAGCGAAACTGAGCTGTTCATTAAGTCCCTTGGGGGCAAGGGTATCAAGGGTGACAATCCACTTACACTCGCACTGTGCGAGTAACTTGTGTTGTGGATTCTGTTTTTGGGCTCCCTCTGGTGGTTACAACTGGTACTGGGTGACTTTGGTGGGTTGCGGTCTCTGGTTTCCATCTGTCCATCAGTGGCTGGGTGTTTCCTATTTAACCTGGCTTTCCTGTCATTCCCTTGCCGGCTATCAATGTATCAGTGTGTGTCTCTGTTACCTGCTCCTAGGCCTTCAAGACAAGCTAAGTCTGTATTTCCCTGTTTCATGATTGCTTTCATGTTTTTTAGTCCAGCTTGCAGATATGTAATTCTCTGCTGCTGGTTGCTCTAGTGGGCTGAAATTACCACTCATGTACCATGAGTTGGCACATGAGTTCAAGTAATTTCAGGATGGTATTTTGAAGGGTTTTTCAGCTGACCGCGCAGTTCACCTTTTGTATCCTCTGCTATCTAGCTTAAGCGGGCCTCATTTTGCTGAATCTATTTTCATAACTACGTTTGTGCCTTCCTCTCATTTCACCGTCATTATACAGTGGGGCAAAAAAGTATTTAGTCAGTCAGCAATAGTGCAAGTTCCACCACTTAAAAAGATGAGAGGCGTCTGTAATTTACATCATAGGTAGACCTCAACTATGGGAGACAAACTGAGAAAAAAAAATCCAGAAAATCACATTGTCTGTTTTTTTATCATTTTTTTTGCATATTATGGTGGAAAATAAGTATTTGGCCAGAAACAAACAATCAAGATTTCTGGCTCTCACGGACCTGTAACTTCTTCTTTAAGAGTCTCCTCTTTTCTCCACTCATTACCTGTAGTAATGGCACCTGTTTAAACTTGTTATCAGTATAAAAAGACACCTGTGCACACCCTCAAACAGTCTGACTCCAAACTCCACTATGGTGAAGACCAAAGAGCTGTCAAAGGACACCAGAAACAAAATTGTAGCCCTGCACCAGGCTGGGAAGACTGAATCTGCAATAGCCAACCAGCTTGGAGTGAAGAAATCAACAGTGGGAGCAATAATTAGAAAATGGAAGACATTCAAGACCACTGATAATCTCCCTCGATCTGGGGCTCCACGCAAAATCCCACCCCGTGGGGTCAGAATGATCACAAGAACGGTGAGCAAAAATCCCAGAACCACGCGGGGGGACTAGTGAATGAACTGCAGAGAGCTGGGACCAATGTAACAAGGCCTACCATAAGTAACACACTACGCCACCATGGACTCAGATCCTGCAGTGCCAGATGTGTCCCACTGCTTAAGCCAGTACATGTCCGGGCCCGTCTGAAGTTTGCTAGAGAGCATTTGGATGATCCAGAGGAGTTTTGGGAGAATGTCCTATGGTCTGATGAAACCAAACTGGAACTGTTTGGTAGAAACACAACTTGTCGTGTTTGGAGGAAAAAAAATACTGAGTTGCATCCATCAAACACCATACCTACTGTAAAGCATGGTGGTGGAAACATCATGCTTTGGGGCTGTTTCTCTGCAAAGGGGCCAGGACGACTGATCCGGGTACATGAAAGAATGAATGGGGCCATGTATCGTGAGATTTTGAGTGCAAACCTCCTTCCATCAGCAAGGGCATTGAAGATGAAACGTGGCTGGGTCTTTCAACATGACAATGATCCAAAGCACACCGCCAGGGCAACGAAGGAGTGGCTTCGTAAGAAGCATTTCAAGGTCCTGGAGTGGCCTAGCCAGTCTCCAGATCTCAACCCTATAGAAAACCTTTGGAGGGAGTTGAAAGTCCGTGTTGCCAAGCGAAAAGCCAAAAACATCACTGCTCTAGAGGAGATCTGCATGGAGGAATGGGCCAACATACTAACAACAGTGTGTGGCAACCTTGTGAAGACTTACAGAAAACGTTTGACCTCTGTCATTGCCAACAAAGGATATATTACAAAGTATTGAGATGAAATTTTGTTTCTGACCAAATACTTATTTTCCACCATAATATGCAAATAAAATGATAAAAAAACAGACAATGTGATTTTCTTGATTTTTTTTTCTCAGTTTGTCTCCCATAGTTGAGGTCTACCTATGATGTAAATTACAGATGCCTCTCATCTTTTTAAGTGGTGGAACTTGCACTATTGCTGACTGACTAAATACTTTTTTGCCCCACTGTATGTGGGAGGCTGCTATCTCTGTGGGAATATTTCTCTGGAGGCAAGTGAGGTCTGTTATTCTTCTGATAGGGGAAGCTAGATCTCCGGCTGGCGCGAGACGTCTAGGGGCCCCCCAGGAACGTCCCCCGGCTACTGTTAGTTGAGTGTTGAGGTTCAGGATCGCGGTCAGCTCAGGTTCCATCACCCTAGAGCTCGTCCTGTTTTTGCCCGTGTTATGTTGACAAATTCCCTGCCATTGGGAATCATGACAGTATAGCCGGCCCACAAAGTGTTAATTGTTTGGGCTGAAGCAGGAGAAAAAGAAGTGTTGAAGGGAATTTTTTTTTTTTTCCCCTCAGAGTTTTGCTGCCTAGCCCTTAATTGCTGTCTAGCTGCTTCTTACCTCCTCTTAACCCTTGAATGGCTCTGACCTTAGCTGTTTAACATGGATGTCCAGAGTTTGGCTTCCAGCCTGAATAATCTTGCTGTAAAAGTTCAAAATATACAGGATTTTGTTGTTCACACTCCTATGTCTGAACCTAGAATTCCTATTCCAGAGTTTTTTTCTGGAGATAGATCTACCTTCCTGAATTTCAGGAACAATTGCAAATTGTTTCTTTCTTTGAAATCTCGCTCGTCTGGAGACCCTGCTCAGCAGGTCAAGATTGTAATATCTTTCCTGCGGGGCGACCCTCAGAATTGGGCATTTGCATTGGCACCAGGGGATCCTGCATTGCTCAGTGTGGATGCGTTTTTTCTGGCACTGGGATTGTTCTATGAGGAACCTAACCTGGAGATTCAGGCTGAAAAGGCTTTATTGGCCCTCTCTCAGGGGCATGATGAAGCGGAAGTATATTGTCAAAAATTTCGGAAATGGTCGGTGCTTACTCAGTGGAATGAGTGCGCCCTGGCTGCAAACTTCAGAGATGGTCTTTCTGAGGCCATTAAGGATATTATGGTGGGGTTCCCTGCGCCTACAGGTCTGAATGAGTCTATGACTATGGCCATTCAGATTGATCGGCGTTTACGGGAGCGCAAACCTGTGCACCAGTTGGCGGTGTCTTCTGAACAGGCACCTGAGACTATGCAATGTGATAGAATTCAGTCCAGAAGTGAACGGCAAAATTATAGGCGGAAAAATGGATTGTGTTTTTATTGTGGTGATTCAGCTCATGTTATATCAGCATGCTCTAAACGCACAAAAAAGGTTGATAAATCTTTTGCCGTTAGTACTCTGCAGTCTAAGTTCATTTTGTCTGTAACTCTGATTTGTTCACTGTCATCCATTTCCGTCGATGCCTATGTGGACTCGGGCGCTGCCCTGAGTCTTATGGATTGGTCATTTGCCAAACGCTGCGGTTTTAGTCTGGAGCCTCTGGAAGTTCCTATTCCTTTGAAGGGAATTGACTCTACACCATTGGCTATGAATAAACCGCAGTACTGGACACAAGTGACCATGCGCATGACTCCCGTTTATCAGGAGGTGATTCGCTTCCTTGTACTGTATAATTTACATGATGTACTAGTGCTTGGTCTGCCATGGTTACAAACTCATAATCCAGTCCTGGATTGGAAAACAATGTCTGTGTTAAGCTGGGGATGTCAGGGGGTTCATGATGATGCACCTCTGATTTCAATTGCTTCATCTACTCCTTCTGAGGTCCCTGCGTTTTTGTCTGACTATCGGGATGTTTTTGAGGAGCCTAAGCTCAATTCGCTCCCTCCTCATAGGGATTGTGACTGTGCTATAGAATTAATTCCTGGCAGTAAGTTCCCTAAGGGTCGTTTATTTAATCTGTCAGTGCCAGAGCATACTGCTATGCGGAATTATATTAAGGAGTCCTTGGAAAAGGGACATATTCGTCCATCTTCGTCCCCTCTGGGAGCAGGTTTTTTTTTCGTGGCTAAAAAAGATGGTTCCCTGAGGCCTTGTATAGATTATCGCCTTCTGAATAAGATTACAGTCAAATATCAGTATCCATTGCCATTATTGACTGATTTGTTTGCTCGCATTAAGGGGGCTAGGTGGTTCACTAAGATAGATCTTCGCGGTGCGTATAATCTTGTGCGGATAAAGCAGGGTGATGAGTGGAAAACCGCATTTAATACGCCTGAGGGCCATTTTGAGTATTTGGTAATGCCTTTTGGACTTTCTAATGCTCCTTCAGTCTTTCAGTCCTTTATGCACAATATTTTCCGTGAATATCTGGATAAGTTTATGATTGTGTATTTGGATGATATTTTGGTGTTTTCTGATGACTGGGAGTCTCATGTTCTACAGGTCAGGAAGGTGTTTCAAGTCCTGCGGGCCAATTCTCTGTTTGTGAAGGGCTCAAAATGTCTCTTCGGAGTCCAGAAGATTTCTTTTTTGGGGTACATTTTTTCTCCTTCTACTATTGAGATGGATCCCGTCAAGGTTCAGGCGATTTGTGACTGGACACAACCTACATCTGTTAAGAGTCTTCAGAAGTTCTTGGGTTTTGCTAATTTTTATCGTCGGTTCATTTCTAATTTTTCCAGTGTTGTTAAACCTTTGACTGATTTGACTAAAAAGGGTGCTGATGTTGCTAATTGGTCTCCTGCGGCTGTGGAGGCCTTTCAGGAACTTAAGCGCCGGTTTTCTTCTGCTCCTGTGTTATGTCAACCAGATGTTTCACTTCCTTTTCAAGTTGAGGTTGATGCTTCCGAGATTGGAGCGGGGGCGGTTTTGTCACAGAGAAGTTCCGATGGCTCGGTGATGAAGCCATGTGCGTTCTTTTCTAGAAAATTCTCGCCCGCCGAGCGCAATTATGATGTGGGTAATCGGGAGCTTTTGGCCATGAAGTGGGCATTTGAGGAGTGGCGTCATTGGCTTGAGGGTGCTAGACATCGTGTGGTGGTCTTGACTGATCACAAAAATCTGATTTACCTTGAGTCTGCCAGGCGTTTGAATCCTAGACAGGCTCGTTGGTCGTTGTTTTTTTCTCGTTTCAATTTTGTGGTTTCATACTTGCCAGGTTCAAAGAATGTGAAGGCAGATGCTCTTTCCAGGAGTTTTGTGCCTGACTCTCCTGGAGACTCTGGGCCTACTGGCATCCTTAGGGATGGGGTAATATTGTCCGCCGTCTCCCCAGACTTGCGACGTGCATTGCAGGAGTTTCAGGCGGATAAACCTGATCGGTGTCCACCAGAAAGACTGTTTGTTCCGGATGATTGGACCAGTAGAGTCATCTCCGAGGTCCATTCTTCTGTGTTGGCTGGTCATCCTGGAATATTTGGTACTAGAGACTTGGTGGCCAGGTCTTTTTGGTGGCCTTCCTTGTCAAGGGATGTGCGCACCTTCGTGCAGTCTTGTGAAGTGTGTGCTCGGGCTAAGCCTTGCTGTTCTCGGGCCAGTGGGTTGTTGTTATCCTTGCCTATTCCGAAGAGGCCTTGGACGCACATTTCCATGGATTTTATTTCAGATCTCCCTGTCTCACAGAAAATGTCCGTTATCTGGGTTGTGTGTGACCGCTTTTCTAAGATGGTTCATTTGGTACCCTTGCCTAAGTTGCCTTCCTCCTCTGAGTTGGTCCCTTTGTTTTTTCAGAACGTGGTTCGTTTGCATGGGATTCCGGAGAATATCGTTTCGGACAGGGGATCCCAGTTTGTGTCTAGATTTTGGCGGACGTTTTGTGCTAAGATGGGCATTAATTTGTCTTTCTCGTCTGCATTCCATCCTCAGACGAATGGCCAGACGGAGCGAACTAATCAGACCTTGGAAACTTATTTAAGGTGTTTTGTTTCTGCTGATCAAGATGACTGGGTTGCCTTTTTGCCACTGGCCGAATTTGCCCTTAATAATCGGGCTAGTTCTGCTACTTTGGTTTCTCCTTTCTTTTGTAATTCGGGGTTTCATCCTCGTTTTTCCTCTGGTCAGGTGGAGCCTTCGGATTGTCCTGGAGTGGACGTGGTGGTGGATAGGTTACATCAGATTTGGAATCAGGTGGTGGACAATTTGAAGTTGTCTCAGGAGAAGGCTCAGCAGTTTGCTAATCGTCGTCGCCGCGTGGGTCCCCGACTTCGTGTTGGGGACTTGGTGTGGTTGTCTTCTCGTTTTGTCCCTATGAAGGTCTCTTCTCCCAAGTTTAAGCCTCGGTTCATCGGTCCTTATAAGATCTTGGAGATTCTTAACCCTGTATCTTTTCGTTTGGATCTCCCAGCATCGTTTGCTATTCATAATGTGTTCCATCGGTCGTTATTGCGGAGGTATGAGGTGCCCGTTGTTCCTTCGGTTGAGCCTCCTGCTCCGGTGCTGGTGGAGGGAGAATTGGAGTATGTTGTTGAGAAGATCTTGGATTCTCGTGTTTCCAGATGTAAACTCCAGTATTTGGTTAAGTGGAAGGGTTATGGTCAGGAGGATAATTCCTGGGTGGTCGCCTCTGATGTTCATGCGACTGATTTGGTCCGCACCTTCCATAGAGCTCATCCTGATCGCCCTGGGGGTTCTCGTGAGGGTTCGGTGACCCCTCCTCAAGGGGGGGGTACTGTTGTGGATTCTGTTTTTGGGCTCCCTCTGGTGGTTACAACTGGTACTGGGTGACTTTGGTGGGTTGCGGTCTCTGGTTTCCACCTGTCCATCAGTGGCTGGGTGTTTCCTATTTAACCTGGCTTTCCTGTCATTCCCTTGCCGGCTATCAATGTATCAGTGTGTGTCTCTGTTACCTGCTCCTAGGCCTTCAAGACAAGCTAAGTCTGTATTTCCCTGTTTCATGATTGCTTTCATGTTTTTTAGTCCAGCTTGCAGATATGTAATTCTCTGCTGCTGGTTGCTCTAGTGGGCTGAAATTACCACTCATGTACCATGAGTTGGCACATGAGTTCAAGTAATTTCAGGATGGTATTTTGAAGGGTTTTTCAGCTGACCGTGCAGTTCACCTTTTGTATCCTCTGCTATCTAGCTTAAGCGGGCCTCATTTTGCTGAATCTACTTTCATAACTACGTTTGTGCCTTCCTCTCATTTCACCGTCATTATATGTGGGAGGCTGCTATCTCTGTGGGAATATTTCTCTGGAGGCAAGTGAGGTCTGTTATTCTTCTGATAGGGGAAGCTAGATCTCCGGCTGGCGCAAGATGTCTAGGGGCCCCCCAGGAACGTCCCCCGGCTACTGTTAGTTGAGTGTTGAGGTTCAGGATCGCGGTCAGCTCAGGTTCCATCACCCTAGAGCTCGTCCTGTTTTTGCCCGTGTTATGTTGACAAATTCCCTGCCATTGGGAATCATGACAAACTTGGTCATATTGCCACCCCTGATACCTCCATGTATTTTATCTATCCCTCTCACCTTTAAGCCCCTAGGGTCTGATCCGTGGAACAGCCGAAAGTGCCTTGGTATTGTTTTTAAGACCGATGGATCTTCTTCTTCTTTACCAGCCAAAATATCCCTTACATGTTCGCGCGTCCGAACCTTCAATTCCCTAGATGTGAGACCAACATAAATCAGGGAGCAGGGACAGGTCGCGTAATTAACCACAAAAGTAGTATTACATGAGATGTACTCTCTTATCTTAAATTCCCTGCTCCCATCCGAATTCCTGAAGGTCCCACATCTAAGGATGTTCGGACACGCGACACACGAGCCACAAGGAAAACATCCCTGTCTTGGACTCCTCACACCAAGAAATGTTTTACTTTTTGTTGTTATATAATGGCTCCTTACCAATGTATCTTTCAAATTCTTGGCTCTTCTTTGTGTCATCAGAGGAGATTTTGTGAGATATGGAGCCAAAGCACTATCGGTCTGTAGCACGGACCAGTGTTTATTAAACACCTCACGAATGCGATGCCATTGGCAATTCGCGGTAGAAATAACTCTAATCGCCATCTCATCATTCGCTCCTGATCTGTTCGACTCCCTAAGTAGGTCCTCTCTCCGTGTATGTCTAGCCCGTCCATACCCTGCCCTGATGCTACGGCGGCTGTACCCCCGTGCCCTAAAACGCTCCGTAAGGATGGCGGACTGTCTCTCAAAGCGGGCATCTGTAGAGCAAACCCGCCTATTCCTCAAGAATTGTCCAACTGGGATGGCTTTGATAACTGAATAGTTGTGTGCCGAGGAGGCGTGAAGCAAGGAATTCACCGATGATTCCTTGCGATACAAATCTGTTTCGATAGAGCCATCCTCGGCAACACACAAAGTAATATCCAAAAAGTTATTTTCTTGGAGTGCCAGGTATGTGTAAATTTCAAATTAAAATTATTAATGTTCAGGGCCTGCATAAATCTGGATAGGCTGGCTTCGCCACCATTCCACACCATCAGAATGTCATCAATGTAGCGAAACCAGCCCACCACTGGGTCCGCGGCGTGTGCGCCATCGCCCTGGAAAATGCACCTTTCCCAGTAACCCAAGAATAAATTAGCTTACGAAGGCGCACACGCCGCGCCCATTGCAGTGCCCTGCAACTGTAAATAAAACCTATCCTTGAAAACAAAATAATTGTGGGTTAAAATAAACTCAAGCAATTCCAAAATGAATTCAGAAAAATGGCCATCCCAGTTGGTAGTCTCAAGGAAGAAGCGGGCGGTCCTCAGACCATCTACATGTCTGATTGAGGTATATAACGATTCCACGTCAATGGTAACTAAGATCATGCCCGCCTCCAGAGACAGTCCGTCCACCCTTCTCAATACATCAGTAGTGTCTCTGACATAGGAGGGCAGCGTCTCCACCAAAGGTTTTAAATAAAAATCAACAAACTTGCAAATATTCTCGCATAGCCCTCCCATGCCAGAGACAATAGGACATCCGGGCGGGTTAACAGCATCCTTGTGCACCTTGGGCAGGGCATAGAAGGTGGCCACCTTAGGAGACCTTGACATGAGTCCATCAAGGACCTTTTTGGGGACAACACCCGACTCGCTCGCCAACTCCAAAATATGTTCCAACTCTCCTGAAAAAGCCGGGGTGGGATTTTGGGGTAAACATCGATATGTTTCTTTGTTCTTTAATTGTCGAAATATCTCTTTTTTGTATTTTTCAATTGGCCAGATCACCACATTCCCCCCCTTGTCTGCAGGTTTAATAACCACTGTGTCCAAGGCCTGTAACTCCCTCAATGCATTTCTTTGATCTGATGTTAAATTATCATTATAAAGTCCCCTCGGTATCTTGACTAGATCCTCAGTGACAAGTTTACAAAAAATTTCAATCTGTGGACACAGAGACAAAGGGGGGAAGGTGGACGATCTGGGCAAAACTGAAGAAGGAAATTTACCTACTGAGTCTGGTTGTTGTTCCTCAAGTAGATCCTCCAAGGCCGGCAAAGCAACAGCTTCCACATCACTGAGAGGTTGAATACCAGATTTTTTAGGGGCGTGTAACTTCTTCAATAGTAGTTTACGACAAAATAAATGAGTGTCTTTTACAGCTGTAAAAAAATTAAATTGATTAGATGGAACAAAATTAAGACCAAGTTTCAGGACTTCAGACTGAGTTTTAGAAAGGGGATAGGTGGATAAATTAATCACCTCTAAGTTGTTATTTTTCGCCTTCCGCTCATATGTGGGGGGGGAGGTAAATTTTCTCTTTTGAGAAGTATATCTTCCTTTTGCAGCTCTATTGGGTTGTATTTTTCTCCCTCTATCGCCATACATAGTCTTAGATTGATCCGATGTCACACTCAGTTCGTCCACTGAAGTAGCGGATGACATTGAACCCGACCTAATCAGTGATGTTGGACGAGTTCTCATTCTCCCTGTTCTCCACCTATACACATGATTATCACGGTAGTCTGAATTGTCTCTTTGTAATTTTTTTGTCTTAACGGCACTGATCTCTTGCTCCCATTTAAGGAAATCACTTTCAAGATCACCATTTAATTTCCCCAATGCTTCTGGTGTCAAATCCTCTTTTATGATTATTTGAATATCGTCAATTTCCTTCTCCAATTCTGCCAATTTGGTTTCATCTAGCTGTGGGCATATTATTCTGTGTTGGGGGTACTGTGCTGACTTCATACCGTGATGGGACACTGAGGCGGCATCTTACAGTGTTGGTGAGCTGTGGGCATATTATTCTGTGTTGGGGGTATGTGCTGGCTTCATACCATGATGGGTCACTGAGGCGGCATCTAACTGTGTTGGCGTGCTGTGGGCATATTATTCTGTGTTGGGGGTATGTGCTGTCTTCATACCTTGATGGGTCACTGAGGCGGCTTCCTACTGTGTTGGCAAGCTGTGGGCATATTCTGTGTTGGGGGTATGTGCTGACTTAATACCGTGATGGGACACTGAGGCGGCATCTTACTGGGTTGGCGAGCTGTGGGCATATTATGCTGTGTTGGAGGTTACTGTGCTGACTTCATCCTGTGATGGGGCTATAAGGCGGCATCTTACTGTGTTGGCGAACATGTGGTGGCCTTCTTTGCTGGGGGCACGGTGGGTTTGTCATAATGTGCATGTGTGGACAATGTTTGTGGTTGAATTCACTGTAGGGGGGTAACATACTGTGTGTAGGAACAATTTTGGGGCCTCAGACACTGAAGGCATGAAAGGAGTATCGTAGTGGGTGAAAACATTAAGGGACGCCAGTGGGACTAATGCTATCCCTCTCTCTGTCTTTAAATCTGGGAGATATGCCCTTCTGTGATCCGCCTACTCCACCATATATATCTTATATGGGTGTGTGAGGAGGTGAAAATTAGGATTTTTTCTATGGGGTTCCATGATTTCAATGTATGCCTTTCCAATCAGGAAATTTCAGAAAACTTTAACACCAGAGAACATGTCAGGGCTACTTGTCAAAGACTGATTACTGCCATAAATAGCAGCTTATACAATACAATTATGTTAGATCTTACAGACTGAATCCATCCACCGCAGGGACTCAACATTACTGAACTCTGTACTACAATTTCTAGACCATTTACAAATGAACTGTACATTACTATTACTCAGGCATGTATGATTGTGGTTATCCATATTTTTTTTAACATACGGTACTTAATTATCAGAAAATCACGTAGCAGTCTAAGTTAGCAAGGAGATAGCGAGACTTTGTCTTGCTGAAAATACGCTTTTGATCCCTGCAAGTAAAATTATAAGTTTTCAAGCTATTGCTTACTGATCAGAATCATAGTTAAAGGAACACCATGCCTAGCAATGAATATATACATTAGACAAGCAATATAGTTGTCTTCACTATTCGTTAACTTGCAGCATTTTCTATATGAACCTGAAAGATTAGGTACTGTAGTAATTTTACCTAAAAAAAAAAAATGGGCTCATCTCCCGCTGATCAGTCTATCTTTGGTGGCCAGATGAAGTCTCACCCCTTTGTGAAAGTAGGGGGGGCTTAACAATGTTTTGTTCTACAGCTGGGAGGCTTCTGCTGCAACCAGTTATCTTACAGTAGGAAAGTGGGTGGGGCTTAGCAATCTTTTGTCCTACAGCTGGGAAGCTTCTGCTGCAGCCAGTTGTTGTACAGCAGGAAAGTGGGTGGGGCTTAGCAATCTTTTGTCGTATAGCTTGGAGGTGTCTGTTGCAGCCAGTTGTATTACAGCAGGAAGGTGGGTGGTGCTTAGCAATCGTTTGTCCTACAGAAGGGAGGCTTCTGCTGCAACCAGTTGTCTTAGATCCCCATCATGTAGCTGATTGGGTGTATGATTATTGAATAATTGGGGAAAGGATCGCATTAAGATGCACTTTGGGAAGAATTCAAGCAGTGTTCCCGTAGTCATTAGGTCATCGATAGCATCTGAATTGACAACCACTTTGAAATCGTAGGCTGGAACAGTAATGTCTGGTTGCAAAACTGTACATATAATTTAAATCTTAGTCTCTAAAAATGTTGAATATCTTTTTCTAACACAACTGCCAAACATCAAAAATTTTGTGAACTTTCTGTTCTTCAAGATCTTTGCTCCAGAGCCAGAAGCAAATCACAATGGGAACACTACAGCTCTGATCCATTTTACATTTATATACAATTCGATGGTTCTCTATGGTCTCACACAGAAATAATTTATACACAATCTTAATAGACTGTACGTTGATCGATGCTGGGGAAAATACTTGGTTGTGCTGCCTTTATATAGAGATAACAAGGTTTGGCAAATTTAGGGATTGCCTCTGTCAGCCCTAGAGCATTGGGAATCTTTTTGCACTCAGACTGGTAATGCTGTGAATGCGATTATTAGTGTCTGTCTGGCCTTTTTGTCTCTATATAACATAAAGAGAAAATCACAGGCTCAAGGATAAAGCTTTCAAAATCACTGTGTCTAAAACCATATAAAAAAAAGTCTCCAGTTTGGAAAGCGCAGATCTTGTGAGAAGCCATTTGTCCTTCACTTACATAGAAACAGAGTGGAAAAAATGCTGATACAGTTGGCACTAAGACTGATACAGTCATGACAAGACCGGCAATATTTGTAGAATTCCTCTTGGAGAAGTGGAAAATCAAAGCAATGTGACTTTTCCAGCAGGATGATTGTGGCCTCTGCGGAAGCAAAGCTGTCGATCAGGACTCCCAGGCTTATTATGACTCATGGTTCTTTGCATATTCCTCTAGATGATAAATCTAGCCAGCCATATTATTTTATTGTCTGATTTTACACGAAAACATTAAAAGTCAGGAAAAGCGCGACCGCAGATTAGAATAAATTTGTAGGTGCAAAGATCTGTGATTGATATATAATTTTATCACTATCATCATCAGATGGAACTCTATAATAAGTGATTGCTTTTGAGCCCCATGCTGCTTTGTAGAAAAGTACCAGGACCTTATCATAATTCTACTAAAAACAACAATTCATAGTTTACAGAGGATCTTTCATTGGATTTTTTAAATTTTTACCAAGTACAGACTCTAAATGGCGCTTCTACAACGATTCTTGAACAATTGTTCTTTTTCTTCTGTGCCTGTCTATTACAAAGTTATGTCTCTGGGTAACAATGGCACAAATTTTCCCTTTAACTAACTGGGCATGTACCACAGAACTTCTCTGTGGGCATTTGTTTATCCTCTGTTGCTGGCCAATCAAAACATGGCCATACCCACAGATGAGTTTGGTGGTATATGCCCACAGTTCTCTCCTGAATTGGCCTATGTTTCTTCCATGTCCTCTGGTTTCCTGCTTCACAGGTTTGTTGAGAAAAGTTGCCGCAAATTGTTGACAGAATCCGGTCCATTGGTGGTTGTTGGATGGGAGCCGTGAGAACCGCCTCCTACCAGGCCAGCTAATCAAAAGAAGAACCATGGATGCCAAGAAGTAATTGATGGGTCTGAGGGCTACCATCCAACTTCCTTGGCTGATGGTCTGGATCTACAAATCTATTCACACCAGTTCTACTGATAAGTTAAAGAAGTTGTGCAGGGTTAGAGAAAAATGGCAAATTTCCTCCAAAATCAGCGTGACAGGTTTTGTTTAGTCTTGCAGCTTAGTCCCTTCCACTTTAATAGAGCTCACCTCTTCAATTCCCTTTTGCTCTGGAGGAGGTCCACTACCCATTTTAACAGCATGCTACCAATGATGTCCTGTACCAGCCCATGGCAAATACATCCAAATTGTGACCTCAGAGGTCACGTGATGAACTTACTGGTACAGGGTATCTGAGCCCTTTGCTCTATAATGGTTCATCATAACGTGCCCCCCTAGAGTCTCTAATAATCCTCTATTTTAAACAACAAGTATCATTAATTCTATCCTTAACATGCAGTAGTATAGTAATAAAATACTTTTTGGTCGCAGTGGTACCCTGTGCAGCTTCATATACTATGTCTGCCCCTATACTGGCATCAATGACTAGTAGCGCCAATCGTTTCTGACAGCTTGCACACAAAGATGGGCTTTGGACCGCTAGAGCATCTGAGCAGGATTGGTAGTGACTTGTCCTTTTTCAGACCCTTGGACGACCTACTTAGGGATCTGTTCTGTGTAAAAGATTTGTCCTGGACAGTACTTTATACTGTATATAGAGCAAATTGCTTACAGTCTCTTGAATGCAGCTAAGCTCCACTTATAATTATGTTGATAAACTACAATTCCCATGATTCTCACCTAGCACAGCGGATTTCCATCGATTACACTATGTACTCTGCCACTAAACGCTGTAACTCAGTTAATAGCAATAAAATGTCTTAATCCAGTTATTGATACTACCGTCGAGTAAAATGTTAAATATCACTGTAAGAATCTAAACGGCTCTCTTCCGGCTATACATATTATATATATCACGCCCCCAATTGGGCAGCATCAAGCTCCATTACCCATCGTGTCTCTCTGTCATTGGGAACAATCAATATCCATTAAGTTCCAATTGCGAGCTCAAGTCAGCTTAGAAGTCTGCAATAATTCTGAGCAAATGTCTGAATGCTCCTCTCCAGCGCTCATCCTTCCAGCGTGTTCAATACTTTTTCCCTGTGTCATTTCTCATTATTGAACATAGCTTAATTTATGAACATCTATGGCTTGATTTCTTTGCCTGTGTGGATTGTATGGGTCGTTACTGACATCTGAAATGTGAAAATTTCATGTAAATGGCACCTTTTGAAATGCATTTACTGTACTTACAAAATTGGTGAGGTGTTCAATACTTATTTCACCCGCTGTATTTATGAGCCTTGGGTACCCATGACCGTGTCACAGGTTGACCTCTTAATAATCCTTTCTTGGACCACTTTTGGTAGGAACTATCACTGCAAACTGGAAGGTCTTCACAAGACCTGCCATCTTAGAGATTTCCTACTCCAGTCACTAGCACTGGCCTGCATAATTTGGCCCTGGTCTCGATCCTTACTATTGCCTATTATTCATCTTTCAACCTTATCAATTTCAAGAATCGACTGCTTGAAGGATCTAATATCCAAAAGACAAGCAAGTCTCTCAGACTACCTAATGAGAAATCGATCAAGAAGATATAATCCAGCTCAACTAGTCCAATAAAAACCTTTTTAATTGTATTGAAAAATTATTTAAAAATAATCCATCCAGCGTAGAAATCACAACCCCCAATGTGGGAAGAAATATATGGGCAGACGCGTTTCAAACCTTGCGGTTCTTAGTCCTTGCATGCCACTATGAACAAAACTCGACCTTATATACAACATCCTATCCCAGTCATGTGATTGTCTCTGCTCTGTCACATGTAACATTCTTCACCAATGTCTCTCCATGTTCTTGGATGATTTCCAAGAAATCGTGGCAAAGGAATTACATGAACTGAATGAAAAAACAAGAAAAGTAAATTCTGCTTCCAATCTAACTGTAAAAGAGAAAAAAAAAGCACTAGATGAACTATTGTCCCATAAGGATCTTACATGGACGTCACACGGACGTAAAAAATGGACACACAGATCACACGTAGATGAAAGTTAGCTGAAAAAAATTATCTGAGTTTTCTGAATGATAAACCAACAATTTTTCATACGCTTTTCTACATGCTCCCTAAATTCTAGTTATTTTTTCTTTGCGTAGTTGAAGATGGACATGCAACATTTTAACCCCTTTCCGACGTTGGGTGTAATAGTACGCCCATGTCGTAATCCCTCCTTCTGATGTTGGCTCCGGCGCTGAGCCCACATCTTTCCCGACACATGTCAGCTGTTTTAAACAGCTGACATGTGCCTCTAACAGCCGCTGGTGGAATCGTGATCCACCTGCAGCTCTTAACCTGTTAAATGCCGCTGTCAATCTCTGACAGTGACATTTAACTTGCGCTTACCTTAAGCGCGTCGGAAATCCTGCCCATCGGTGACTCTATCACGTGATTGCGGGTCACCGATAGATCTGCATGATAACTAGTGATGAGCGAGTATACTCGTTGCTCGGGTGACCTCCGAGTATTTGTAACTGCTCGGAGATTTAGTTTTCATCGTGACAGCTGAATGATTTACAGCTACTAGCCAGGCTGATTACATGTGGGGATTGCCTGGTTGCTAGGTAACCCCCACATGTAACCAGGCTGGGTAGTACTGTAGCTGTAAATCATTCAGCTGCGGCGATGAAAACTAAATCTCTGAGCAGTCATAAATACTCGGCGATCACCTGAGTGTGATCAGGAAAACCAGAGCAACGAGTACACTCGCTTATCACTAATGACAATCAGAGGTCTGAAGCAGACCTCTATGGTTGTCATAGCCAGATTGCTCTGAGCACCGCCTGGTGGTCGGCGATCATAGCAAGTGAGCATTTCTGCTACATACAGGTGATCTCATCTTTGCCTGTGTGTAGCAGAGGCGATCAGACGACTGCAGCTTCTAGTCTTCTAGTCTCCCATGAAGACTATTAGGCTGCCGTCACACTAGCAGTATTTGGTCAGTATTTTACATCAGTATTTGTAAGCCAAAACCAGGAGTGGAACAAATAGAGGAGAAGTATAATAGAAACACGTCACCACTCCTGCATTTATCACCCACTCCTGGTTTTGGCTTACAAATACTGATGTAAATTACTGACCAAATACTGCAAGTGTGACGCGGCCTTAAAGCATGCAAAAAGTAAAAAAAAAAAAGTTTTTAAAAATATAAAAAAAAATAATATAAAAGTTCAAATCACCCCTCTTTGCCCCATTCAAAATAAAACAATAAAAAAATCAAATGTACACATATTTGATATTGCCGTGTTCAGAATCGCCCGATCTATCAATATAAAAAAAGAATTAACCCGAACGCTAAACGTCCTAATGAGAAAAAAATTAAAACCGCCAGAATTACGTTTTTTTGGTTGGTCGCCGCTACATTGCAATAAAATGCAATAACGGCCGATAAAAAGATCATATCTGCACCAAAATGGTATCCATAAAAATGGAAGCTCGACGAGCAAAAACTAAGCCCTCACCCAGCCCCATATCACAAAAAATGCAGACGCTACAGGTCTCGGAAAATGGCCTTTTTTTTTTTTTTTTTTTTTAACCAAAGTTTGGATTTTTTTTCAACACTTAAAAAAGAACGTAGACATGTTTGATTTCTATGAACTCGTAATGTCCTTGAGAATCATAATGCAGGTCAGTTTTAGCATTTAATGAATATGATAAAGAAAATAACCTCAAACAACTGTGGAATTGCTCTTTTTTTGCAATTTCACATCACTAGGAATTTTGTTCCAGTTTTCCAGTACACGATATGTAAAAACCAATGGTATCATTGAAAAGTACAACTTGTCACGCAAAAAACAAGCGCTCACATGGCCATATTGACGGAAAAATAAAAAAGTTATGGCTCTGGGAATAACGGGAGCAAAAAAACGAAAACACAAAAACAGAAAATACCTCCGGTCATTTAGAGGTTAAATGATGATGCAACATTTAACTCTAAAAAGGCGCAACGCAAGCAAAAGAGCTAAGAAAAACACTGGTGCAAAACTTATCAAGCATTACGGATACATTTTGTTCAGTTTGGCACCAAAATCCAACAGCGAAAAAGAAAGAAAAGAATGAAATAAAAAAAGAAACCGGGCTAAAGTTGCACCAGAACTTTATAAATTCTGTAAATTCTACATATGATGACCTCTTATAATGTAAATAATCTGTGGCTAGAATACACTGCATTATTGAATATGTTAAATGAGACCATGGCCCGTGATTACCCAAATGCTCTGCATCCTGAGATGTTCAGAGTTGTCGCACAACACGTTGACTTTGCAACCAACTGATTTAATTGTGGAAACTTAATTGACTCTTGAAGCTTTTAAGTACCCAATGGAGAGCTTATTCAATGGGGGGGAGGGAATGTTTCATTCACTGAAGATGCAAACAAGGAAAAAAATAGACTGCCTCGCACTAAACTGTACTTTAGATATACTGTACACTGATTTTTTTTTAAATAATTACATTACATGTAAATACGGGGTACTACTGAGAGGGGGGGGCATTCGTGTCTATTAAATGTGCTTTCTGTTAATGAAAGGCTTCCTTTGTGCCTGGCTATAGGCTATAATGCTCACATTAAAACTGCTTTTCTTTACAGATGTGTTTATTGTGACCAAACATATTTGTGAACCTACGTTAGAAGAGTGACTGAATAACAAATCCTTTAATGCGGCGCTAGATTAAAAGCTCTGGGGGGTTACCTTGCTGCAAACACACACATGCCGGAGCCGATTCTTCAATTATTATACATCAGGAGCACTTAGCAGCATCTTACACACATCATACGGTTAATATATGTAATAACTAGAAGTTAAGAGCTTTCTGTACAGAGACATTGTGTTCCTATTACACACAGGGTTCCGCTTATTACAGAACATTACGCGCAATCATATGATGTATGTAGACCGAAACATATCATCGACGACAAAAGAAAACCCAACTGATTGCAGCCAAAAGTTCTCACTGTATGGAGTGTAAATCTAAAACATTAAAGGGTATTCCAGCTCTACGATACTGACAACCTATATTTATTATCAGGTGATGATCCAACAACCAACCCCTTATTGATCATCTTTCATCAGCTCCGATGGTGGCCGGATGTAAACTGTGAACACCAAGCTCTGATTACTGTTTAGTGGCTGATAATCAGCTCCTATTGAGGAGAACTGGAGCAGATCTGAAGTTTTTGGCAGTGGCCACTACACAGTGAACGGAGCCATACTGTTCAGTTCCGGTCACAGTTTACACCTGGCCACTAGCTAAGCTGATAATAGCTGATCAGAGGGGTTTCCATAACAGTTGGGATAGCAGTCGGCAAACTAGTGTTAAGTTATTCCTCTTTATTCCTAGCTAAGTCTCTTACTGTTTGCATGTTCACTTTTCTTATCACATGCGGCAATTTATATTGGTATTCTTCAGATTGAATATTTATTGGGTAAATGTTAAAATTGGCAACTCGACAGAAGACAGAAGAAAGCAACATCATGGTATTCTGTGCAGGAGACCTCCTCATCACCTGCGAGATCAGAGAGGGTCCCCCTTTGCAGGGGGCAAATGATAGTCCGAGGGGCATGATGGCAGCCTGATTGTCCCACCCAATGGTGAACCTTACATTTAACGGTCCTTTACATGAACCCATAACAATTACCACTTGATTCTTGTGTGCTTTAATTTTCTATGATTGCTCATTTCCCTTTGCTTTCAATATTGTCGGCAGCACATCTCTATTTACCCAAGTGTCACGACTTGGCTGTCAGGTGACCTGGGACCAGGGGCACCTACCTGGGACCAGGGGCACCTTTCCTGGCCCTAACACTAGAGAGCAGCCTAGCTCACTGTTGTGAATTCCGTTCTCGGGCTCCCTCCTGTGGTCGTGAATGGTACTTTGGTGAGTTCTGTCCTTGGACACCCTCTGGTGGCTTTGAGTGGAACTGCTGATCTTTGAGGTTGGCTTTCTCAGCTGCCCTCGTTTATTGCTTCTGCTCGCTTCCCTATTTAACTCTGCCCAGGTCGTTAGTTCATGCCAGCTGTCAATGTCTCAGTACTGGTTCAGATCTCTCTTGGAATTCTCAGATGACCTGACTACTCCAGCAGAAGCTAAGTCCTTGCTAGTCATTTGCTGTTCATTGGTTTTTGAATATATTTTTCAGTACATGCTATGTTTCAGTCCAGCCTGCTATTATGATATTTCCTTGCTAGCTGGAAGCTCTGGGGGTGCAGAGCTGCACCTCCACACCGTGAGTCGGTGTGGAGGTCTTTTTGCACACTCTGCGTGGTTTTTGTAGTTTTTTATACTGACCGCATAGTTCCCTTTCCTATCCTCTGTCTTTCTAGAGAAGATTCGGCCTCCTTTGCTGAAATCTGTTTCATTCCTGTGTTTGTCACTTCCCTCTTAACTCACAGTTAATATTTGTGGGGGGCTGCCTTTACTTTGGGGAATTTCTCTGAGGCAAGGTAGGCTACTATTTCTATCTTTGGGGGTAGTTAGCTCTTGGGCTGTGGGGAGGCGTCTGGGGAGAGTTGGGTACGCTCCACGGCTATTTCTAGTGTGTGTGATAGGATTAGGGATTGCGGTCAGTAGAGTTACCACTTCCTCAGAGCTTGTCCCAGGTTTTCTGTTTTAACCATCAGGTCACTTCGGGTGCTCCTAACCACCAGGTCATAACAGTACAGCTAGCCAACAAAGTGTTAATGCATCTCAAAAGAGGGATAAGAGAAGTTCTGAGTCAATTTTTTTTTCTTTGCAGCTTGTTTTGTCTTTCTTTTCCCCTTAACCTCTGGGTGGTTCAGGACTCAGGTGTAGATATGGATATTCAAGGTTTGTCCTCTTGTGTGGATCAACTCACTGCTAGGGTACAGAGTATTCAAGATTATGTAGTACAGAATCCGATGTTAGAGCCTAGAATTCCAATTCCTGATTTGTTTTCTGGGGATAGATCTAAATTTTTGAATTTCAAAAATAATTGCAGACTGTTTCTTGCTCTGAAACCCCACTCCTCTGGTGATCCCATTCAGCAAGTAAAGATTATTATTTCTTTGTTGCGTGGTGACCCGCAAGACTGGGCATTCTCCCTTGAGCCAGGAAATCCTGCATTGCTTAATGTGGATGCTTTTTTTCTAGCGCTTGGATTGCTTTATGACGAACCTAATTCTGTGGATCAGGCAGAAAAGATCTTGCTGACTCTATGTCAGGGTCAGGATGAGGCAGAAGTATATTGCCAGAAGTTTAGAAAGTGGTCTGTGCTTACTCAATGGAATGAGTGTGCCCTAGCAGCAATTTTCAGAAAGGGTCTTTCTGAAGCCCTTAAGGATGTTATGGTGGGGTTCCCCACGCCTGCTGGTCTGAATGAGTCAATGTCTTTGGCCATTCAGATTGATCGGCGTTTGCGCGAGCGCAAAGTTGTGCACCATTTGGCGGTGTCCTCTGAGCGGAGGCCTGAGCCTATGCAATGTGATAGGACTTTGACCAGAGCTGAACGGCAAGAACACAGACGTCAGAATGGGCTGTGTTTTTACTGTGGTGACTCCTCTCATGCTATCTCTGATTGTCCTAAGCGCACTGAGAGGTTTGCTAGGTCTGTCACCATTAGTACTTTGCAGCCTAAATTTCTCTTATCTGTTACTCTGATTTGCTCACTGTCGTCCTACTCTGTTATGGCATTTGTGGATTCAGGCGCTGCCCTGAACTTGATGGACTTAAAGTTTGCCAGGCGCTGTGGTTTTTCCTTGGAGCCTTTGCAGAGTCCTATTCCCTTAAGGGGGATTGATGCTACGCCATTGGCCAAGAATAAACCTCAGTACTGGACTCAGCTGACCATGTACATGGCTCTCGCACATCAGGAAAATATCCGCTTTTTGGTGTTGCATAATTTGCATGATGTTGTCGTGTTGGGTTTGCCATGGTTACAGGTTCATAATCCAGTACTGGATTGGAAATCAATGTCTGTATCTAGTTGGGGTTGTCAAGGGATACATGGTGATGTTCCTTTGATGTCAATTTCTTCTTCCACCCCTTCTGAAGTCCCTGAGTTTTTGTCGGATTACCAGGATGTATTTGATGAGCCCAAGTCCAGTGCCCTACCTCCTCATAGGGACTGTGATTGCGCTATTAATTTGATTCCTGGTAGTAAGTTCCCTAAGGGCCGACTGTTCAATTTATCTGTGCCAGAACATGCCGCTATGCAGAGTTATGTAAAGGAGTCCTTGGAGAAAGGGCATATTCGCCCGTCTTCGTCGCCGTTGGGAGCAGGGTTCTTTTTTGTGGCCAAGAAGGATGGCTCTCTGAGACCCTGTATAGATTACCGCCTTCTCAATAAAATCACGGTCAAATTTCAGTACCCTTTGCCTCTGTTGTCTGATTTGTTTGCTCGGATTAAGGGGGCTAGTTGGTTTACCGAGATTGACCTTCGAGGGGCGTATAATCTTGTGCGTATTAAACAGGGCGATGAATGGAAAACAGCATTTAATACGCCCGAGGGCCATTTTGAGTACCTGGTGATGCCATTCGGGCTTTCTAATGCTCCATCTGTGTTTCAGTCCTTTATGCACGACATCTTCCGGAAGTATCTGGATAGGTTCATGATCGTATATTTGGATGATATTTTGGTCTTTTCGGATGATTGGGAGTCTCATGTAAGGCAGGTCAGGATGGTGTTCCAGGTCCTTCGTGCTAATGCGTTGTTTGTGAAGGGCTCTAAATGCCTCTTTGGAGTTCAGAAGGTTTCCTTTTTGGGCTTCATTTTTTCCCCTTCTACTATCGAGATGGATCCTGTCAAAGTTCAGGCCATTTATGATTGGACTCAACCTACATCTGTGAAGAGTCTTCAGAAGTTCCTGGGCTTTGCTAATTTTTACCGTCGCTTCATCGCTAATTTTTCTAGTGTGGTTAAACCTTTGACTGATTTGACGAAGAAAGGCGCTGATGTGGTGAATTGGTCCCCTGCGGCCGTTGAGGCCTTTCAGGAGCTTAAACGTCGTTTTACTTCGGCCCCTGTGTTGCGTCAGCCAGATGTTTTTCTCCCTTTTCAGGTCGAGGTTGATGCTTCTGAGATTGGGGCAGGGGCTGTTTTGTCTCAGAGAAGTTCTGATGGCTCCTTGATGAAGCCGTGTGCTTTCTTTTCTAGAAAGTTTTTGCCTGCCGAGCGTAATTATGATGTCGGCAATCGGGAGTTGTTGGCTATGAAGTGGGCATTTGAGGAGTGGCGACATTGGCTTGAGGGAGCCAAACATCGCGTGGTGGTCCTGACTGATCACAAGAATCTGACTTACCTCGAGTCCGCCAAGCGGTTGAACCCTAGACCGGCTCGATGGTCACTGTTTTTCTCCCGTTTCGATTTTGTGGTCTCATACCTTCCGGGATCTAAGAATGTGAAGGCTGATGCCCTTTCTAGGAGTTTTTTGCCTGATTCTCCGGGAGTCCCTGAGCCGGCTGGTATTCTTAAAGAGGGGGTGATTCTGTCTGCCATCTCCCCTGATTTGCGGCGGGTGCTGCAGGAGTTTCAGGCTGAAAGACCTGACCGCTGCCCAGTGGAGAAACTGTTTGTCCCTGATAGATGGACTAGTAGGGTTATTTCTGAGGTTCATTGTTCAGTGTTGGCTGGTCATCCTGGGATTTTTGGTACCAGAGATTTGGTTGCCAAGTCCTTTTGGTGGCCTTCCTTGTCACGGGATGTGCGTTCTTTTGTGCAGTCCTGTGGGACTTGTGCTCGGGCCAAACCTTGCTGTTCTCGTGCCAGTGGGTTGCTTTTGCCTTTGCCTGTCCCGAAGAGGCCCTGGACACATATTTCCATGGATTTTATTTCTGATCTTCCTGTCTCTCAAAGGATGTCTGTCATCTGGGTGGTTTGTGATCGGTTTTCTAAGATGGTCCATTTGGTACCCTTGCCTAAATTGCCTTACTCCTCTGATTTGGTTCCATTATTTTTTCAGCATGTGGTTCGTTTGCATGGCATTCCAGAGAACATTGTGTCGGACAGAGGTTCCCAATTTGTTTCTAGGTTTTGGCGATCCTTTTGTGCTAAGATGGGCATTGATTTGTCTTTTTCTTCAGCGTTCCATCCTCAGACAAATGGCCAAACCGAACGAACCAATCAGACCTTGGAAACCTATCTGAGATGCTTTGTTTCTGCTGATCAGGATGATTGGGTGACCTTCTTGCCATTGGCCGAGTTCGCCCTTAATAATCGGGCTAGTTCTGCTACTTTGGTTTCGCCTTTTTTTTGTAATTCTGGTTTTCATCCTCGTTTTTCTTCAGGGCAGGTTGAGTCTTCTGACTGTCCTGGTGTGGATTCTGTGGTGGACAACAAATTTGGACTCACGTGGTGGACAATTTGACGTTGTCTCAGGAGAAGGCGCAACGTTTTGCTAACCGCCGTCGCTGTGTTGGTCCCCGACTTCGTGTTGGGGATTTGGTTTGGTTGTCTTCTCGTTATGTTCCTATGAAGGTTTCTTCTCCTAAGTTCAAGCCTCGTTTCATTGGTCCTTATAAGATTTCTGAAATTATCAATCCTGTATCGTTTCGTTTGGCCCTTCCAACTTCTTTTGCCATCCATAATGTGTTCCATAGGTCGTTGTTGCGGAGATATGTGGCGCCTATGGTTCCTTCCGTTGATCCTCCTGCTCCGGTGTTGGTTGAGGGGGAGTTGGAGTATGTGGTGGAGAAGATTTTAGATTCTCGCATTTCGAGACGGAAGCTTCAGTACCTGGTTAAGTGGAAGGGCTATGGTCAGGAGGATAATTCCTGGGTTGTTACCTCCGATGTCCATGCTGCCGATTTGGTTCGTGCCTTTCATTTGGCTCGTCCTGATCGGCCTGGGGGCTCTGGTGAGGGTTCGGTGACCCCTCCTCAAGGGGGGGGGTACTGTTGTGAATTCCGTTCTCGGCTCCCTCCTGTGGTCGTGAATGGTACTTTGGTGAGTTCTGTCCTTGGACACCCTCTGGTGGCTTTGAGTGGAACTGCTGATCTTTGAGGTTGGCTTTCTCAGCTGCCCTCGTTTATTGCTTCTGCTCGCTTCCCTATTTAACTCTGCCCAGGTCGTTAGTTCATGCCAGCTGTCAATGTCTCAGTACTGGTTCAGATCTCTCTTGGAATTCTCAGATGACCTGACTACTCCAGCAGAAGCTAAGTCCTTGCTAGTCATTTGCTGTTCATTGGTTTTTGAATATATTTTTCAGTACATGCTATGTTTCAGTCCAGCATGCTATTATGATATTTCCTTGCTAGCTGGAAGCTCTGGGGGTGCAGAGCTGCACCTCCACACCGTGAGTCGGTGTGGAGGTCTTTTTGCACGCTCTGCGTGGTTTTTGTAGTTTTTTATACTGACCGCATAGTTCCCTTTCCTATCCTCTGTCTTTCTAGAGAAGATTCGGCCTCCTTTGCTGAAATCTGTTTCATTCCTGTGTTTGTCACTTCCCTCTTAACTCACAGTTAATATTTGTGGGGGGCTGCCTTTACTTTGGGGAATTTCTCTGAGGCAAGGTAGGCTACTATTTCTATCTTTGGGGGTAGTTAGCTCTTGGGCTGTGGGGAGGCGTCTGGGGAGAGTTGGGTACGCTGCACGGCTATTTCTAGTGTGTGTGATAGGATTAGGGATTGCGGTCAGTAGAGTTACCACTTCCTCAGAGCTTGTCCCAGGTTTTCTGTTTTAACCATCAGGTCACTTCGGGTGCTCCTAACCACCAGGTCATAACAGCTCACCCTGTTCACTTCAGATGGCGAAGATGCCAGGGCCTCCACCCTTGCCTTATCTCCTAAGTTAGTCCTTCATCTGTTCTCTTCCCCCACCCAGGGAAGAGGGGTCGCTACTGTGCAGTACACCAACCCGACAAACAGGGCAACAAAGACAAGGGTAAACTGAAAACTCCACACACAAAATATTCACTCACATATAACAGAGGAATCCATTGGGGCGTGCAAGAAGGGGTAGAAAGCAAAGGATGGAAGGATAAGGGATTAGTAAGCGTACAAACCAAACAGTTGTTAATAACTCCTCCAGCACTCCTTCTCATCCCAACTTCTCTCGTTCTTTGTAATAGAGCCCAGATTTTATAGGGAAAAGGAGTGGCTAACCAAGCACAGCTGAACACAGGGTTTTTCAACATGGCCGATTAACCCCTGTTCTTCTTGAAGAAATAAACATGTTTAATAAGCCGGAGAAGTGCTTCTCCTCAGTGGTGGAGTAGGAGCAAACAGACGCTGCGATCTTCTGGCTCTGCTCCGTTGTGGTAACCCCGTGACACCAAGAAGATACACATTGCAGAATAATTATCTACAAACATACGGCTGCCGGAAGCTTGTTGGTCATGTTTACATTCGACAATGCATGGAACGAACTTTCCTACGTCCAATCATCTACCAGTGCAAAAGGGACTTTAAAAATGTCAGTTAGTGTTGGATTTTAGCTATCATTTGTTTCAATGTTTACATTTATTGTCAGTAGTGTTTCTCTCTCTTCCTGTAGTAATTAAACTACTGCCGGACAATATAGGCGTCAATAGCAGAGTCATGAAATGTAGCTGTCAACTGTTTGGTTGACTGTATCGTTTGTACAGTAACGCTAGTCTTCAATATCTCCTATTCATTATTAGAATAAGTGATTATCACTAATTGCACAAATCACTACAGATCTACACATACAGCGATTATCACTGGATGCAGAAGCAGAACTAATGTGAAAAATATGCTTTTTAATCTGTCATTGTCATAGACCTTATTAATGTATATGGTCATCTTGTAATTTCTCCCTTATTCAGAAATGAACAGTAATGTTCCTCTATCGGAAAGACATTTAAGCAAACTTATCAATTGTATTGCTTCCTTCATTGCCATCTATTGATCTATTGTCACTCGCTGCAGGATTAATTAATGTCCTTGAATATTTTGCACCCGACACTCATCAAAGAATGAAGTGTGATGATATAGAAGTCATCACTGGAGACTCCTCACAATGTAAAGGCAGTAGACACATGATGAATTACGTCCAACGTCTCCACTTCTAACATCTGCTAAATTAAGTAAGTGAAGGCATCCATTCACACTCCACGCACGACGGAAGAACATCGATTTATTTTAAGGCTGTCTTAATATAGATGCCGTATAAAGTACAAAGGTCAAAGCACGATTGATCTCATTCTGCTAAAAGGTCTTGAAGACAAGCACATCATCATGGTCAAACGAAACAATAATTGTATTGTTTGCGTCCTTCATCTTTTATGAAACCCCAGATACTAACAAGTAGGTAGTACAAATGAGAGCAAAAAAAGGTGAATTAATTTCAGGACCAGCCTTTGTGGAATTACATTTAAGGACAATTCATAAAAGACTTTTTAATCGCTCATTTTTAGACTGACTGTAGATTCTCAAACCAATTCAAAGGATCAGTGCTCTTTGTATATCTATGTTTTTTGTATTTGAGCATATATGGGTTTATATATTAAATATATCATTTACCTAATACAAAATCTAGTTAAAAGTGAAATTGATTATTTGTAAACACATTCTCGCGATCAGGTGAGATCCGCAAATTCTCAGTATTGTGGTGTCAAACTCATTTCAGTCTTCTTAAAGGAAATCTGTCATCAGAATTTCATCCCCCAACCTATTTGTTTGTATGTAGCTCTTTCAAAGTCAAAGCCAGCAATACCTTTTACATAGCCAGTCCGTTTTTCCGTTACTGAAAAATCAGCTTTTTAGTTAATATGCAAATGAGGCTGAAACAGCTATGGTAGATCTGAACCCTCTCTCACTTCAGCTCTATTCACCACCCAGGACAAACTTTTTCCTCTTGACTTCTTTGCCTGAATTCACACAGAATGGAGTTTGTCAGTCAAGAAGATGAGGTGGAGAATAGAGCTGGAGTGACAGAGGTTTTAGACCTACAAATAGCTCTTCAGCCTTATTTGTATATCAATTCAAACACTGATTTCCCAGTAATGGAGGAAAGGACCGGACAGGTAAAAGTATTGCTGGGCTTGTCTGTGAAAGAGCTCCCTTTTTAAGATGGTGGACAAAAGCTTCAACAAACTTAAATTTTAAGACTAAGATCCCAATGAATTGGAAATATTTTTTTCAGGGATTCTCTCAAAGTAATGTAGTTGGGAATCACTCGTTAAAATAATACACCAGTACAACATATAATCAAATTACTGTTGCAAAAAATGATGGTCATGTAGGTATTATTACACTTTTGAGAGGCTTAAACCTCAACATGACAACCTCTAGTGGCAATTTGACCTCTTGATAGGTTGAGGCTTTTTCAAGTTCTTAATTGCTCCAAGCTTTTGCATTGATAAAGTTGCATTATGAGGGGTGAATTCCACCAAGAGAAAAACATTCTTATCCCAAAATAAGGGTGTTTTTTTAAAAAAAAATTTCAATGATTTGTTGTTATATTTACTTTTCTTGACTACAAGGAAACTCCACAGTGTTGAATTAGCTTTGCTTTAGCAATTTACTAGCAACTCATCCAAGAAATAAAAGGATTTTGACCATGATGGATTTAAGGTGTTTTTCAGGGTGGATGATGGGTTCAGGAAACATGAGGGAGGAGAAAGGGTGGCTGATAAGAGGAGAAGCAGATAGTCACTTGCATAATTGATTGTTGCAAGGTTTGTAGACATGACAGTGGCCATTTAAAGGAAGCTGTCATTAGATTCATGCCTCCGGAATTCATGCCGCAGGAATCAGAGTCTTGCTGTGCAATTGCAGTCAGGTATGTTTTACTCTGAAATGCTCCAGTGTTTCACAGTTATAATAGTGTTAGGTTTTTTGACAGGAATATTAGTGAGAGATTTGACTAGTCCAATGACTTCCCTGACCATCTTCTCCCCGCTCCGATCCTGTTGATTGACGGATCTCATCTTATGTACATACACACATAAGAGAGACCAGGAATGGGACGGGGAGGAGTTTTTCAAACTGTTTTTTTGTGAAACGTTGCAGAGTTTTAGAGTAAAACATATGTGTGCAGTCACACAGCTAGGCTCTGGTTCATGTTGTTCATGTTTCAGGCACCATGAATCTAATAAAGGGGATGTCTGTTTTCAGTAAAGTGTGTAATTCGCATAAAATAACAAACTCTGCACACGTTATTGTTCTAGTGATCCAAGAAGTATCGTTTCTCCTTGCGGAGAGTGACATGTTAAGCATGTTGAGATGAGGAGACGTAAAGCCGCAATGCTCCTCTGGGAAACATGCAAATTGTCTCTTCAGAGAGGAAGAGGACTAGAGATTCTGGTTTGGCTTTTTTCCTAAGTCATGTGGCAAGGCTCGTTAAAGGGTCGACATTGACTGTTAGGATTGCTTCTTCCAATAGGTGGCACTAGAGTTCTAGTCCTCTTCCTCTCTGAAGAGACAATTTGCTTTGTTTTAGTGTGACACTGAGCTCAGTGCTCATGTAGAAACTGATGGCACGCAATGCTGGGCTCAATGACTGGCTGGCGTCACTGTTCTGGCCAGTTACTGAGCTCTGGAGTGCGTACCGTCAACCTCTGTACAAAGACTGAGCTCAGTGACTGGTCTGATGTGACGCCACTGGTCTAGTCTCAACATTGGGATGAAAGCAATGGCGGGAAGTCGGCGCTGGACCCAGGGAGCTCTGTTGTCTCTTCTATTCGCTGATTAGTGCATGGCTGCTGGGAAAAATCTGGATACACTAGGCTCCATGGTGGCTCAGTGGTTAGCATTAGCATTGCTGCTTTGCAGTGCTGGGGTCCTGGGTTCGAAAGCCCACCATCGACAACATCTGCAAGGAGTTTGTATGTTCTCCCCGTGTTTGCGCGGGTTTCCTCCGGGTTCTATGGTTTCCTCCTACACTCCAAAGACATACTGATAGGGGATGTAGAGTGTGAGCCCCGATGGGGACAGTGATAATGTCTGTAAAACGCTGTGGAATTAATGGCGCTGTATAAATGGGTAAAATAAATAAATAAAATAAATGTATTTCATAAAGATAAGTCTAAGGATAGGTCATCAAAAATTCCAGAAAACCGAATTACAAAGTGCTGAAAAGAATTTAGCTATTAGTGAAAGTAATGTAGGAGTATTAAACAATGGCCACCTTGTATTATAATTCGAGCCATGAGTCTCATTCATAATCTTTTTAGGTTAATCTTTTTTTGCAAGCTTATGTCCTGAGCTGACAATGCCTCTATGGGACTATGTGCCGACAATGACCCCTCAGTGGGACCATTTCCTGTCTTTATTGGTATCATTCTGATGGCCTTGCATTACTGAGCTTTGAGCAGATTGTCGAGTGCACGTTAAAGGCTGATATGAGCGCTTTGTCTATCGGTAATTGCTCTGTTACAATCAATACAGGCATGACTGCACAGGTCCATCCTCCTAACTTCTTTTTTATTTCATGAAGAAGGAACTAGGAAAATATATGGATTTCCACTTCCTTCAGGCATCTCAGTTTCTGCATGCATAATATATAACCCGTGAGTTGTGCATTTTATGTTCTAAGGTGGGATCCTGCTTGTCTTACTTATTTGTTCAACTTGAAAGCATCCTTCCTGACATCTTTCTTGCAGTTGAAGATGACTTTGAGATATCAGACCCTTCAATGCCGAACTGAGTTTTACTACTACAAGCAAAGCAAAATTCAGCCTGATGGTGAAATATTCCAGAGATGACTCTGTACGACCTATGTCTTTAAGCAGAGACTTATTTTTAGAATGACTTATTACTTTTCCTTTTAAAGAATTTGCCACATAAAATGGTTTCATTTGAGCAACATTTTACTAAGAAGATATATAATACAGTGCCTACAAGTAGTATTCAACCCCCTGCAGATTTAGCAGGTTTACACATTTGGAATTAAGGGTACCGTCACACAGTGCCATTTTCATCGCTACGACGGCACGATTCGTGACGTTGCAGCGTCGTATGATTATCGCTCCAGCGTCGTAGACTGCGGTCACAGGTTGCAATACACGGCGCTGGAGCAATAATTTCATGACGTATTTGCTATGTAGAAGCCGTTGGTTACTGTGCGCACATCGTATACAACCTGTGTCACACGATGCAATCATGCCGCCACAGCGGGACACTAGATGACGAAAGAAAGTTTCAAACGATCTGCTACGACGTACGATTCTCAGCGGGGTTCCGGATCGCTGTAGCGTGTCAGACACTACGATATCGTAACGATATCGCTAGAACTTCACGAATCGTGCCGTCGTAGCGATGAAAATGGCACTGTGTGACGGTACCCTAACTTGGCATTGTGACATTTGGACTGTAGATCAGCCTGGAAGTGTGAAATGCACTGCAGCAAAAAAGAATGTTATTTCTTTGTTTATTTTTTTTTTAAATTGTGAAAAGTCTTTTCAGAGGGTCATTTATTATTCAACCCCTCAACCCACCAGAATTATGTTTGGTTCCCCTAAAGTATTAAGAAGTAGTTCAGGCACAAAGAACAATGAGCTTCACATGTTTGGATTAATTATCTCTTTTTCCAGCCTTTTCTGACTATTTAAGACCCTCCCCAAACTTGTGAACAGCACTCATACATGGTCAACATGGGAAAGACAAAGGAGCATTCCAAGGCCATCAGAGACAAGATCGTGGAGGGTCACAAGGCTGGCAAGGGGTACAAAACCCTTTCCAAGGAGTTGGGCCTACCTGTCTCCACTGTTGGGAGCATCATCCGGAAGTGGAAGGCTTATGGAACTACTGTTAGCCTTCGACGGCCTGGACAGCCTTTGAAAGTTTCCTCCCATGCCGAGGCCAGGCTTGTCCGAAGAGTCAAGGCTAACCCAAGGACAACAAGGAAGGAGCTCCGGGAAGATCTCATGGCAGTGGGGACATTGGTTTCAGTCAATACCATAAGTAACGTACTCCACCGCAATGGTCTCCGTTCCAGACGAGCCCGTAAGGTACCTTTACTTTCAAAGTGTCATGTCAAGGCTCGTCTACAGTTTGCTCATGATCACTTGGAGGACTCTGAGACTGACTGGTTCAAGGTTCTCTGGTCTGATGAGACCAAGATCGAGATCTTTGGTGCCAACCACACATGTGACGTTTGGAGACTGGATGACACTGCATACGACCCCAAA
This sequence comes from Ranitomeya variabilis, assembly GCF_051348905.1. Lineage (NCBI taxonomy): Eukaryota > Metazoa > Chordata > Amphibia > Anura > Dendrobatidae > Ranitomeya > Ranitomeya variabilis. The sequence continues at coordinate 478,422,284 of NC_135233.1, forward strand.
AATACCATCCCTACAGTCAAGCATGGTGGTGGCAGCATCATGCTGTGGGGCTGTTTCTCAGCCAAGGGGCCTGGCCTTCTGGTCCGCATCCATGGGAAGATGGATAGCACGGCCTACCTGGAGATTTTGGCCAAGAACATCCGCTCCTCCATCAAGGATCTTAAGATGGGTCGTCATTTCATCTTCCAACAAGACAACGACCCAAAGCAAACAGCCAAGAAAACCAAGGCCTGGTTAAAGAGGCAAAAAATCAAGGTGTTGCAGTGGCCTAGTCAGTCTCCTGACCTTAACCCAATTGAAAACTTGTGGAAGAAGCTCAAGATTAAAGTCCACATGAGACACCCAAAGAACCTAGATAACTTGGAGAAGATCTGCATGGAGGAGTGGGCCAAGATAACTCCAGAGACCTGTGCCGGCCTGATCAGGTCTTATAAAAGACGATTATTAGCTGTAATTGCAAACAAAGGTTATTCTACAAAATATTAAACCTAGGGGTTGAAGAATAATTGACCCACACTTTTATGTTTAAAATTTATAAAAATTTAACTGAGCAACAAAACTTTTTGGTTTGTAAGATTTATGCATCTGTTAATAAATCCTGCTCTTGTTTGAAGTTTGAAGGCTCTAACTTATTTGCATCTTATTAAACTTGCTAAATCTGCAGGGGGTTGAATACTACTTTTAGGCACCGTATAATAACCACGGAAAAATTGCTCAACACTCAGATATTTTTTTCAGATCTCCTCCATGAAAACTAAATCTCCGAGCACTAAAAAATACTCGGAGGACCCCCGAGCATGCTCGAGAAATCTCGAGTAACGAGTATATTCGCTCATCACTATCTATTATCCATTAAAGGCAGTTTTCCACGAAATTTAAGAACATGGCCTATTTTATGGTCTCATGTAAAGAACTAGGCCAAAGTGGTTTGTCCATGGAAGCCAGTCAAGTTCATATTAAAAGAGAGATGGACAGGTCTCTTCTTATCACACTGAGCCAGGCGAGAGAAGCTGGAGAGAAACGCTTCTACCGGTACCTAGCTCTTCCCCAAACGTTAGCTATCCAGCATGGTACATTTCAGAGTAAAGCATACTTTTACTAGTAGAGTAGACTGTTCCTATTTCATGATGCCCTTAGTTAGGGTACAATAAGCTTAAGACTAGAGATGAGCAATTTGGTTCACCCTGCTCCAATCCGACATCCAGTCTGGTCCTCCAAGGGGATCCAGTCTTCACTTCTGCACCTGGCAACTTCACCCGCCACCCTGGAACCCATCTGGTGCTTTGACCTAGAGATGTCATGACATTGCATGAGACGTAGTGAGGAGCGAGAAATCCCGAGGGTGCCAGCGCAGAAATGAAGACCTGAAAGGACCGTACTGGATCCCTGACCAGGGCAGCACAAATCGAATTGTTCATTTCTACTCTTGACAGATTCCCTTTTAAGACAGAAGTCCTAGAGCCAAATGTTATAAAATCATGCTGTTATGATTCCCCAGTGTTCCCAGACTCCATTGGGCTTCTCTTTTTGATAGAAGCTTAACGTGTCTAGTTGGCACATGAGCACAAGTATGCAAATTGCCAGTATATGGTCTTGTGAACGGGCGGGGGGGTGTGCACTGTGAATACACATTGTCGCGATTCAGCAGCCTACAGTCACATAGAACGACTGTAGGCTTTTGTCGCAGCTACATATGTTGGATGGAAGGTTCATTTAACAAAGCTGTCCACACTCTGGACAACCCCTTTTTAACTAAAGTAGACCCCTTTGTAAAATATCAAATACTCACTTCCAGCGACCTTCCATTAATGTCAGCGTTGGGTCTCCCAGGGAAGATGTGACAGTGTCATGTGAACCCTACAGCCAGTCAGTGCCCCTTATTGGGTTGATTGCCAGCGGAGCTCACAGAGCATGACAGTGTCACGCGATCCCTGGGAAACCCGACACCGACATGGCTGGAAAGTATCAGTGAGTACATTGTGTTTTTATTTTACGAGGGGGACTACTTCATTTCAAAAGAGGTAGTGGACAAGTCCTTTAACCATTTTCTTTAAGTGGTTCTGCCGCCATGTCTGTCTTTTTTTCTTATAAAGAATAATTATTTTACTGTCCTATATTTTTTAAACTATTTCTCTACTTTTTAGTCACATCCAGGTTCCTTATTATGTTCACATAGTGCTTTGTGTCCTGATGTCCTTCAGTCATTTTCTGCTAATCCCATTCATCTTGAGTCTCTCCCTCACCTGCATAGATCCTGACCTCGACAGAGAAGCTTCTTTTTATCCAGTCTGTTCTCCCTTGTCCTGTTATATGCCCAGATCTGTGTCATTGCCAGGATTCTTACAAATGATATTAATTCTTCGTCCCCCCGTCTTTGCTCCTATTATTCTCCTTTTGTTCTCTCAGTAATTGCCTCGACCTTGCCATCTTGCCTTACTACTGTAGTCACGTGCTTTTGTTTTTTTTTTTCTATTTTGCTAGTCCTCAAAAGTCAGACAAACTTCTTTTCTGTTTATTTATGCAGGTTAGTGTTCAGCAATGTTGCATATGCTTCAGCTAAAGACTCTATAATTCACTTTACCTCTAATCTGAACTCTTATTTATCCATTAACTCTCAGCAACGGATCAATGAAAAACTGATGAAACTTGGATACAACGCTGAAGTCCACAATCTCTTCCATTTTTCGTCCGTTTCATATGAGTGTGACGGATAACGGATGAGACTAGGATGTGCTCAGATTCTCGCTGATCTCACACACAGATCCTTTTTTTAGACCTATGTATATGTATCAATGAAACCCTATGGGTCCGTGCTGTCCAAGGAGAACGCTGACAGCACACAGATGTATCACTTGTATCTTTACATTATGGACTCGTGCAAATGACCAATTATCTCGGACGAGGGCTATCTATGATTTTCTCGGATACCACTCATACCCATTATATTTTATGGGGCTGTGCACATGTCCAATTTTTTTCTTCGGCAGTGCAAGCCTATGGGTGCTTGGAAAACATCGGACCACACTCAGATGACATCTGAGTGCAGACCGTTTTTCACAGACTCACAGAATGGAGCAGGTGGAGGAAAAAAAAATTTTCTCTCCACGTGCAAGAAAAACTCTGATCAGAATAATCTGGCTGTTTTTCTCAGTCGTGTGTCTGTACCCTAAGAAACTTGAGTTTTCACTTTTCTTCATGAAAGTCGCTTTTCAGTTCTCAGAAAATCAGATCACCTGGATGTAGGAGTCAGTGATGCGTGAATGTCCAACCATTTTGATGATAACAATTCTTTCTCTTTAGAGAACACTTGAAAATTAAAGCTTATCCCCTGCACGTTAAAGGCGTCCACTGGATAGGTGATAAATGCTAAATCAGTAGGGGTCTTACCGCTGGGATGCCCAATGATTAGCAGAACATTACAGCTACAGAAATCTGAATGGAGCGTGAGTTGACCATGCAGTCTCATCCACTTATTTAAGTTTATACAGAAAATCGCCAAAGAAATGGGAGACCAATGCTTCTCATTAAGGCAATAAATGGGGTCCCTGTGGTCATGTGCCCACCGCTATATTAAATATACTCCAGGCTGGGACACCCTTTATAAGAATTTTCCTACATTGTTGGCAATTATTGCTGAATGAAGTTACAAGCCTAAAGTGACATTTTTTCCAACATCCCAATGACAACACTTCCATTCTGGGAATTTGAAGATTTAAATATAAGATTTATATAAAAATCCGAAGGCCCCACCCTAGGTACTACTCGTCAGGTTGTGCAATGTGGTGGGTCCTACAAAGAGTAATAAAGGCTGGTCCCAATAAAGGCACATTCCTCTGAATAAATTAGGCACGTCTTTGGCTATCCTTGCCAGAAAATCATTTATAGCGCAAATAATGTACACTGTAATTTACCATAAAATAAAGGCCACATATTATTTGCAGGTAAACTGTACCTCCTTTTTTTTTTATAAAGAAAAGTGCCGTGAGCCCTATTTTGCCCCCTTTTTCTCAATTTCCCCACAGCTTCATAATGAAAGGGAAAGAGTTTTCTGTAATACAGCAGAGGAGGTGCCATGGGGGAAAATAAGTGGAGGAGCCGCATCCTTTGTGTGATCAATGCCATAGTCTCACAAGTGCACGCTTTGTCTATAATTCTGGATGTAGGCTCCCTTTGCATTGTCAGCTCTAACTACCCGTCCTCATCTACATTGTATCGTATCAGTCTGTCATTCGCTTCAGGCGTCTTCCACAAATTTTCTTCTTTAATGTTGATTTGTTCTAGTCGGTGACAGGAAAATTGAATATATCTGCAGTCTCCTTAGCCTGCTAATCCATTAGGTGTAATCTATGTGTACTTTTTGACTTCTTTGTTTTACTGTCAGTGTAAGGAATAGTTAAAAAGCCATTCCAGCTGTTTTTCAAAGTCTTAAAGGGAACCTGTCACCACGTTTTTGGAAGATGGGATAAAAATAGCGTTAAATAGGGGCAGAGGTGGGCGTTACATTAGTGTGTTTGTTATGCGTTTATTACCCACATAAGTTGCCGAAATACCTTTGCAAAGTCTCCGTTTTCGCCTGTCAATCAGGCTGGTCTGGTCAAAAGGGCGTTGTCTTCCCCCAGATTTTGCGTAGTTTTCCGTTGGTGGCGTAGTGGTGTGCGCATGCCCAAAGTCCTGAATCCTCTGCCAGGGGATTTAAAAGAGCGCGCTGTTCGTTTTCATTGGTGATCGGTGGGCGCGGCCATCTTCCTTTGGCCGCGCGTGCGCAGAAGCGGCGCTCTGCTGGCCGCGGCTTCAGGAAAATGGCCGCGGGATGCCGCGCGTGCGCAGATGGATATCGCGGCGGCCATTTTCCTGAAGCCGCGGCCAGCAGAGCGCCGCTTCTGCGCACGCGCGGCCAAAGGAAGATGGCCGCGCCCACCGATCACCAATGAAAACGAACAGCGCGCTCTTTTAAATCCCCTGGCAGAGGATTCGGGACCTTGGGCATGCGCACACCACTACGCCACCAACGGAAAACTACGCAAAATCTGGGGGAAGACAACGCCCTTTTGACCAGACCAGCCTGATTGACAGGCGAAAACGGAGACTTTGCAAAGGTATTTCGGCAACTTAGGTGGGTAATAAACGCATAACAAACACACTAATGTAATGCCCACCTCTGCCCCTATTTAACGCTATTTTTATCCCATCTTCCAAAAACGTGGTGACAGGTTCCCTTTAAGTGCGATTATATGGCAGTCAGAGCACTTGTGGCTCCTAGTGGTGAGCGAACGTGCTCGGATAAGGTGTTATCGGAGCATACTCAGGTGCTGACCAAGTGACTTTGGCGTGCTCGAAAAATATGCTCCAATCCCCGCTGCTTTATGTCTCGCAGCTGTTCGACAGCCACAACACATGCAGAGATTGTCTAACGAACGGTCAATTAGCATTGTGTAATGCATCTTATCAGATAAATCTGATTCTTTCTCCTCCTGGACAGATTTTTCATTCTCAAAATTCTCAACTCACGGGTAAAATCTGCAAAACAATTTTTCCCATTACTGAGATAGGAGCTGACAGTTGGTGCTTATGATGTTTTATGAAGAACTGTAAGTGTATGTGCAAAAATCTCCTGCAAATGCTAATGTGTCAGTAGTAAAAACACAGCACAAAATACAGGCATTTTGGACGGGTTTTGTGCATGCATTGTGATGCGATTTCCCCCACTCATTAGTATAAGTTGCAGATATAAATCTGCGAGGGAAAAATAAACAACGTTTGCATGAGACTTCGGGAATCTCATTCACTTTTGCTGGTACTAGCAAATCCTTCAGGTTTTGTGACAAATCTGTCCAGAAAAAAACGAGACAAAATTGCAACGTGTGCTCAGACACTAAAGTCATGTTAGGAGGACTTGTGGCAGGATGTCTGTGTCGGCCTCTAGCTCATCCTTCTCCATAGGATTTTAAAAGCACCAACTGTCATCTCCTACTTCAATAATGGGAAAATGTGTCTTCACTGAATACAGATCTTACAGGAAGTGAGAGTAAGAGATCAGTCCAGGAGAGGAATGAAGCAAATTACTCTGCTAAGATATATTACAAATTTGCTTATTTTGTGTGCTAATGATTTATGAAATAACAATTAAAACCGGCGGCTTCTCTTTAAAATGTGTTACATATTAGATATTTGTTGATAAATACATCTAACGTCGATTGGATCATCTTCACTGTAATATAGGGCCAGTCTGACCGCTGTACGGTGCCTACAGTCAGGGAAAGGACGGATTGAATATATTACATTTTTGTCCTTTGTTTCATTGGGAAAGAAGGCAAGCCACATGTTTTTTGTAACCATGCATCTTACCTGTACTGAATACACACATTTATAATGTAACCCACGTTTTTTTCCTCCTGATGCATTTTGTGATAATCTGCTAGAAAAAAAAAAAGTGTCTTGTTTCATTTAATGACATAGTACTGGTAAAAAACTACAATGCCTTGTAGAAACCATACAATGATATATAGAGTGTCTGTGAGTCAGTTCTCTTCCTATGTGCCACTGTACAGTCTGTGTGTGGCAATGCTATATACAGAGAATATAAAGCATGTTTTGGATATTTCTATAGGTTATGGTAAATGGAAAATTTTGAGATTTTTTTTTTTAATGTAAATTAAAGGGAATATGTCACTAGTTTTTTTTTTACCCCATCTGAGAGCAGCATAACATAGGGGGAGAGATTCTGATTTTAGCGATGTGTCACTTGCTAGGCCACTTGCTGCAGTTTTCAGAAAATCCCTGGTTTATCTGCTTCATATCGCTGTAACCCCGCCCACATCACTGATTGGCAGCTTTCTGTACACTGTGCACAGGATGAAACTGGCCAATCAGTAGAAAGGGCGGGGTTACAGAGCTCATGTTTATGAAGGACTACCTGGCAGCAGCTTTACTAGTCCTTTAGTGATAATCTCCTGCTAATAAAACAATATTTTTATCCTAACTACAGCAAGCAGCCCTGTAAGTGATAAATTTTCAAAATCTGGGTCTCTGTCTCTACGTTATTCTGCTCTCAGATTAGGTGACAAAAACCCGGTGACGGATTTCCTTTAAATTGATGAACTTGAAATGGTTGCTTACATATGACAGATTACAATCATCTGTAAAATGAAGTCAGAGAAGACAGATTTATGGCCAAATAGACTATTAAACAAGACACATTACAAGAGGAGAATGTCCCATCATCACCATCTACCTAGTGAGTTCTAATTTTGTCAGGATTTTTCCTTCCATTTATCCTGTCTTAGAAATTCCCCTGGAGTTATATTATATACTGACACTGTTTTTAATGTATTTTTCTGCTGGTATTAATTGGCACAGAAATGACACCATTCCACCAGAGATCCCAGAAGAATTACTTTCTACCTCTTTGAGATCCACATAACAAAACCGAGAGCAGCATAAGATAGGAAACACACAAGAAGCAGAGTCTTAATTTTGGTCATCCATCAAAATGTTTCTAGTTTCCATCGTCTCATATTCGCATATGCTTGTTTAACGATCCTTTTATTGAGTTTTCATATTTTTATATTAGCATTGCCATTTAGCAGTATAAAACACATCCAGAAATTAGTTAAATGCTAAAAAAAAAAAAAAAAAAAAGAAGAAAAACTCATCAAAGATTGCCATGAGGAAATCATGCACCATCCTACAGACAATCCGACTATAGGTAGCGGCAGCGTCTCAAGGGGATTGACGAAGCCTCAGCTTATTCTAGGAGCTGACAAATCTGGGTAAACTAATCATTTATTCATACCTGGAGATGCATTTTGCATACTTTTAAAATAAGGCAGATATTGAGTAGCATCGGGAGAGTTTTAATTTTCTCCATTGTTTTCTGCTGTACCTTGTGTTCTGGTTCTTTCTGGGAGAGTTTGCAAAAAATGCACACAATGAAATAGTCAATGCTAGAGCTATAACATTGGTAAATAATTTTAAATCTCGGTCCCTGGCGCTCCCATTAGGGTGCCAAACACTGTTCTTCACAGTGTCCCTATCATAATAATAATTTTATTTCTATAGCGCCGACATATTTCGCAGCACTTTACATTTTAGAGGGGACTTGTGCATACAATAGACATTACAGCATAACAATAGACATTACAGCATAACAATAAACACATAGATCAAAACAGATACCAAGAGGAATGAGGGCCCTGCTCGCAAGCTTACTATCTATGAGGAAAAGGGGAGACACGAAAGGTGGATGGTAACAATTGCTTTCATTGTTCGGACCAACCAAAGTGTAAGAATCAGGTGTTCATGTAATGCTGCATGAACCAGTTATCAGTCTAAGTATGTAACAGTACAGACACAGAGGGCTATTAAATGCATGAAGCATGTGAGAACATGCGAGGAACCTGGTTATGGCAAAAAATGTTGAAAGGACAACACAGGGATAGTTAGGTTAATGCATTGAGGCAGTAGGCCAGTCTGAACAAATGCGTTTTTAGGGCACACTTAAAACTGTGTGGATTGGGGATTAATCATATTAACCTGGGTAGTGCATTCCAAAGAATTGGCGTAGCACGTGAAAAGTCTTGGAGACAGGAGTGGGAGGTTCTGATTATTGAGGATGTTAACCTCAGGTCGTTAGCAGAACGTAGGGCACGGGTAGGGTGGTAGGCTGAGACCAGGGAGGAGATGTAGGGTGGTGCTGAGCCATGGAGTGCTTTGTGGGTGAGGGTTATAAGATTGTACTGGATTTTAGCATTTAATAAATTGAAAAAAAAAACCAACGTAAAATAAACTTGACCTCTAATCAATGGTTCTAATTTTCCACCGCATTATTGTTTGGCCGCAGAGCATTTTCTTTCAGTAGATAACATTACAGATCAGTTGTATATTCTAAATGATACCTTGCAACCATTATTTGTGATGTTGCAACAGAATCTAAGGATTTAGCATTAAATAAACCGTATCTATCCGATACAATTTCTATAATGCTCCTCCTGTTATTCTATCCAGCAGCTGATATTCCTTTACTGGAAACTTTTCCAGATTTCTAATTAATTCACTTAAGGACCAGCGTATAATGTGAACTGTAAAGGTATAATATTTGATATCTCTTTAAATGTTCAAGAGATCCTTCTCCAATTAATGTCTCTTTTTTTTTGTAATAAAGTGCCTGTGCCGTGTTGATAAGACAGGTTCATCAAGGCTCTCCAACCATTTTATTAAAAACCAAGGAATCTTTATTCAGGAAGGAAAGAAAAGACAGATTTATCTCCCATAGAGCAGGCTTGGGGATCTGTGAAGGATGAGGTGGGGGGAACGTACAGAAGACAATACTGTTAGGGCATGTCACCAAAGATCTTTCAACTATATAGAATATTCACTGTGACGAGTCCTCTGTCCTCCCACATCTGGAAGAGCTGACCTCTGTCAGTTCATGGGTTACTCTTCCGTGTAGACCCATTCTTTGATGGTATACGTGAAGGATTGCGTTTTGCATGTACATTCACCTCTTACACGTGAGAGGTTCGTTGTGCGTCTCTTCCATTTAGATATTCAACATATTCATTTCTCTCATTTAAAATGGTCTACGACATGAGATGGGACTAGAAAGCAAGTGTTAGGGGCCAATGATCTGCATTAATGTGGCTATTAGTTACCCTGTACAGTGAGAATTGAAATTACACACACTCGTGTGTATATGTATATATATATATATATATATATATATATATATATATATATATATATATATATATATATATATATATATATATACATATACAGTCATGGCCAAAAGTCTTGACACCCCTGCAATTATGTCAGATAATACTCAGTTTCTTCCTGAAAATGATTGCAGGCACAAATTCTTTGGTATTATTATCTTCATTTAATTTGTCTTAAATGAAAAAACACAAAAGAGAATGAAGCAAAAAGCAAAACATTGATCATTTCACACAAAACTCCAAAAATGGACCAGACAAAAGTATTGACACCCTCAGCCTAATACTTGGTTGCACAACCTTTAGCCAAAATAACTGCGACCAACCGCTTCCGGTAACCATCAATGAGTTTCTTACAATGCTCTGCTGGAATTTTAGACCATTCTTCCTTGGCAAATTGCTCCAGGTCCCTGATATTTGAAGGGCGCCTTCTCCAAACTGCCATTTTTAGATCTCTCCACAGGTGTTCTATGGGATTCAGGTCTGGACTCATTGCTGGCCACCTTAGAAGTCTCCAGTGCTTTCTCTCAAACCATTTTCTAGTGCTTTTTGAAGTGTGTTTTGGGTCATTGTCCTGCTGGAAGACCCATGACCTCTGAGGGAGACCCAGCTTTCTCACACTGGGCCCTACATTATGCTGCAAAATTTGTTGATAGTCTTCAGACTTCATAATGCCATGCACACGGTCAAGCAGTCCAGTGCCAGAGGCAGCAAAGCAACCCCAAACCATCAGGGAACCTCCGCCATGTTTGATTGTAGGGACCTTGTTCTTTTCTTTGAATGCCTCTTTTTTTCTCCTGTAAACTCTATGTTGATGCCTTTGCCCAAAAAGCTCTACTTTTGTCTCATCTGACCAGAAAACATTTTTTCCATAACGTTTTAGGCTTTTTCAGGTAGGTTTTGGCAAACTCCAGCCTGGCTTTTTTATGTCTCGGGGTAAGAAGTGGGGTCTTCCTGGGTCTCCTACCATACAGTCCCTTTTCATTCAGACGCCGACGGATTTTACAGGTTGACACTGTTGTACCCTCGGACTGCAGGGCAGCTTGAACTTGTTTGGATGTTAGTCGAGGTTCTTTATCCAACATCCGCACCATCTTGCGTTGTAATCTCTTGTCAACTTTTCTTTTCCGTCCACATCTAGGGAGGTTAGCCACAGTGCCATGGGCTTTAAACTTCTTGATGACACTGCGCACGGTAGACACAGGAATATTCAGGTCTTTGGAGATGGACTTGTAGCCTTGAGATTGCTCATGCTTCCTCACAATTTGGTTTCTCAAGTCCTCAGACAGTTCTTTGGTCTTCTTTCTTTTCTCCATGCTCAATGTGGTACACACAAGGACACAGGACAGAGGTTGAGTCAACTTTAATCCATGTCAACTGGCTGCAAGTGTGATTTAGTTATTGCCAACACCTGTTAGGTGCCACAGGTAAGTTACAGATGCTGTTAATTACACAAATTAGAGAAGCATCACATGATTTTTCGAACCGTGCCAATACTTTTGTCCACCCCCTTTTTTATGTTTGGTGTGGAATTATATCCAATTTGGCTTTAGGACAATTCTTTTTGTGTTTTTTCATTTAAGACAAATTAAATGAAAATAATAATAACAAAGAATTTGTGTTTGCAATCATTTTCAGGAAGAAACTGAGTATTATCTGACAGAATTGCAGGGGTGTCAATACTTTTGGCCATGACTGTATATATATTTTATTGCTGAAAATCAGGTTCCCTTAACCTCTTACACCCAATAAAAGGAAATCTATTTTGCATTCCAGCCAAAAAACCTTTACTCCAAATCATATCTCAAAAGGCTGTGTGTAGTGAGTTAATACCATCCATAACACTATCCATATCTCCTGGGGAAACTCCGACCTTTTTCTAGGGAACGGCTAAAAGTTGGATTGACTTGAAACAAGTCAGAAACTACGGTAACTTTTTTTTTTATGTTGTAGGTCCATATACTCTATAGAGTATCCTTATAGAGCCAGAGCCATAATAATGTTTTTTTTTTCATGTTTTGTTAACCATGTGTTAGGTTGGAAACCTTTCGTCCTTGCTCATAAATTGTTTGACTAACAAATAAAGTTGCACTTTGTAACACTATAGCATGTACACATGAAATATGCGAAGTTGGAATTGCATTAATGCTCTAGAAAATAGAAAAAAACGAAGATACTTAGCTCATAAATAGGCCAATTCATGTGTGCCCCACATCCAACGACAGGACGATCCTCTTTGCTTTGAACCTAACCTATTGTGATTCCTCTCCTGGATTGATAGCCTACATTTTTAATCACAGCAGGATCCTTCCTACCCAAGTAAATGTAGGCTATCAGCCCAGGAGAGGAATCACAATAGGTTAGGTTCCCAGCAAAGAGAATCGCCTTGTCGTTTACTGCTGGGTACACATGAATTGGCCAATTTATGCCCTAAGTATGTTAGTTTCTTGCTCTTTTCTAGAGCAGTAATGCAATTCCAATTTCACATATCTCATGTTTGCATGCTATAGTGCTACAGAGTGCAGCTTTTTTGCCAGTTATGTATGGAGGTGGCTTTTAGTATGCACCTCTTCATACCTGGTCTCAAAAATTATTTGAGCGTAATAATCGATGTGTGTTAGGGAACTGTTAAAGTTTGCAGAATGCTGAAAAATAATACAAACCTGGCAGGATGGTATGCTGTATGGCAACAAAACAATCGTTAATATGCAGGGGAAAAAAGTCAATGCCCACAGTGAAGAATCTCTGCAAACGCCCCTTGGTTATTAGCATATTATGCTCCATAACCTTTTCTGAACGTATATCTTGGCAAAAAATATAACAAGCAGAATAAAAAGCCAAACTAAGAAAACATTTTTCATCTCTGAAGCCACTATTGCGGCCAAACACAATGTGTTTATATAAATGGTAAATAATTTTATTGAAAAAAACACACAATGATTAAAAAGTTAAAAAAGGAGACATTTGTAGGTAATTTTTCACCCTTATGAGGAAGAACTGATAAAACGTGCGTCAAGGGGATACACTGGAGCATCTTGGACGCTGGGTATCTAGAACATCTTACTGGTCATGGCTTTGATGTTTTTTTATACTTTTGCAAAATTGCCTATAAATTTTACTGTTTGCTATATATTTTTGTATATTGCCTCTGGAGTCTCCCATAAACTATTTACTCTGCACCATTGGTTCCATTTATGCCACTCTTTTGGTTTAATCTTTGTGGGAGCTACAATAACCCAGCACTGTCCAGTACTTTTATCTGCATCTGCATGGAAGTTCTTTCAGTTTACTAATCTGCACCTTGCACTTTATCTATAAGGACACTGTAACGGGGTATACCGTGCTGGGGTACCTCTTTCAGTACCACCCCATGTTTCAGGAGGTCCACTCTGCTTTGGCTGGAGTCTGAATGAAGGACGCTGGCTGGAATTGCTTGGTTACATGGGCGCATATAAAAGATCACTGCTTCTCCACGTATTTCCAGTGTGACAACACTTTACTCACAGGACACAGAATATATCACACAGATACAGAGAGCGGGCCAATTGAAAAGCAGCAGGCCAGACATACATTACAATAGCCGCAGGTGGCCGGAGCCTGCCGATATTTACTGTGGGAATTACAAAGGTGGGGAAAGTCAGAAGGGGGATATCTTGCCCCCTCTGCCCAGGGGCGCAGCCTGTGGGCTGATGCATTAGGGACATGCATCTCGCATGGAACCTATTATACATACATAGAACTGCACAACATATTCTGGGTGCTGGGGGGTTCCGTAACACGGCACGAAGCGATCGGCATACACAGTCTGATCCTTAACGGATCGGTTTGGGGATGACCAAAGTTTATGGGGTTGGTACAAGTTCCGTTTGTCGACTTAGTCCATCGACGTTACCGTTTTCTTTGCCGGGTGTGTAGTGGATGGTGAAGTCCAAAGGTTGTAGGGCTAAACTCCACCGCAGTAATCTGGCGTTGTCTCCGGAGACCCGATTAAGCCAGACTAGGGGATTATGGTCCGTTAGGAGGGAAAACTGTCGTCCATACAAATATGGTTGCAACTTTTTGAGTGCCCATACTACCGCCAGGCACTCCTTCTCGATGGCCGCATAGCTTACTTCACGGGGCAGTTGTTTCCGACTCAGGTAAGCTACCGGGTGTTCTTGGCCGTCCGGCCCGACTTGGCTCAGTACTACCCCCAATCCAAACATAGAAGCGTCTGTGTGAACAAGGAAACATTTAGTTGGATCGGGTGCGGCCAATACAGGGGTATTGGTGAGGGCGTACTTTAGCTGGCGGAAGGCTCTCTCACACTCTGGGGTCCAGGTTACCTGGCGGGGTTGGTTCTTACGGGTCAGATCAGTGAGAGGCTTGGCTACACTGCTGTAATTGAGAACGAATTTCCTGTAATACCCCGCTGTCCCTAGAAACGCCATGACCTGGGTTTTAGTGCATGGGGTGGGCCATTTGGCTATGGCCTCAATCTTGGCTGGTTCTGGTCGCTGTTTCCCACTTCCCACCCAATGCCCTAAATACTGAACCTCTGCTTTGCCCACTTGACACTTGTTTGGGTTCAGGGTGATTCCGGCCTTGTGGATCCTGTCCAATACTGTCTCTAGGTGATTTAGATGCTCTTCCCATGTCGCGCTGTAGATGCCGATGTCATCCAGGTAGGCACAAGCATAGTCCTGGAGACCATCCAGAAGCCGGTCAGCCAGCCTCTGGAAGGTCACCGGGGCATTCTTCATCCCGAATGGCATAACTCGAAACTGGAATAAGCCGAACAGGGTGACAAATGCCAACTTGGGAATAGCGTCAGGACTAAGGTGAATCTGCCAGTAGCCTTTGCATAGATCGATGGTGGTCAAATACTTTGCCCCCGCCAGCCAGTCTAACAACTCATCCACACGCGGCATGGGATACGCATCTATCACCATTTTCTCATTGAGCTCACGATAGTCTATACAAAACCATGTAGTCCCATCCTTCTTGGGCACTAACACTATGGGGGATGCCCAGGGACTATCTGACTCTTCAATGACGCCTAAACGCAACATCTCTTGTATCTCTTGTCGCATCCCTTCTCGTACAGACTCAGGGACGCGGAAGGGGGGTTGTCGCAGGGGGGTCTGATCCTGGGTCTCAACCTTGTGTTGTGCCAGGTGAGTGTACCCTGGTCTCCCCGAAAACATCCTCTGTCACTGCCTCAACAACGCCTCCGCCTGCTGTCTCTCCCGGGGACCTAGGTCTTCACCCAAGTGTACCTGGTCCCATGTTTTAGACTGAGTCCTTTCCCCTAAGACATCAGGCAAGGGAAGTCCGGCTACTTCCTCTGCTTCAGGTGCACAGATGGCCACTACCTCTTCAGGGTGCTCCCGGTAGGGCTTCAGCATATTCACATGGAACATGCGGATAACCCTGGGGTCGTCACAATCGGTGACATTATAGGTGGTGTCGGCTATTTTCCCCACTACCTGGTAGGGCCCCTGCCATGCAGCTTGGAACTTGTTCTGCCTAGTGGGCTCTAACACCAGGACCTTCTGTCCTATTTCCAAGGTGCGTTCTCTGGCCCTCCGATCATACCATACGCGCTGGCGCCGCTGGGCCACCTGCATGTTCCCACGTACAGCCTGGGTCAGCTCCTGTAGGCGGTCCCGGAATTCCAGCACATAGGGTACAATAGGTACCCCTTCTATGATGCCCTCCCCTTCCCAGTGTTCTAGCACTAAGTCTAGGGGTCACCTTACCTGCCTCCCGTATACCAGTTCGAATGGGAAGAACCCCGTGGATTCTTGGGGCACCTCCCGATAGGCAAACAGGAGGTGTGGCAAGAATTTCTCCCAGTCCCTGTAGGTCCTGGTAAAAGTCCCAATGAGTTGTTTTAATGTCCCGTTAAAGCTTTCACACAACCCATTGGTTTGCGGGTGGTATGGGGCGCTTCTAATGGACTTTACGCCGCACAGCTTCCACAGTTGGTTGGTCACCTCTGCTGTAAACTGGGTACCCTGGTCCGAGATAATCTCCTGGGGAAATCCAACCCGTGAGAAAACCTGGAGCAGGGCAGCCGCCACCGTCTCTGCCAGTATGTTAGGTAACGCAACCGCCTCTGGATACCGTGTGGCATAATCTACCTCTGTCAATATATACCTTTTCCCTGACGGACTGGGTTTGGCTAACGGCCCTATCAGATCGACCGCTACTCGGCTAAATGGTTCCTTCACAATAGGGAGGTGGCGTAATTTGGCCTTGCATCGATCTCCCCTCTTGCCAATGCGCTGGCAACTGTCACAGGTCTGGCAGTACTGACAAACATCATAGGTTACCCCTGCCAAAAGAAGTTTTGTGTCAGATGATGCCTGTTGCAACTGACGCCGAAGTGCCCGGCCAAGGGTATGTCATGAGAGATTCGCAGTAACTCCTGCCTATACTTCTTGGGAACTACCAGCTGTCGTTTTATAGTGGGGCTCGTCCCTGTGTGGTGCTGCTCTGTGATCCGGTAGAGGAGTCCCTGCTTCCATACAAACGGTTTCCCTTCCAGTACCTCTGTCCCCTCCTGTGCCTTCCCACAATATCCCTCCAATGAAGGATCCTCAAGTAACTCCCTCTTAAATTCAGCTGGGGTGGCCCAAGAAATGTGTCTGGCTATGGGAATACGTGTAGGGCTGGGGTGTCTTACCTGGGCTTCCTCTGAGTGTGATTCCGCCTCCGCAGCTTGAGCTTGTCTCTGGGTGGTCACAGGATATGTCTCAGCCAGAGGGGCAACTGAGAAGGCAGACAACATGGGCCCCAAGTCATTTCCCAGCAAGACATCTGCAGGCAAATCCTCAATCAAGCCGACCTCAACAAGGCCATCCCCGACTCCCCAGTTCAGGTGAATCCTGGCAGTGGGCAGTCAATGTATGGCTCCCCCTGCTACACGGACTGCCACTGTCTGGTCCATCTTCTCTTGGTCCCGGACGAGATGAGCCTTCACAAGGGTCAAAGTTGCCCCGAAATCTCTTAGTCCCTGCATACGTTTCCCATTAACCCACACGACCTGTCGATGCTGTTGTCGATTATCTGCCCAGGCTGCCTGCACAGGGTCTACTTCATGCAGCACTTCCTCCATCTCTTCCACCCCCTGGTTAGTCGTAGCCCCCAATGCCGGGTCAGCTTCGCCTTGGTAGCAGTGTACAGCGGCCCGGCTGAAGGTAGCTGTTCCCGCCTTTGGCCACTGGGTATGCTGAGTCCGGTTGGGACATTGTCTTTGCAGGTGGCCCAGCTGATGGCAGGTTTGGCATCGCGCCCCGGGGGACTGTGGTAGGCCGGGTTTTTAGCTGGTCCCCCTACAATCTTCTGTGGTTTGGGGGCCTCCAGGTCCATGGGCGGACCCCTAGTGACCATCTTTGATCCAGACAACTGAGGCCTCTTGGTATCATGATGTTCATCGGCCAGACAAGCGGCCTCCTCAAGAGTCGTTGGCCGCCTGTCCTGTAGCCATTTCTGTGTCTCGGGGGTTAGTCCATTAAAGAATCGTTCTAACAAGAAGAGCTGGAGGACATCCTCCTTAGTGGTTGCTTGGCTCCCTTGTACCCACTGTAGCAGTGACTGCCGTAATTTACAGGCCCATTCAGCGTTGTGTTATGATCCGGTGACCTTGGAGCCGCATGAGACTTTCTCAGGAGTAGGTGGAACCTGTACTGACCGCAAACCCTAAACTGTCACCGAAACTAGAAGTAGCCGTGGGGTGTACCTAACACATCCTAGACACCTCGACACAGCCGGAGGACTAAATACCCCTATAGATGGAAATGGGAATTCTATCTTCCCTCAGAGCAGAACCCCAAAGGAAAGGCAGCCCCCCACAAATATTGACTGTGAGTATTAGAGGAAAGACACATGCAGGCAGAAATCAGGATTTAGCAAAAGAGGCCACGCTAGCTAAATAGGAAAGGATAGGACAGAATACTAAGCGGTCAGTATTAAAACCCTAAAAATGTCCACAGCAGATAATACAAAAATTCCACCATCTAACTAAAGACATGGAATGTACACTCACCGGCCACTTTATTAGGTACACCTGTCCAACTTCTTGTTAACACTTAATTTCTAATCAGCCAATCACATGGCGGCAACTCAGTGCATTTAGGCATGTAGACATGGTCAAGACAATCTCCTGCAGTTCAAACCGAGCATCAGTATGGGGAAGAAAGGTGATTTGAGTGCCTTTGAACGTGGCTTGGTTGTTGGTGCCAGAAGGGCTGGTCTGAGTATTTCAGAAACTGCTGATCTACTGGGATTTTCACGCACAACCATCTCTAGGGTTTACAGAGAATGGTCCGAAAAAGAAAAAAAATCCAGTGAGCGGCAGTTCTGTGGGCGGAAATGCCTTGTTGATGCCAGAGGTCAGAGGAGAATGGGCAGACTGGTTCGAGCTGATAGAAAGGCAACAGTGACTCAAATCGCCACCCGTTACAACCAAGGTAGGCCTAAGAGCATCTCTGAACGCACAGTGCGTCGAACTTTGAGGCAGATGGGCTACAGCAGCAGAAGACCACACCGGGTACCACTCCTTTCAGCTAAGAACAGGAAACTGAGGCTACAATTTGTACAAGCTCATCGAAATTGGACAGTAGAAGATTGGAAAAACGTTGCTTGGTCTGATGAGTCTCGATTTCTGCTGCGACATTCGGATGGTAGGGTCAGAATTTGGCGTAAACAACATGAAAGCATGGATCCATCCTGCCTTGTATGGAGCATCTTTGGGATGTGCAGCCGACAAATCTGCGGCAACTGTGTGATGCCATCATGTCAATATGGACCAAAATCTCTGAGGAATGCTTCCAGCACCTTGTTGAATCTATGCCACGAAGAATTGAGGCAGTTCTGAAGGCAAAAGGGGGTCCAACCCGTTACTAGCATGGTGTACCTAATAAAGTGGCCGGTGAGTGTATATCTGCATCTCCTGAGAATCCAACTTGACTGAAATATCCAAACACAGTCTAAGCTGGACAAGAAAAAACAATGAATAGTACTGAATTGTAAAGCACAGAGCATGTGTGCTGCAGAAACAAAACTAGACACTTATCTTAGCTGATTTGGCAGCAGGGCAAGAGGAACCAGACAGAGATGCAAAACCTCCAAGAACAATGGACAACTGGCAAGGGCTAATGAATCCTGCACACCTAAATATCCCAGTCAGAGCTGCAATCAGCAGGGACACCTGCCCAGGATTGCAACCCAGGGACAACTGCATTACTATCAACAACCACCAGGGGGAACCCAAGAGCAGAATTCACAACAGTACCCCCCCTTGAAGAGGGGTCACCGAACCCTCACCAGAGCCCCCAGGCCGATCAGGACGAGCCAGATGAAAGGCACGGACCAAATCAGCAGCATGGACATCGGAGGCAAAAACCCAAGAATTATCCTCCTGGCCATAACCCTTCCATTTGACAAGGTACTGAAGCCTCCGCCTCGAAAAGCGAGAATCCAAAATCTTCTCAACCACATACTCCAACTCCCCATCAACCAACACAGGGGCCGGAGGATCAACAGATGGAACAACGGGCACCACATATTTCCGCAATAAAGATCTATGGAAGACATTATGGATAGCAAAAGAAGCCGGAAGGACCAATCGAAAAGACACCAGATTAATAATCTAAGAGATCCTATAAGGACCAATAAAGCGAGGCTTAAACTTAGGGGAAGAAACCTTCATAGGAACATGACGGGAAGACAACCAGACCAGATCCCCAACCCGAAGCCGGGAACCAACACACCGACGACGGTTAGCAAAACGTTGAGCCTCCTCCTGAGACAATACCAAATTGTCCACCACATGAGCCCAAATCTGCTGCAACCTGTCAACCACAGAATCCACACCGGGACAGTCAGAAGGCTCAACCTGCCCCAAAGAAAAACGAGGATGAAAACCAAAATTACAAAAGGGCGAAACCAAGGTAGCCGAACTAGCCCAAACTCGGCCAATGGCAAGAAAGCCACCCAATCATCCTGATCAGCAGACACAAAGCATCTCAGATAAGTTTCTAAAGTCTGATTAGTTCGCTCGGTCTGGCCATTTGTCTGAGGATGGAATGCGGAAGAAAAAGACAAATCAATGCCCAGCTTAGCACAAAAGGCCCGCCAAAACCGAGAAACAAACTGGGAACCTCTGTCGGACACAATATTCTCCGGAATACCATGCAAACGAACCACATGCTGAAAAAACAACGGAACCAAATCAGAAGAGGAAGGCAATTTAGGCAAAGGCACCAAATGAACCATCTTAGAGAACCGGTCACAAACAACCCAGATGACAGACATCTTCTGGGAAACCGGAAGAACAGAAATAAAATCCATAGAAATATGCATCCAGGGCCTCTCAGGGACCGGCAAAGGCAAAAGCAACCCACTAGCACGGGAACAACAAGGCTTGGCCCGCGCACAAGTCCCACAGGACTGCACAAAAGAACGCACATCACGTGACAAAGAAGGCCACCAAAAGGACCTACCAACCAAATCTCTGGTACCAAAAATACCAGGATGGCCAGCCAACACAGAACAATGAACCTCAGAAATCACTCTACTAGTCCATCTATCAGGAACAAACAGTTTCCCCACTGGACAGCGGTCAGGTTTGTCAGCCTGAAATTCCTGAAGAACCCGTCGTAAATCAGGGGAAATGGCAGAAAGGACCACCCCTTCTTTCAGAATGCCGACCGGTTCAAGGACCTCAGGAGAATCAGGCAAAAAACTCCTAGAGAGGGCATCAGCCTTAATATTCTTAGAACCCGGAAGATACGAGACCACGAAATCAAAACGGGAAAAAAACAAGGACCATCGAGCCTGTCTAGGATTCAGCCGCCTGGCAGACTCGAAGTCCATTAAGTTCAAGGCGGCGCCTGAATCCACAAACGCCATGACAGAAAATGATGACAATGAGCAGATCAAGGACACAGATAATAAAAATTTAAGTTGTACAGTACTGATGGAAAATGAACTAGCGATCCTCTTTGTATGCTTAGGGCAGACTGAAATGACATGAGAAGCATCGCCACAATAAAAACACAACCTATTCTGACGTCTGAATCCCTGTTGTTCCGTTCTAGACAGAATACTATCACACTGTATTGACTCAGGCATCTGCTCTTAGGACAACGCCACAGCGCGCACAGTTCTGCGCTCCCGCAAACGCCGATCAATCTGAATGGCCAGAGACACTCAGACCGAAAGGCGTGGGAAACCCCACCATAACATCTTTAACGGATTCAGAAAGACCCTTTCTGAAAATTGCCGCCAAAGCATCATCATTCCATTTAGTCAACACAGACCATTTTCTAAATTTCTGACAATACAATTCTGCCGCTTCTTGACCCTGAGACAGGACCAACAAGGTCTTCTCCGCTTGATCCACAGAATTTGGTTCATCATATAATAATCCTAAAGCCTGAAAAAAGGCGTCTACATTAAGCAAGGCCGGATTCCCAGATTCCAGGGAAAATGCCCAATCCTGAGGATCGCCACGCAGCAGGGAGATGACAATTTTAACCCGCTGAATGGAATCACCAGAGGATCGAGGTCTCAGAGCAAAAAACAGTTTACAGTTGTTTTTAAAACTCCAAAATTTGGACCTGTCCCCAAAAAACAAATCAGGAGTAGGAATCTTAGGTTCTAAAACTGGAGTCTGAACAATATAATCAGAAATACCCTGTACCCTAGCAGCAAGCTGGTCTACATGAGAAGCTAATCCCTGAACATCCATGCTAGCACAAGGCTCCTCAGCCACCCAGAGAAAAAGAGGAAAGAAAAGACAAAGCAGACTACAGAAAAAAAAATGGCTCTTTCTTCCCTTCTTCTGAGATGCATTTAACTCATTGTTGGCCAGTTGCACTGTTATGATCCGGTGACCTTGGAGCCGCATGAGACTTTCTCAGGAGTAGGTGGAACCTGTACTGACCGCAAACCCTAAACTGTCACCGCAACTAGAAGTAGCCGTGGGGTGTACCTAACACATCCTAGACACCTCGACACAGCCGGAGGACTAAATACCCCTATAGATGGAAATGGGAATTCTATCTTGCCTCAGAGCAGAACCCCAAAGGAAAGGCAGCCCCCAAATATTGACTGTGAGTATTAGAGGAAAGACACACGCAGGCAGAAATCAGGATTTAGCAAAAGAGGCCACGCTAGCTAAATAGGAAAGGGTAGGACAGAATACTAAGTGGTCAGTATTAAAACCCTAAAAATATCCACAGCAGATAATACAAAAATTCCACCATCTAACTAAAGACATGGAATGTATATCTGCATCTCCTGAGAATCCAACTTGACTGAAATATCCAAACACAGTCTAAGCTGGACAAGAAAAAACATTGAATAGTACTGAATTGTAAAGCACACAGCATGTGTGCTGCAGAAACAAAACCAGACACTTATCTTAGCTGATTTGGCAGCAGGGCAGGAGGAACCAGACAGAGATGCAAAACCTCCAAGAACAATGGACAACTGGCAAGGGCTAATGAATCCTGCACACCTAAATATCCCAGTCAGAGCTGCAATCAGCAGGGACACCTGCCCAGGATTGCAACCCAGGGACAACTGCATTACTATCAACAACCACCGGGGGGAACCCAAGAGCAGAATTCACAACAGCGTTGGTATCGGTTTCTCGTTTTATAAGTCCGCAAAACTTTTGGCGGTATGCCTCTGGTGTCAGCGCATACCGGGCCAAGATCACTTCTTTGATCCGCTCATAGTCCATACAGTCCTCATCAGGTACCATGCGATAGGCGTCCGCTGCCCGGCCTGTCAGCTTGCTGGCCAGAATCTGAACCCGTTCCTCCGGCTTCACTTGATGAAGGGCACACTGCCGCTCAAAGTCCTGCAGAAAGCCATCAATGTCTTCCTCTGCCTCCCCCAACTGTCGGAAGGCATTATACTGGATCTTTTTGTGGCTTACTGTTGAAGGTACCTGGTCGGAGGCCAGAGCTCCCCCTGCTCGCTGACTCTCCTCTCTCCGCTCTGCCATCTCCATCTTGGCCAGCTCCACTTTGGTCCGCTCTGCCATCTCCATCTTTGCTAGCTCTATCCTGGTCCGCTCGGGCATCTTTTCCTTCAGATCAATACGCACATCAGCCATCACCTCTCGTATGATCTCTACTGCAGGGTTTGGGCCATAGAACACCAGTCCGTTCTTTACCTCCCTCTGGAATTCAGTCTCCTCCACGTTCACATTGGGAGGCGCTGCACCGTCGTGTTCCATGATGGCTGCTATCAAATCCGCTTTTGTTTTGTTGCTGGCGATTAACCCTCGGGCTTCCACCAGATCTTTTAATGTAGTCCTCTTTAACTTCTGGTAGTTGTTTTCCATTCATTCCTTTCCTCCTGTAGACGGGGTATCACATCCCGCTGTCTGCCACCAGTGTAACGGGGTCTACCGTTCTGGAGTACCTCTTTCAGTACCACCCTGTGTTTCAGGAGGTCCATTCTGCTTTGGCTGGAGTCTGAATGAAGGACACTGGCTGGAATTGCTTGGTTACATGGGCGCATATAAAAGATCACTGCTTCTCCACGTATTTCCAGTGTGACAACACCTTACTCACAGGACACAGAATATATCACACAGATACAGAGGGCGGGCCAATTGAAAAGCGGCAGGCCAGACATACATTACAATAGCCGCAGGGGGCCGGAGCCTGCCGATATTTACTGTGGGAATTACAAAGGTGGGGGAGGTCAGAAGGGGGATATCTTGCCCCCTCTGCCCAGGGGCGCAGCCTGTGGGCTGATGCATTAGGGACATGCATCTCACATGGAACCTATTATACATACATAGAACTGCACAACATATTCTGGGTGCTGGGGGGTTCCGTAACAGACACCATTCCTTTATTATTGTAACCTCATATATTTATTCATTTGTCTATTTAAGCATGTGTTGTAAGGTCTAGAACAGACGCAAATTACGGTATCTATTTACTATACTTGCTCAGCGTTTTTTCATTTCTGTATGGTCTATTTACATCTCCTTTTTTAACTTCTTAACCATTGTGTGTTTTTTCAATAAAATTGTTTACTATTTATATAAACACTTTGTGTTTGGAGGACTTTCTTTCTTGTATAGGTTTTCCATTTAATCATGGTCCTCCGTGTTATCTTTTACGGCTTGTTTTGTGCACTATTGCGGCCAGTTTATTCTGCTTAAACATTTTTTGGGCACATGCACAAAAAAAAACGATCGTTAAATGTCTCTTGCCCTGGTACCAACTGTTTGACTGTGTCTATTTGTTATGGTAAGATGTGTGCAGACATGCTGTAATTAGAACGTAGCTGTCACATCATGGCTGTCGTATCTCTAGGAGCAAATAAAAAATGAAAATAAACCAGATTACCAGGTACAGGTTATAGCGGATAACTTTACACTTTGTGCTTTATTGCATCAATCTAATGACAAGATGAAGAATATGTTTTATGATTGCATTGCTGAGTAGTAATTTGCTCATTACTTGTAGTGAACTATCAGGCGTGCTTGCAATGTAACTTGCTTGTGCTACCAACACAAAACTTTAGAGGGTGACACTATATTTTAAAGAAGCTGTCCAGCACTTATCATTAGGTCATCGGCACATAAGTCATCAATATCAGATCAGAGGGGGTCCACCCACGCAGACCAGCTGTTTGCTTCTCCCACCGGCTCCATACACTGCGTAGTGGTCATTCTCAGGTACTGCAGCTCAGCTTCTATTCACTTCAATGGGAGCTGAGCTGCAGTACCTGAGAACGGCCACTATATGGTGTAGTGAGCTGTTCTGTTCTGGCTCTATGCACTGTGTGTATCTGGCTGCACCATTTTTGGTAATAAATACCCCTTTAAATAGTGTTATCACCTACTACATATCAATATTTGTTCCACAGTCTCTTACATGTGTTGACTCTGTATAGCCATAACATAAACCAAATGTTTAGTGGGAATCCAGTCTGCCTGTTTGTATTCAATTACAATGCAGTGATCCATGCACTCCACTGTGTATTCTCAGTGGGATCACAGCCTTGGAGAAAACATTCAGTTTTCTCATGCTCGCTAACATTTGGCAACAAATACCTACAGGATATTGTGCCATCAATAGTAATGAAGTCTGGGTCACACTTACGTACACCTCAACGCCCCTGCCTGACATCACACATAGATTCCAGCATGGCTTTATTGTAGGTATACAGTATGCAATATAATAATGCCTCTATGACATCAGATGCCCATCCGGCTGCGGCTCGTCCATATCTCGCCTTTTTTAAAGAGTGAGTTTAGTGTAAAATCACAGAAATGGGTAAAAAAAAAAAAATAATACATAAAAATAGAATCTGTCATCAGATTTTGCAGCACAAACCGCATACATTATTAAATAGATTTTCCAACCCGATGAGACTATTGTTCTTCCTTTGTAGATCCAAATCAGAATAGCTATATTAGACTGTTATGACAATATTCCCTCCTAGTCTCCTTCTCTAACTGGATTTATAAAATGCTGATCTTAATATCAGAGTGGAAAATATTCAATATAGATTACGGTATGCACCCATTCTACCATGGATTTTAAGGCTGCCGTCACACTAGCAGTATTTGGTCAGTATTTTACATCAGTATTTGTAAGCCAAAACCAGGAGTGGAACAATCAGAGGAAAAGTATAACAGAAACATATGCACCACTTCTGCATTTATCACCCACTCCTGGTTTTGGCTTACAAATACTGTTGTAAAATACTGACCAAATACGGCTAGTGTGACGGCAGCCTTAAAGTGAGTACGCAAGTCTCATCTGGTCAAAGAAATCTCCTTATAATTATTAAAAGTTACATTATTTCATGCCTACTCTTAAAGAAGTTTTATATGGTTGATTACTTAGTTTTAACCTTGTCAACTAAAACTATCAAACTGAGCTTTACGAGTACTTTGGCCCCTGCCACTTTCCCTGCTCTGTGTTGACATAGTACAATGGTGGCGCTGTCACTGCAGCACATGATCGCTGCTGCAGGCAATCACTGGGCTTGTCTACTCAGAGGATAGTGATTGGCTGCAGCTGCCGTGCTGTAAATGTGATGTCACCGCAGCAGCATGAAAAACCTTTTAAAGTCATGTTCACATGTAGCAGAAACAATGTGTGTGTTTTTTGGTGCATAAAATCTGCTATCAGTTAGTTCTGGCTAAGGGGAAGTGAATCCTTGAAAACTTATGCCAGTGCCCACTAGGCGTTTGTAAGCTGCCATGGAATTGTGTTTTATTTTCCCAATAGATTTTAGGGGGAGCCTGAAAATTGGCATGTAAAATTTCAGTCGTTTCAAACTAAAAGAGCCACCTTGTGCAGCAGTAATGCTGCATTCTGACAAGGTGGCTCTTTTAGTTCTGGTTGCTGTAACTTGAGAAATAATCAGTTTTATAATTTGTCTGAAATACCTGCTCCTCAGTCAAGTAGGCCGGCGTTTCCTGTTGTGAATTCTGCTCTTGGGTTCCCTCCGGTGGTTGTTGGTGGTAATACAGTTGTCCCTGGGTTGCAATCCTGAGCAGGTGTCCCTGCTGATTGCAGCTCTGACTGGGTATTTAGGTGTGCAGGACTCATTAGCCCTTGCCAGTTGTCCATTGTTCTTGGAGGTTTTACATCTGTGTCTGGTTCCTCCTGACCTGCTGCCAAATCTGCAAAGATAAGTGTCTGGGTTTTGTTTCTGCAGTACACATGCTGTGTGCTTTACAATTCAGTACTATTCATTGTTTTTTCTTGTCCAGCTTAGACTGTGTTTGGATATTTTCAGTCAAGTTGGATTCTCAGGAGATGCAGATATACATTCCATGTCTTTAGTTAGATGTGGAATTTTTGTATTATCTGCTGTGGATATTTTTAGGGTTTTAATACTGACCACTTAGTATTCTGTCCTACCCTTTCCTATTTAGCTAGCGTGGCCTCTTTTGCTAAATCCTGATTTCTGCCTGCGTGTGTCTTTCCTCTAATACTCACAGTCAATATTTGTGGGGGCTGCCTATCCTTTGGGGTCCTGCTCTGAGGCAAGATAGAATTCCCATTTCCATCTATAGGGGTATTTAGTCCTCCGGCTGTGTCGAGGTGTCTAGGATGTGTTAGGTACACCCCACGGCTACTTCTAGTTGCGGTGTCAGTTTAGGGTTTGCAGTCAGTACAGGTTCCACCTACTCCAGAGAAAGTCTCATGCGGCTCCAAGGTCACCGGATCACAACAGTTTCCCCCCTGCTTCAGACAGCACACAGCTGTCACTCACATCTTCTTGGCGCCAAGCGCCGCCTCCTCCCCGCTGTTTTCAAAAGTAGCCGGCGCCTGCGCTCTTATCCCCTGCCTGGTGCAGGCGCAGTGAGCGCTGGCCATTTTTCCTCATATGCAGTCCAGCTGACTGCGCCTGAGCGGCCCTCCTGCTTGTGATTCCCAGCCCCGCAGTGACTTATGATTTATTCACATTGCGGGGCTGGGATTCACAGGCAGGGCGGCTGCGCAGGCGCAGTGAGCGCTGGCTGTCTTTCCTCATATGCAGCCCAGCTGCACCAGGCAGGGGAAAAGAGCGCAGGCGCCGGCTATTTTGAAAACAGCGGTGAGGAGGCAGCGCCTGGCGCCAAGAAGATGTGAGTGACAGCTGTTTGCTGTCTGAAGCAGGGGGGGAAACGCCGGCCCACTTGACTGAGGAGCAGGTATTTCAGACAAATTATAAAACGGATTATTTCTCAAGTTACAGCAACAAGAACTAAAAGAGCCACCTTGTCAGAATGCAGCATTACTGCTGCACAAGGTGGCTCTTTTAGTTTGAAACGACTGGGGGGGGGTGACAGGTTCCCTTTAAAGGGGTTGTCCAAACTTAGGGCTCAAGTCTGCAGTCACTCTATGTGACTACAGATTTGAGAATCCTCACCGCGCACTTCAGGATACTTCGGTGCTGGTGTTTGATCGCAAGAATGTGATTTGCATAAATGCGGTCACATGCAAACTAGACGTATGCGACCTCACTCAATGCAAATGATTGGAGCGAGGCTGGACACATCTAGTCGGAATGTGGCCGGAAGTATGCAAATCACAGATTTGCAGTCACATGACCGCCCACTCTTGGCACAAGCGCTGTGAAGACTCACAAATCTGCAGTCACATGGCGTGACTACAGACATGAGCTCCAAACCTGGACAACCCCTTTAAGTGCGCATCAAATTTGCATCAATAACACATAAAGAAGGGGAAAATATAGCAAAAAAGCAGCAAATAGCAGATCACTATTGTGTATTTTGGTGCAAACAGTTGCAGAAAAGCGCAGTGGGAAAAATTGAAGCATTTTTGCAGGTGTGAACATGACCTGAAAGGGTTTTCTCGATTTGGGTTAATGCGACGTAGTCACTATATTTATGCAAAGTTCTACAATTTTCTAATATATTTTTTGGTGGAAATTTGTCAAGCAATTTTTTGTTAGAAAACTGCTGTGGATATTAATAACATTTTTAGAAATGCTTTGTTGCTCAAAAATGTTGTGTCTTTGGGTTGGTGGAGGTTAACAGGCTGGGCATGGTCCAGCACGGCCAGACTGAACCACTGTAATTTACACCACAGAAAAGGTGGAAATGATAGCAGAAACGTACACCAGCTGATGACGGGAATGGATGTTGTGACCGTGGCGCACAGGCCGCTGAATGATGCTCATTAATCAGTAATAGATGCATCTTTCAACTGCTGTTTAAATATAAAAGTGGCAAAGTAGTGGGCAACCCCTTTTAAAAACACCTTGAAAATACCATAGA
Organism: Ranitomeya variabilis; assembly: GCF_051348905.1. NCBI lineage: Eukaryota > Metazoa > Chordata > Amphibia > Anura > Dendrobatidae > Ranitomeya > Ranitomeya variabilis. The sequence goes on from NC_135233.1 coordinate 478,450,766, forward strand.
AAATATGAAATTTCTCCCCCCCCCCAAAAAAAAAAGTGCCGTGTGTGACTCAAGCTCAAATCCAATAATTCTTATACATTGCAATCACCCTGTATGTGATGCAATTATACAGTGATAATCTCCATTGCTGGAAAGGTCTGCAGATAATGCAAAGAATTAAAATGCAGTATTTAAGTACTGAAGAGAAATTAATAAAACTGCAAATATCACAGAGATTATTATAAGATGATATCTTCTGGGAAAAGGATGTTATTACCACTCGTGTTCATCCCTCCATCTGTACTGAATTTTTCCATCACTCCGTCTTTGTTAACTCTTCACTCTATAACTTTGTTGTGATCACTTGGTTGGCACACATTAGTCTGTCCCACGTGCCTCAAGGAGAACAGTGAAAGATACGTGCACATAATTGGTACATACCCTCCAAATTCTGTGGGGAAAATAAGTATTTGATACACTGCCGATTTTGCAATTTTTCACACCTACAAAAAATCGAGAGGTCTGTAATTTTTATCGTAGGTACACTTCAACTGTGAGAGAAAGAATGTAAAAATTAAATAAAAAAAATCACATAGTATGATTTTAAAATAATTAAATTGCATTTTATTTCATGAAATAAATATTTGATCACCTACCAACCAGCAAGAACTCTGGCTCTCACAGACCTGTTAGTTTTTCTTTAAGCAGCCTTCCTACTCTGCACTCATTACCTGTAATAATTGCAACTGATGAATTTGTTAAATATATAAAAGATGTCTGTCCACACACTGAATCAATCACACTCCAACCCCTCCATCATGGCCAAGACCAAAGAGCTGTCTAAGGACACCAGGGACAAAATTGTAGACCTGTACAAGGCTGGGATGGGCTGCAAGGACAATAGGAAAGCAGCTTGGTGAGAAGGCAATAACTGTTGGCGCAATTATTAGAAAATGGAAGAAACACAAAATATGTGCGGCACACGTGCACACTGATGACACACAGATAACATCCGTGTGTCATCAGCATGACACGTACCGGTGCCTGGGAAGAAGGTGGTTAGTTTGCTCTGTTCCCAGGCGCCGGCAGGTTGCTGAAGGCAGCTCTCATCATTGAGATCAGGAGGCAATAATGGGAATTGTATTCATCAGCAGCTGTGTAATTCCTGTGTAAAATAAAGAATTAAAAAAAAAAAAAAAAAAGACGTGGGCTTCCACGCAATTTTCATAACACGCAGAGGAAAAGTCCACATCTGGGGAGCTGATGGTAATAATCTGGGACAAGGGACAATACCCCATAAGGTTCCCAGGTTATTAATAACAGCTTACAGCTATTTGCTCAGCCTTTCCTGGTGAATTTATGGGGGACTTAAGAAAAGAAATTACATAAGGTCCCCCTATAAATTCAAATAGGACTATAAGATTCCCCCATTGCTTACCTCATAGACCTATTGTAGAAAAGACAACCAAAATAAAGCCTTTTATTTAAAATAAAAATTAACACCCTGTTTTACACATTTATTTAAAAATAAAAAACACACTTATACTCACCTTACGCCTATTCCGTTGAAGCCTTTGTCCCCTGTAAAACAAAGAAAATAATAAACAAAAATACTCACGTTACACCTAATCCACTGATGCCCATGTCCCCTATAAAAAGAAAAAAAATAATCAACGAACATATCCCTCACCTGTCTGAAGTGCAGCTACGCCATACCGTCCCACGCCGTAGTCCATCTCTGCGATATCTGTTTTTCAACATGAACAGTGTCATGATGTGACCGTCCACACTGAAAAAAACCAGGACACAACCTCTGCTTGTTATGAAAATTATGCCAGAGCTGACACACAGGTAGCAAACACAGAAGGCACACGGATGTCACATATGTACATATGGACGACGGATTTCACCAGTACTGTTTTTTCCTGTACAGGAATCTCTAGGACGTGTGAAGGAGGCCTTAAACAGTGAAAAATCGACAGCAATCTGATGATGCATACATAACACAAGAGGTTGCTATCTGTTTCTGTCACTGACCTGTTCACTTCAGTGTGTAATGTGGACATGTCTTTGTGTTTTTTCACTCTGCAGCTCGCGTCCTGTCATTGGGACGGTGCAAGATGCTTGTAACAGTCAGTGCTTATTATACAGTGAGTGCGCTGAAATCGATCCACTGCTCCTTGACTGACATCCTCCTCTACTGACATCCTCCTCTACATCGTGTGCAGAGCAGGACATTAATGGAAGAGCAGGGAGAGTCATCACAGCGGGCTCACAGTTCAATGCCCCAGCAAAGTCCCAATGACTGGAAGCAGCAGATGCTGGCAGAGTATAACTGAATTTTCTCCCTGTAGCCACATTTTCTATTAGGTAACAGACAGATTTGTAACATTTTTTGCAAAAGAAGGCAGCTACAAAAAGGACTTAGGCCTCTTTCACACTTCCGTCGTAGGTGGTGCGTCATAGTGCAGTGAAATGATGCGTCGACGGACGTTGTGAAAATAGTGGAAAACGTGTTGGACGCATCCAGTATTATGACGGATGCTTCGACTGAATTCCTGGATGAATTTTATAATATAAGATTGTGGAAGAGAGAGAGAGATATGTTGGACATAACAAAGTTGGGAACATTTTAACATTGTGGCTCTCGGAATAAGAAAAAGGTTGTGCACCCAAGCATACGGTCATAAATAATTACTATTACATAAAAAGTACACTATATATGGTATGTGAAATCTCTCAACTTAGTGGGTGCATCACATGGAAACATTTCTGCTATCAATGTGTGTTCCCCAGTTTCTGAATGCCAAAATGAACCTTGGAAAGCCACTTTGCTGTAACCCAAGGTGTTTATATCCAAGGTTTTCAAACTGCATCTTTGCCCAAGGTGAAGTAAAGCCTAGTTCTGATTCTGGACCCATAATCTGTGTGAGATCAGACCTGTAGGACATGGATAAATATGTCATACAATGGATATTCAAGAAACAACACCCCAAAATTCGAGAGACTTTCTGCACCTGTTTTTTTTGGCTTCCTTATGTAATAGTTTCATTGATTAATTTGCTCCATTACAGGATCGGAAATAGACTTCTGCAATTGACCAGAGAATAAATGATTTTTTCTGCAATAATTCATAGAAGATTCATAGTCGGGGAGGGCGAGGAGGATGACCTGTAAAAGGACCTCTGATCAGCATTTAACACACAGCTCTCATTACCATGCAAATTACATTTGGGTATTCTCCTATTAATAAATCTCCATATATTTTTCATACATGTTCTATAATTATAAGTGTGGTTGGATCAGTATGTTTAGCTAGTAGAGAGCAAGCAGTCATACGATGGAGACGTGTGCTATCGAAAGGCGATACCGTATATACTCGTGTATAAGCCAACCCGAGTATAAGCCGGAGCACCTAACTGCCACAAAAAACTGGGAAAACTTATTGACTCGAGTATAAGCCGGGTATGCATTATCCCCTCATCCCCCATCCCCTTGTCTGCATGGCTCCTTATCCCCATCCTGGTATTCATGGCTCCTTATCCCCATCCTTATCTGCTTGGCTCCTTATCCCCATTTTTGTCTGCATGACTCTGTAATGGAACTGCAACACAGAACTAGAATAGAAGGGGGGGAACTGACCTTGCACTGAGACTAGGCTGATACCCTACGATGGAGTGGGCGACCCATTCCTTGTGAATAGACCCACCGACGATCCTAGGTTAAACTCTAGCAAACACCTATAGACTGGGGGAAGGAGGTCCCTGAAAGATCTAAGGACTGGGTATAAAAACAGGTCACCTCCTAATAGAAAAGACAGAGACGGTTGCAGAAACCAACTGAAAACAGAAACTAAGGATAGCAGAACCAGAGGTCGCAGAACTGCACAATATCAAACACAGAAAGCTATCAAAGCACCTAGCCAGAACTCTAGCAGATTAACACTGTTGTCCAGCAAGGAGTGGGAGGCAGGTGCTGGGTAATTAAGGGTGATAATATCACCTGACCTAAGACAACCCAGCACCAGGGGAAAAAGACTAGCAGCCAGAAAACCACAACAATATGGCGGATGGTCAAAAAACAAACATTCTAACAGTTCCTCCCCTTTTACGAGGATCCTCCGGATCCTCTTGGCCAAGCCTGTGAGAAGCCTTAATCAGCCTTGAGGCCGAGATGTCCTCAGCTTTCACCCAGGAATTATCCTCGGGATCGAAACCTTTCCAGGACACGAGATACTGCAACCTTCCTCTGCGCCACCTGGAATCTAAAATACGTGAAATCTCAAACTCGCCGTCCTCATCAACTGGAGGAACAGTCAGCACCGCCTCCTTTTCTGGTGTGTCAACTTTCTTCAGTAAAGATCCATGAAAAACTTAATTAATTCTCCAGGACGAGGGAATGTCTGATCTCACCGCCGCCGAGTTGACAACCTGAACCACTTTGAAGGGTCCTACAAACTTAGACCCCAGTTTTTTAGAAGGGATCTTCAAACGCGGATTCCTGGAGGACAACCAGACCATGTCCCCAACTGCAAACAATGCCTCCCTTCTTTTCTTGTCAAAATATTTCTTTGGCCACCTTTTTGCCTCTTTCAGATTATGGCGTACATTGGTCCAAACCCTGTCCGAATTTCCAGAAAAACTCTCCTCCTCAGGCACCACTGCCCCAATCTTTGAAAATGGACCGAAAGATGGATGCTTCCCTGTAACGCAAAAAAAAACAAACACCCAGCCGAGGAAGACATATGATTATTAAGAGCAAACTCAGCTAGTGGTAGATATTCCGACCACATCTCCTTATTGTCTGCTACAAAACATCTCAGAATCTGCTCAACGTCCTGGTTCTTCCTTTCGGTCTATCCATTGGACTCCGGATGATAACCTGACTAAAATGACAAATGAACCTTTAATCTGTCAGAAAAAGCATGCCAAAAGCGAGCCACAAACTGTAATCCTCTATAGAAGACAATGTCCGTGGGAACCCCATGGAGCCTGACAATCTTTTTCACAAATGCCGTAGCTAGAGTCTTGGCCCGTAGGGTAATTTATTGAACGGGACCGGATAACACATCTTACTAAACCGGTCCTCAACAAACCAGATGACAGAAAAACCCTCAAAGACCAGCAGATCGGTGATAAAATCCATAGCAAGATTTTACCATGGCGAACTAGGAACCTCCAAAGGGCACCATAACCTTGCAGCCGGGGCATGTGAGGCCTTCTACCTAGCGCACACAGTACACTGACGCACCCACTTGCTGATTTATCTTTGCCACCCTGGCCACCAGAAACTTCGACCAATCGACTTTCTAGTTTCCGAAATCCCTGAATGACCCGCCAACCGAGACTCATGACATTCAGCAAACAAAGCTCTCCGCAAGGCTCTAGGCACAAATAATTTACCATACGGAGTGTGATTTGGTGCAGCATTCTGGGCCTCTAGGATGCTACTCTCCAACTCAGAACCCAATGCTGCCACCACCACAACTCTCTCTGCAAAATACATTCCTCCTTCTCAGTATTAACTGCTGTAGAGAAACTACGAGACCAAGCATCCGCTTTAACATTTTAACATTCTTCGTCCCAGGGATATATGTTTCGGAGAAATGAAACAGGGCAAAAAACAATGCCCACCTAGCTTGACGGGCATTCAAACGTTTAGCAGCATCCTCGTATATCAGATTCTTATGATCAGTAAAAACCTGTATCGGATGTCTAGCCCCCTCCAAAAAATGTTGCCAATGCTCAAACGCAAGTTTAATAGCCAGCAACTCTTTGTTCCCAACATCATAGTTGAGCTCAGTCTCCAAAAATGTTTAAGGAAAGAAAGCACAGGGATGCACCCCATCCTCTCCCTCTTGAGACAGAACTGCCCCCACCCCTACTGAAGAGACATCAACCTCTACCAGAAATGGCTTGGTCTCATCTGTCTGGATCAAAACAGGAGCAGAACTAAACCTCTCCTTGAGATGCTGAAAAGCCTTAACAGCCTCAGAGGACCATAGGGCAGTATTGGAACCCTTCTTGGTGAGATCAGTTATAGGTTTAGCGATCACAGAAAAATTATTTATGAATTTTCTGTAATAATTAGCAAAGCCTAAAAATCTCTGAACCGACTTCAAACATTCAGGCTTTGGCCACTTCAGCACTGCCTGAACCTTCACCGGGTCCATCTCAAACCCATCACTGGAGACAAGGTACCCCAAAAAACTCGTTTTCTGTACTGCAAACTCACACTTCTCCAATTTAGCAAAGAGTGAGTTTTCGTTCAAAATCTGTAGAACTTCGCAGACTCTCTGCCAATGCGACTCCAGATCAAGGGAATAGATCAAAATATCATCCAAATAAACAACACTTCTACCGATCAACAACCTCAGAATGTCGTTAATGAAGTTTTGAAAAAACGCAGGCGTATTAGTAAGGCCAAAAGGCATCACCAGACACTCAAAATGACCTTCCGGGGTATTAAAGACTGTCTTCCATTCATCGACCTCCTTCACCCGCAGCAAATTATATGCCCCACGAAGGTCAATCTTAGAGAACCACTTCGCTCCGGTTAGTTGGTTAAACAAATCCGGAATTAGCGGCAACGGGTAAGGATTGAGCACAGTGATCTTATTAATCTCCCGAAAATCCAGACACGGCCTAAGGCCCCCATCCTTTTTGACAAAAAAAATCCTACAGCCACAGGGGACTTTGAGGGTCTAATATGACCTGCAGCTAAACTAGTCTGTAGGTATTCCTTTAAGGCCTCCCTCTCAGGAATCGTCAGATTCAATAAACGACTCTTAGGAAGTGTGGCACCTGGGACGAACTCAATAGGACAGTCGTAATCTCTATGGGGTGGTAGAGCTTGCGACTCAACCTCCGAAAATACCCTCCAGAAATCCTGAATGGCTTCAGGTAGCTCCTTCTTCACAACAGCAGCAATGTGAACATTACATCAATTACCATAACACCCCTGACCCCAGGACTTTATAGTACTAGACGACCAGTCCAGCAAAGGATTGTACATTTTTAACCAGGGTAAACCCAGGACGACTGGGCAAGGTAATTTAGTAAGGACAAACAAGTCTATACACTCCTGATGTTCCATATTCATAATACGTGGGAACGCGGTAACCTTTCGAGAAATACACCCATGCTCCAGAGGCGTGTTATCAATAGCCACAACAGGAATAGGAGATGACAATGGTTCAGAATCAAACTTATATTTGTCTAGGAATTGTTGATCAATCAAATTAAGTGCAGAACCACAATCCACCATTACCTGAAAATCAATGGAATGACCATGATATATGGTATTACCAGAAAAAAAAACTCCTGCAGACCGTAAAAATGCAATACGAACTGGAGTGTTACTCCTACTGACCTTTTTTTTTCCCCTTCCTTATGCAACCTCACATTGCTTAATAAAATGGTCAGCCTTACCACAATACAAGCATAGCCCTTCAGAAAACCTCTTCTCCCTCTCCTGGGTGCGAGAGGACATTGCCCCAAGTTGCATCGGTTCCCCACAGTCGACGAGGCTATCCTGAGAGACGGGGATCAGCATTATAAGAGCCTTCTCTTCATTCTGTCTGCCTCTCAATCTTCTATCCACATGGATAGCTAACTGCATAGCATTTTGCAAAGTCACAGGTGCAGGATATGCAATGAACAAATCTTTAATTCTTTCACTCACACCTGCTAAAAACTGACTCTTGAGCGCTGGGTCATTCCACCTGACTTCTGCAGACCATCGTCTGAACTGGGTGCAATACCTCTCAGCATCAACAGAACCCTGTTTAAGCCGTCTGAGCTCTGCCTCAGATGATGTGACCCGATCAAGATCATCACATAACAACCCCATAGCAGAAAAAAAAGCTTCTACCGATGTAAAACAAGGATCATCAGGATGTAATGAAAATGCCCAGATTTGGGGTTCATTTCGCAATAAAGACATAATAATCCCCACACGCTGTAATTCACTCCCTGATGATCTGGGTCTAAGCCGAAAATATAGTAAACATGCATTTTTAAACGTAAAAAATTCCTGCTGTGTACCAGAAAAAACTCAGGTAATCCTACCTTAGGTTCTTTTGAGCGTGCTCCAGAGTAATTACTCACGTGCTGTTGCAGGTCGGCTACTTCCAAAGTTAACTCTTGCAAGCGTTGAGCAAGTTCTTGGATGCTGCACATATTGAAGGAATCCGGGAGAGAGTTTTTTTTTTTATATGTGTGGCTGGACAAACTGTTACGAAACTGGAACACAGAACTAGGAGAGAAGGGGGAAAGCTGACCCTGCACTGAGACTAGACTGATATCCTACGATGGAGTGGGCGACCCATTCCTTGTGAATAGACCCACCGACGATCCTTGGTTAAACTCCAGCGAAGACCTATAAACAGGGGTAAGGAGGTCCCTGAAAGATCCAAGGACTGGGTATAAAAACAGATCACCTCCTAATAGAGAACACCGAGATGCTTGCAGAAACCAACTGAAAGCAAACTAAGGATAACAGAACCAGAGGTCCCAGAACTTCACAATATCAAACACAGAAGGCTATCAAAGCACCTAGCCAGAACTCTAGCGGATTAACACTGATGTCCAGCAAGGAATGGGAGGCAGGTGCTGGGTAATAAAGGGTGATACAATCACCTAACCAAAGACAACCCAGCACCAGGGGAAAAAGACCAGCAGCCAGAAAACCACAACAAGATGGTCAAAAAGCAAAACAGATTCTAACAGACTCCTTATCCCCATCCTTGTCTGCATGGCTCCATATCCCCATCCTTGTACGCATGGCTCCTTATCTCCATCCTTGTACGAATGGCTCCTTATCCCCATCCTTGTCTGCATGGCTCCATATCCCCATCCTTGTACGCATGGCTCCTTATCTCCATCCTTGTACGAATGGCTCCTTAGCCCCATCCTTATCTGCATGGCTCCTTATCCCCATCCTAGTTTGCATGGCTCCTGTTTCCTGTCCTGGTATGCATGGTTCCTCATCCCTATCCTTGTATGCGTGGTTCCTGTTTCTATCCTGGTATGTATGGCCCCCATGAGAAAACCATTAAAAATAAAAAAAAATCCTACTTACCTTCCTTGTGCGCCCTCGCTGCATCTTGTTCCGGTGCCAGCAGCTCCTGCAGCAGGGCGATCACGTGTCCCCCGCTCATTAAGGTAATGAATATTCACTCCACGCCTATGGGAGTGGAGAGAGGTGAATATTCATAACTCTTAAATAGCACGCACCCGTAATCACCCGGCAGCTGCTGGAAGCCGGTGGCTGCTTCTGACACTGTGCGCGTTATATGAGAAATGAATATTCACTGCCAGTGCAGTGAAATTTAATTTCTCTTTAGCAGCGGGCTTAGCCTTTAGCTGACGGCTGCTGCCTCCTGTGACCCGATGCTCTGCCGCTCCCCCTCCCCCGCTGTCTTCTGTGACCCTCACTCGAGCATAAGCTGAGGGGGAGCGTTTTCAGCACAAAAATATGTGCTGAAAAACTCGGCTTATACTTGAGTATATAGGGTAATTAGTCAGAAATGAACCCTTTTTCCATTCACAGTGACTTTCCACCTGATTACAATATGGCCTCTTCACGTCTGCCAGTAATTCAGAAATATTAGTGAGATCGTCACCAGCAATGTCTTAAGTTATACGGTGGCCGAAAAGAATAGTCAATTAACAGTGAGGATGATCAATGAGTGGAACAAGCTGCCACGAGAGTTGGTGAGGTCTCCTTCAATGGAGGTGGTGAGTTCTCCTTCAATGGAAGTCTTCAGACAGAGACTGGATAGACATCCATCTAAGATGGTTTAGTGAATCCTGCATTGAGCAGAGGGTTGGACACAATGACCCTTGAGGTCCCTTCTAACTCTACCATTCTGTGATATGCTGGGGTTAAAGTTGAAAGAGAAGTTTCGGAAGCCAAGATACGATGAGGAAATAACCACTTATTTATCAGAACTTGAGCAATGTTGTGGGTGCTCTGTTAGGTCATGGACACATTGATACGGGGTTGTAGCCATCACCAGTGTGAATTGTATATACAGGTTTCATGTTAGTTTGATAGAAGCTTCAGATATCTTCTCGTATGCAAAACAAAAAAGCTGATGAAACTCAGCTGGTAAAAAATGACTAACTGACCAATCACTAATGAAAATGTGATCAAAAAATATTGATGAAAATATGTCTGTTTTTCTGAAAAAGGGAAAATCACTAACATCAGAATGCGCTCCTATCCTATAGACACGGGCATACCTGCATTGCTTTTGAAGCAAAAGGAAAATGTTGGCTGCGTTTCTCCTGAAGCTTCTTTGAGGTCTTTTTTGTCATTTTTTTAGTGCTTTTTCAGGCAGGTAGCAGACAGGATTCACCTTTAAAAGGCGCTGTTGGCACATACCCCTATTCTGAAGCGCTGCAGAGTTTCAGGTAATACACATTTTAATAAGTTTACACATTGATTATGTCTTGAATTTTTGATGTTGCAGGTTCTTTGCAGCACTTCTGCAACAATTAATTAAATCCGGTTACTTGCATTTTTATCATTGTGTTTTCCTGTGTTTGTATTATGTTCTTTTAGCCGTGGTTTTTGTCTCCTTTGTCAAGTGTTAAAATAAAGCTGCTTTGTTTTGCTTTATGTTTCTTAGCTTTGAGCAATCATTATTAATACAGTCATATGCAGATTACATTCATATTTATTGTGTTACCGCTAAGGAAATGCACTAAAAACGCATATGTAATATTTTTTATCTGTGAATTTTCTTCATCTCTTTCAAGTGTAGAGGGAAAATTTGCAAATAAAACACACATTTACTGCATGAGAAAATGACATATTTTAAAAGCGTGCCGCATGCCAGTTTATTGTGAATGAAAACACAGTGGATGTGAGAATTAGAGAAATCCCATCCACTTTCTGGAACTGTAATGTGCTGCGTTCTTTTGTGTGGAAAAACGCACCAAACACTCAACATCAAACCTTAGCCTTATAATCCATCTTGGGACTATGTGGTTAAGATGACTAGTCCAAGAGGCAGGTCCCCGACAGCGTTTCTCCACCCCTTTCCCCCTGACTGACAGGTCTCTCCCTATGTGTGTATCTAGTGACCTGACCTTGGATTAGTCATCCTAGTCGCATCATCACCGGCTTTCAAAAAATCTGTTATGCCGCAACAGCTAAGAGTAAATAATCCAAGTCTGGAGCAGCGGAATCAGCGGTCAGTCTCTTTAGACTACTTGGCTATAAGCTGCCTCCACTGCGCGCAGGAACGATGCCACTGTGGGGTACTGGAGATTGATCACTGCTCCTTTTTTTTCCCCTGCAAACAAAGACAGAACAAGCTTAATGTTTCCCAGTTTACTCTGAAGTGTTTCTCCTGGAAACTCCTTCACACATTGTCTGCATGGAGCTAGTGTAATAAATGGTATGTCGGAGCCCAACCCCTGCACCAAACGTACTTTAATGAAAATACACGCTGCGTAGCCGTCCGATTATCCTATTAGTTCAACAGTTTTATAGTTAGATTGTTCAGGCGAAAATAATTGTGCAATAAGCAGCACTGAGGAATTTTACACACTGAGCTGAGCAAACAGCAAGAAGTGAAAATGGCATTGCTTACCTATATGTCACCGCGGCTGATGGTAAGCGCTGGCCGGGTGCATCATTAAGTTCTGTTTAATAATGGATGTGTCAGGGCCTGTAGATGCTTCCGGGATCCACCCCGCCAGGTATTGTCTCTATGAGCTGTATGTGTTGCTACTAGTTTGATCCATAGACAGTGTTGATCATTTAGCCAATAAAACCAATTATATCTGTGACCGTGATAATTTACTTGGTTATGAGGAAGTGATAGAATTGGGTGTAATGACTGAGCGATTAAATGATTTTTTTCCCCAGAAATAGACATTGTTGGTTCATTCTCCACTGGAAACCTCTTGGATCAACAGAAAAAGGACTTGTGGTACAAACTAGAGCACCAAGGCCCCTTCAATGTCTTTCCAGCCACAGTGGCTTCTTTGGTAGTTTTGACCATTATTGGTAGCGCAGCCCAGACAAAACCTTATGAAAGGTTGGTCCACCAACAATTACACATTGATGCCCTTGTCCACCCATGAGGAAGGCACTGCAGCTTGCTAAATCCTAAGGCTACATTCACACAGGAGTATTTGGTCAGTGTTTTACATCAGTATTTGTAAGCCAAAACCAGGAATGGAACAAAGAGAGGAAAAGTATAATAGAAACACGTCACCAGTTCTCTGTTTTTCACCCACTCCTGGTTTTGGCTTACAAATACTGATGTGAAATGCTAACGACAATACTACTGCCTTGTGAACATAGCCTAACGGTGCGCACTGGCACACTGATAGGATTCAGCATTGATTGCTGATTACAGTAGTCATCACGTGACCACGAGTATGCGATTTGTTGACCCGAGTTTTAGCTACTTTGTTCAATAGATTCTGTTATGTGACCATCACTATCCAACTATCTAGAACCAGCAAGTGGAGCTGAATCCAAGCGGTGTGTACATTTCACACCGCTAGGCTAGGGATACACCCCATATTTTTTCTCATCCAAGAGAATCAGGATGATTAATTACACTTTGAACAGAGTGTAATCATAGTGTGATCCGATTTTCTCGGATAAATAGAAGATGAAAAAAAAAAATCAACATGTTCCTGATTCTATCAGTCCTTGAAAATTGAACTGCACTCAGGTGTTTTCCACAAAGTCATTGACTTCCATGGCCCGGTACGATTAGAATATCCAATACAAATTGAGCATACTGCAATTTTCTGTCCTCAGACAAACTGCAAAAGAAAAAATTCCAACATGTGCGTGGTCCAGAAAAATAGCATTGGTCTGAGTGCTATCCGACGTTGTGCCGTCTCGCACTCAGACCAAAAATACAGTTGTCTGCATGAGCCCTTAGGATTCACCATCTGAAGGGCTTGAAAAATAATTTCTACAGACTTGGAAAAAGCCTTTTTAATTAAACATGCTTACATTTTTAGATTTTGCATCTTTGATTATTGCCACTTTTATTACAACTTTTATTTTTAATTCTACAAACTTTTATAGACTATTGATATGTTTGAAATATTTGATGGATTAGGGTCTGATTGCTTAAATGCCACCAATAACAACAAAATTGTCTTGTGTCTCCCATTTACAGTGGAAAATTAGCATTCGAGTAAGTAGCTTGGCTTTATGGGTGATATCGAAACCACCAAGCTACTTACACTTCTCTACGACCTACCGTATATCATGCATGTACGGGATTGGACCAACGCCTTTCAACAATTAGAAGACTAAAGAATTTGTATTTCAAGCAATGTAAATGTTGTAGAACATTTGTAGCAAAATGGAATGTCTTTGCTTATATGTAGCTTAAAGGTTTGGAATACTTTTTTTTAAATTATATTTTATATTATATTTAGTTCATAAAATTGCACCAAGTTTAGTCTCCAATCATCAGTCCTTCACTAATTTTCAGACCCTTTGATATGCAGTGTACAGTTTGATCTAATTTTCCAATTTTTCTCTAGTTGGAGTGTCTCTCCCAGTAATATAGGCTGGATGTGAGCTCTGTGTGTATTCAGGTGCTTCCTCACTTGCTTTAATTTATTAGTCCACCAGTCTAACACTGTACTTATTGCCAATGCATGTGTTTTTCACCTTGTGGACTGCGTTGGGCCATCTATAGGTAGACATGTTTTCATAAGATGGGGGTTTCCACTACTATCACTACTGCCCAAGCTTAGCAATAAAAGGACCGTTCCTCAAAATCTACATCATGTGTATAAATAGAGTTGTTTTTGTGCATGGAATTCTGAAAGACTTGTTTAGATTTTTGGGCCAGCTCCAGAAATTTGCCAGGTGAGATCTTACCCTTCGAATTTGGGTTTCTCCATTGACCCCCTAAACCAATATCTGATCAGACACATTCAGCCATAGGAATAAATGCTAATATATCAGAGAGCTACAAAACAGTTTTAATTAAAAATGAGATATTCTTTGTCCCCAACCCTCCTACAGACCGTGATGCCTTAACAATAGTATCCTGTCATTCAGACCGGAGACATGATAAAACATTGTGTGCAGTTAGAAATTCTTCCAAATTAAGGGCTTTAATTGTTTTCTGCAGAGAACCAGTCTCAGACACAGAGATAGGTGAAATAAAAGCCAGGCACACAATGTAGGACGGATGCACCATTGTAACCAAGGCTTTAACTATCACAGCTCTGTACATGGAAGATTCTCTGCTGTGTGGTAGCAAACTTTATAGCCCTGGTATTACAGCAGCAGTTGGAAGTAGGTTATTGGTTTATCCGTCTGGACATTGTATTGTTTAGTACTGCACACACTGTTTGCACGAGCTCAAGATTTCGGCTGCAAATTTGCACTTTTATCATCCCCAAATTGACTTCAATAGGGATCATCATAGTTTTCAGAGTCGCTGATATGCTAACACAATCTGGTGCGTGTGAGGGGGCATTGTGAAATAAAACCCTATTCACATGCCTTGTTGGAATTACAGTGGAGTTAGTTATTGGATCCGCAGCTTAGTTTCCTGTGCCGCAGCACTGACGAACATCCACTGTGCAGGGATCTGCAGTATAGCTTCACTCAAGTCATTTGTAAGAGCAAAGATTGCACATTTTCTGTTGACTAGTGACAAACTTTAAGGGGTATTCACATACCAGACATGTATGTAATAGCCATGTATCCCACCAGTGTGAATGGAGAAGTGCAGCTCAATATATTCAATATGCAAATATTCTCTTCAGAGAGGAAGAGGACTGGACCTCTAGTGCCACCTATAGGCGGTAGCAATCCTAAAAGTCAATATGGACCTTTAACAAGCCTTGCCACATGACTTAAGATAAGAACCCAAACCAGACACTCCATTTGCAGGCACTTGTTCCAGGATGTTTGCCCCTCATCAGTGCAAAGCAGGAGAACTGATCGGGTTGAGTGACAGGGAGTTTAAAGGGTAGAGTTTTTCCCTGTGAAGAATGCAAAGTCATGGTAAGGAGACTTATAGATTTTGCAATACTCCCCTATTGCATGGCCTATAAGTCTCCTTATGCCGACTTGGCGCTCTCCACAAAGAGATAATTTACCATCCTATAGATTGCAGTACTATTCGGCTATTTTGTCTGCCATAAATGTCTGAGATAAAAATACGCCTTTAATTCTGCCGCATATACAAAAGATTTCATGCTTAATTTATTTTCTTTTATCAAGATGTTACCATTGTTTTATCATTCATCCATAGAGAATCTGACTAAATAATGTTAACACAAAGAGAGGTATCATGATGCTGAAAGGTTAAAGGGCACATTTCAGTATATGAGCTTGGCATACCGGGTGTTTATTCTCTGTCACCTTCTATTCTCTATGATGATCTGGAGGTGTCTTCCACCACCTCAGGTAGTGTCTGTTTTTTTTGTTCTCCTTCCTTTTATGTATGAGTGACACAGGTCACTCCTGCCCTTCGGAGCTCACAATCTAATAGACCCTGCATCTCCGTGCCATGAATATGTATATATCCGCTGCTGCATAGCTACTCCTTTGTCTTTTTCCCTGTTGGTGCTGTATCCGTTCTGTACGGCTGACTGTGGAGAAAGTCTACCTGATAGAAATAAATATTATTCCTGAAGCTTCCCGAGCACTGCAGGCAGCAGAAAGTTTAATCATGCTAAGGGACAACAACTACTGCGAGGGAGCAAAAAAGTAAGCAGGAGGCAAGAAGAAAGGGGGAGGACGGAGATGTGGAGGGAGCGGAGCGGGATTGAAGGGATTTAGAGAGATTGTTAAAAGAGAACGTAGAGGACAGAAAAAGAAGAGACTGCCAGAAAGGTTGGGAGACTGCAGGGATGGGGTACAGGAAAATGGGAAAATAGAGCCATGAGATGTGCTGGACAGATTGAGAAAGAAAATGTCCTGTCTCCCCTGGGACAGCGCTAGGAACATTGATTCTGGATGCAGATGTTATCCCAAATCCTATCATTGCCTGGACTTAGATGTAAGCATTACATGAATGATAGGGTTTTAATTACTAAGCGGCTCCCATAGATGGGAAGCTAGAAGTGTATTATCATGTCTGATTCCATCACACAGTGTTATGTAATATTGGTATAATTATATTCTGTATGTCTCTCTGTCATTCTTCTCGTTCATATCCATGTGTCCTATATTTATATATCTCATATTTCAATGTGTCTATCTCTTTAATAACTATCTGGAGCGGACACTGACAGCGTGGGGCCCCTGTGCAAGAAATGTGACCGGTCCCCCTCCTTTTATGGGACAAAGCTACAGATGTATATCCAAGTCAATCCCACTTCTGTGAAATCAACCTGTCCAGTTATGAAGCAACACTGATTGTGAATCAATTTCTCCAGCTGTTGTGCAAATGAAACAGACAACAGATAGAAATGATAGGCAATTAGCAAAACACCCCCTATAAAGGAATGGTTTTGCAGGTGGTGACCACAGACCATTTCTCTGTTCTCATCCTTTATGGCTTTTGTTTTGGTCACTTTTGCATTTTGCCATTGCTTTCACCCCTAGAGTTACAGTAGCATGAGGCGGTGTCTACAACCCACAGAAGTTGCTCAGGTAGTGTAGCTCATCCAGGATGGCACATCAATGTGATGTGTGGCAAAAAGGGTAGCTGTGTGTCAGCACAGTGTCCAGAGCATGGTGCAGATACCAGGAGACAGGGCAGTACACCAGGAGATTTGGATGGGAGGGCAGCAACCCAGCAGCCGTACTGCTACCTCCTCCTTTGTACAAGGAGGAACATGAGGAGCAGTGGCAGAGCCCTGCAAAATGACCTCTAGCAGGCTACTTACATCCATGTGTCAGCTCAAACTGTCAGACAAAGACTCCATGAGGCTGGTATGAGGACCTGATGTCTGCAAGTGGGTATTGTGCTTACAGCCCAACACTGTTCAGAGCGATTGACATTTGCCAGAGAACACCAATATTGGCAGATTTGACATTGGCGCCCGGTGTTCTTCATGGATGAGAGCAGGTTCACACTGAGCACATGTGACAGATGTGACAGAGTCTGGACACGTCGCAAAGAAAGTTCTGCCTGCAACATGACCAGTTTGGCAGTGGGGAGGCAAGTAATGATGTGGGGAGGCGTTAAGAGGGCAATCTCGCCATGAGCACCCCTGGAGCCGCGGGTTCCGAAAAACAGGCCAAATTGCCCTCATTATTATCCACCCTGCAAACCCTCCCTTCACTTCCAGGCCCTGGCGTAGCTACACCGGCTATATGTCCGCCCCTGTATCTATCTATTTCCCTTACAATCTATCTGTCAGGGAGATCTTGAAGATGTTCCACTGGTGCCACCAAATTGTCAGGACAATCCCAAAATTGACTGACAAATGATGAACAGTGCCACCACTACTACTGCTACTAGGCAGTTTATTGTTGGGCATTGTCACAATGAACCTAAAAAAGTGTATACACATCCGATTTCACCCTTCTCTAGGGAGAATCCAACACATAGTTGCACGTATATATATATATATATATATATATATATATATATATATATATATATATATATATATATATATATATATATATATATATATATATATATATATATATATATACACTCCAGGATGGTCACTGCCAAAATCAACGGTAACAGAAGAAAAAGTCGCTGCCACGGTTGAGCATAACGAGGCTTCATGTGTGCGGTTTATAGAGCACAAGGAATAAAGTTATTACATTCTATATATTTAAGCCATCAATTAGACAGTGCTTATAAAAATATACAAAAGATGTTACAAAGGGGACCAGAGAATACAATATATAGTCACATAAAAATAAAAAGGGATTGTGATGAACCCATACCTCGCCACCCTGCTTGACATCACTATTACGTCGGAGGGATCACACAGTACGATCTCGTCACTTGCATCGTGACGTTCCACAACCCCTAGGGACACATAGGTCAGCTTGGCACAGTTTAAGCAGACACACCCTGTCCACATGGGTCCAGAGAGGCACGGGGAGTGAGAGAAGGTGGCCCACGCATCAACTAATGTGGCACCACACTCGCTCACAACCCTGACTGGCTGAGAGGCCCCATTAACTAGCACTAGTGAAACAGAGCTCTGCCAGCCCAGTAGGACTGCCAACAGTTCCTCATTAGATATAAGCCCAACCTGTTAACTGGATTAATATCTGGCCAGAAACCAGCCTCGGTAGCATGTGACATTTAAACTGAGTACACGGACGTGTAGATTCGTGGATCGAGATAAATGAGCAGCCCAATGTTAAATTATATATTTAAATTGCCTTACGTGTACAGTAGACAATACATTATATACACAATGGTTATACATATACAATGGTCAGATATGCAAATACAAGTGGTAGTACAAAAGTTTAAGCAGATGATACAAAAGTCAGTTACCAGCTTGATGTCCAGCCGTTGGTTGCTGGCGACTACATGGGAGGTATGGGAGCCACCTATTTCCAGTTTCTTCCAACACACTGCATGGCGTGACCTCACTTGGCAGAGAAGTAGGGCCCACATCGTCGCATGTGCACTTAAACCCTTGGGCTGTCATTCTTTTCCCCGCCCCTGAGATGGTCCTAATCTCCCACTTGCTCTGGCAGCTGAAACTCCAAAACTTATGATGGATCATAACTTCTCTTTGAAAGGTCATAGGGCAGCGGGTTTGGAGCCATCGGATCCGGTTCCCGTTATACTTGGAGACCAAACACGGCTTTGCTACCTGGCTTCTATTAACTGTTCTATGTATCTCCCTACCCCTGGATACTAGAACAGATCGAGACCCCGGCGGGTGTTCGGTCCGTTCCCGAGATCTCAAAAATGTAACTGATATACAGCTAGGACATACAGTAAGTCCATAACTCCTTATGAAATTATGGCTCCCATCCTGCTGGGGGCAATTCTTTCATCAGTTAATTAGCGTTATACTCTTAATAGGGATCCATCCTGCGAGGAATAGCTTTGTTTCAGTTATCTGCTGTAGGCATGAATTTAGCTTGGCCACCTTCCTGTCTCAACTTCACACTTTGTAACAGGACTATAATTTTAAGCCAGATATGATAGTTAATTAGCAAGATATTATAGCCCCCACATTCTCCACAGGGATAAAAAAAGTTACCAGACCTCTTGTCATAGGAATGGTACAGATCTTGCTAAGGGGAGATCTCTGTTTAGAGAATGGCACAGTCCTTAAAGCACGCTGTATCTCCCAGCACTGGACTTAGGTTTTAGGCCAGGACATGTTTCCATTTCATTAGAAAAAAATAATTCATTTAGAAATTTTTGGCAGGAACACAGTTGGGACAGGGTTAACAAAAAGCTGTAAAAGTAAGTGCAACTATTATAAAAAACATCCGTAATGTCAATTTTCAGCTAAATCACATGATTATATGAAAAAGAGCATGTTAGAGAGGCAGCGTCTCTCAAGAAGCAAAGATGGTCTTAAAAATGTGGTAGAACTAAAGAAAAATGTTCATCAATGTAAAATTGTAAAAACTTTGAATTTAAAGTACAGAATATCATCAAAGATTTAGAGATTCTTGAGAAATCCATGAGCACAAGGAACAAGGCCTATGGCAAATATTGGATGCTCGGGATCTGTAGGCCCTCATGTGGCACTGCGCTAAAAACAGGCATGATTGGGTCATGAAAATCCTGCATGGGCTCAGGAATACTTGCAGAAATAATTGTCTGTGAACACATTTCCCCGTGCAATCCACAAATGCAAGTTAAAGCTCCAGCATGCAAAGAATAAAACCAATATCAACAAAATCCAGAGTTGCTGCTGTCTTCTCTGGGCCAAAGCTCATTTAAAATGGACTGAGACAAAACGGAAAACATTCAAAATGTGGCCTGCGAACCAGGAAAGAGACCATGCAGCTTATCATCGGCACAGAATCCTGCATCCCTGATGGCATTGGGTTGCATTAGTGCCTATGTCATGGGAAGCTTATAGATAAAAGGCACTATTGATGCTGAGCAATATATTGAGGATTTAGAATGCAATATATTGAGGATTTAGAATAACATAAGCACTAAATGGGCAGTGTCTATTTGAGAGAAGGTCTTGCATATTTCAGTAAGGTAATGCTAAACCACATAACGGATCCATCACAACAGCATGGCTTCACAGAAGAACAGTTCAGTAGATGAACCGAACACTTGCAGTTAAGACCTTTCCTGCAATAGAAATCATTTGGCGCATTATGACATGCATGAAAAATTTGGAAAAGACCCCCAGACTGTGGAGCAGTAAGAATTTAAAGAAAATAAAAACAGGATTAACCTGCAGTGCAGCAGGAATTAAACAAGAGCAAAAACTGGCCACTTTAGACTTAATGACAGGTCCCCTTTAAGGAATAAATCTGTAGTTTTATAGTTTTATGTGGTCAGAGAACTCCACAGTGACTTCTAATATGTAGGTAATTTACTCTACGGTGGATGTTATCTGATATTATCTAGTTCCATGAGCAATTATCTGTAAGTACAATAACAGATTGCTTAATATAGTCAGAGTGCACAAAAGCAAAGACATCAGAAGATCATGAGAAGGTAAAAAACCACAGGGGAAGGAGACGTGCTAAGTTCAGCACCATGGACAGCGGTCACATTCTGCAGAATTAGACCCGAACACAAAGCCATTCTGGGTGCTTCAAGATGCTTCTCGTTTCTTAGATTTCTATGTAAGTTAACCCCTAAACGACCACCGATACGCCTTTTAACAGCGGCAGTTAAGGGTACTTAAACCACAGCGCCGTTAATTAATGGCGCTGTGGGGGGCGCTATTCACTTTTTCCAGAGTCGGATTTTCTCAGGGGTCTCGGTTACCGGGGGTAGCCGAGACCCCAGAGAACATGACTTGGGTTTTTTTTTTACTGACCCCCGAGTTGCGATCGCCGGTAATTAACTGTTTACCGGCGGTCGCAAAAAAAAAAACCAACGCGATTTCCCATTTAATTTCTCTGTCCTCCGATGTGATCGCACATCAGAGGACAAAGAAATGGGGTCCCCGATCGCCCCCCGATACTCACCTGTCACCCCCAGTGCTCCTCGTGGCTCCCGATGGGCGCCGCCATCTTGTTCTGGCCCAAAAATGGCGGGCGCAGATCTTTGGGGTCTCAGCTGCCGGGGGTAGCTGAGACCCCAAAGAACATGACCGGGGTCGGTATTACCGATCCCTGTTTTGCGATCGCCGGTAATTAACTGTTTACCGGTGACCGCAAAAAAAAAAGCGATCTGTAATTCTCTGTCCTCTGATGTGATCGCACATCAGAGGACAGAGAAATAGGGGGATTCTGGGACCCTGTTATACTTACCGGTGTCCCTGGGTCCTCCTGCGTCCCCTCCAGCCCGCTGGCTTCTTCATCCGGAAAGAAAATGGCGGGCGCATGCGCAGTGCGCCCGCCATTATCTGCCGGCCGGCAGCTAGAGGAGTTGGGGCTAAAATTAGGGTTAGGGTTGGGGTTAAATTTAGGGTTAGGGTTGGGGCTAAATTTAAGGTTAGGGCTAAATTTAGGGTTAGGGTTGGGGCTAAATTTAGGGTTAGGGTTGGGGCTAAATTTAGGGTTGGGGCTAAAGTTAGGGTTGGGGCTAAAGTTAGGGTTAGAGTTTGGGCTAAAGTTAGGGCTAGGGTTAGGGTTGGGGCTAAATTTAGGGTTAGGGCTAGGGTTAGGTTTGGGGCTAAAGTTAGGGTTGGGGCTAAAGTTAGGGCTAGGGTTGCAGCTAAAGTTAGGGTTAGAGTTGGGATTAGGGTTTGGATTAGGGTTGGCATTAGGGTTACGTTTGTGATTAGGGTTAGGTTTGGGATTAGGGTTAAGGTTAGGGGTGTATTGGGATTAGGGTTAGGTTTGAGGTTAGAGTTGAGATTAGGATTAGGGGTGTGTTGGATTTAGGGTTCTGATTAGGGTTAAGGTTAGGGTTGTTTTGGGGTTAGGGTTGTGATTATCATTAGGGTTGTGATTAGGATTATGGATCAGGTTGGGATTAGGGTTAGGGGTGTGTTGGGGTTAGGGTTGGAGTTAGAATTGGGGGGTTTCCACTGTTTAGGTACATCAGGGGGTCTCCAAACGCCACAGCCAATTTTGCGCTCAAAAAGTCAAATTGTGCTCCCTCCCTTCTGAGCTCTGCCATGCGCCCAAACAGTGGTTTACCCCCGCTTATGGGGCATCAGCGTACTCGGGATAAATTGGACAACAACTTTTGGGGTCCAATTTCTCCTGTTACCCTTGTGAAAATAAAAACTTGGGGGCTAAAAAATCTTTTGTGGAAAAAAAAAATATTTTTTTATTTTCACAACTCTGCATTATAAACTTCTGTGAAGCACTTGGGCATTCAAAGTTCTCACCACACATCTAGGTAAGTTCCTTGGGGGGGTCTAGTTTCCAAAATGGGGTCACTTGTGGGGGGTTTCTACTGTTTAGGTACATTGGGGGCTCTGCAAACGCAATCTAACTCCCGCAGACCATTCTATCAAAGTCTGCATTCCAAAACGACGCTCCTTCCCTTCCGAGCTCTGCCATGCGCCCAAACAGTGGTCCCACCCACACATGGGGTATCGATGTACTCAGCATAAATTGCACAATAAATTTTGGGGTCCAATTTCTCCTGTTACCCTTGTGAGAGTAAAAATTTTGGGGTGAAAAGATCATTTTTGTGGAAAAAATGATTTTATTTTATTTTCATGGCTCTACATTATAAACTTCTGTGAGGCAGTTGGGGGTTCATAGTGCTCACCACACATCTAGATAAGCTCTTTGGGGGGTCTAGTTTCCAAAATGGGGTCACTTGTGGGGGGTTTCTACTGTTTGGGTACATCAGGTGCTCTGCAAATGCAACATGACGCCCGCAGACCATCCCATCAAAGTCTGCATTCCAAGCGGCGCTCCTTCCCTTCTGAGCCCCGATGGGTGCCCAAACAGTGCCCCCCCCCCACATATGGGGTATCAGCGTACTCAGGAGAAACTGGTCAACAGATTTTGGGGTCCAATGTCTCCTTTTACCCTTGAGAAAATAAAAAAATGCAGGCTAAAAAATCATTTTTGAGGGAAAAAAAAAGGATTTTTTATTTTCACGGCTCTACTTTATAAATTTATGTGAAGCACTTGGGGGTTTAAAGTGCTCACCACACATCTAGATAAGTTCCTTAAGGGGTCTAGTTTCCAAAATGGGGTCACTTGTGGGGGGTTTTCTACTGTTTAGGCACATCAGGGGCTCTCCAAACGCGACATGGTGTCCGATCTCAATTCCAGCCAATTCTACATTGAAAAAGTAAAACGGCACTCCTCTTCCAAGCTCTGCGGTGCGCCCAAACAGTGGTTTACCCCCACATATGGGGTATCAGCGTATTCAGGAGAAATTGCACAACAAAATTTATGGTTAAATTTCTGTTTTTACACTTGTGAAAATAAAAAAAAATGGTTCTGAAGTAAAATGTTTGCAAAAAAAAAGTTAAATGTTCATTTTTTTCCTTCCACATTGTTTCAGTTCCTGTGAAGCACGTAAAGGGTTAGTAAACTTCTTGAATGTGGTTTTAAGCACCTTGAGGGGTGCAGTTTTTAGAATGGTGCCACACTTGGTTATTTTCTATCATATAGACCCCTCAAAATGACTTCAAATGTGATGTGGTCCCTAAAAATAAAATGGTGTTATAAAAATGAGAAATTGCTGGTCAACTTTTAACCCTTATAACTTCCTAACAAAAAAAAATTTGTTTCCAAAATGTGCTGATGTAAAGTAGACATGTGGGAAATGTTATTTATTAACTATTTTTTATGACATATCTCTCTGATTTAAGGGCATAAAAATACAAAGTTTGAAAATTGCAAAATTTTAAAAATTTTCGCCATATTTCCATTTTTTTCATAAATAATCGCAAGTAATATCGAAGAAATGTTACCACTAACATGAAGTACAATATGTCACGAAAAAACATTCTCAGATTCAGCAGGATCTGATAAAGCGTTCCAGAGTTATAACCTCATAAAGTGTCAGTGGTCAGAATTGTAAAAATTGGCTCGGTCATTAAGTACCAAATTGGCTCTGTCACTAAGGGGTTAAACTTATTGGTTTTGTGATGAAAAGTTAAAAAAAAGTTCTAGTATATCATGTGTTTCAATCTCTCACTGTTACCAAAATCATCTGTTGTGGTCAAGTGAATGAAACATTCTTCTTTGGATCCAGAGAATGAAAACCTTGTCTTGCTATTGGGCTTATTTCTAAAACCGTGACTGTAACCCCTGTTAAAACTACGACTGAGATCCATAGAGAAGCTTCAGTGCCTTCACTAGATATCTGTAAAGAGATGACGTCCTTACAGATAAGCCATCAATGTGGAATAATTGGGCTGTAAATAACCGCTGTGACCCCAGTCTATAGTTGGAATAAAGTGGCTAATAAAGTAAAGAGACTCAATATACGTTACTTTAGCTGTCGAATAGTAAAACTATTTAAGTGATGTACAATATATAAAAAACAATAATTGTTACATTTAGTGTATTTGGGGATGAAGGTTTATTTCTGCTAATTGGGTTAAGGTGTATTTCAGATGTGGGTCTGTTTTTGAGAAAAAAAGGGCAGCTATGTTTTTCTAATCCTTAACGGAGTAGTCTCAAGTTTAGAAGTTATCCCCTATCCATGAAAGATAACTTTATGATCACTGGGGGTCTGACTGCTGGTACCACCAGAACCGGGGTTCTGAACCACCCCGTATGAATAGAGCGGTGGGTAATCATGCATACCTCTACTCCATTCATTCTTATGGGAGTGATCACCAGCCAAGCACAGCCATTTCTGGCGGTCCTATTAAGAATGAATGGAGCAGTGGTCAATCATGCGTACCTCTGCTCCATTCATTCTTATAAGAGTGAAGATCACCAGCCGAACGCAGCCATCTCCGGTGGTCCCATTAGGAATGAAAGGTGCGGCAGTGCACATGATCTACCGCTGCTTCATTCACACTGGGCTCTTTAAAGCCCCAGATTTCTGCACTGTGGGGGTCCGTGCAGTTGAACCCCTAGAGATCAGGAAGTTATCCCCTATTCTTAAGATAGGGGTTCTGAACTTGAGAATGCCTCTTTACTATCCACTTTAAATTGTAGTCACTGATCATCATAGATTTTACCCCCCTTCTACACTGAAAGCAGTGAAATTTGTGTTGAAAATCCGCAACTGTAATAATTATAGGGGATGACTCAGGAGACTCTTTGCGTGGAACAAGACAACTACAGGACACAGTTTTATAAGTGGTAAAGTCTATATTATAACATTGTGATTCAAACAGGTGCAGAGAGAAACTGAAGTCCACAACACTTGGTGTAAATATTAAACGCAGCTTAGCAGTCTATAGGAAACTTCAGAGGAAAATGCAATCACGCAGAAAGTCTATGAAGCACAATTATTCTTGAGGATACTTGACACGAATAAGTCCTTGTTTTAGTCCAAACACAGATAGATATGCTTATAAGGCAGTTCAAATAATATCTTAGCTCAACCAGGGAGGCCTGGGTAATAGTCTCAGGTTTTTGCAGAGCAGCAACAGCTTACATGTCCAGCAAATGCAGATGGAAGTAAACACGAGCAGCAGATGAAGGAGGATTACTGGAAACTGGTGTATGCAGCAGGAACTCAGAGCAGAGTAGCAGCATCACCACACAGGTTCACAGGAGCAGGTATATAGCCAGGGAGTCACCAGAGTCAGGAGCTGGATGCAAGGCAGAATACTCTAGCACAGACTGATGGCTGGGGTGGAGTTTTATAGCAGGAAGACACAGTACACATGAGACCAAAAAAGGGCTGTAATGCACAAAAGGTAATAAAAAATGTTCAGAGTCCTGACAGCAACAGAATTTGACATGTTACTGATTTTAAAGTCCACATGGAAAAAGTTTACAACTTTATAGTAAGATGTGTAAAAAAATCATCTCCTTGTCTAATACTGCAAATTTCAGTTGATTTTTACCTGCACAAATCCACAATTCCTTCCTGAACTAAGCACCTGTATATGGCGGAGTCAGGAATCGAACAGTCATTAGGTCAACAGCTATCTAATGTGAATGTCCGGCTTTAGTGTGTTAGCTTTTTTTTGCACATCAATACATTTTATCACTTGCTTCAGTTCACTTAGTTGATTTAATTTTAATCTAATTTTCACTTAATCATGTGCCATGTGTTCAATCCTTGTATCATCGAGCTGTCTTCTTCATTTAATGATTTGTAGTTTTTTTTTTCAGATTTCATTATCTGCTCGCCTGGTTATAGAACTAATAATGTGATGTTTCTCTATGTTGTCAGGTGGTTTATAATCTGAGGAACATGGAAAGGTAGAACAGAATGTTAATGGTGAACTCTTCAGGAAAAAAAAATGATCTGACATGTTGGACTGGTGAAGTCTGTGACTGTGGAATACCAATGGCTTTAAGAATGGCCCGAACACCATGGTCAATGCTTAGGTTTCCATTTAGTATGAAGTTCTATGCCATCTTAAATTATTTTTGCCATATCTCCTGCAAGTAGTGACGTTGTCTTTTAAAATTGTACCACATGGAAGCTTGTCCTACCAAGAAACTTTCCAAAGAGGCTGCCGGCGTTGTAAAGTTGTGCTTCCTGCTCTCTCAGCTAAATTTCCAATCATCAGCTTAGTGGGAAATGTGCCCAAACTGGAAGCACAGTTTAATGTCTCATGTAGGCAGTATCTGAGCGGATAAGTTTAGCCATCACCTGCAACAGGCAGACCTGCTGAAGAACCTCTTCTGCTATAGAGACTGACCATGTGACTGTTAAGCAGACCTTGCAATGGGAGGATCAAGTCCTACATTGGCTTGCAAAAGTGTTAACCACTCTCCCCCATTGGAATTCTTCATGTTTTGCTACATCACAACCTGGAATTTAACAGTTTTTTTTGCAGGTTTGCATCAGTTTATGTAAAGAACATGTCTACAACTGTGAACATTTGGTTTTATTTTTATTGTGAAGCAAACAACAAATAGGACAGAATAACTGAAGACTTCAGTGTGGATAACTATTCACCCTTCTGAAGTCAGTACTTTGTAGAACCTAATTTTGCAACAATTACAGCTGCAAGTCACTTTGGATAAGTCTCTATGAGCTTTCCACTGGGATTTTTGCCCAATACTCAAGGCAAAACTGCTCCAGCTCCTTCAATTGAAATGGTTTCCTCTATTGAACAGCAATCTTTAAGCCTGACCAAATATTCTCCATTGGATTAAGGTCTGGGATTTGACTAGGCCACTCCAAAACATTTACACATCTCCCCTTACGCCACTTGAGTGTTGCTTTAGCAGTATGCTTTGGGTCATTGTCTTGTTGGAAGGTGAATCTCCATCCCAGTCGCAAATCACTGACAGACTGAAACAGGTTTTGATCAAGAATATCCCTGTATTTCTCATCATCCATCTTCTCCTCAACCATTTTCCTGTCCCTGCTGCCAAAAAACATCCCCACCTGATGTTCTTGGGGTGATAAGCTGTATTGGTTTGGCGCCAGACGTAGTGTTTACCTTGGTGGCCAAAAAGTTCAATTTTGGTCTCATCCGGCCACAGCACCTTCCTCCATACATTTGGGGAGTCTCCCACATGTCTTTTGGAAAATTCAAAAACAGCCTTACAATTTTTGTGTGTAAGGAAATACTTTTTTTTCTGGCCATAAAGTCCACCTCTATTGAGTGTATGGCTTATTGTGGCCATATGGGCAGATACTACAGTATTCGTTTGGAAACTCTGCAGCTCCTTCAGGGTTACCTTTGGTGACTGTGCTGCCTTTCTGATTAATGCCCTCCTTGCCCGGGCTGACAGTTTTGGTGGGCGGCCCTCTCCTGGCAGGTTTGTTGTGGTACGATGGTCTTTCCATCCATGGATTTGATGGTGCTTCGGGGGATCCTCAAGGATTGGGTTTTTTTTAGAACCCAACCCTGACGTGTACTTCTCAACAACTTTGTCCTTGACTTTTTTGGAGATCAATTTGGTCTTCATGGTGTTTGGTTAGTGGTGCCTCTTGCTTAAGGGTGTTACAGTCTCTGTGACCCTTCAGAAAAGGTAAATTGTATATACTGACAGACATGTGACACTTAGATTGCACACAGGGGGATGTCCTGTCATTAAGCATGGGACTTATGAAAGTAATTGCTTGCTCCAGAAATTTTTAGGGACTTCATAGCAAAAGGGGTGAATACATATGCACATGCCAATTTTAAGTTATTTGATCCCATAAATGTAATTTATGCCTGTATTTTTCTCACTTCACTAAATTAGGCTATTTAGTGCTGATGTAACCCACAATCTTTGGTAAATAACATGAGGAGGAGGCGGTTAAATTGCAAATTAGAATTAAAAATGAAATCTTTTATTATTATTTTAAAAGGATCATAAAATTCAAGCTGCAGGACAAAAAAGAGAAGTGCGCTGGCACTGGGATTACATTTCATGATGACAATATCATATGCACAGTTTGTAGTCTACTGCGATTCACAGTGAAATATAGTATACTTATTACAAGTGCAATCAAAGGATTATCTTAGAATGGGTAGTGCCATTGC
Source organism: Ranitomeya variabilis (assembly GCF_051348905.1). Classification (NCBI taxonomy): domain Eukaryota; kingdom Metazoa; phylum Chordata; class Amphibia; order Anura; family Dendrobatidae; genus Ranitomeya; species Ranitomeya variabilis. The sequence goes on from NC_135233.1 coordinate 478,479,331, forward strand.
TATACATAAAGAGAAGTAGTATATATTGTTAGACTAAAGTGCTAAGTGCATCTATAACATGATAAATCTCTATACTAAGACATACAGGAGGAGAGAAGATGAAGTTTCCTGAGAGCTCAGAGAAGGTTCTCGCAAAGTGGCATGTGCATAGTTCCCATTTGCTGCTCGCTCCTACCCCGACAGCGCCATTTCACATATGTGCTTACAAGCAGTAAATTTGCCATGATCACATGGGGCTGGTAATAAGTTTAGAAAGCTGTAATGTAGGCACAGTTCAGCATCTTTGTTAATGCTGAAACATACAACACCGCCGCAGCTCTGCTGTTCTAAAGTTTAGCTATGGATTCAAATAAACTTTGGTTAAGAAGAAGCATAGAGGATATTGATACATTAGTACTGTATAGAATATACAGTATCATTTGTCCTTCCCTAATTTATTTTAAACCCAAAATATATGAGTGTATACCGAATGGATACTATTAGTGATGAGCGAACGTGCTCGGATAAGGTGTGATCCAAGCATGCTCGGGTGCTAACCGAGTGCCTTCGGCTTTTGCTCATCACTAGATACTATCCATAGGATCACAGGGGTTTATTTTTTTAAAAAAGGGTAGATTTTAATGAACATATATTTTTTAGGGGGATGATGTGGACTGTAATGAATTACTATTTTGACAATTTGTATAACTTTAACCTCTTTACGACCTATGACGTACAGGTACGTCATAGGTCGCCTCTTTTTTGGTGCATCATCTGACATGTGCTCTTAACAGCTGCTGTTAACATGTTAAATGCTACTGTCAACCTCTGACATCAGCATTTAACTCGCAAACCGGATGCCCATCAATAGCTCCACCCATCGTTGCCCCTGTCACATGATCATGGGGCACCGATGGGTTGGCATGACCCCCGCAGTTGTCATTGCCAAACTGTTATGACCGCTGCCCCATGACTGGCGCTCATAGCAGATGAGCATTTCTGCTACACATAGCAGAAGCACAGCTTCAAGTCTCCTAGGCCTCTTTCACACTTCCGTCTTTTAGCTCCCGTCGAAATCCGTCGATTTTTTTAAAAAGCAGGACCCAGCAAATTTTTCTGCTGGATCCTGTTTTTTCCCATAGACACGTATTAGCGACGGATTGTGACGGATGGCCATCCGTTTCATCCGTCGTGCACTGTATCCGTCAGAAAATTGCTGTCTATCGGGCGGTAGAAAACATTCAGAGGATCGTTTTTCTGCACCTCGGAAAATCGTCGCTGACTGTCAAAAGCAGGAATCCAGCAACGGGTTCCGTTTTTTGAAACTGAGCATGCGTGGAAGAATTTCCAGTCAGGGAAATTCTCTCTCGCTTGCTCTCTCTCTCTCTTTTTACTATTGATGCTGCCAATGCAGCATCAATAGTAACAAGATGTAATGTTAAAAATTTAAAAAAATAAAATCGCAATATTCTTACCTTCCGGCGTCCTGCGCAGCGTTACCGATGCTCCTGGCAGCTAGCGTTCCCAGTAATGCATTGCAAAATGACCTGATGACGTTGCGGTCTCACGAGGTTTTTCTGTATTTTCATGACTATGAAAATTGTAAATTCACACTAAAGGCATCAAAACTATGAATGTGGAATGATATACTTAACAAAAAAGTGTGAAACAACTGAAAATATGTCTTATATTCTAGGTTCTTCAAAGTAGCTACCTTTTGCTTTGATGACTGATTTGCACACTCTTGGCATTCTCTTGATGAGCTTCAAGAGGTAGTCACCGGAAATGGTTTTCACTTCACAGGTGTGCCCTGTCAGGTTTAATAAGTGGGATTTCTTGCCTTATAAATGGGGTTGGGACCATCAGTTGTGTTGTGCAGAAGTCTGGTGAATACACAGCTGATAGTCCTACTGAATAGACTGTTAGGATTTGTATTATGGCAAGAAAAAAGCAGCTAAGTAAAGAAAAACGAGTGGCCATCATTACTTTAAGAAATGAAGGTCAGTCAGTCTGAAAAATTGGGAAAACTTTGAAAGTGTCGCCAAGTGCAGTGGCAAAAACCATCAAGCGCTACAAAGAAACTGGCTCACATGAGGACCGCCCCAGGAAAGGAAGACCAAGAGTCACCTCTGCTTCTGAGGATAAGTTTATCCGAGTCATCAGCCTCAGAAATCGCAGGTTAACAGCAGCTCAGATTAGAGACCAGGTCAATGCCACACAGAGTTCTAGCAGCAGACACATCTCTACAACAACTGTTAAGAGAAGACTTTGTGCAGCAGGCTTTTATGGTAAAATAGCTGCTAGGAAACCACTGCTAAGGACAGGCAACAAGCAGAAGAGACTTGTTTGGGCCAAAGAACACAATGAATGGACATTAGACCAGTGGAAATCTGTGCTTTGGTCTGATGAGTCCAAATTTGAGATCTTTGGTTCCAACCACCGTGTTTGTGCAACGCAGAAAAGGTGAATGGATGGACTCTACATGCCTGGTTCCCACCGTGAAGCATGGAGGAGGAGGTGTGATGGTGTGGGGTTGCTTTGCTGGTGACACTGTTGGGGATTTAGTCAAAATTGAAGGCATACTGAAACAGCATGGCTACCACAGCATCTTGCAGCGGCATGCTATTCCATCCGGTTTGCATTTAGTTGGACCATCATTTATTTTTCAACAGGACAATGACCCCAAACACACCTCCAGGCTGTGTAAGGGCTATTTGACCAAGAAGGAGAGTGATGGGGTGCTACGCCAGATGACATGGCCTCCACAGTCACCAGACCTGAACTCAATCGAGATGGTTTGGGGTGAGCTGGACCGCAGAGTGAAGGCAAAAGGGCCAACAAGTGCTAAGCATCTCTGGGAACTCCTTCAAAATTGTTGTAAGACCATTCCCGGTGACTACCTCTTGATGCTCATGAAGAGAATGCCAAGAGTGTGCAACTCAGTCATCAAAGCAAAAGGTGGCTACTTTGAAGAACCTAGAATATAAGACATAATTTCAGTTGTTTCACACTTTTTTGTTAAGTACCGTATATAATTCCACATGTGTTAATTCATAGTTTTGATGCCTTCAGTGTGAATGTACAATTTACATAGTCAAGAAAATACAGAAAAATCTTTAAATGAGGTGTGTCCAAACTTTTGGTCTGTACTGTGTGTGTGTATATATATATATATATATATATATATATATATATATATATATATATATATATATATATATATATATATATCCTTGCTCCATTGAAAATAAAACACTTAAAAAGATACACATATTTGGTATAGCCGCGTTCAGAATCGCCCAATCTATCAATGTTTAAAAATAATTAATCCAATTAGTAAACGGCGTAATGAGAAAAAAAACCCTCCAGAATTAAAATTTTTTTGCTCACCGCAACTTTGCAATAGAATGAAATAACGGGCGATCAAAACGTCATAGTTATCCTAAAATGGTATCAATATAAATGTCAGCTTGGCACGCAAAAAATAAGCCCTCAACCAGCCCCAGATCCCGAAAAGTGGAAAATGGCAAACTTTGGATTTTTTTCACCACTTAACTAAGGCCTCTTTCACACTAGCGTCGTGCACTGCACGTCGCTATGCGTCGTTCTGGAGAAAAAAGTGCTTGCAGGATGCGTTTTTTCTCCATAGACATGTATTAGCGACGCAGTGCGACGCATTGCCACACGTCGGACCGTCGGCACAAAAAAGTTACATGTAACTTTTTTTGTGCATCGTTCCCGTCTTTTCCGACCACGCATGCGAGGCCGGAACTCCGCCCCCGCCTCCCCGCACCTCACAATGGGGCAGCGGATGCTATGTAAAACTGCATCCGCTGCCCCCGTTGTGCGGCGCTTTCAACGCTAGCGTCGATGCGCTGCAACGTCGCATAGCGATGTGCAGTGCACGACGCTAGTGTGAAAGTAGCCTAAAAAAGAACATATACATGTTTGGTGACTATGAACTCGTAATGACCTGGAGAATGATAATGGCAGGTCAGTTTTAGCATTTAGTGAACATGGTACATCCCATAGAAATGTACCGCATATATCATGGTAAATGAGTGATTCAGAAATGAAGGGAAGCAGGACAATACCATCTAAGAGCACTTGCAGCCATATGTTTGCTTAAATTATGAATAGTAATCTGAAAAGTCTGAATCTTGATAGATCATATGGTGAAATAATATTTAAGTGAAACTTTCCCTTGTATAATATATGACTTTCTATATAGTTTTCAAAGCGAACTCTTACACCCTGCTTTATGTATCTGTCTATGTTAATGGTTTGCATCTTTTTCTCCACCATTGCTCTCTGTTGCTGCAGTCACTTATATCTCGGATTTATCGATAATCCTTTTCATGACGATCTCACTGAAGAATAAATCCTGGCATTAGATGCAGACAGTAGCCGTGTCCTCTTATGAAGAAGCACAAGGGATTAGCCAGTAATACGATGGGTGTTACCACTTGCAATTAGTTATTCTTCTACTATATCGGTATCTCAGTTGTCTTTATTTAAGGGGATAAATGATCTGTGAAAACTCATCATTTGTTCTTCTGTTGTTTATAAATATGTGATATATCAGGATGTGAGCTCAAACCAGAAATTGCTATGTGTGATGGGAGATCCACAGCTACTGGGACAATAAACTGACTACAATAATAGAGGAGAAAGGTGACATGGAATAGACCCTAGCAGTCATCTTTTGGTGGGATATTCTACTTCTGGACCTGGAGCCAAATATTCCCAATTCTGGACACCGCTCACTGGTGGTCTAGGCTCAACCATGATATAATGTTATCTGTTGGGATTAGTTCTTCTTAAGGTACCTTCACACGAAGCGACGCTGCAGCGATAGCGACAACGATGCCGATCGCTGCAGCGTCGCTGTTTCATCGCTGGAGAGCTGTAAAGGTACCTTCACACGAAACGACATCGCTAGCGATCCGTGACGTTGCAGCGTCCTCGCTAGCGATATCGTTTCGTTTGACACGCAGCAGCGATCAGGATCCTGCTGTGATGTCGCTGGTCGCTGAATAAAGTCCAGAACTTTATTTGGTCGTCCGATCGCTGTGTATCGTTGTGTTTGAAAGCAAAAGCAACGATACCCAGCGATGTTTTACACTGGTAACCAGGGTAAACATCGGGTTACCAAGCGCAGGGCCGCGCTTAGTAACCCGATGTTTACCCTGGTTACCAGCGTAAAAGTAAAAAAAACAAACAGTACATGCTCACCTGCGCGTCCCCCGGCCTCTGCTTCCTGACACTGACTGAGCGCCGGCCCGAAAGTGAAAGTGAAAGCACAGCGGTGACGTCACCGCTGTGCTGTTAGGGCCGGAGCTCAGTCAGTGTCAGGAAGCGGAGGCTGGGGGACGCGCAGGTGAGCATGTACTGTTTGTTTTTTTTACTTTTACGCTGGTAACCAGGGTAAACATCGGGTTACTAAGCGCGGCCCTGCGCTTAGCAACCCGATGTTTACCCTGGTTACCCGGGGGCCTCGGCATCGTTGGTCGCTGGAGAGCGGTCTGTTACGGGAAATCTATCATCAGAAAATTACCTATTGTCTAAATTAGGTTCTTATTTTCTTAAGAACCTGTACCTGTGTGCACAAGGTGTGAGTCTGCTGGATGTGGAGCAGAGTTCAATGTGAGTCTGCTGGTGAGTGACTAGCCAAAATGTGACCTATAGCTGGGAGAGACAAGCCAGGGTCTGTCTCTGTATGAAGTAGTGAAGTATATCATGGCACAGCTGTGTTGGTGCACAAAATAGGTTCCCCAAACCAGTGAACATACAATATAATAATTTGGCACTCAACTTATTTACGTCTGTTGCTTAGAAAGATTTACTGTATTATTGCAGTCCAAAATAAACGTTTCTCTTTTAATAACTCACCTTTTCTTTATGTATGGAGGATTGTCTATGTTATGTTGAAAATTTTCAAATAAACATATTGAAACCAAAATAAACGTTTCGGTCTGAACTAGACCTTCTTTAGTAAACTGCATTAAACATTACACAAAAAGGAACAACAATAAGGAAACATAACAATGTGTACAGGAAAAAATAAATTACAAAAACACTAAAGCAGTGATGGGCAACCTTTTGAGCTCGGTGTGTCAAAATTCGCCAAAAAACCGAGCATAACTTGGGTGGTGTGTCACCTTGATAAAAAAACATAATTTTGCGACATGTATAGTTTAAATAACAAATATGTATAATTAGAATTAACTTACCTGCTTAGTGACTTCTTTGTTCATCTGTCAGTTGGTTTCTTTTGTTGGTCTTGCTATTATTTAACTTGTGTGGGGTGCCGTGAACTAAGATAAGTGAGGGGGAGGGGGAATTCTTCCAGTGATGGCGAACCTGTGGCACTCCAGCTGTTGCAAAACTACAATTCCCATCATGTCTTCACAGCCAAAGCCTTTGCTTTGAATGGCCAGCCATGATGGGAATTGTAGTTTTGCAACAGCTGGACTGCCACAGGTTCGCCATCACTGATGCCTCCCTCTCACTTATCTCAGTAATGGCCAATGACACCCCACAGTTCACTGGATGATGGTTGCTGTAGTAGTCACAGGGCCTCCAGACAGCAATCACAGGGCCTGAGTCCAGACAGCAATCACAGGGCCTGAGTCCAGACAGCAATCACAGGGCCTGAGTCCAGACAGCAATCACAGGGCCTGAGTCCAGACAGCTATCACAGGGCCTGAGTCCAGACAGCTATCACAGGGCCTGAGTCCAGACAGCTATCACAGGGCCTGAGTCCAGACAGCAATCACAGGGCCTGAGTCCAGACAGCTATCACAGGGCCTGAGTCCAGACAGCTATCACAGGGCCTGAGTCCAGACAGCAATCACAGGGCCTGAGTCCAGACAGCAATCACAGGGCCTGAGTCCAGACAGCAATCACAGGGCCTGAGTCCAGACAGCAATCACAGGGCCTGAGTCCAGACAGCTATCACAGGGCCTGAGTCCAGACAGCTATCACAGGGCCTGAGTCCAGACAGCTATCACAGGGCCTGAGTCCAGACAGCTATCACAGGGCCTGAGTCCAGACAGCTATCACAGGGCCTGAGTCCAGACAGCAATCACAGGGCCTGAGTCCAGACAGCTATCACAGGGCCTGAGTCCAGACAGCAATCACAGGGCCTGAGTCCAGACAGCTATCACAGGGCCTGAGTCCAGACAGCTATCACAGGGCCTGAGTCCAGACAGCTATCACAGGGCCTCCAGACAGCTATCTCCTCAGGCCTCAGAAGTGCAGCCTGGGACTTCTGGTCGGTGCAGCCTGGGACTTCTGGTCGGCGCAGCAGGGAGCAGCGCAATGTCGCCCAAACAACACAGATCCGACGCAGAGGCCTGGGACTTCCGGGAGCTGCGCCTGGCCTACCGGAAGTCCCAGGCCTAGACTCTCTGCACCGGAGCTCTGTTGTTTGGACCCACAGACCTCCTGCATGGCATCCGATCCGATAAAAAATCGGATCGGATGCCATTGTTTAGCATTCCGATACCGCAAGTATCGGGTATCGGCCGATATTTGCTGTATCGGAATTCCGATACCGAGATCCGATACTTTTGTGGTATCGGGTATCGGTATCGAAACAACATTAATGTGTGTAAAAGAAAGAATTAAAATAAAAAATATTGCTATACTCACCTCTCCGACGCAGCCTGGACGTCCGCGAGGGAACCGGCAGCGTTGTTTGCTTAAAAATCGCGGTTTTCCTTCCTTACTTGAAGTCCCGGCTTGTGATTGGTCGCGTGCCGCCCATGTGACCGAGACGCGACCAATCACAGCAAGCCGTGACGTAATTTTAGGTCCTTCAGGATTTTAAAATTACGTTCCGGCGTTGTGATTGGTTGCGTGCGGTCACATGGGCGATGCGACCAATCACAAGCCGGGACGTCACGGGAGGCAAGACAAGCGCGCATTTTAAAATGCGCGCTTGTCCTGCCTCCCGTGACGTCCCGGCTTGTGATTGGTCGCATCGCCCATGTGACCGCACGCAACCAATCACAACGCCGGAACGTAATTTTAAAATCCTGAAGGACCTAAAATTACGTCACGGCTTGCTGTGATTGGTCGCGTCTCGGTCACATGGGCGGCACGCAACCAATCACAAGCCGGGACTTCAAGTAAGGAAGGAAAACCTCGATTTTTAAGCAAACAACGCTGCCGGTTCCCTCGCGGACGTCCAGGCTGCGTCGGAGAGGTGAGTATATCAATATTTTTTATTTTAATTCTTTCTTTTACATATTAATATGGTTCCCAGGGCCTGAAGGAGAGTTTCCTCTCCTTCAGACCCTGGGAAAGAAGCAATTTCTATGGGGCCGCGGCCGGCGGCCGGCGTGTCACTGAAAATGACTACGCGTGTCAGCACTGACACGCGTGTCATAGGTTCGCCATCACTGCACTAAAGTAAATCTCATTCCAAAAAAGTGCATGGTGGTGGAAGTGAGGGTAGGAAAAATAAGGTAGGGAGAGAGGAAGTACTGTAAACTACATACCTGACTGCTCTTGTGGTATACCTAGTAGGTATAGCTGTACATCACAATTGGCAAATAAGTACAGTACAGACCAAAAGTTTGGACACACCTCATTTAAATATTTTTCTGTATTTTCATGACTATGAAAATTGTACATTCACACTCTAGGCATCAAAACTATGAATTAACACGTGTGGAATTATATACTTAACAAAGAAGTGTGAAACAACTGAAAATATGTCTTATATTCTAGGTTCTTCAAAGTAGCCACCTTTTGATTTGATGACTGCTTTGCACACTCTTGGCATTCTCTTGATGAGCTTCAAGAGGTAGTCACCGAAAATGGTCTTCCAACATTCTTGAAGGAGTTCCCAGAGATGCTTAGCACTTGTTGGCCCTTTTGCCTTCACTCTGTGGTCCAGCTCACCCCAAACCATCTTGATTGGGTTCAGGTCCCCATCTCTCTCCTTCTTGGTCAAATAGCCCTTACACAGCCTGGAGGTGTGTTTGGGGTCACTGTCCTGTTGAAAAATAAATGATGGTCCAACTAAACGCAAACTGTTGTGAACTCTGTTTTCAGGCTCCCTCTTGTGGTCACAGGTGGTATTGTGTGACTTTTGTTTTGGGCTCCCCCTGGTGGCTTTGTTTGTTATCCTGCGGGTCTGTGGCTGATCAGCTGCCTCGTTATTCACTTGGGAGTTTCCTATTTAGCTCTGTTTCACTTCCACTTGTTGCCGGCTGTCAATGTACTCAGTGCTATTCTGATTACTCCTGATTATCTTCGGTTTCAGTCTCTTCAGGAGAAGCTAAGTTCTGTTTAATTATTTTTTGCTCATCAGTCTGCAATATGATTTCTGTGTATGATGAGTTTAGTCCAGCTTGCTAATATGTGATTTCTTCTGCTGGTTTGCTCTGGGGTACAGAGTTGCTTCCCCCGCACCGTTAGTTGGTGCGGGGGCTCGAGCGATCTCTGCGTGGATATTTTGAATAGGGTTTTTAATTGACCGCACAGTTCCCTTTCTATTTTCTGCTTTCTAGTGTTAGCGGGCCTCATTTGCTAAATCTAATTTCATCTCTGCGTTTGTGCTTTCCCCTTAACTCACCGTTAATATTTGTGGGGGGCTATTCTATATCTTTGGGGTCATTTCACTGAGGCAAGTGAGGACTTTTGTTCCCTCTAGGAATAGTCAGTTTCTCAGGCTGTGAAGAGACGTCTAGGATTTTCAGGTAACGTTCCACGGCTGCCTATAGTTGTTTGCGGATAAGATCAGGTTGCGGTCAATTCAGTTACCACTTCCCCAGAGTTTGTAGTCGGTTTAGTTACTTAGCTAGTCCTACTTGCGAGCCTTGCCACTAGGATCATAACAGTACAGCCGGCCGGTAAAGTGTTAATTGCATGGCAGAAGCAGGAGAAAAGAAGCCTTGAGAATTTTTTTTTTTTTTTGCCGTGTGTCTAGCTGCTGTGTGTCTAGCTTCTCTCCTCCTCTTAATCTTGGTGTGGCTCTGAACTCAGCGGCTGATATGGATATTCAGAGTTTGGCCTCCAGGGTAGATCATCTTGCTGCAAGGGTACAAAGTATTCAGGAATTTGTTGTTCACAGTCCTATGTCAGAGCCTAGAATACCTATTCCGGAGTTGTTTTCTGGAGATAGATCTAGGTTCCTGAATTTTAAGAACAATTGTAAATTGTTTCTTTCTTTGAAACCTCATTCCTCTGGTGATTCCGTTCAGCAAGTTAAAATTATAATTTCTTTCTTGCGTGGTGACCCTCAACTCATGTTATCTCAGCATGCTCTAAGCGCAAAAAAAAAGTTGATAAATCTGTCACCATTGGTACTTTACAGCCTAAGTTCATTTTGTCTGTTACCCTGATTTGTTCCTTGTCATCTTACCCGGTTATGGCTTTTGTAGATTCAGGTGCTGCCCTGAGTCTGATGGACTTGTCATTTGCCAGGCGCTGTGGTTTTGTTTTGGAGCCTTTAAATTTCCCTATTCCACTGAGGGGAATTGATGCTACGCCATTGGCTACGAATAAACCTCAGTACTGGACACAAGTGACCATGTGCATGACTCCTGTTCATCAGGAGGTGATTCGCTTTCTTGTGCTGCATAATTTGCATGATGTTGTCGTGTTGGGTCTGCCATGGTTGCAGACTCATAATCCAGTCCTGGATTGGAAAGCAATGTCTGTGTCAAGTTGGGGTTGTCAGGGAATTCATGGCGACGCTCCTGTGGTGTCAATTGCTTCATCCACTCCTTCTGAAGTCCCTGCGTTTTTGTCAGACTACCAGGATGTATTTGATGAGCCCAAACTCAGCTCTCTACCTCCTCATAGGGATTGTGATTGTGCTATAAATTTGATTCCTGGTAGTAAGTTTCCTAAGGGACGACTTTTCAATTTGTCAGTGCCGGAGCATGCTGCCATGCGGAGTTATATAAAGGAGTCTTTGGAGAAAGGACTTATTCGCCCCTCCTCCTCCCCTCTTGGTGCGGGGTTCTTTTTTGTGGCTAAGAAGGATGGTTCTCTGAGACCTTGTATTGATTATCGCCTTCTAAATAAAATCACGGTCAAATTTCAGTATCCTTTGCCATTGTTATCTGATCTGTTTGCTCGCATTAAGGGGTCTAGTTGGTTCACCAAGATAGATCTTCGTGGTGCGTATAACCTTGTGCGTATTAAGCAGGGTGATGAATGGAAAACTGCATGTAATACCCCCGAAGGCCATTTTGAGTACTTGGTGATGCCTTTTGGACTTTCTAACGCTCCTTCTGTCTTTCAGTCCTTTATGCACGATATCTTCCGCGAATATCTGGATAAATTTATGATTGTGTATCTGGATGATATTCTGTTTTTTTCTGATGATTGGGAGTCCTATGTTAAACAGGTCAGGATGGTGTTTCAGGTCCTGCGTGCCAATGCTTTATTTGTGAAGGGCTCAAAATGTCTTTTTGGAGTCCAGAAGGTTTCTTTTTTGGGTTTCATTTTTTCTCCTTCTACTATTGAGATGGACCCAGTCAAGGTTCAGGCTATTCATGACTGGACGCAGCCTACATCTGTTAAGAGTCTTCAGAAGTTCTTGGGTTTTGCTAATTTTTACCGTCGCTTCATCGCTAATTTTTCTGGTGTTGTTAAGCCTTTGACGGATTTGACCAAGAAAGGTTCTGATGTTACTAACTGGTCTCCTGCGGCTGTGGAGGCCTTTCGGGAGCTGAAGCGCCGGTTTTCTTCGGCTCCGGTCTTATGTCAGCCAGATGTCTCTCTTCCTTTCCAGGTCGAGGTTGATGCTTCCGAGATTGGAGCGGGGGCTGTTTTGTCGCAGAGAAGCGCCGATGGCTCTGTGATGAAGCCATGTGCTTTCTTTTCAAGAAAGTTTTCGCCTGCCGAGCGGAATTATGATGTCGGTAATCGGGAGTTGTTGGCTATGAAGTGGGCATTTGAGGAGTGGCGACATTGGCTCGAGGGAGCTAAGCATCGTGTGGTGGTCTTGACTGATCACAAGAATCTGATTTATCTCGAGTCGGCCAAGCGGCTGAATCCTAGACAGGCTCGTTGGTCGTTGTTTTTCTCTCGTTTTGATTTCGTGGTCTCGTACCTGCCTGGTTCGAAGAATGTAAAGGCTGATGCTCTTTCTAGGAGTTTTGTGCCTGACTCTCCTGGAGACTCAGAGCCGGCTGGTATTCTCAGAGAAGGGGTGATTTTGTCTGCCATCTCCCCAGATTTGCGACGAGTGCTGCAGGAGTTTCAGGCGGATAGACCTGACCGTTGTCCACCAGAGAGACTGTTTGTCCCGGATAGATGGACCAGCAGAGTTATTTCCGAGGTTCATTCTTCGGTGTTGGCGGGCTGTCATGGTTCCCAATGGCAGGGGAACGTCACGACACATAAATAACGAACGAGCTCTTGGGTGATGGAATCTCGAGCTGACCGTGAGCTAAACCTACCACACAACTAATAGTGGCCGGGGGGCGTGCCTACGTTTTATCCCTAGATGTCTCTCGCCAGCCGGAGAACTAACTTACCCTAGTAGAGGAAAAAACAGACCTGGCTTACCTCTAGGGAAATTCCCCCAAAAAGGAGACAGAAGCCCCCCACATATATTGACGGTGAGTTCAGAGGAAAAGACATACGCAGTATGAAGGTAGGTTCAGCAAAGCGAGGTCCGCTTACTAGATAGTAGAAAGATACAAAAGGGAACTGCACGGTCAGCTGAAAACCCTTTTTAAAATACCATCCTGAAATTACTTTAAAACTCATGTGTCAACTCATGACACCGGAGTGGTAATTTCAGCCCACAAGAGCTTCCAGCTACAGAGAAAGACTTAACTGTAAACTGGAACAAAAATGCAAACAAACTTAGGACTAAGAGTCCAACTTAACTGATCAGTAGTCTAGGAGCAGGAACATGCAACAGAAAGGCTCTGGTTACATTGATGGCCGGCAAGGCAATGACTGAAGAGCAGGAATAAATAGCAACTCCCCACTACTGATGAAAACAGGTGAACTGAGAAAGAAAACACACCCGAGTCACCAGTACCGCAAGCCACCACCAGAAGGAGCCCAAAAGCAGATTCACAACAGCGGGCCATCCTGGAATATTTGGTACCAGAGATTTGGTGGCCAGGTCCTTTTGGTGGCCTTCCTTGTCGCGGGATGTGCGTTCCTTTGTGCAGTCTTGTGGAATTTGTGCTCGGGCTAAGCCTTGCTGTTCTCGTGCCAGTGGTTTGCTGTTACCTTTGCCTGTCCCGAAGAGGCCTTGGACGCACATTTCCATGGATTTTATTTCGGATCTCCCTGTCTCTCAGAGAATGTCTGTCATCTGGGTGGTGTGTGATCGTTTTTCTAAGATGGTCCATTTGGTGCCCTTGCCGAAGTTGCCTTCCTCCTCCGAGTTGGTTCCGCTGTTTTTTCAAAATGTGGTTCGTTTGCATGGGATCCCTGAAAATATTGTTTCCGACAGAGGATCCCAGTTTGTGTCTAGATTTTGCCGGACCTTTTGCGCAAAGATGGGCATTGATTTGTCTTTTTCGTCGGCCTTCCATCCTCAGACGAATGGCCAAACCGAACGAACTAATCAGACCTTGGAAACCTATTTGAGATGTTTTGTTTCTGCTGATCAGGACGACTGGGTGACTTTTTTGCCATTGGCCGAGTTTGCCCTTAATAATCGGGCTAGTTCTGCTACTTTGGTTTCTCCTTTTTTTTGTAATTCGGGGTTTCATCCTCGTTTTTCCTCGGGTCAGGTGGAGCCTTCTGACTGTCCTGGAGTGGATGTTGTGGTGGATAGGTTGCATCAGATTTGGAATCATGTTGTGGACAATTTGAAGCTGTCACAAGAGAAGGCTCAGCGCTTTGCCAACCGCCGTCGCTGTGTGGGTCCCCGACTTCGCGTTGGGGACTTGGTGTGGTTGTCTTCTCGCTTTTTTCCTATGAAGGTCTCCTCTCCTAAGTTCAAGCCTTGGTTTATCGGTCCTTATAAGATTTTGGAAGTCCTTAACCCTGTGTCATTTCGTTTGGACCTCCCAGCATCGTTTGCTATTCATAATGTGTTTCATCGGTCGTTGTTGCGGAGGTATGTGGTGCCTGTGGGTCCTCCGGTTGAGCCTCCTGCCCCTGTGCTGGTTGAGGGAGAATTGGAATACGTGGTGAAGATCTTGGATTCTCGTATTTCTAGACGGAGGCTTCAGTATTTGGTTAAATGGAAGGGCTATGGTCAGGAGGATAATTCCTGGGTTGTCGCCTCTGATGTTCATGCGGCCGATTTGGTTCGTGCCTTCCATGTGGCTCACCCTGATCGCCCTGGGGGTTTAGATGAGGGTTCGGTGACCCCTCCTCAAGGGGGGGGTACTGTTGTGAACTCTGTTTTCAGGCTCCCTCTTGTGGTCACAGGTGGTATTGTGTGACTTTTGTTTTGGGCTCCCCCTGGTGGCTTTGTTTGTTATCCTGCGGGTCTGTGGCTGATCAGCTGCCTCGTTATTCACTTGGGAGTTTCCTATTTAGCTCTGTTTCACTTCCACTTGTTGCCGGCTGTCAATGTACTCAGTGCTATTCTATTTACTCCTGATTATCTTCGGTTTCAGTCTCTTCAGGAGAAGCTAAGTTCTGTTTAATTATTTTTTGCTCATCAGTCTGCAATATGATTTCTGTGTATGATGAGTTTAGTCCAGCTTGCTAATATGTGATTTCTTCTGCTGGTTTGCTCTGGGGTACAGAGTTGCTTCCCCCGCACCGTTAGTTGGTACGGGGGCTCGAGCGATCTCTGCGTGTATATTTTGAATAGGGTTTTTAATTGACCGCACAGTTCCCTTTCTATTTTCTGCTTTCTAGTGTTAGCGGGCCTCATTTGCTAAATCTCATTTCATCTCTGCGTTTGTGCTTTCCCCTTAACTCACCGTTAATATTTGTGGGGGGCTATTCTATATCTTTGGGGTCATTTCACTGAGGCAAGTGAGGACTTTCGTTCCCTCTAGGAATAGTCAGTTTCTCAGGCCGTGAAGAGACGTCTAGGATTTTCAGGTAACGTTCCACGGCTGCCTATAGTTGTTTGCGGATAAGATCAGGTTGCGGTCAATTCAGTTACCACTTCCCCAGAGTTTGTAGTCGGTTTAGTTACTTAGCTAGTCCTACTTGTGATCCTTGCCACTAGGATCATAACAGCAAACCGGATGGAATAGCATGCCACTGCAAGATGCTGTGGTAGCCATGCTAGTTTGGTATGCCTTAAATTTTAAATAAATCCCCAACAGTGTCACCAGCAAAGCACCCCCCACACCATCACAGCTCCTCATCCATGCTTCACGGTGGGAACCAGGCATGTAGAGTCCATCCGTTCACCTTTTCAGCGTTGCACAAAGACACGGTGGTTGGAACCAAAGATCTCAAATTTGGACTCATCAGACCAAAGCACAGATTTCCATTGGTCTAATGTCCATTCCTTGTGTTCTTAAGCCCAAACAAGTCTCTTCTGCTTGTTGCCTGTCCTTAGCAGTGGTTTCCTAGCAGCTATTTTACCATGAAGGCCTGCTGCACAAAGTCTCCTCTTAACAGTTGTTGTAGAGATGTGTCTGCTGCTAGAACTCTGTGTGGCATTGACCTGGTCTCTAATCTGAGCTGCTGTTAACCTGCGATTTCTGAGGCTGTTGACTCGGATAAACTTATCCTCAGAAGCAGAGGTGACTCTTGGTCTTCCTTTTCCTGGGGTGGCCCTCATGTGAGACAGTTTCTTTGTAGCGCTTGATGGTTTTTGCCACTACTTGGGGACACTTTCAAAGTTTTTCCAATTTTTCGGACTGATTGACCTTCATCTCTTAAAGTAATGATGGCCACTCATTTTTCTTTACTAAGCTGCTTTATTCTTGCCATAAAACAAATTCTAACAGTCTATTCAGTAGGACTATCAGCTGTGTATCCACCAGACTTCTGCTCAACACAACTGATGGTCCCAACCCCATTTATAAGGCAAGAAATCACACTTGTTAAACCTGACAGGGCACACCTGTGAAGTGAAAACCATTCCCGGTGACTACCTCTTGAAGCTCATCAAGAGAATGCCAAGAGTGTGCAAAGCAGTCATCAAAGCAAAAGGTGGCTACTTTGAAGAACCTAGAATATAAGACATAATTTCAGTTGTTTCACACTTTTTTGTTAAGTATATAATTCCACATGTGTTAATTCTTAGTGTTGATGCCTTCAGTGAGAATGTACAATTTTCATAGTCATGAAAATACAGAAAAATCTATAAATTAGAAGGTGTGTCCAAACTTTTGGTCTGTACTGTATGTGGGGGCTCACTCAAAAAAATCCAAGGAGAGTAATCTCCCTAAAGAAAAAATAAGTATAGGAAATAGGTACATGGATAGAAACGTAAAGGATGTACTAGTAAAAATAGTATACTAACCAAGTGTATCCATACATCTAGTGTGACATTGAAGTGTAGAGCTCCAAATTGGTCATGAGAGGGTACCCTATGTGAATCCAATTGTATTAATCTATATAAAACAAGTACATAGTATGTAAGGACATATGTATATATAACGTAGATAGTGCATATGTATGGGGCATAGATATACATATACATATGTCTGTATAACGTAAATAGTATGTAAAGACAATAAGGAAAAATAGTTTCTCACCTAAAAAAAGGAGGCTTAGCGTAGATTTGTTATAGGAGACATATAGGCCAGACCTAAAAGTATATATACATACAATGAGATGAATAACCAAAATAATATGGGTTAGAATTATAGTTGCAAAGTGAAGCTCACCTAGTGTATGGAGTACAGTGGGTACTTAGCTAAAGTTAAGGTGGGCGTACCTATTTGATGAGCGACCCTGTAATGTAAAAAGTAATAGGAGAAACGGCCTCTAAAATCCAAGTGGAGGGATGCCTGGGTGAGCTGTGCGTAGCATATTCCAATGTCGGCTAATTGTATGATGTAGAATAGGTATGTATGAATGGTCGCACGCATTCAGCAAAGCGTCGCATTAGCTAAGCATCAAGTTATAGCAGTTATTCCATGGCAAAGAACTAATATCCATCTCCTCTCCTCTCCTCTCTTCACACAGGAATGCAGTGAATATCCCCAGCTCTCCCTGGATCCTGAATGCTCTGTATCTTGCAATGATTTTCTGTGTGTAAGCTAGCACCCTGAATGGTATGCAGTGAATATCCCCAGCTCTCACTGGATCCTGAATGCTCTGTATCTTGCAATGATTTTCTGTGTGTCAGCTAGCACCCTGAATGGTATGCAGTGAATATCCCCAGCTCTCCCTGGATCCTGAATGCTCTGTATCTTGCAATGATTTTCTGTGTGTCAGCTAGCACCCTGAATGGTATGCAGTGAATATCCCCAGCTCTCCCTGGATCCTGAAATGCTCTGTATCTTGCAATGATTTTCTGTGTGTCAGCTAGCACCCTGAATGGTAATTTCATGTCATTCAACTCCTGTGCTAGAATTCATCATCAGTTACATGGTTTACAGTACTCACTGTTGTAGCTCCAGGGGGGTCTCTGTAGATGCTTATCACAGAAGAGGTGTTAGTATAGAGATGTTATCAGGGCTGCATCTTTGATCATCTATCCACACCAGGATGTGTTTAGCAGCTGTCCCTAATTTATAACTGACCAGCTCCCATAATCCCGCTGTCCTCTCCCTGCACTGGGGGCCTATGAATTTAGATTCATTCTTAGGGGTGCACGCAAGTGTGGGGTCGCACGCATTCAGCAAAGCATCGCATTAGCTAAGCATCAAGTTATAGCAGTTATTCCATGGCAGTTAGTCAGGGCAGGAGTCAGGTAACCCACACTCTGCTCTCCCTCCTATCCATGTGCTTTATTCCTATCCTCCTATGCTCCCTTGCAATCCACGTCCACCGCCCAATCCCCCCTCCATCACAACTCATATACATCAGCCCCTCTATACTTCCCTCTCCCATGTACAGCTCCCATGCACTTCTCACCTTCCTGAAAAACCTCAGTCCATCTTGCCAAAACACACTGCACAAAAAAACTTCTTACAATTCCAAAAACTTCTTGCTTTTTATCTTCCTTCTCCTACTGATTTCGGGAGACATCTCCCCCAACCCTGGTCCACCATCCCACAACCTCAACCGCTACCCTACCTCACATCAAAACCATTCTAAACTTATTAATATTACTTGTACTCCCTCATCTCAATTGTGCCCTTTGGAATCCACGGTCTGTATGTAACAAGCTTCCTTTCCTGCACAACTACTTTCTGAACAACTCTCTAAATCTATTGGCCCTCACTGAATCCTGGATCCAGGATTCTGACACGGTCTCCCCTGCTGCCATCTCCCATGGTGGCCTTCAATTCTCCCATTCCCCGAGACCCACAAACAGACCTGGTGGTGGAGTTGGCATACTCCTCCCCACAATGCACCTTCCAAGTCATCCCACCAACTCCATCACTCTCATTCCCTTCTTTTGAGGTCCACACCATCAGGCTCTTCCGTCCCCTCTCCCTCAGAATAGCGGTCATATACCGGCCCCCAGGCTCACCCACCCACTTCCTGGACCATTTCTCTGCCTGGCTGCCGCACTTCGTGTCCTCAGAACTCTCAACCCTTATCCTGGGAGACTTCAACATCCCCATAAACAACCCCACTTCTACATCTGCATCCCAGCTTCTATCACTAACCACTTCGCGCGGCCTCTCACAGCTCTCAACCTCTTGAGACACACAAGGACGGTAACACCCTTGACCTGGTCTTTGTCTGGGTGTGTTCAATCTCCTACCTAAATAACTCACCGCTTCCCCTCTCTGACCACAACATTCTCTCCTTCATGCTCACAAATCCTCGCTCACCCCAGCACACTCCTACCTACCATTCAGTCAGAAATCTACAAGCCATTAACCCTCATACACTTTCAGACTCCTTACACTCATCACTGTCCCCAATCTCCTCTTTTTCCTGTCCTGATCTGGCGGTACATCACTACAATGACACTCTTAGAAGCACCCTAGACCAAGTAGCTCCCCTCACCCTCAGAACCTCCAAACACAGAGTAAAACAGCCCTGGCTCACATCACAAACCCGATTTCTCCAGCGATGCTGTAGGAGTGCTGAACGCTTATGGAGGAAAACTCGCACACCAGAAGACTTCATACACTTCAAATTTATGATAAAAACCTACAACTCTGCCCTTCACATCGCCAAACAGACCTACTTCACCACTCTGATCTCCTCACTATCCAACAACCCCAAGAAACTTTTTGACACCTTTCACTCCCTCCTCTGGCCAAAAGCTCAAGCCCCTATCACAGACATTTGTGCTGATGACCTGGCCTCCCACTTTATAGAGAAAATAGACAATATCCGTCAGGAGATCTGCTCCCAGACACCAAGTTCAGTGACTCCCATCCCTCCCTGCAATTCCCCTGGCTCACTCTCCGCATTTGATCCCATCACAGAAGAAGAAGTCTCCAGGCTCCTCTCTTCTCGTCCGACTACATGCTCTACCGACCCCATTCCCTCTCATCTCCTCCAGTCTCTCTCTCCAGTCGTCACTACTCACCTAACTACAATCTTTAATCTCTCACTCTCCTCAGGCATTTTCCCGTCCTCCTTCAAACACTCTATCATTACTCCGTTACTAAAAAAAACCCACCCTCGACCCATCCTGCACAAACAACTACAGACCGGTCTCCAATCTCCCCTTCATCTCTAAACTCTTGGAGCGCCTAGTCTACTCCCGCCTTACCCGTTACCTCTCCATTCACTCCCTCCTAGACCCTTCACAGTCCGGCTTCCGCCCCCCACACTCGACAGAAACTGCACTCATCAAAGTGACCAACGACCTTTTGACAGCAAAATGTAACGGTGATCACTCTCTGCTCATTCTTCTCGATCTTTCTGCAGCTTTCGACACTGTTGACCACCCTCTCTTACTCTCTAGGCTCCAGTCACTTGGCATTAAGGACACTGCTCTCTCTTGGTTCTCCTCCTATCTTTCTGACCGCTCCTTCAGTGTAATGTTCTCTGGCTCCACTCACTGTCGGGGTACCCCAGGGCTCAGTCCTTGGCCCCCTTCTCTTCTCCCTCTACAGGGCCCCAATTGGACAGACCATCAGCAGATTTGGCTTTCAGTACCATCTTTATACCGATGACACACAACTATATACGTCATCCCCTGGCTTTACTCCTGCTGTACTACAGAACACCACTGACTGTCTGTCTGCAGTCTCTGACATCATGTGCAGTCTCTGACATCATGTCCGCTCTCTATCTAAAACTCAACCTCTCCAAAACTGAACTTCTTCTGCTCCCACCATTTACTAAACTCCCTAAACCTGACGTTTCCCTCTCCGTGGGTGGCACCATAATAACACCCCGGCAGCAGGCGCGCTGTCTGGGTGTTATGTTTGACTCCAATCTCTCCTTCACATCCCATATACAATCTCTTGCCCGTTCATGCCGCTTACACCTAAAGAACATCTCTAGAATCCACCCTTTTCTCACTATAGAAACAACAACAACCCTCACTGTCGCCCTGATCCACTCCCGCCTGGACTACTGCAACGCTCTATTAATTGGCCTCCATTCACTCAACTTACATCTCCTCCCTAATTTCTGTCTATTGGCCTAACCGACCTCTGCGCTCTGCAAATGACTTTCGACTAACCTCTGCACTAATCCGTACCTCCCACTCCCGACTACAAGACTTCTCCTGTGCTGCGCCAATCCTCTGGAATGCTCTACCCCAAGAAATTAGGACCATCCACATTTTGCATAGTTTTAGGCGCTCCCTCAAAACACATTTGTTCAGAGCGGCCTATCATGTTCCCTAATCAGTTATTTTGTTTGTGTGTAACCCATTCACTACTTACATCTATCCCCCACTCCCTGAAGATGTCTGGTCCATCATTGTAAATACATCATTGTAAATACACAACTGTGCTTTGTATCTCCCTCACCTCATTGTAGATTGTAAGCTCTCACGAGCAGGGTCGTCTTGTGTTGATTTAATTATTGTATTGTTAACATTGTTACTTATGACTGTTGTGTTTGAAGCTGTTAAACTGTAAAGCGCTGCGGAATATGTTGGGCTATATAAATAAAGATTATTATTATTATTATTATTATTGCCCAGCGACGTAGTATGTTGCCCAGCCACGTAGTATATTGCCCAGCCACGTAGTATATTGCCCATCCACGTAGTATGTTGCCCAGTCACGTAGTATATTGCACAGCGACGGAGTATACAGCACAGAGCCACATAGTATACAGACTTAAAATAAAAAATAAACATATACTCACCTTCCGAAGGTCCCTTGTAGTCCTGTCGCCTGTGTGCGGTGCACGCGGCAGCTTCCGGTCCCAGGGTTGGTATGAGCGCAGGACCTGTGATGATGTCACGGTCACATGACCGTGACGTCATGGCAGGTCCTTCTCGCATACCATCCTTGCCACCGGAACCTGGTGCTTGCATGGAGCGGTCACTGGAGCGTCGCGAGGAGCGGGAAAGGCGGCGTATGGTGAGTATAGCAGGTTTTTTGTTTTTTTTAATTATTTTTAACATGACATATTTTTACTATTGATGCTGCATAAGCAGCATCAATAGTAAATAGTTGGGGACACACAGGGTTAATAGCAGCGGTAATGGAGTGCGTTACACCGCGGCCCATTACCACTGCCATTAACCCTGTGTGAGCGGTGACTGGAGGGGATTATGGAGCGGGCGCCGGGCACTGACTGCAGGGGAGTAGGGGAGGGACTAATCGGACTGTGCCCGTCGCTGATTGGTCGCGGCAGCCATGACAGGCAGCTGCCGAGACCAATCAGCGATGCGGGATTTCCGAGATGGAAGTTGAGGACAGAAAGACTGAAGTACCCCTTAGACAATTATATATATAGACTAGATGGTGGCTCGATTCTAACGCATCGGGTATTCTAGAATATGCATGCGTAGTGTATAGCACAGCCCACGTAGTATATTGCGCAGCCCACGCAGTACATTGCGCAGCCCACGCAGTACATTGCGCAGCCCACGCAGTACATTGTGCAGCCCACGCAGTACATTGCGCAGCCCACGCAGTACATTGCGCAGCCCACGCAGTACATTGCGCAGCCAACGCAGTACATTGCGCAGCCAACGCAGTACATTGCGCAGCCCACGCAGTACATTGTGCAGCCCACGTAGTACATTGCGCAGCCCACGTATATAGCAATGTGGGCATGATATCCCTGTTAAAAAAAAGAATTAAAATAAAAAATAGTTATATACTCACCTTCCATTGGCGCCTGGATCCAGGAAGCGGTTACCGACGCTTGGGATCCACCGAAGCTCCGCCAAGCCGCTTGTGCCGGCCACCATCTTCCGTTCCCAGGATGCATTGTGAAATTACCCAGAAGACTTCGCGGTCTCGCGAGACCGCTAAGTCTTCTGGGTAATTTTGCAATGAATCGCGTGCAACATAAGATGGCGGCTGGCGCATGCGGCTTGGCGGACTACGGAGTGTGAGTATAGCAGGTTTTTTTTTTTATTATTATTTTTAACATTACATTTTTTTACTATTGATGCCGCATAGGCAGCCTCAATAGTAAAAAATTGGGGACACACAGGGTTAATAGCAGCGGTTACGGAGTGCGTTACCCGCGGCATAACGCGGTCCGTTACCGCCGGCATTAACCCTGTGTGAGCGGTGACCGGAGGGGAGTATGCGGGCGCCGGGCAGTGAGTGCGGGGAGTAAGGAGCGGCCATTTTCTTCCGGACTGTGCGCGTCGCTGATTGGTCGTGGCAATGGTCGTGGGCGTTTTGCCACGACCAAGCAGCGACTTGGATTCCATGACCGACAGAGGCCGGGACCAATGAATATCCATGACAGACAGACAGACAGAAGGAAGTGTGTTGTGAATTCTGTTGTGGGTTCTGCTCTTAGGCGCCCTCCGGTGGTTATAAGTGGTAGTGCTGCTGTTTGTCCTTCACAACAGTCATCAGCTGCTTCCACTTTGGACGGGGCTAATTAGTCTGGCTCCTTCCTTTAGTGAGTGCCAGTTGTCCATTGTTTTCTAGGGATCCACATCTCTGCTTGGTTTCTCCTTCTGGATTGTCCATATCATCAAAGATAAGTCCTGGCTCTGTTTTTGCAGTCCACATGCGGTGGACTTAATAGTTCTGTGAATTGCTATGTTTTTTCTTGTCCAGCTTTGTCTGTGTTAAGATTTACTCAGCCAAGTTGGAAGCTCTGGAGTCACAGAGTTACCCTCCATGCCTTTAGTTAGGTGTGGAGATTTTTGTATTCTCTGTGGTGGATTTTGTAGGATTTTTTATACTGACCGCACAGTACTCTTTCCTGTCTTTTCTTTCTAGGTAGCGTGGCCTTCTTTGCTAAATTCTGTTTTCAGTCTGCGTTTGTAATTTCCCTCTCCTCTCACAGTCAATATTTGTGGGGGGCTGCCTTTCCTTTGGGAATTTTCTCTGAGGTAAGATAGTATTCCTGTTTCTTTCTTTAGGTGTAATTAGTCCTCCGGCGGTGACGAGGTGTCTAGGGAGTGACAGGAACATCCCACGGCTACTTCTAGTTGATGTGTTAAGTTCAGGGTCTGCGGTCAGTATAGAGGCCACCTACTCCAGAGCTCGTCCATGCTGCTCCTAGGCCACCAGTTCATAACAGAAGTGACCCTTAGACAATTATATAGTAGACATATATATATATATATATATATATATATATTTATTTAGTATTTTCGGCAATGCTTCTTGGGGGAAAAAAACAAAAGTTTGGGCACCCCTGATCAAAACTACTGTTATTGTGAACAGTTAAGTAAGTTGAAGATGATATGATCTCTAAAAGGGATAAACTTAAAGATGGCACATTTCCTTTTATTTTGGGCAAAAAAAAAAAATTACATTTTAAAAATTACAAAAAGGAAAATGGGTAGATGCCAAACTCTGGGCACCCTGTATGATTAGTACCTAGTAACACCCCCTTTTGAAAGTATCACAGTTTGTAAACGCTTTTTGTAGCCAGCAAATGGTTTTTCAACTCTTGTTTGAAGGATTTTCATCCATTTTTCCTTGGAAAATTCTTCCAGTTCTGTGAGATTCCTGGGACGTCTTGCATGCCCTGTTATTTTGAGGTCTATCCACAGATTTTCAATGATGTTCAAATCAGGGGACTATGAGGGCCACTGTAAAACCGTCAGAATACGCCTTTTGAGGTAGTCTATTGGGGATTTTGATGTGTGTTTAGGATCATTATCCATTTGTACAAGCCATCCTCTTTTCAACTTCAGCCTTTTTACAAGATGGTGCTATGTTTACATCCACCCCCATAATTAATGGTTGGTGAGATGTTATTTCCTGGAATTTTTTCCCTTTTTTCTATGCACATACCTTTGATCATTGTGGCCAAAGAGTACAATTTTACCTCATCGGTCTACAAGACTTGTTTACAAAATACATCAGGCTTGTTTACATGTTCTATTGCATTCGTCTGATGGTGAATTTTATGGTGAGAAGTGAACGCAGTAGAGTTTTTTCTGATGACTCTTCCATGAAGGCCATATTTGTACAGGTGTCTTGGAACTATAGAACAATGTGCCACTCCAGAGTCTGCTAAATCTTTCTGAAGGTCTTTTGCAGTCAAGTGGGTTCTGATTTGCCTCTTTAGCAATCCTACAAGCAGCTGTCACTGAAATTTTGCTTGGTCTTCCAGACCTTATCTTGACTTCCACTTTTCCTATTAACTGCCATTTCTTAATTACATTTCGAACTGAGGAAAGGGCAACTTGAAAACTCTTTGCTATCTTCTTATAGCTTTCTCCTGCTTTGTGGGCCTCCACTATTTTCATTTTCAGAGTGCTAGGCAGCTGCTTAGATGAACCCATGGCTGCTGTTTTTTGGCAAAGGTTAGAGGAGGCTGGCTTTTCATAACGCTGGGAAACTTGCATCACCTGGCCTTTTCTAATGATCATAGAGAACAAGCCATAACCCTAACAGGGTAATTAAGGTCTGAAATCTCGGTCAAAGTTATCTGAGCACACAAATCTCCAAGGTTGCCCAAACTTTTGCATCTGCCCATTTTCCTTTTTGTCATTTTTAAAATGTACATAATGACAATATACTGTATATATATTTTTTTACTAAAATACAGATGAAATGTGTCATCTTTATTTTTAGGCCTTTTAGGGATCGTTTTTATCTTCAACTTGCTTAACTGTTCACCATAACAGTAATTCTGACCAGGGGTGCCCAAACTTTTACATGCCACTGTATCTCGTTAATGCCACCTAGCCAGGTTTCTTTCCTTCCAGAAAGCGCTAATCTGCACTGTGACCAGGTAGTCGCTTTCCTGGTAGGGATTCTTTAAAATACTCTAAGTCCCTCTCACTGTAAAGGTCAGACATATTGCACACCGTGCATACTAATTACCTCTTCTGTGCAGTGTGTCATGGAAGAGGGTGGCAGGCAGAAGAGACAATGAATCGGGGAACGTTATGAATACTGCCATAAGATGCACAAATTTCCCAGTTGAGATTTTATTCTCCACTCAATATTTTGTGCCAAAAAATGGTGCATGTCTTTAGTACATTTGGCATGGTTTATGGCTCTTTTTGTCCAAGCCTATTATTTTCAAGACTCTTTTCTAAACTATCTATATAGTACCGTCAGCGTAAAACATATCTATAACACATAGTAAATGTGATGCAGGACTTGTACTATACTTTATTTTTCTTTTTTGACATTGTGAACAAAAGATTTTTTGGTAAACTTAAAGGGAACTTGTCATATCCAATATAGGGTTAATCTGCAGGTAAAAGGTGTATACATTGTGTTTAGTTGGTTTACTAGCACAGCGGCTACATTGAAAAAATTAGGTTTTATTCTCCCTGCAGCTGCTCACTTCCAGTCATTGTGGTAGTGCAGGGAGCAATTAGGCTATGTTTACACGTTGCGTTTTTGCTGTTTTTTTCCGGATGGCAAAACTTGCACTCTTGGCAGTAAAGAAACTGCTTACAAAAAGTAGGTTTTTCTGCATTTTGTATTGTCTTTTGTGCATGCTGATAAAGTTTATTGCACACCCCAAAAAACATGAGGCAACTTTCTTAGGTTTTTGCATGAAAAAGGAAACAAAACCTGATACCTGATAAATGCTGAAAAAACGCTGAAAGAAGTGACATGCTGCAGATTACAAAAAATGTCAGGAAAAAAAAACAATGTGTGTGCATGAGATTTCTTAAATCTCATTGCTTTTGCTGGTACTGTAAAATGCAGCTTAAAATTTGCATTAAAACAAGCAGCAAAAACGCAACATGTGAACATAGCCTTACAGTCACCACTTACTATACTGTGAGCATGCTGTTTTCTCTTCCCAGCACATTGATTTACAGGGCATGTGTGCAAAGCAGACTGTCAATCAAAGTGCCGGAGAGGGATTACAACACACTCACTGTATAATAAGCTGTGATTGTAACAGCTCTCTGCACCACCCTGATGTCGGGAAGCGAGCAGCTGCAGGGAGGATATATCTTAATTTTCTCCCTGTAGCCGCAGTAAGTCTATTAAACTGGATTATTTACTATATATAGGATTACCACTGTATCTGCATTTAAATAGCTTTTCTGGAGGTGACAAGTCCTTGTTAACATAGTAAATTTCCTCCAGTGTCACTATTTGTGTTTATCTGAGCATGCTCAGATGCTAACCAAGTGACTTTGGTGTGCTCAAAAAATATGTTCGAGTCCCGATGCCTGCATGTCTCGCGGCTGTTCAACAGCCGCAACACATTCAGGGATGCTGGTTTGTTAGACAATCTCTGCATGTGTTGTAGCTGTTGAACAGTCGTGAAACATGGAGCTGCGGGGACTCGAACATATTTTTCGAGCACACCGAAGACACTCGGTGACACCTTATCCGAGCACGTTTAGCCATCACTAATAGCCAATAGACCAATGGAAAACTACTAATAAAATTGGGATATAATGATGTGTTTTGTAACATTCTTTGCTCTGCTTCATCCTTATGCTTATTTTGTCTTTTGAACTGTTTGGTGTCAGAAATCCCACCGCAGTAATACCTTGGACAACACAATATTGATCACCTTGGCTTTTAGTAGACCGCTGTAAACACCTTGGAAGGTTGATGTACATTACTGCCGGATCCCTGTTGCTTCTCCTTGTACTGCAGAAAATACTTTTAGAAATATCTTGGGACTAATTTGTTTACTTTGCAGCAGTGTATTCGTAACAGAAAATAACGCTTCACTAGTCTTTTTTTCCCCTCTGAAACCACCCCAAAAAGCTGTATTGTTAGAATGAGTCAGCCTTTATAAATGATCAAACAGAGGCCACTTGTGCAATGACTGTGAGTCTGTTTCTGGCTGTGATTTCATACTGTTCATCATCGTGCTCCTCTCTTGTGTTTTGGCAGCTGGGAGGATGTGGGATCCTTGGAGTCGGTATCTGGTTGGCGGTCACACAGGGGAACTTCGCCACACTCTCCTCCTCTTTCCCTTCACTGTCTGCTGCCAACTTGTTGATCGCTACAGGAACTATCGTGATGATCGTGGGTTTCCTGGGCTGCATCGGTGCTATAAAAGAGAACAAATACCTACTGCTGAGTGTAAGTACGTTTTTTGTTGCAATCGTAGAATACAGTATACTCGTAATGGGAAAAAAAACACAGACCGGTGAGAAATACTGATAATGAATTATATCATGAGCGTCAAAGCTGTGACATATAAAGGCCAGATATTACAGAGCTGAAATCATACAGAGATATATAGAAAACGTCCATTAGACATGGATTGTACCAAAAAGCTTTAAATAATTCGGGGGCAGTTGTAAAATTAAAATTTTCTATGAAAATTAAGAAATCACTAATAGATTAGTCAGTCATCCTAGTCAAAATTCTATGCAGCCATTTCATAATTATTGAAGACCAATATAAGGCACTGCAAATCCATGTGCCCCAATGGCTGCATACTACGAAGCTGAACAATACCATATTATGGTGGTATTAGTACCTAAACACAATACTTCATAGAATCAGATGAAGCATTCATACAGGATATGACAGAAACATGCTCTGTATGAAATCGGAAGCAAATAGAGGTTCACTATGACACCCATGACTCCTGTGGGTGCCACCTTACTCAGAGATTTACATCACAGAAATAGTGCCAAGGGCATATCCCTAACAACAATTTTTTTATGCTTCTAAATGACAAAACACTACCTCTAAAGTGGAGGCCACCACATGCTGGGAAACATTTTGTGAAAGATTAGAAATACAAGTGGTTTGTACTGTAGGCCTTTAAAGGCGGTGTCTGGACTTGGGGTACAGGTCTGCAGTCACTCTATGTGACTCCAGATTAGCGAATTCTCACGTCACACACACTGTGCTCTGTGAGGATTCGCCTGTTCTGACGCCAGGAGTGGGCAATAATACTTCCAGCCACATTCTGACTAGACGTGTGTCCAGCCTTACCAATACACTTGCATTGAGTGAGGCCGCGCATGTCTAGTCAGCATGTGACCGCATGTATGCAAATTACATACTTGCTGTCATGTGCCCACCACTCTCGGCATCGGAGAATCCTCACAGCCCATTGGCCAACACTCTAATGTTTACGATGTTGGGGCAGAGAAGGTCCCCAACCTTCTGACTTTCCATGGTTGATCCTTTTGTTCTCTCTGTAGATGAACAGCTGCCAAAGGGGATTGGCAGTGGCTCCTTCATAGAGAACACAGGGCCAGGCCGGGCATTTCTGTGTGTGGATGACTCAGGAGAGAAAACTCTCGGACAAATATGTGTGTGGGACCTATAGGATAGAATATAATATTGTCAATATGGAACAATAATTGTGGCCATTTTGGTTGTCACCGAAAGCAAACGTGAAACAGCTAAATTGAGATTCAAGCACTAGGGCAGAGTAAGGTCAATCCATGCACTCTCCATAAAAAGTGAGGTCATTATGGGCCTGTCGTTGCAGTTCATGTATAATGTATGGTGGTCAGGTTACAATGACATTAGCCTCTAATGGTCCTATTTTTCATGCGCTGGCAGGGACTACAAGACAGGTTGCAATTCGTACAGGTTAGAAGAGAAGTAAATTTTATAACATCTCGTCATTCCAATGGTTTAAAGACGTGGCCCCAATGACAAATACAATGATTCAATGATAACAATGCCTTAAAATGATGAAATTGTTTTGTTGTGCCAAGGGCTAAATGGTGTACAACAAAAACCTGATATTGATAGATGCCGTATTATCATTTTTTGGAGGATTGTTTGTTGAGCATAGAAAAGTACAGTATGTAACATTCTCCAAGAAGTATTGACAGCCTTATTATCAGTGGGGTGCGATGGGTGCTGTTGATGTTCGGAATTTAACTTATTCAGCTGTCCCATGATTTTGGCTTTTCCACCCTATAAAAAGATAAACAAGGGTGTTAACCCAACCTTAGGCATATTTTTTACTTTCCTTCAGGATTTAATTTTTTTAACAACATAACTAGCAGTCCTCGGGGGGCGTGGCCTGAGCATGATGTGAGCAGTCGTCTGAGGCAGGAGCTCCCGCTCAGTATAAGCTATATGCAGGATTGCAGCCTCTAAAATTGGTGGCCAGGTACCTGAAATTATTGGGGAATCAGTGACCGGTGTGGTGCCTGCAGATCTGAGTGCCTGCGGGGCAATGACCGGCAGAAGGAGCTCCAGGAAGGCGGCTGGGGAGCAGGAGAGAATGACCCAAGATGGCGCCGGCCAGGAGGAAAGGCTGTCAGAGGAGCCTGTGATTGTGGGGGAGGATCCTAGGAGAGCAGATGCAGCAGCCAGGCTGCAGCGCTTCACCCGACAGACAGAGGAGATCCAGAGCCCAGCTGTGACAGGCGAGGTGAAAGATAAGCCTGTGCTGCACGGAGATATGGAGGAGCTGGGGGAGGAGGAGGGGGAGGACAGCAATGGTGGGAGCCGTTCTGTGCAGGAGAAGGAGGAGGAGAGCGGGGGAATCATGAAAGGCTGTGCTATGCATCGAGGGAATGCAGATTCCTGAGGAGCCCACTCTGAAGGATGTGTTTAAAGTGGTTTTAAACAGTCATAATACTATCACCAATATGGCTGCGCAGATGGGGGTAATGCAGGCAGACATGTCCAAAATGCAACATTCCTTGCACGTGACTAAGGAAAGGATGGGAGAGGCGGAAAAACGCATTAGTGGTGCCGAGGACTGTATTGCTAAGGCGGATAAGGCTACAAAACGCATGAGTGCTGCGATTTCTGCCATACAAGCGAAAACGGCCGACCTTGAAAATAGATCCAGGCGCAATAATGTGCGGCTGATTGGGGTGCCTGAAAAGACGGAAGTCGCAGTACCAACAGAGTTCTTTGAAGAATGGCTATTAAACCATATTGGAGCCGACAAGTTATTTCGGATGTATGCTATTGAAAGAGCACACCGCGTCCCTATGTATCCCCTCCCCCCTGGGTTTCCTCCTAGACAAGTGCTAGTCAAGGTCTTGCACTACCGTGACAGAGACGCCATTCTCAGACATGCCAGAGAGAACCCGGATTTGCAGATAAATGGCTCCAGGATTTCCATATTTCCGGACTTCTCCATAGAGGTGCAGAAGCAGAGAGCCAAATTTGTCCATATCAAGAAGAGGCTGAGAGAGATCGGCGTCACTTACTCGATGCTGTACTTGGCCAAACTAAGAGTGGTCGCTGAAGGGAAAGTGCACTTCTTCACGGAGGATAAAGAGGCACTCGGATGGCTGGACAGCAACGAGCAACATTTGCGTCAAGCGAAATGAAAGGACTCAGTGGGATGATAGAACGGTTCTTTCTTATTCTTGTTTCTCTTTTACTGCCTCTTTTTTTTTTTTTTTTTTTTTGAGGGATCCATTGGCTCCTTTTTTCCCCCCTGGGTTTTTTGTGTTCTTATGAGGCGGGGATGGGCCCTTGTTGGATCTCGAGTTGAAATTTAAATAGGCTGCAATCCACAAGTCATGTGAGAGTCCCAATAGTTTGGGACAAGTGGCGGGACTGTTGGACGGGGTTAACAGACTTCCGGATAAAATGCGCTCTCCCCTCCGTGTTAGGAGGGGATGGAAGGCTGGGATGGGGATTTGTTGGGGATGTTTCTCTGTTGTGTGGGGGGAGGGGGGTGGGGTTGGGGAAATATTTGTTTAATGTACATCACCATGGTTACTGTGGTTGTGGCTTTGGCCGCAAATGGATGAAAGAATGTGGGATAATATGTACTGAGGAGGGAAAATGGCGGGAAGAATGAGAATTGTGAGTTGGAATGTCAGGGGTTTGGCGTCTGGTGTGAAGCAGCAAGCTGTGTTTAAATTTTTGAATGATGCCAAGCCGTCAGTGATCTGTCTGCAGGAGACTCATATGGTGAAGGAGAGAACGCATTTTCTGGCTAAGAGATGGGTTCAGGTGGGGTACCATGCCACATTTGTAGCATATTCCAGGGGGGTCAGCATCCTCATTTGTTGCGGGGTACCTTTTGTGTATCACAAAGTGGTTCTAGATCAGTCGGGTAGATTCGTATGTTTGCTTTGTAAATTGTACGGATGTCTGATGTGGCTGGTTTCAATTTATATTCCACCACCATATTGTGGAAAGGTTATCCACAGAGTTCTGGGAATATTGGAGGAGACACCGGGGATACCGTTTTTGATAATAGGGGACTTTAGCAACATTCCGGACACACACTGGGATAGGGGGAGACGAGAGCCGTTGAAGTCGGGTGGTAATTGCACACCATTTGGTGCCGTCCTGAGGGAAACTGCTCTGCATGATTTATGGAGGATTTCTCATCCTGGGGTGTATAAGTATTCCTGTTTTTCATCCTCTTTCGCTTCTTTGTCAAGAATAGATCTGGCCTTGGGCAATTCACAGATGTTGGGCCTTGTAGGGGAGGTAACATATATGGCTAGAACAATATCTGATCATTCCCCCATGAGTGTGATACTTGAGGGTGTGGGATCCTTGCCTGCTAGGGGGTGCATGTGGAGGCTGAATCCGTTCTGGCTACACCTTATTGATTTAGATGGACACATGGGGGGGAAATTAAGGGATATTTTAAAATTAATGCTGGGTCGGCTTCGGTATTGACGGTATGGGAGGCCATGAAGGCCTATTTCAGAGGGCTCTGTATTAAGGGGATATCCCGAATCAAGGCAGAAACAGGCAGGAAGGATCAGATGTTGATAACAGAGTTGGAGGAGGCTGAGGAGGCATTCATTAACGATCAATCCCCAGAGGCACAGGGAAGGTTAAAGGTGGCGCAGAATAGAGTATGTCAGATGGCAATGAAAACAGCGGAACGTAGAAGAATGTTTCAAACTGCCAAATACTTTGAAGAGGGGGACAGGGCGGGCCATCTCCTTTCCAGAATAGTGATGGCGCAGGAAGATTCCACACATATAATCACTTTGAAGGGAAGGGATGGGCGGGAGCACACTGGTTGCAAAGCAATTTTGGAGGTGATGATGGAGTATTACTCGGATCTTTATCACGGGTACAGCCAATGATGGAGGAGGTGGATGGTTTCTTGACAGGGGTACAGCTTCCCAGACTCTCAGTGGCTGATCGGGGACTTCTCGAGGAGCCGTTTAATTTGGAGGAGCTTGACGCCGCATTGATCTCTATGCCCAATGATAAAGCCCCGGGGGTAGATGGGATCCCGGAGGTGGTGTATAAAAAATATAAAGAGATACTGCTTCCTGCCTTATTGGAGGTGTATGCTGCTGGTCTGGTGGAGGGGGAGCTGCCGAGGTCCATGCGGGAGGCAATAATTGTTGTACTGCCAAAACAGGGTAAAGATCTGAGGGATCCAGCTTCGTATCACCCAATCTCGTTATTAACGATAGATATCAAAATCTTGGCCAAGATGTTGGCTAACCGTCTTAACAAGGTGATAACAACACTAATACACCGGGACCAGTCCGGATTTATGCCCAATAGTTCTACAGCGTGTAATCTTCGACGACTGTTTCTCAGTATGCAGGTAAAGGCGGATAATATGGGTCGGAGGGTTGTGGTGTCTTTAGACGCCGCTAAGGCGTTTGATAGTGTGGAGTGGCGGTATTTGTGGGCGGTCATGAAGGCTATGGGTTTTGGTGAGAGGTTCATACGTTTGGTGCAGCTGATGTATGCGTCTCCAAGAGCCAGGATACGGGTGAATGGAGTCTTGTCGGGGGATTTCCCTTTATATAGGGGAACACGGCAGGGGTGCCCCTTGTCTCCTCTGCTGTTTGCAATTGCTGTTGAGCCCTTGGCGGTGGCAATACGGAGGGACAGGGACGTAAAGGGGTTTCGGTATGGAAACTATGAAGAAAAAATAGCCCTGTACGCTGACGACATGTTATTGTTCTTGGAAGATGCACAGGAGTCTCTGGGGGCCGCTATGAACAATATTTCTAAATTTGGGGCTCTTTCCGGATTATCTATTAATTGGGAGAAGTCTGTGTTGTTGCGCATGGACGCGGCGGCTCCTCTGACTCTTGACCCTGGGGTTCCCTTAAGAGTAGTACATGAGTTTAAGTATCTGGGCAGTGTGGTTTCGGACAAAATAGAGGACTATGTGCGGCTCAACCTGACTCCTTTGCTTGTGAAGTTCCAGCAGAAGATTGGGGCCTGGAAGAAGCTATGTCTGTCGGTCGCAGGCAGAGCCAATTTGATCAAAATGATACTTATGCCTCAGCTCCTCTACATATTGCATAATGCTCCAGTGTGGCTGCCTCAGAGTAAATTTTATAGGATCAATACTCTATTTAGGGATTTAATTTGGAGAGGTGGATGGGCGCGCATCAAATTGGAACATCTGCAAAGGGCAAAGGATGAGGGTGGTCTGGCGGTCCCCAATCCATGGATTTACTATATAGCATCTCAATGCCAGCACATGGTAGATTGGGGAGAGCCAGAACAGAGCTCTTCAGCGGGGATAATCATTGAACGTGCGGTAAGGAAGGGCCTATTGTTGGCCAGTCTTGAAGCAGGTAGATTCAGAATTAACCCCCAAAAATTCCCAACAATAGCTATGATGGGGAAAGTATGGCAGAAAATTAAGCAATGGAGGGGAGTAACGGAATTTACGAGATATATGCCAATTTGGTTTGAACCTAGGTTGGCAGAGCTCATGAGATTGCGGGGGTTCGGTCAGTGGAGGCACATTGGTATTTGGTTCGTGTCTCAGTTGCTTGATGGAGATGTTATTAAAACATTCGAGACACTTAGGACTGAGTTTCCTTTAACCCAGAAGTCATTCTTTCAGTACCTGCAGTTGAGACATGCCCTAAACTGTCAAAATGAGGTGTCGCGCATGAATCTGCAGTCAGATAGCTTGTTGAATCTTGTTGGGCCTCGGAGGAGTACGAGGGGGTTCATTACCTTGATGTACAGGGGTCTGATGGATACCTTTTTATTGAAGCATCCGTTAAGTATTAAGGAGAAATGGGTGGCGGATGTGGGCCCCTTGTCGGAATCCCAGTGTCCATACTTCAATATATCCCCAGGGCTTCCCTGAGTGAGGCTAAGAGGGTGTCACAGTTATACCTGGTGTATAGGGTGTACAGGACCCCGGCATGGATGAGGAAGGCAGGACTGAGAGGTGACTCAGAATGTCCCAGGTGTGGTGAGGAAGGCGCTGATCTGCTACATATGTTGTGGTCGTGTGCTCGCCTACAACCCTTTTGGGTGAAGGTGCTTAACTTGATCCAGGAGGTGACAGGAGTAGATGTGGTGCGTAACCCGCTGACTTGCCTTTTGGGCTGTATGGATGATATTGCTACGGATGAATGTGGAAGGCTGACTATCGCAAGATTGTTGTATGCTGCGAGAAAGCTTATCGCAATGCACTGGTTGGATGAAAAACCGCCAGGGAAAAAGGAATTTATCAACAAGATAAACTTTATTGTCCTTATGGAAATAAATATATACAGTAAGAGAGGTCAGAATACAAAATTTGAAAATGTGTGGGGTGGATGGATGGATTACCCAGGTGTGGTGTCTGCTGAGTTACTGCAAAGTAGAATGGGTGTTGTGTAGTTAATTCTGGGGGGACTCCTACATGTACAGGCGTGTTTCTGTAAAGCTTGTTATCTTTTCTCAAGAGGTGATGTTGTCAGATGGTTTTATTGGATAATGGGCAAGAGATTGGGGGGAGGGAGAGGGGGGTTGGTTAGGTGGTAAGGGTGTTGTTTAGTAAAATGAAAATATATTATCAGATCATGTATCTAATGTACGGTATTTGTCTGGAAATTGTATCGGACTGTGTTAATGGCGTGTCATATGCTTTAATAAAAAATACATGATTTAAAAAAAAAAACTAGCAGTCCTCAGCAATACTCTTACAATCCAAAACACCCTACAGGAAGCCTCAGAGACCCCATTATCAATAAGTAGGATCTGTCAGGAATTATTGAAATTGAAGTCACTCTGTGTGACTGCAGATTTGTGAATCCTCACATTGTGTACATTGTGCACTATGAGGATTCTCTGGTGCTAGGTCCAGGAACATGCGGTCACGTGCCAACTAGATGTGTTCAGCTTCTTGAATTGAGCGAAGACAGGCATGTCTAGTCAGAATGTGGCCACATGTATGCAAATTACATACTTGCAATTACATGACCACTCTGCTCTCGGCGCCGGCATCAGAGATTTCTCACAATGCACAGTGCGTACAATGTGAAGATTTACAAGTCTGCAGTCAGATAGAGTGACTGCAGACTTGTACCCTTAGGGTACTGTCACACATTGAAATTTCCATCGCTACGACGTTACGATTCCTGATGTTCTAGCGATATCGTTACGATATCGCTGTGTCTGACACGCTACTGCGATCAGACACCCTGCTGAGAATCGTACGTCGTAGCAGATCGTATGGAACTTTCTTTCGTCGCTTGATCACCCGCTGACATCGCTGGATCGTTGTGTGTGACAGCGATCCAGCGATGTCTTCGCTTGTAACCAGGGTAAACATCGGGTAACTAAGCGCAGGGCCGCGCTTAGTAACCCGATGTTTACCCTGGTTACAAGCGTAAAAGTAAAAAAAACAAACCGTACATACTCACCCGTCGGTGTCCTTCAGGTCCCTTGCCGTCTGCTTCCTGCTCTGAGTGCCGGCCGGAAACTGAGAGCAGAGCGCAGCGGTGCTGCGATCTGCTCTCACTGTACGGCTGCACTCAGAGCAGGAAGCAGATGGCAAGGGACCTGAAGGACACCGACGGGTGAGTATGTACGGTTTGTTTTTTTACGTTTACGCTGGTAACCAGGGTAAACATCGGGTTACTAAGCGCGGCCCTGCGCTTAGTTACCCGATGTTTACCCTGGTTACCCGGGGACTTCGGCATCGCTCCAGCGCCGTGATTGCAACGTGTGACCGCAGTCTACGACGCTGGAGCGATATTCATACGATCGCTGCGACGTCACGGATCGTGCCGTCGCAGCGATGAAAATTTCAATGTGTGACAGTACCCTTAGGCCAAACAACCCATTTAAGCTCCCACCCCATATAAATCAGACTGTCAGCCAAACCCACCAATATCGATGTCTAATGTGTATGGAGTGTCCTTTCACAATTAATTGTCCAGGATCCAGGAATCTGACTACTGATCCTTTTTTTTTTCTTGGAGACATGCCTGGTGGAGGCTCTCTCCTAGAGAAAACACGAGTAGTCTGTCAATCAGGCGCTACCGTCTATGGCCAATATGGCTACCGGTCGAATGAGTCACCATACCATAATTTGTCCAACAGCCATCTAATGTGTACAGCGGTTTATCTTCAATATATAATTGATTTACAAACATTTGTTCCTGAACGCGACTGTTCTGTGAGCCATAAAACCTAAACTATTCACCCCACGGCACAATATTTCTTAACATAACTTTCGGTTTGGTGCTCATTCAGGTTAATAAAGTTCTTTATTTTTGCCATATCGATTCCCTTATAAAAGAGACAGTTGTCTTCCGTTAGCCACAGTTTTGCCCCTGCAATATGTGAGTATGGAGAGCAGAAAGGTTAACCGTGATCTTACAGAGGATGCCAGCTGTGCGACATTCAACCCTCTCTGCTCAAACACCGAGCAACTGCAGCATTAAATATTACAGAAGAGAAGTCAGGAGGGAAGAGCAGGAAATAAAAACACACTTTACAGCTTGCCCAGGAGGCTTCAAGCGGGAACTCAAATTGATTTTACTATCTCTGCACGCACCGCAGAGATGGCGGTAGCACAAGTGTGGTTATTTTGTGATGCATCCGAGGAAGAGGTGGGGATTACGGATGCACATTTCAATTATAACTTCTGACACATCTTTCAATAACAGCCGTGCAGCTCCCACCTTATCCTCCACGAAACATTTCATTTTCTACTTAGAAGCCATCAGTGGTTAGGAAGTACATGGAGAAATGTTGTTTTCTCATCTAAAGTTCTGCTCTCGGTGGCTTACAACACAGGAGGCAGAAAAGGTCACCAACAAAATGGTCCCGAGCAATGTTTCTGGAATTGTGAGTCACTTGTGGCGAGTCTTGGCATGCTACCTATACACCCCAGATTCAGTCAGGCATACCGGCTGTGATGGGATATCATGTCCCACCAGATGCAATCTATTACAGATTGCTTAACTCTTTACAGACTGACCTATTTTTGGCTTTTAATATCAAGCAATTATTTCACCGACCAACTCTCTAAGGCCATGTTCCCAATGCATTTTGGATCAGATTTGATGCAGCATGTTTTAAATGCATTTTTAGTGCAGAAAAGTTGTATTTTTGCACTTAAAATGTATAAGTTTTTTTGAAGTATATGTTGTTATCAACAACAAAAAAATTTCCCCTGCGTGTTAAATAACACATCCCTCATTTTGATTGGATTGATCAAGAGACTAATGCCGGACAAACTCTTCAATATCGATGGGTTCGGCCGACTTTCTGATCTATATGGGGCCACCAGCCAATTGATCATTGGGAGAGATCTCAATCTCACATGTCCGATTTCGGTCTGGTGATCACATTGTTCTCCCAGAGACAAACCTCCGGGCTGATGTGTCAGCTGGTGGCTTTCTCAGAGCACACAATTCACACGCGCAATCTAATATGTATGGTTGGCTTTAGCCAGACAGGTGAAATGGGAGAGCAAAAAGCTGTTTAATGCGACCTTCCACCTTGGCAATGAAAAGTGACTATACATTTGTTTTGAATGTACCCAACTTACTTGCTTTTAATGGCATTCGCAATGGAGACAGCAGGCTTCCATTAGATGAGAACAACCAACAAACTACAAGAAAATGACCTTGAAGTTAACGCAAATCAAACCCTGATATCGGCTTCAAAACAAAGCCATAACTAAGAACTTGATATCAGGGTTCAAAAAGCAAAACCTTGATGTTATTTTTTATATTTTTTATCAACAAAGTAAATTAAATAAGAACTTGATATCAGGGTTCGAAATGTGTCCAAAATGAAAGAGATTTAAGCTTTTCTAACTCTGATAACGGCTGCGTAGTCATCACTAGCAGGGTCCAAAATCTGTAAACCTCAAGGTTTAATTTTTGTATAGGCGATTTTAATCAATGGGAAACTATTTTGGACTTTTTATATCTAATTGATGTGTGTTGGATCGACATTTGCCACATTTATAGGAATCCCTTCTTACCTAACTGCTAGACCTAAGAGACATAGGTCAGTCTTATTCCTTCTCTATCTATGGCTGAATTTGGCACAGTTGACACCATCTATGACAATTACAGAAAACTATTAAAAACTTCTTTCCTGCTGTTCTTGTGTTGTGGAGCCATGGTTCAGAATTGTCACTTCACCCTATAGCACTTTAGCGGCAATGTTGAGATTGGGAGTCCAAGAATGCCGGACTCAGCAGATGAAGGCACAGGATGGATGACTATACATGACAAAGGTATAACCACATTTCCGCATGCTGACTCCCTTTACCAGGAGTTCGGTGACTCCTCTGGGGTTGTTTTGACACTAGTTGACAGATCCTCTTTATGTTTGGGTCTTTGGATAGCACACTACTTCTTTAGACCTTACGTGGTAGTCTTTTCCAAAAGTTAGCATGATACTCCACACTCGGAGCGAATAATGCATATTAAAGATTCCCATTTTTTATGCTGCATTGAATAAAATAACCCACATTTTATCAAGTATACACCATAAATATGCTCTAACATTGAATTGTGGTGATTGTCACTGTGGGGAACTCTAGTTACTTACATAACATTAATTGATCCATTTCATTTTTCTAAATTTCCTATTGCCTATAAAGTGCCACCATGTTCTACTGCTGTGTACAGAGATTGTCCCTGGCCCCTATAGGGTGCAGATTCTAATTTGCCTACCCCCGGCACACACAGTAGAGCCAATTAACCTATCAGTATCGATACAGAGCATGCATCTATCGAAAGTGTAAAAACAGGATTAAGTTTGATATCTATTATCTTGATGCAGAATATCGAGGGACCGACCATCCTTCTCTCTGTTACCCCTATGTCTGTGTACGATGTATTTTCTTTTTCTCTTGTCTTAAAATATGGAATTTCTATTATCTATGTCTGAAAAATATTCAGAAAAATATTGTTAAAAAAGTATAGCCAAATTTACTGTGGAGTTAGCGTACAGTAGCGTGTGAGCAGTCCCCCGCGGCACAGCCTTATTACCACCAAAGTCTTCCTTCATTGTCCATGAGGCCGA
The DNA here is from genome assembly GCF_051348905.1 of Ranitomeya variabilis. Lineage (NCBI taxonomy): Eukaryota > Metazoa > Chordata > Amphibia > Anura > Dendrobatidae > Ranitomeya > Ranitomeya variabilis. Next base: position 478,518,975 of record NC_135233.1, read on the forward strand.
ACGGCACAAACACTGGGACTTGTATTGTATGGCGCAGAGGCGTTCTCAGTTACCCTGCTGGCTAAAATAGGGAATCTTTTGGTCATTTAATGGACTCTATCTTTTATCCTGGCGTGCTGCTCATAAAGAGCTGTCCCTTCTGAACAGTGGGATATTGTATGCGTGTGTTTCCAGCCATCTAATCGCCTCCGAGCAGTTATTGGCACTAAGGAAGCAGCACATTGCGGATTTCTTTCCTCTCTTAATGAAACTCCTCGGTTCTTGTAAATGTAATTTCTACAGGGAAGAAGTGAGAGAACGAGGGTATTGAGGGAACATCTTATGTATTTATTGCTTTTTTACCTTATATAATCATGTAGAAAATCCCCCGCCTGCTTTCCAGGAACAGATTGTGCATAATTGCCAACCCCCCCCACACGTTGTGTCTGTAAAGGGTCTGCTTTTAAGTATAATATTAGTAAGGGGAAAAAAACAGAAATATAAGCTGGGCAGCACAGTGGCCCACTGGTTTGCATTGTTGCTTTTCAGCTCTGGGATCCTAGGTTCAGAACCCACCAATGGCAACATCTGCAAAGAGCTTGTATGTTCTCCCCATGTTTGTGTGGGTTTTCTCCGGGTTCTCCGGTTTCCTCTCACACTCCAAAGACATACTGATAGCGCTTTCCAGACTTCATTATCACTGTACCCACTGGGGCTCACAATATAAATTCTTTGGAGTTTAGGATAGGTTGGAGAAACCCACCCAAACATGGGGAGAATATAAAAACTCCTTCCAGATGATGCTCTTGGTTGCATTTGACTCCAGTGCTGCAGGGCTACAATAGTAACCACTGAGCCACCTTGTTTCCTCAGTATATCATATTCTATGAATGGTTGAAAAGATGGATTCGAAGAAGATCCATTTTGGAGTTTAGGTATAGAAAAGATATGGTGAAGCAGAAGAGATTACAAGAAAAGAAGTGTATACTTGGGAATCTTTAGCATAGATATTGTACTGGAAGACAAATCTGTGTTGACCAGCTTAGTTTCTATAAAGAAAACGTGAACTCAACATAATTCACAGCTTAACCCCAACAGAAAGAAAAAGTGAAATCAGCGCTTAGTAAATGCAAATCTATAACATGATCCCCAGCTACAAGTGTGTTATGATACTACTGTCTTGTGTGGCAAGTAAGGCTCCCAGGCCGGGCAGTAAGTGTTCCTCTAATCTATCCTATTATTACCAAACACAAGGAAAAAAATACAAAAATGAGCATATACCCTACAGCGAGTAAATCATTAAATGATAATCGTACATGTAAATAACATAGCGCCCTTAGTTAATGCTATTTTGATCAAGAAAGCATAAAAGTGGTCCCACGACATCAAGGTGTACCCATGGGGATGGTCCTAACTCGTCTCTAGTATTAAAACCTCAACCCCAACTGAAATAAAAAGTTAAATCCGCTCATACTAAATACAAATCTATAACACGATCCCCAGCTACAAGTGAGTCATTTATGATAGTAATATCTTATGTGGCCAAAGGCTCTCAGGCCCGGCATTAAGTACTACCTCTACGCTCATTATTATTACACCTGCATCAATGGAAACACTAAACCAGTGGTTAGAGGTGAAAAGAAGGGTAATTCAGTGTCCTTTAACCTCAAAGAGCTAATAGTTTTCTGTAATTGCTATAGATGGTGTCAACTTTGCCAACTTCAGCCATAGATAGAGTAGAACTAAGACTAACCCATGTATCTTAGGTCTAGTAGTTAGGTAAGAAGTGATTTCTATAAATGTGGCAAATGATGATTCAACCCACATCTATTGGATATAAAAAGTCCAAATTTGTTTCCATTGATTAAAATCGCCTATACAAAAATTAAACCTTGAGGTTTACAGATTTTGGACCCTGCTATAAGGTTCTCAGTGATGACTACACAACCGTTATCAGTGTTAGAAATTCTTAAATCTCTTTAATTTTGGACACATTTCGAACCCTGATATCAAGTTCTTAGTTAATTTATTCTGTTGATAAAAATACAAAAAATAGCATCAAGGTTTTTGCTTTTTGAACCCTGATATCAGGTTCTTTGCTACGACTTTGTGTTTTGAAGCCGATATCAGGGTTTGATTTGCGTAAACCTCAAGGTCATTTTCTTGGAGTTTGTTGGTTGTCCTTATCTAATGGATGCCTGCTGTCTCCATTTTTTTCATATTTGTTTCACTGACTCTGAGCACAACTGGTAATAATGGACTTGCCAGACTCATCTTTCTGTAGGATGTTGAGGTGAAAAGATTTCTATTTTTCCATTCTTGAACAGTTTTTTTACAATCCAAACCTGTAAGTAGTCCAATTGAGTGATGGCTAATGAGGCAGAAGTCAACCAGGTATTTGATGAGATGTCCAGAAATGTATTTCAGTAATCAGGACATGTTCAAAAGTCGTGTTAACCTTATTATGTTTTTTATGAAATGATAATAAAAAAACCCCAAACTTATTATTTTCCCTTTTTTCCCCCTCAGTTCTTTATCCTGTTGTTGATCATCTTCTTACTGGAGTTCATTGTGGTCACCCTCTTCTTCATCTACACAGATAAGGTAAGCAATATCACCAACTTCCCTGAACTTATTCAACCTACCACTATTAATATTAGTTTTGCAAACAGACCTAAAGGATTGTTATGTGATTTAGTCACACATAAAGGTGATGAAATAAAGAATGTTTTACATTTTGAAGCCAGAACTTTTACTATAGAGTTAGTATAATTTTGGAGTCTTTCTTTGGATGCATTGTGGCTACATATGGGTTCTCTGGGAATTTTAGGGTCTGACCTCCAGGCAGGCGTACTGCAACACCTATAGTGTGCTGATTGGTGGGGGTCCTATGAAACATCCAGATTTACGTGTATTGTAGAGTAAATGTGATGTATTCGCAACACATTTCAAAGTCTCTATGACTTCTTCTTCAGGAGAACCACAGAAAGTGAAGAAGGAAGACTTTCTGTGGTTCTCCTGAAGAAGACGTCATAGAGACTTTGAAACGCATTGAGAATACACCGCATTTCTCTACAATACCTTGGACTCTTAAGATATTTCTGTTTACATATCCACCAGCAGCGCAGCATTTCTGCATCTCCTTATACCTGATCAAGAAAGGCCCCAGGGCATGTGACGAATGTAGGCCAAATTCTCTCAACTGAGTATTTCTGGCCTCTGTCAGCATGGTTTACATTAGCATATCTTGTTTAACTGTGTAGGAAAGATCAGTAGACTGCATATGCTGGAGAATACCCCCGACATATATGTCTGACACAAGTCTCAGACATGCTGGGAACAAAGACTAATTTGTACATCAACTTCAGGATGGATAGTCATGTGTCATGTATCTTCTACCTACAGTACATAGTGGTGCTTCCATTCATTGAGGAAATACAGTATGTTAGTGTAGGCACCATGGCTGTAATCATGCCCAGTTACCTAAAATGCACCCCACTATGCTACGTACATAGAGTCTGTCCTATCCTTTTCGAAGATCCCAAGGCTAGACTCTGTAGAGCTCGATTTTTGGGATCTTAGGACCTCTAATGATCAGTAAGTTGGGAATAACTTTTTGATTCTGGTAATAAAGGACATGGATTATGGAAACTCCAAAATATTCTACATTCATGCATATGCCGTAGGCTAAAAAAATAAATAAACAACACAAATGATACATGAGCTTGAAAGATTTTGTGATCCTATAAAGTAAGCCAGAAACTGCGGGGAATTTATCATTGCATTTTTGCCACTTTGATGGCATAGAAACTAAATGATGGCGCATTAAATGAATTCGCAGGAGGAGCATGAATTTCCTCTTCTGGCTTGGAGACAACACAAAATATGCAAAATGTATTAAGAATAGCGAGCCTCTTACTGATGTAGGCGCATTTTCCTACATTGCTAATCAGCTTAAGGCTGGCAATGTGAAGTGCCAGTGTTAATAAATCTGCCCTAATACGGGTAAATGCATACAGGGTGAACAAACTGCGTCAAATTCATGGCAGCATCTGCATATGTTGCATTTAAAATATGCCGTGGACTTAACCCTTTATATTGTAAAATTAGAGATCTGCAATGAATTCAGGAAAAATAATAGACACCCAGTGGATTGAACAAATTTAGCAAATTTTGCCAAATGCAGATCCAATTTTTTAAATATGAGCAGAAATATGACAGCAAATTGTTTTTTTTTTACCCATGGTAGATGGGGGTCTCTGAGATCCATATATAGGTAACCATGGTTTAAAAAAAAGACTGAATGACTACCCTAAAAGGAAATACAGATAATTTTTTTATGGTGTCCCCCCTTAACTTGTTTGCAAATATCACAAGGATGATCTCCATGACACAGAGGAATTATTGTTTTGCACACATCACTTGAAATTCTGGATAACAGAAATAAGGCGTAAAGACTCTTCTTGTGGAGGACGCCAAGTTGGCAGATGAATAGGTCATACAATGCTCCCATTGGAAAATTAAATATGAAAATAGCCTTTTCACAAAGGAAAAGTGCAGGGACTATAAGGCCGCCTGTTGGAAGTAGCACTTTTAGAAAAAAATAATATCGACCCTTTAAAGGGCCTTTCTGCATGACATAGGCTTATATAGCCAAATACTGTACATGTTTTGGAGAGTTTTGTCCCTCATCAGCGCAAGGCAAGATAACTGGTTGGCTGGGTGAGAGGCCTTCCCAAGGGGACTTAAGGGGGGAAAGTTTCTCCTTAAAGAGAGTCCCAAGTTGGCCATGCAATGATTCAATGCAAAATGAAATATGAAAATAGCCACTTTAGAGAAGGAGAAACTTGACCCCTTAGGCTACTTTCACACTAGCGTCGTTTGCAATACGTCACAATGCGTCGTTCAGGAGAAAAAATGCATCCTGCAAAGTTGTCTGCAGGATGCGTTTTTTTCCCCATAGACTAACATTACCAACACATTGCGACGTATCGCCACACGTCGCAACCGTCGTGCAACGGTTGCGTCGTGTTTTGGCGGACCGTCGGCACAAAAAAAGTTACATGTAACTTTTTTTGCGCGTCGGGTCCGCCATTTTCGACCGCTCATGCACGGCCGAAACTCCGCCCCCTCCTCCCCGTACCTTACAATGGGGCAGCAGAAGCGTCGTAAGACTGCTTCCGCTGCCCACGTCGGGCATTTATTTCACAGTATGCGTCGGTACGTCGGCCCAATGCACTGCGACGGGCCCTTACCGACGCTAGTGTGAAAGCAGCCTTAGGCACTCTGTCAGAGGCCTGTGACTTAGCCAACCATTTTTCCTGCTTTGCACTGATGAGGGGCAAAACCCTGAAAACTTGTGACTGCAAACATAAATTCCAGTGTGGCTTCTTACCTGAAGTCATGTGGCAAGGCTCTTCAAAGGGTCGATATTGACTTTTAGGATTACTACTTTCGAGATCATAGAGCCTCTCATCCAAGGGCCGATTATGCAGACGACACTCTGGTCACACTCTCGTCAGAGTTAAGGTACCTTCACATGAAGCGACGCTGCAGCGATAGCGACAACGATGCTGATCGCTGCAGCGTCGCTGTTTGGTCGCTGGAGAGCTGTCACACAGACCACTCTCCAGCGACCAACGATGCCGAGGTCCCCGGGTAACCAGGGTAAACATCGGGTTGCTAAGCGCAGGGCCGCGCTTAGTAACCCGATGTTTACCCTGGTTACCAGCGTAAAATATAAAAAAAACAAACAGTACATACTTACATGCGTCCCCCGGCGTCCGCTTCCTGCACTGACTGAGCGCCGGCAGTAGCAGGGCACAGCGGTGACGTCGCCGCTGTGCTTTCACTTTCACTTTGCGGCGCTCAGTCAGTGTGGGAAGCGGACGCCGGGGGACGCATGTAAGTATGTACTGTTTGTTTTTTTTACATTTTACGCTGGTAACCAGGGTAAACATCGGGTTACTAAGCGCGGCCCTGCGCTTAGTAACCCGATGTTTACCCTGGTTACCAGTGTAAAATATCGCTGGTATCGTTGCTTTTGCTGTCAAACACAACGATACACGGCGATCGGACGACCAAATAAAGTTCTGAACTTTATTCAGCGACCAGCGACATCACAGCAGGATCCTGATCACTGCTGCGTGTCAAACTAAACGATATCGCTAGCCAGAACGCTGCAACGTCACGGATCGCTAGCGATGTCGTTACAAAGTCGTTTCGTGTGAAGGTACCTTTAGATCAGACTGTGAGCACAGTGTGATCTGATTCTGTTGGATGAGGAAAAGATGGAGAAAAACAATTCTCCTTCTTTTCCATTGTGTCAGTGCGTGGAAATTGGATGTCCTCTGAGTGCAGTCTGATGATTTCCATGCACTTCACTCATTGATTTGCATGACCGAGTGTAATCCGGTAATAGGATCAAACTCGGACTTGCTGAGATTTTTTCTTGAGATCAAAGATCCAAGGAAAAAATCGGACAAGTGCACAGCCCCATATAATAACATTGGTCCAAGTGCAATCGGATGTTTTGTCGGATCGCACTCGGTCAGAAATAATGGTGGTGTGAGTGAGCCCTGACAAGCGGCATTAGATTATTAATCGTATGAACATATATTTAAACATCATATAAGAATACATAAATACATATTCCACTGCTAAGAGGCGATGTGCATAACTTAGAGTTTTTCCCACGAACAAGGTACATTTTAATTAATAGTTCTTGAAATAATAATAATTTCCACAATTGGATGTGTTTAAAAAAATGTTCCCGTGCTGAGATAATCTTATAAATGTGCTCCTACTGTGTAATGGCTGTGTCTGAGCCTGCAGGAACATGCTCTAATCATACCACAGCTCCTGGGCAGGGGAGGGAGAAAAATAGTATACAGACAGGACAGCAGGGGATCACAGATGATTATTTTTGTGGAGGCAAAACATTAACTGCCAGTTTTTAAGCAATGTTTTAACTCACAGAAAGAACCAGCTGTGATCCCGCTCTGTCCTGACTGAATACTCTTTTGTGTCCTCCCCTGCCCAGGAGATGTGGTATGATCAGACCATATCCCTGCACAGTCAGACACAGCCATTACACATAGAACTCCTCCAAAAAAAGATGATCATAAGGCAATTTTTAATGTATCAAAACCATAATTTTATGGTTAGCCATTACACAGTACACAGCAGGGACACATTTATAAGATTATCTCAGCACAGGAACATTAAATTAACTTTGTGGGAAAAACCCTTTAAGGCCACATTGCTTTATATTGGAATGGTCTTCAGCTGCATTGTACATGATGTTTCACGTTCCCTCTAGTAGTGGTGATTCCAGTGTATTGTCACTTAGCCTCCTATGCATTAGCTTCATTATTGTTTGGCTGGATGTATACATATAGACTCGGCTTCCTATAGTCCAACGACTCTGGCACTAAGCAGTCCCGGTGACCATCTATGTCAGTAGTAAGTGCCTTATACAACCTGTCATCAGCAGCCATGCCATACAGTGACCTGCCATCAATGTGCTCACTTGACATCATAAACTAGGTGTTAAGTTCCTGTATTTGCACTGTGGCAGTAGACATATGTCACCACCATGGGAATAGCTTTCATCTGTCACATATGATTATAACGGTAGGAATCCGCAGAGGCTGCGACACAGAGCCCCCTGCCTTCCACCATCTGACACCGTAAGCTAATGCATTACATGGCAGCGAGGTCCCTCTCCGTCTCTTTTATTCTCACGTCTTCAGGTAAATTGATGTTGTTGTTTTTTGCTGCTGTTTTTTTAATCCTGTTCATTGTTTGCAAAGTAATTATGAAGCCGGCATTTGTCAAACACAGAGACATAAGTGGCTGATCTGCATAAATTCAGCAAACCTCGGGAAAATGGAAATAAGCCCGGCATTTGCTGCTTACAAATAAGGAAAATTGTCAGTTTAAGGCCAATTGAGCATCACGAAAAATGTATAGACCAATATGTGCGGAGTCAGCAAGTTAGGAGAGACGCTCAGGATATTCTATAATGTTACATACTCAATGAGCTGCATGCAGCTATGCTTATTTATGGCAGGGGGCAGATATTATGTTACTCATTAATTATTCCCGACCTTTACGGCTGTTAGTCACATTCTGCATAAAGTCTTTTTTATTGGCAGCAAACCATCATTAAAAAGGATGGAAAATAATAGGTTTAATGTGTGACTGTCACGCACAGTGTAGGACAGACTAAGTGCAACAAAAAGGGATAAGGGGAAAGGGGGCCCAACACTAGGGAAACTGATAGTGGAGACCCCTAGGCAGATCTAACGTCACCCTGTCTGTCCTACGATCCCTATATAGGTTTTGCACCTATCGCCGAGCAGAATACCTAATCCCTGCCTGACCCTGGTGATAAGCTCTGCACCAGGGAGGACAGGATGAGCTCTAGTCAATCCTCACTACCACTAATGACAACTGGGATAGACAAACGAAACAAGGGAACACTTAGCTTGAGAAGACTCAAAATGTTCCTTCTTCCCACAAAAAAACCCCAACAACCCTTTTTCTTGCAAATGTCGGGGGAAAACATGCAACGTGAATGCACCTCCCAACTGCATGGGTTCCTCTAACTCCGCAAGTATAGGTTCACCCCCGGATCTTTCCTCCAACACTGGCATTTTGTTCCGGAAAGAGAGCTCAGAAGCAGGTGGTCTTACCCATTTGTCCCTCAGGTGCCTATCCACCCGAATAGCCAAAGATATGGCAGCCTCCAAAGACACTGGAGTTTCATATACTGTTAAGGCATCATTTAGCCTTTCAGTGAGGCCCTGAAGGAATTGGCTTCTCAGAGCCAGATCATTCCATTTGGTATCAGTTGACCACCTGCGGAATTCAGAGCTATAAGTCTCCACTGAATGATTTCCATGCTAAATGCGATGCTGCCTGGATTCAGCCAAAGAAATACAGTCAGGATCATCATAGATAAGGGCTAGGGCCCTAAAAAACTCTTCCACAGACTGCAGACACATAGAATCCTGTGGTAGAGAAAAAGCCCAGGACTGAGGTTCCCCCTGCAACAGTGAAATAACAATTCCTACTCGTTGCTCATCTCCAGAGGAGTAAGGACGCAGTTTAAAACATAATTTGCATGCCTCTTTAAACACAAAAAACTTGTCGCTATCCCCAGCAACCCTGTCCGGGAAGGCAATTTTGGGTTAAAACTGGACCTCCCCTACCTGCAATGTCCCCCACAATAGGAGCCTGTAGCCGCTGCCGTTGCTGTTGAACCTCAGAACGAAGGTCAGTCACCTCCAGTGACAACCTCTGCAGCTGATCTACCAGCACAGCAACGGTATCCATGAACCCAGCAAAAGAAAAAAAAAACCCACACAGAAAAAACACACCAAAAAAAAAACAACCACATCCGTTTTATTTTTTCTTTTACATACATGAACGGCGGGTGATAATGTCACACAGTGTAGGACAGACTTAAGTGCAACACAAAGGGATAAGGGGAAGGGGGGCCAACACTAAGGAGGCGGGGAGTGGAGACCCCTAGGCAGATCTAACGTCACCCTGTCTACCCTATGATCCCTATATAGGTTTTGCACCTATCGCCGAGCATGATACCTAATCCCTGCCTCACCTTGGCAATAAGCCCTGCATCTGGGAGGACAGGATGAGTGCTAGTCAATCCTCACTACTGCTAAGGGCAATTGGGATAGACAAATGAAACAAGGGAACACTTAGCTAGAGAAGACTCAGAGAGAAACACCAATGTCCTCCAAACTCCAAAAAAGATGATAGCCGACAGATGCCGCTCCAAGCCTCAACAGGGAAATGCAAATAGAAAATATCACCTGCGCTTTACAGCAGCAAGCAGGAAGTTTAACAACACTCAGGTCCAGGTGTGGCCATTAGCACCGGAGGAGGTGGCCGCTCGTCTGCAAAGCAAACTACTGAGACCTTCAGACAGATACAGTGCAATGGTCTGCAGCCTCTGACACATCCGTGACAGTGGCACAAAAATACAGGACTTTGATGGCAAAAATTGCAGGCCAACCAACATGCAGAATGGGTGACATACAGTGCTATAGAGCTGAGTTTCGGGAGAAGATCTCAGTATGTGATTGAACAGTCAGGTTACAACAGCTGGTGAATGAAGAAGTTCTCCTAATGTATGGAGACTTAATGTATGCTTTGTTTAATGGAAATGTAAAGTACAAAAGCAAGAAAGGGGTATAGGAAGTAATGTGTCATAAACTCGGGGGCCGTAGGCACTTGCTCTTAGAGTGAATCTGTCATGAGGCCAATTAAAAAAAATTGTCCTTTTTTGTTAAAAATAATTTTTATTTTAACTGTGGCAAAGTTTAAAAAAATAAAAATAAATATATATATATATCTACTATATAATTGTCTAAGGGTCACTTCCGTCTGTCTGTCCTTCTGTCTGTCACGGATATTCATTGGTTGCGGCCTCTGTCATGTAATCCAAGTCGCTGATTGGTCGTGGCAAAACAGCCACGACCAATAAGCGACGGCCACAGTCCGGCGGAAAAATGGCCGCTCCTTCCTCCCCGCAGTCAGTGCCCGCTCCGTACTCCCCTCCAGTCTGCCCTCACACAGGGTTAATGGCAGCAGTAACGGACCACGTTATGCCGCGGTGTAATGCACTCCGTTACCGCTGCTATTAACCCTGTGTGACCAACTTTTTACTATTCATGCTGCCTATGCAGCATGAATAGTAAAACGATCTAATGTTAAAAATCATTTTAAAAAATAAAAAATCGTTATATACTCACCGTCCGTCGGCCCCCGGAACGACAACAGGCCTTTCCCGCTCGCGACGCTCCGGTAACCGGTCCATGCTGTGATCTCGCGAGATGATGACGTAGTGGTCTCGCGAGACCGCTACGTCATCATTTCGCGAGACCGCAATGCACTCTTGAGGCCGGAGCGCACGAGCAGCGTCAGTAACCGCTTCGCTTGGATCCGGGGGCTCCGGAAAGTGAGTATATAACTATTTTTTTTTTTTTTTTAACAGGGATATGATGCCCACATTGCTATATACTACGTGGGCTGTGCAATATACTGCGTGGGCTGTGCAATATACTACGTGGCTGGGCAATATACTACATGGGCTGTGCTATATACTACGTGGCTGGGCAATATACTACATGGCTGGGCAATATACTACATACTACATGGCTGGGCAATATACTAATAAATAATAATCTTTATTTTTATATAGAGCTAGCATATTCCGCAGCGCTTTACAGTTTGTACACATTAGATTGTGAGCCCCATCGGGGACAGCAATGATAAATTCCCTATCAGTATGTCTTTGAAATGTGGGAGGAAACCCACGCAAACACGGAGAGAACATACAAGAATGTTGTCCTGGGTGGGATTAGAACCCAGGACTCCAGCGCTGCAAGGCTGTAGTGCTATCCACTGCGCCACCGTGCTGCCCACCTACTACGTGGCTGGGCAATATACTACGTCACTGGGCAATATACTACGTCACTGGGCAATATACTACGTGGCTTTGTGCTGTATACTACATGGCTGGGCAATATACTACGTGGTTGGGCAATATACTACGTGGCTGGGCAATATACTACGTGGCTGGGCAATATACTATGTGACTGGGCAATATACTACGTGGCTGGGCAATATACTATGTGGACATGCATATTCTAGAATACCCGATCTCATTTACTGATTTTTCTTTACTTTCATGACTATGAAAATTGTACATTCACACTGAAGGCATCAAAACTATGAACTAACACGTGTGGAATTATATACTTGACAAAAAAGTGTGCAACAGCTGAAATTATGTCTTATTTTACTACTTTGAAGAACCTAGAATATAAGACATAATTTCAGTTGTTTCACAGATTTTTGTTAAGTATATAATTCCACATGTGTTAATTCATAGTTTTGATGCCTTCAGTGTGAATGTACAATTTTCATAGTCATGAAAATACAGAAAAATCTTTAAATGAGAAGGTGTGTCTTTACAGTAGACTTTTCAGTAGTGTCATTAACATTCTGGACAGGATTACAATGTAAGGTAACACCTCTAAAAATAAGGATACACCAATTTCGATAGGGGATGTCATGGTTCTCCTGCTCCGCCTCCATTCACAATAACATTTGCACATTCTCATTAGACACTTCAATATAAAAGATAGGGTCTGAGTCAGTCTTTGGAGGCATTGGGTTTCCTGAAAGAAAAAGAAGAATCAAGTCTAGAATAGCCTCAGTACTCAGTGTGAAAATTGCAACCGTTCAATATTTTATTTTAATACAGATCGTGATCTGAAAAATTAAAAAAGAAATGCATTTAACATAAAAGTATGATTTAAACAGTAGGCCATTTTCTGATAACACATTACTTTCTATTATTTTCAATATGTCAGGGTCTCAACCCACCTGTGGAACCAAAGAGTTATGGCCAATCATTCAAATCAGGGGTCCTCAAACTTTTTAAACAGGGGGCCAGTTCAGGGTCCCTCAGACCATTGGAGGGCCGGTATATAGTTTAAAAAAAAACAAAAAAAACTATGAACAAATTCCTATGCAAACTGCAGATATCTTATTTTGAAGTAAAAAAACAAAACAAAAACAGGAACAAATACAATATTTAAAATGAAGAACAAGTAAAGTCAAATCAACAAACTTACCGATATTTCAACCACTGAGGATTCTCAATTCTAAATATTTTTCAGTATTTCAATGGGAACTATGGGCCTGCTTTTGGCTAATGAGATAGTCAATGTCCGGTTCCATATTTGTCACTGCTAGCCGTAACAAGTGAAGCAATTGTTTGCTTTCTTGATATCATGGTTTCCTATTGATTTCAAATTGCAATTAGTAAAATACCAATATATATACAGCACAAAAACAATATACCAGCAATAAAATTGCCCACACAGAGACATACAGACTGCACTGCCCATCAATGCAGTCTGATCAGTGTCCATAAATGCAGCCTCACCAGTGCCCATTTTGGTGGAACTCTGCTTTTACCTCAGGCTCAGACTGGTGTGGTGCAAGAGTCCCCAATAGGCAGCGTAGTCCCCAATAGGCAGCATATTTCCAAATAGGCAGTAAATGTCCCCAATAGGCAGGTAATTGTCCCCAATAAGCAACATAGTCCCAATAGGCAGTATAGGTCCCCAATAGGCAGCATATTTCCAAATAGGCAGTAAATGTCCCCAATAGGCAGGTAATTGTCCCCAATAGGCAACATAGTCCCAATAGGCAGTATAGGTCCCCAATAGGCAGCATAGTCCCCAATAGGCAGCATAGTCCCCAATAGGCAGTAAATGTCACCAATAGGCAGCATAGTCCCCAATAGGCAGTAAATGTCACCAGTAGGCAGGTAATTGTCCCCAATAGGCAGCATAGTCCCCAATTGGTAGCATAGTCCCAAATAGGCAGGTAAATGTCCCCAATAAGCAGCATAGTCCCCAATAGGCAGGTAAATATCCCCAATAGGCAGGTAAATGTCCCCAATAGGCAGCATAGTCCCCAATAGGCAGTAAATGTCCTCAATAGACAGGTAATTGTCCCCAATTGGCAGCATAGTCCCCAATAGGCAGGTGTTATGACCCCAATGGCAGAGGGTCTCAGAAATAATTACTAAGTCTGCAAACACAAAAAAACAGCTCATAGGGCAGTGGTAACTGAGACGACCATATGTCTAATCCTAGCACCACAAATAGCAGCAGCCGGGGAACGTGCCTACGTTGGTTCTAGACGTCTCGCGCCAGCCGGAGAACTAACTAACCCTAGAAGGGAAAAGAAAGACCTTTCTTGCCTCCAGAGAAAAGACCCCAAAAGTTGGATACAAGCCCCCAACAAATAATAACGGTGAGGTAAGAGGAAAAGACAAACGTAAGAATGAGCTAGGTATTTAGCAAAGAGAGGCCCACTAGCTAATAGCAGAATATAGTAAGATGACTTATATGGTCAGCAAAAACCCTATCAAAATATCCACGCTGGATATTCAAGAACCCCCGAACTGTCTAACGGCCGAGGGGAGAACACCAGCCCCCTAGAGCTTCCAGCAAGGTCAGGAATCACATTTAGTACAAGCTGGACAAAAATGAGAGCAAGCAAATAACCAAAAAACAAAGAAGCAGGACTTAGCTTAATTTTGCACGAACCACGACCAGCAGACAGGAGCAAACAGAAAGGATCTGATTACAACGATGCCAGGCACTGGACTAAGGATCCAGGAAGCTTATATAGCAACACCCCTGGACTAACGACCCAGGTGGTTGCCAAACTGAGGAAAGACAATCCCAGAGTCATATCACTAGTAACCACAAGAGGGAGCCAAAAAGTCTAATTCACAACAGTACCCCCCCCTTAAGGAGGGGTCACCGAACCCTCACCAAGACCACCAGGGCGATCAGGATGAGCAGCGTGAAAGGCACAAACTAAATCGGCCGCATGCACATCAGAGGCAACCACCCAGGAATTATCCTCCTGACCATAGCCCTTCCACTTGACCAGATACTGAAGCCTCCGTCTGGAGAGACGAGAATCCAAGATCTTCTCCACCACGTACTCCAACTCGCCCTCAACCAACACCGGAGCAGGAGGCTCAACAGAAGGAACCACAGGTACAACGTACCGCCGCAACAAAGACCTATGGAACACGTTGTGAATGGCAAACGACACCGGAAGATCCAAGCGAAAGGACACAGGATTAAGGATTTCCAATATCTTGTAAGGACCGATGAAGCGAGGCTTAAATTTAGGAGAGGAGACCTTCATAGGAACAAATCGAGAAGACAGCCATACCAAATCACCAACACGAAGTCGGGGACCCACACCGCGGCGGCGGTTGGCAAAACGCTGAGCCTTCTCCTGTGACAACTTTAAGTTGTCCACCACATGATTCCAGATCTGCTGCAACCTATCCACCACAGAATCTACCCCAGGACAGTCAGAAGGCTCCACATGTCCCGAGGAAAAACGAGGGTGGAAACCAGAGTTGCAGAAAAATGGCGAAACCAAAGTAGCGGAACTAGCCCGATTATTAAGGGCAAACTCAGCCAACGGCAAGAAGGTCACCCAATCATCCTGATCTGCCGAAACAAAACACCTCAAATAAGCCTCCAGAGTCTGATTAGTTCGCTCCGTTTGTCCATTAGTCTGAGGATGAAAGGCAGACGAAAACGACAAATCAATGCCCATCCTAGCACAAAAGGATCGCCAAAACCTGGAAACAAACTGGGATCCTCTGTCAGACACAATATTCTCAGGAATGCCGTGTAAACGAACCACATTCTGAAAGAACACAGGAACCAGATCGGAAGAGGAAGGCAGCTTAGGCAAAGGCACCAAATGGACCATTTTAGAAAAGCGATCACATACCACCCAGATGACAGACATGCCCTGAGACACCGGGAGATCTGAAATGAAATCCATGGAAATGTGTGTCCAAGGCCTCTTCGGGACAGTCAAGGGCAAGAGCAACCCGCTGGCACGAGAACAGCAAGGCTTAGCTCGAGCACAAGTCCCACAGGACTGCACAAATGACCGCACATCCCGTGACAAGGAAGGCCACCAAAAGGACCTAGCCACCAGATCTCTGGTGCCAAAAATTCCCGGATGCCCTGCCAACACCGAGGAATGAACCTCGGAAATGACTCTGCTAGTCCACTTATCAGGAACAAACAGTCTGTCAGGTGGACAAGAGTCAGGTCTACCAGCCTGAAATCTCTGCAACACACGTCGCAAATCAGGAGAAATGGCTGACAAGATAACTCCCTCTTTAAGAATACCAACTGGTTCTGCGACTCCAGGAGAGACAGGCACAAAGCTCCTTGAAAGAGCATCAGCCTTCACATTCTTTGAACCTGGTAAATACGAGACCACAAAGTCAAAACGGGAGAAAAACAATGACCAGCGGGCCTGTCTAGGATTCAGGCGTTTAGCAGACTCGAGATACATCAAATTTTTGTGATCAGTCAAGACCACCACACGATGCTTAGCACCCTCGAGCCAATGACGCCACTCCTCAAATGCCCACTTCATGGCCAGCAACTCCCGATTGCCAACATCATAATTCCGCTCAGCAGGCGAAAACTTCCTAGAGAAGAAAGCACATGGTCTCATTACCGAGCAACCAGGGCCTCTCTGCGACAAAACGGCCCCTGCCCCAATCTCAGAAGCGTCCACTTCGACCTGAAAGGGAAGTGAGACATCAGGCTGGCACAAAACAGGCGCCGAAGTAAACCGGCGCTTCAACTTTTGGAACGCCTCCACGGCTGAAGGGAGCCCAGTTAGCAACATCAGAACCTTTCTTGGTCATATCCGTCAAAGGTTTAACAACGCTAGAAAAATTAGCGATAAAACGACGGTAGAAGTTAGCAAAACCCAAGAACTTCTGAAGACTCTTAACTGACGTGGGTTGAGTCCAATCATGAATAGCTCGGACCTTGACTGGTTCCATCTCCACAGCAGAAGGGGAAAAAATAAACCCCAAAAAGGGAACCTTCTGTACTCCAAAGAGACACTTTGAGCCCTTAACAAACAAAGCATTCTCACGCAAAACCTGAAACACCATCTTGACCTGCTCCACATGTGAGTCCCAATCTTCAGAGAAAACCAGAATATCATCCAGATAAACAATCATAAATTTATCCAGATACTTCCGGAAAATATCATGCATAAAGGACTGAAACACTGAGGGAGCATTAGAGAGCCCAAAAGGCATCACCAAGTACTCAAAATGACCTTCGGGCGTATTAAATGCAGTCTTCCATTCATCTCCTTGCTTAATGCGCACAAGGTTGTACGCACCACGAAGATCTATCTTGGTGAACCACTTGGCACCTTTAATCCGGGCAAACAAGTCCGACAACAGAGGCAAAGGATACTGAAATTTAACAGTGATTTTATTCAGAAGCCGATAGTCAATACAAGGTCTCAAAGATCCGTCCTTCTTGGCCACAAAAAAGAATCCCGCACCAAGAGGGGAAGAGGATGGACGGATATGCCCCTTCTCCAGAGACTCCTTGATATACGAACGCATTGCGGCATGCTCAGGTACAGACAGATTAAATAGTCTTCCCTTAGGAAATTTACTACCTGGAATCAAATCTATGGCGCAGTCACAGTCCCTATGAGGAGGCAGAGCACTGGACCTGGACTCGCTGAATACATCCTGATAATCAGACAAATACTCAGGAACTTCCGAAGGAGTAGAGGAAGCAATAGACACCGGCGGAGAATCAGCATGAATTCCCTGACAGCCCCAACTTGACACAGACATTGCCTTCCAATCCAAGACTGGATTGTGGGTCTGTAACCATGGCAGACCCAAAACGACCAAATCATGCATTTTATGCAGAACAAGAAAACGAATCACCTCCCGATGTTCAGGAGTCATGCACATGGTTACCTGCGTCCAAAACTGCGGTTTATTTTCCGCCAATGGCGTAGCATCAACACCTCTAAGAGGAATAGGATTTACCAACGGTTCAAGAACAAAACCACAACGCTTGGCAAATGACAGATCCATAAGACTCAGGGCAGCGCCTGAATCCACAAACGCCATAACAGGGTAAGAAGACAATGAGCAAATTAAAGTCACAGACAATAAATTTAGGTTGCAAATTACCAATGGCGACAGGACTAACAACCCTTGTTAGGCGTTTAGAGCATGCTGATATAACATGTGTAGAATCACCACAGTAAAAACACAACCCATTCTGACGTCTATGATTTTTCCGCTCATTTCTAGTCTGAATTCTATCACATTGCATTAAATCAGGTGTTTGTTCAGACAACACCACCAGAGGATTAGCGGTTTTGCGCTCCCGCACACGCCGGTCAATTTGAATAGCCAGCGCCATGGAATCCTTCAGACTTGTAGGAATGGGGAAACCCACCATCACATTCTTAATGGCTTCAGAAAGGCCATTTCTGAAATTTGCGGCCAGAGCACACTCATTCCACTGAGTAAGCACGGACCATTTCCGAAATTTTTGGCAATACACTTCAGCTTCATCCTGGCCCTGAGAAATAGCCAGTAAGGCTTTTTCTGCCTGAACTTCAAGATTGGGTTCCTCGTAAAGCAATCCGAGCGCCAGAAAAAACGCATCAATATTTGCCAATGCCGGATCTCCTGGCGCTAGCGAGAAAACCCAATCCTGAGGGTCGCCCCGTAAAAAAGAGATAACAATTTTAACTTGCTGAGCTGAATCTCCAGATGAACTTAAATCGGTCTCCAGAAAACAGTTCAGGAATAGGTATTTTAGGTTGAGACATTGGACTACTGGTAGCAAAATCTTGTATGCCCTGCACACGAGCAGCAAGCTGGTCTACACTTGTAATCAAGGTCTGGACATTCATGTCTGCAGCAAGCACAAGCCACTCAGAGGTAAAGGGGGGGAAGAGAGGAAAAAAAAAAAAACCTCAGAATTTCCTTTCTTATTATCCCACTTCTGCAATACATTAAACATTCAATGTTGGCCTGGCATACTGTTATGACCCCAATGGCAGAGGGTCTCAGAAATAATTACTAAGTCTGCAAACACAAAAAAACAGCTCATAGAGCAGTGGTAACTGAGCTGACCATATATCTAATCCTAGCACCACAAATAGCAGCAGCCGGGGAACGTGCCTACGTTGGTTCTAGACGTCTCGCGCCAGCCGGAGAACTAACTAACCCTAGAAAGGAAAAGAAAGACCTTTCTTGCCTCCAAAGAAAAGACCCCAAAAGTTGGATACAAACCCCCAACAAATAATAACGGTGAGGTAAGAGGAAAAGACAAACGTAAGAATGAGCTACGTATTTAGCAAAGAGAGGCCCACTAGCTAATAGCAGAATATAGTAAGATGACTTATATGGTCAGCAAAAACCCTATCAAAATATCCACGCTGGATATTCAAGAACCCCCGAACCGTCTAACGTCGAACACCAGCCCCCTAGAGCTTCCAGCAAGGTCAGGAATCACATTTAGTACAAGCTGGACAAAAATGAGAGCAAGCAAATAACCAAAAAACAAAGAAGCAGGACTTAGCTTAATTTTGCACGAACCACGACCAGCAGACAGGAGCAAACAGAAAGGATCTGATTACAACGATGCCAGGCACTGGACTAAGGATCCAGGAAGCTTATATAGCAACACCCCTGGACTAACGACCCAGGTGGGTGCCAAACTGAGGAAAGACAATCCCAGAGTCATATCACTAGTAACCACAAGAGGGAGCCAAAAAGTCTAATTCACAACAGGCAGGTAAATGTCCCCAATAGGCAGCATAGTCCCCAATAGGCAACATAGTCCCCAATAGGCAACTGTTGTGAACTATATTTGTTGGCTCCCTCTTGTGGTCACTAGCGGTATGGCACTTGGATTATCCTTCCCCAGGTTGGTACCCACCTGGTTCGTTAGGCCTTGGGTGTTCCTATTTAGACTTCCTGGAAACTCAGTCTAGTGCCTGGAATCGATGTAATCAGTCTATGTCTGTTTTCCTCCTGACTCCTGGTCCCTGAGTTTTGAAAGATATGCTAAGTTCTGCTTTCTTATTTTTGTCCTTTTGCATTTGCTCTTATTTTGTTCCAGCTTGTTCAAAATGTGATTTCTGTTTTTGCTGGAAGCTCTAGGGGGATGATATTCTCCCCCCACACCGTTAGTCGGTGCGGGGGTTCTTGGATCTTCAGCGTGGATATTTTTATAGGGTTTTTTGCTGACCGCATAAGTCCTCTTCCTATTTTCTGCTATTAATTAGTGGGCCTCTCTTTGCTAAATCTAGTTCATTCTTACGTTTGTCTTTTCTTCTTACCTCACCGTTATTATTTGTTGGGGGCTTGTATAATAACTTGGGGTCTTTTCTCTGGAGGCAAGTGAGGTCTTATTTTCTCTGAAAGGGTTAGTTAGTTCTCCGGCTGGTGCGAGATGTCTAGAATCAACGTAGGTACGTTCCCCGGCTACTTCTAGTTGTTGTGCCAGGATCAGATATGCGATCAGCCAAGTTACCACTTCCCTATGAGCTGTTTTTTGTGTTTGCGGACTTAGCTGGAACTCCTGAGATCCTCTACCACTAGGATCATAACAGTATTCCAGGCCCTGAAAGAGAATATTTAATGCATTGCTGAAGCGGGATTAAAAGAAAAAAAAAAAAAGTTCTGAGTTTTTTTTTTTTTTTCTCCTTCCCCTTTTTCTCTGAGTGGCTTGAAGCCCTGCTGCAGACATGAATGTTCAGACTCTGATTACTAGTGTGGATCAGCTTGCTGCACGAGTGCAGGGCATTCAGGATTTTGTTACTTGTAGTCCTATGTCAGAGCCTAAGATACCTACTCCTGAGCTGTTCTCTGGAGATCGATTTAAATTTAGGAATTTTAGGAATAATTGTAAATTGTTTCTATCTTTGAGACCTCGTTCGTCTGGAGACTCAGCTCAGCAAGTTAAAATTGTTATCTCCTTCTTGCGTGGCGACCCTCAGGATTGGGCCTTCTCATTGGCGCCAGGAGATCCTGCATTGGCAAATATTGATGCGTTTTTTCTGGCGCTCGGATTGCTTTATGAGGAGCCTAATCTTGAAATTCAGGCAGAAAAAGCGTTGCTGGCTATCTCTCAGGGCCAGGATGAAGCTGAAGTGTATTGCCAAAAATTTCGGAAATGGTCCGTGCTTACTCAATGGAATGAGTGTGCTCTGGCCGCAAATTTCAGAGATGGCCTTTCTGAGGCCATTAAGATTGTGATGGTGGGGTTTCCCATCCCTACAAGTCTGAATGATTCTATGACTCTTGCCATTCAGATTGATAGGCGTTTGCGGGAGCGCAAATCTGCTAATTCTCTGGCAGTATTGTCTGAATGGACACCTGACTCAATGCAATGTCATAGAATTCAGACTAAAACTGAACGACAAAATCATAGACGTCAGAATGGGTTGTGTTTTTACTGCGGTGACTCTACACATGTTATCTCAGCATGCTCTAAACGCCTAACAAAGGTTGTTAGTCCTGTCGCCATTGGTAATTTGCAGCCTAAGTTTATTTTGTCTGTGACTTTAATTTGCTCATTGTCTTTCTACCCTGTTATGGCATTTGTGGATTCTGGTGCTGCCCTGAGTCTTATGGACTTGTCGTTTGCCAAGCGCTGTGGTTTTGTCCTGGAGCCTTTGGAAAATTCTATTCCTCTTAGAGGAATTGATGCTACGCCATTGGCGGAGAATAAACCGCAGTATTGGACACAAGTGACCATGTGCATGACTCCTGAACATCGGGAGGTGATTCGTTTTCTTGTTCGGCATAAAATGCATGATTTGGTCGTTTTGGGTCTGCCATGGTTACAGACCCATAATCCAGTTTTGGATTGGAAGGCTATGTCTGTGTCAAGTTGGGGTTGCCAGGGAATTCATTGCGATTCCCCGCCAGTCTCTATTGCCTCTTCTACTCCTTCTGAAGTTCCGGAGTATTTATTGGACTATCAGGATGTATTCAGTGAGTCCAGGTCCAGTGCCCTTCCTCCTCATAGGGACTGTGACTGCGCTATAGATTTGATTCCTGGTAGTAAATTTCCTAAGGGACAATTATTTAATCTATCTGTACCTGAGCATGCCGCAATGCGTTCTTATATAAAGGAGTCTTTGGAGAAGGGACATATTCGTCCATCTTCTTCCCCTCTTGGTGCGGGATTCTTTTTTGTGGCCAAGAAAGATGGGTCTTTGAGACCTTGTATTGACTATCGGCTTCTGAATAATATCACTGTCAAATTTCAGTATCCTTTGCCCCTATTGTCGGACTTGTTTGCTCGGATTAAGGTTGCCAGTTGGTTCACCAAGATAGATCTTCGTGGTGCGTACAACCTTGTGCGCATTAAGCAGGGAGATGAATGGAAAACTGCGTTCAATACGCCCGAAGGTCATTTTGAGTACTTGGTGATGCCTTTTGGGCTCTCTAATGCTCCTTCAGTGTTTTAGTCCTTTATGCATGACATCTTCCGGAAGTATCTAGATAAATTTATGATTGTTTATCTGGATGATATTCTGTTTTTTTTCTGATGATTGGGATTCTCATGTAAAGCAGGTCAGGATGGTGTTTCAGGTTTTGCGTGATAATGCTTTGTTTGTGAAGGGCTCAAAGTGTCTCTTTGGAGTGCAGAAGGTTTCCTTCTTGGGTTTTATTTTCTCCCCTTCTACTGTGGAGATGAACCCAGTCAAGGTCCGAGCTATTCATGATTGGACTCAACCCACGTCTGTTAAGAGTCTTCAGAAGTTCTTGGGTTTTGCTAATTTCTACCGTCGTTTTATTGCTAATTTTTCTAGCGTTGTTAAACCTTTGACGGATATGACCAAGAAAGGTTCTGATGTTGCTAATTGGGCTCCTGCAGCCGTGGAGGCTTTTCGGGAGCTGAAGCGCCGGTTTACTTCGGCGCCTGTTTTGTGCCAGCCTGATGTCTCACTTCCCTTTCAGGTTGAAGTGGATGCTTCTGAGATCGGTGCCGGAGCTGTTTTGTCGCAGAAAGGCCCTGGTTGCTCTGTGATGAGACCATGTGCTTTTTTCTCTAGGAAATTTTCGCCTGCTGAGCGGAACTATGATGTTGGTAATCGGGAGTTATTGGCCATGAAGTGGGCATTTGAGGAGTGGCGTCATTGGCTCGAGGGAGCTAAGCATCGTGTGGTGGTCTTGACTGATCACAAAAATCTGATGTATCTCGAGTCTGCTAAGCGCCTGAATCCTAGACAGGCTCGTTGGTCGTTGTTTTTCTCCCGTTTTGACTTTGTGGTCTCGTACCTGCCTGGTTCGAAGAATGTGAAGGCTGATGCTCTTTCTAGGAGCTTTGTGCCTGACTCTCCCGGCATCTCAGAGCCAGCTGGTATTCTTAAAGAGGGAGTAATCTTGTCGGCCATTTCTCTTGATTTGCGACGTGTGTTGCAGAGATTTCAGGCTGGTAGACCTGACCCTTGCCCATCTGATAGATTGTTTGTTCCTGATAAATGGACCAGCAGAGTTATCTCTGAGGTTCATTCCTCGGTGCTGGCAGGGCATCCTGGGATTTTTGGTACCAGAGATTTGGTGGCTAGGTCCTTTTGGTGGCCTTCCCTGTCGCGGGATGTGCGTTCTTTTGTGCAGTCCTGTGGGATTTGTGCTCGGGCTAAGCCTTGCTGTTCTCGTGCCAGCGGGTTGCTTTTGCCCTTGCCCGTCCCGAAGAGGCCTTGGACGCACATTTCCATGGATTTCATTTCAGATCTTCCGGTGTCTCAAGGAATGTCTGTCATCTGGGTGGTGTGTGATCGTTTTTCCAAGATGGTCCATTTGGTGCCCTTGCCTAAGTTGCCTTCCTCTTCCGATCTGGTTCCTTTGTTCTTTCAGAATGTGGTTCGTTTGCACGGCATTCCTGAGAATATCGTGTCTGACAGAGGATCCCAGTTTGTGTCCAGATTCTGGCGATCTTTTTGTGCTAAGATGGGCATTGATTTGTCATTTTCATCTGCCTTTCATCCTCAGACTAATGGCCAAACGGAGCGAACTAATCAGACGCTGGAGGCTTATTTGAGATGTTTTGTTTCTGCAGATCAGGATGATTGGGTGACCTTCTTGCCATTGGCTGAGTTTGCCCTCAATAATCGGGCTAGTTCCGCTACTTTGGTTTCGCCATTTTTCTGCAACTCTGGTTTTCATCCGCGTTTTTCCTCGGGTCATGTTGAACCTTCTGACTGTCCTGGGGTGGATTCCGTGGTGGATAGGTTGCAGCGGATTTGGAATCATGTGGTGGACAACTTAAAGTTGTCACAGGAGAAGGCTCAGCGTTTTGCCAACCGCCGCCGCGGTGTGGGTCCCCGACTTCGTGTTGGGGATTTGGTTTGGTTGTCTTCTCGGTTTGTCCCTCTGAAGGTTTCCTCTCCTAAGTTTAAGCCTCGCTTTATTGGTCCTTATAAAATTTTGGAAGTCCTTAATCCGGTATCTTTTCGTTTGGATCTTCCTGTGTCGTTTGCCATTCACAATGTGTTCCATAGGTCTTTGTTGCGGCGGTACGTTGTGCCTATGGGTCCTGCTGTTGAGCCTCCTGCTCCGGTGTTGGTTGAGGGCGAGTTGGAGTACGTGGTGGAGAAGATCTTAGATTCTCGTCTCTCTAGACGGAGGCTTCAGTATCTGGTCAAATGGAAGGGCTATGGTCAGGAGGATAATTCCTGGGTGGCCGCCTCTGATGTTCATGCGGCCGATTTGGTTCGTGCCTTTCACGCTGCTCATCCTGATCGCCCTGGTGGTCTTGGTGAGGGTTCGGTGACCCCTCCTTAAAGGGGGGGTACTGTTGTGAACTATATTTGTTGGCTCCCTCTTGTGGTCACTAGCGGTATGGCACTTGGATTATCCTTCCCCAGATTGCTACCCACCTGGTTCGTTAGGCCTTGGGTGTTCCTATTTAGACTTCCTGGAAACTCAGTCTAGTGCCTGGAATCGATGTAATCAGTCTATGTCTGTTTTCCTCCTGACTCCTGGTCCCTGAGTTTTGCAAGATAAGCTAAGTTCTGCTTTCTTATTTTTGTCCTTTTGCATTTGCTCTTATTTTGTTCCAGCTTGTTCAAAATGTGATTTCTGTTTTTGCTGGAAGCTCTAGGGGGCTGATATTCTCCCCCCACACCGTTAGTCGGTGCGGGGGTTCTTAGATCTTCAGCGTGGATATTTTTATAGGGTTTTTTGCTGACCGCATAAGTCCTCTTCCTATTTTCTGCTATTAATTAGTGGGCCTCTCTTTGCTAAATCTAGTTCATTCTTACGTTTGTCTTTTCTTCTTACCTCACCGTTATTATTTGTTGGGGGCTTGTATAATAACTTTGGGGTCTTTTCTCTGGAGGCAAGTGAGGTCTTATTTTCTCTGAAAGGGTTGGTTAGTTCTCCGGCTGGTGCGAGACGTCTAGAATCAACGTAGGTACGTTCCCCGGCTACTTCTAGTTGTTGTGCCAGGATCAGATATGCGGTCAGCCAAGTTACCACTTCCCTATGAGCTGTTTTTTTGTGTTTGCGGACTTAGCTGGAACTCCTGAGATCCTCTACCACTAGGATCATAACAGGCAACATAGTCCCCAATAGGTAGTAAATGTCCCCAATAGGCTGCATAGTCCCCAATAGGTATGAAAGATCGGACCCGGCATTAAAAAAAACAGTACTCCCCTATGTCCCCTGCTGCTCTGAAGAGGCGCCTGCTTGACTCCGTCTTCTTCTGGCACAGGCGGTGTGACGACAATCACGTGGTCTGTGCTGCATACCGAGGGCCACGCATCGCCTTTCCTCGCCGCCTCGTTGTTCCGCCTGCGATTACAGGGCCCACCGGCATTGAACTGTAGTGAGGTTCAATGTCAGCCAAGCCCAGGAGTCGGATAAATGTCTTCGGCGGGCCGCATGTGGCCCACGGGCAGTAGTTTGAGGACCCCTGATTTAGATGGTTAGGTCTATAGGGCAGTTCTTTGGTCATGCAACCAGGTCCTGCCACATTGGGGTCCAGGTAAGTAATGAGAAAATTGGCCTAAGTCCATTACAGCCATATCAGGGCTTTGCGTCTATCGCTGCCACCCTAGTGTGTGAGTAGTTAATTGTGGGACCCGATAACATGTCTTGTTCTACTACCAGGGGTTCTGCTTTGATAATGTAGTGAAGACCCTAGATTCCCACAATATTCTAGATTAAGAGCTCACTCACACCACAGTATTATCTATCCAACTGTGTTCCAGCAAAACAGATCAGATAACACTCGTACCAATGTTAGTTTATGGGGCTGTGCACATGTCTGATTTTTTCCTTGGATCAAGCTGCTTCAAGGGAAATAATCACAGCATGTCCGAATTTGATCCAATATTCAGATTGCTCTTGGCTTTGCCCATCAATATGTCTGTGGAAACCATCAGACTGCACTCAGATGACATCTGAGTGCAAATCGATTTCTGCACTCTGACACAATGGAGAAATGTTATTTTCCATCTTCTCCTTACAATGTGCTCTGATTCTCTCACCCGAGAGAATCCGATCACACTATGCTCAAACTATGATCGAACTCTGTGTGATCATCGTGTCATTTACATAATTGACCCAAATCTCTCGGATGAGAGAATCCATAGCTGTCTGAACCTAACCTAAAGGGAACCTGTCAGCTGATTCATGCTGCCCAAACTACAGAGCTGGGCTGCATGATTGCAACCAGGGATATTTCTTGGTGTTTCAGAGAAAATATAGTGTGCAGAGTCAGCCGAGGACTATAGCAATAGACTATACTGGTCCGGTATCGTCCTTGGCTGGTGTCTCCTTGCACCGCCCCAGATGATTGACAGGTCACTCCCTATGTCCACTCAATGTGGACAAATCTGAACTCCTCATCTTTCCTCCATCCCATAGATCTTCCTTACCTGACCTATCTATCGCAATCAATGACATCACACTTTCCCCCGTACCGGAAGTTTGCTGCCTCGGAGTAACCTTCGACTCTGCCCTGTCCTTCAAACCGCACATCCAAGCTCTTTCCACCTCCTGTCGCCTCCAGCTCAAAAATATCTCCAAAATCCATCCTTTCCTCAACTGTCAATCTACTAAAATGCTTGTGCATGCCCTTATCATCTCCCGCCTCGACTACTGCAACATCCTTTTCTTAGCCTCCCTGCTAACACCCTTGCACCTCTCCAGTCCATCCTTAACTCTGCTGCCCGACTAATTCATCTCTCACCTCGCTACTCCTCCGCTTCCCCCCTCTGCAAATCTCTTCACTGGCTCCCATTCCCTCAGCGTATCCAGTTCAAATTACTAATACTGACCTACAAAGCCATCCATAACCTGTCTCCTCCATATATCTCTGAACTAATCTCCCGATATCTTCCCTCACGTAATCTCCGGTCCTCCCAAGACCTCCTTCTCTCCTCCACATTTATTCGCTCCTCATCCAATCGCCTCCAAGGCTTCTCCCGAATATCCCCCATCCTCTGGAACTCTCTGCCCCAACACGTCCGACTATCAACCACATTCGGATCCTTCAGACGGAACCTGAAAACTCATCTCTTCAGGAAAGCCTACAGCCTGCACTGACCTCGCTGCCTCCTCATCACCACCGAAGCTACAGCCTCACCAACACCGGAGATCCCGCAACCCCCAACCTACTGTCTCCTTCCCCATAATCCTGTAGAATGTAAGCCCGCAAGGGCAGGGTCCTCGCCCCTCTGTATCAGTCTGTCATTGTTAGTTTGCTTACTGTAAGTGATATCTGTAACTTCTATGTAACCCCTTCTCATGTACAGCACCATGGAATCAATGGTGCTATATAAATAAATAATAATAATAAAATAATGTACACACATGAAAGAGATCTGTCACTCACGTAGAGTGTTGCAGGGAAAAGTCGGCTTCTAATACACTATTGTTTTCTGAAATGCTGGAGCATTTAATAGAAGTACATACCTGGCTGCAATTGTGCAGCCAGGCTCTGAATTATGTGGCATTTGGTTTGGGCAGCATTAATCAGATGACAGGTTCCCTTTAACTTGAAAACAATATACAGAAAACATGCACAAGAAAAGTTTTTTGTTTTTTTTTAATCTAACATAGTCTACAGGGTAAAGCTAATCAAACCTATAGCACAATGCTTTTTTGGGCACTAGTCAAAACTTTCCTACAACTTTGGACAATGCACAGATTTCCTGATGTTTGCAACCCTTCTCTGGATCCAGCATTGAATTTGAGGCGTCCATCTTGCGTTTCTGAACAGTGCTCCCATCTCTGAGTCTTTCCCAATAAACATGTCTTGCAGCTTGTATTTATCATACAAAGAGTTAAAAAATGTCATCTTCACTCATTGATCTGGACACTGGGAGGTTCATATGACAATATAAAATGGTGAGTCCCGATGTAAAGATTGTGCCAATATGAAGGCATTTCCGGGCGAGCACATTAATTCTGAACGTTGTATTCGCCTCTGCACTATACACATAGATGTAGATCTGATCCCCCTCGCATAGATCGTGCCATAACCCCGCTGACAGGTGCACTGTTTTTTCCTCCCCATTTCCATCCTCTACATATTCCTCCCCATTCATCTGACATGAAAACAAAAAAAACACAGAATTGTATTACAGCTGAAAGTACCTTCCCCGGCATAAAAAGAACATAAAAGAGTCAATTGAATCAAGCCTTGAATATATGAAACGCTGTAAAGCATATTTTATTGAACAGTGAGCCAAGTACCGATGGATTAAAATAGTTGTACTCCACAAAGAAAAAAAAAAAGATAAAACTTGAGGCAGGTAACCCACGCTGTACATTTCTATGCTGGCAAGGATCACTCAGTCTCTGAGCCCAATTCTCTATTTACAGGGAATTGCCGCCATTTTGACAAAGTCATTTTTGATGGATACAAGGACAAATCTGCATTAGTAGTGGCTGTAGTCAGGATGGACTCAAAGTCTCTGGTCATTACAGATCTAGGGCTACAACAAGTGTCTCCAGTAGTACAATCTAATGTTACGTAGAGGAATTTTTGGGGGTTCGTAGGGTCCTGTGTTCTGCTGATTAGTGGGATTCGAGCATAGCGGTCATAAAGCAGTTTGACTCCATTGTGGATCCACTGTGTGACTATACTAATACTTCAACTTAACCCATAAAACTAATGGAAGATATTGGGGCTAATCTGCAGTACTAGCCTATTGGCCCAACCTAAAGGACCCCAACACATTAATCTAACAACCGCAATCTCAGCAAGCATGGGGGTCTCCAATAAATGATTGTTGGGGAAGATTAGGATAAGGCATGTTTCCATTTCTACAGTGTATGGAGTCCAAAGGATATAGAACATCAAATGAGAATTCCCTAAAATGCATAGTCTTCCTTCACACATAGAATTTTTGTAGATTTGCTTAGGAAAAGATGCCACGAATTTTGTGCATTTTTGTAAGCATAGTTTGGGTAGCTTGCCTATTTATACATATAAAACATCTTTTAATGTGTTCTATAAAGAAGCCTATGACAAAACCACGCAAAACTAAACCGTATACCTAAAAAATGTCACAATTTGGACAAAAATGGAAAAAAAAAAGCATTAAAATTGGAATTTATCATAAACCATCACTTGCCAACTAAGAGTTTCCAGTCCTCTTGTCACTACACTGTCAAAACTGATTGTACATCCTCGGACAAGAGCAGTGGTAACTCCGAACTGATAATTTATTCATAGATTTACAGGAGGAATAACCATGGCATAGGTTACCATATAATCCGATTGTTATTTTATGGAGAATTTGTTTCTTTACCAAAATTGTCATGTCGGTAGGGGATACAAGCGTATTCCATGAGGGACTGTCCATCTCTGGACACAGGAAAGATATATATCTTTGTACCGTGTTGGGTAGTAGATAGAAAAATATTTAGAATTGAGAGCCCTCAGTGGTTGATACCTTTTAATGGCTAACTGAAAAGATGGTAACAAAGTGCAAGCTTTCGAGACTACTCATGTCCCTTCATCAGGCATAGACCTGCCTATGCCTGATGAAGGGACCTGAGGAGTCTCGAAAGTTTGCAATTTGTTACCATCTTTTCAGTTAGCCATTAAAAAGTATCAACCACTGAGGGCTCTCAATTCTAAACATCTCTGGACAAACACTCATTATTTGCTCCACTTTGCAGTATAATAAAAGAAACACTGTATACTTCCATCTCGGAATAGCACTATCCCTCCGATCTTCATTCTGCTCCCCCCCTTTCCTCGGTGGCCACGTAACTTCTGCATCCGCTCTGGCGGAATAGTGAAGGCTGTAACGCATGAACCACAGGATCCCGTCCCACCGATGAAAATCTGTACCAGATGACTCACAGAACATGTAACTGTCTGAGACATGCAGAAACATGTTTTAGGGAGTTTTGCCCCTCATCGATGAAAAGCAAGAAAAGTGGTTGGCTGTGTGAGAGGGCTTTTGACAGGGGGCCTAGGGGCATAAAACAGAGTGTGATCACATCCTCTTTGTCCACATTAGAGACAGGATCTCATGTGAATTAGACCTTGAAATCGTGATACCCCATTGTGTATAACGTAAAGTTTTTGTTTTTTAACAGTTTTCAGCTATGGAATATTTGTTGCATTTTGGAGGAGCAGAGATAATTTGGATCGCTCGGCCCTTCAACCTCGTTCCAATCATTTGTAGAGTAACTATGATAAATGATGGCCGGACAGCCACTCCGAAACAGCAGCCATATTTTTGTGGACAATTAAACTCAGAGGAGACAAAGTCCTCTTGTGTCGTACAGACCTTGGTCTCTCTGGCGAAACATCCATCAGGTTTATCTGCCGCCGTGTAACGTAAAAGATTCAGGAATGAATTATGGACTGACAAAGCAGACAACATTAATTTTCCTCCCTAGCTACAAATGCACAAAGCCCTTTCTGTGACATTACTACTGACAGCCCATCTCTCACCATCACCAGCGTCGTGCCGTTTGGAACCCCACGTAACCAACGTATTTTCACATGTACATGTAGTACTAGGAGGGATGGGGGCCATATTATTGGTGTAACCTACATTAAGACAACAGGGTTGGAAGATGGTTTACGGAAATGACCGTGAACACCGCAGGGAATACTGCAGATTCAAGTACTATTGCATCACGAATAATCTTTTTTTTTCAGATTACGGTAACGGTCATATTGGATTTGGATATGATTAGATCATATGATATGATATGATATTAGATCATTGGATAAGCAGCTACTATTATTTCTATTATTATTTTTGTGGCACGAGCCATATTATTATGTCTATTGTTATTATTATGGCTATTACAATTATAGTTGTTATTATAATGGCTATTATTATGGTTAATAGATGGTAGCCCGATTCTAATGCATCGGGTATTCTAGAATATGTATGTAGTTTATTTATGAAGATTTTAGAATAATACATTGAATATACAGAAATAATACACAGGATTCGGCCGGCCGCGACCAATTAGCAAAGCGTGTTTCAAATCCCGCGCCAATTTGCGTCCGGACTGTGCCTGTCACTGATTGTTCGTGGCCGGCCACGCAGTATATAGCACAGCCACATAGTATATAACAGCCCATGTAGTAAATAGCACAGCCACGTAGTACATAGCACAGCGACGTAGTATATAGCACAGCGGAGTATATAGCACAGCCCACGGAGTATATAGCACAGCCATGTAGTATATAGCAGCCACGTAGTATATAGCACAGCCCACAGAGTGTATCACAGCCCACATAGCATATAACACAGCTCACGTAGTATATAACAGCCCACGCACGCAGTGTATAACATAGCCCATGTAGTATATAGCACAGGTCACGTAGTATATAACAGCCCACGTTAGTGTATAACACAGCCCACGTAGTGTATAACACAGCCCATGTAGCATATAACACAGCTCACGTAGTATATTGCACAGCCACGTAGTATATTGCACAGCCACGTAGTATATTGCACACCCACGTAGTATATTGCACAGGCCACGTAGTATATTGCACAGCCCACGTAGTATATTGCACAGCCCACATAGTATATTGCACAGCCCATGTAGTATATAGCAATGTGGGCATCATATCCCCTGTTGAAAAAATTAAAATAAAAAATAGTTATATACTCACCTTCCGTTGGCCCTCGGATCCAGGCGAAGCGTTTACCGATGCTCCTCGCGCGCTCCGGTCCCAAGAGTGTATTGTGGTCTCGCGAGATGATGACGTGCGGTCTCGCGAGATCGCAATGCATGGAGCGGTCACCGGAGCGTCGCGAGGAGCGGTAAAGGCCTGTTCTGGATCCGAGGGGCCGACGGAGGGTGAGTATATAATGATTTTTATTTTTTTTTTTATTATTTTTAACATTAGATCTTTTTACTATTGATGCTGCATAGGCAGCATCAATAGTAAAAAGTTGGTCACACAGGGTTAATAGCAGCGTTAACGGACTGCGTTACACCGCGGCATAACGCGGTCCGTTAACGCTGCCATTAACCCTTTGTGAGTGCTGACTGCGGGGAGTATGGAGCGGGCACTGACTGAGGGAAGTAAGGAGCGGCCATTTTGCCGCCAGACTGTGTCTGTTGTTGATTGGTCGTGGCTGTTTTGCCGCGACCAATCAGCAACTTGGGATTTCCGTGGCAGACAGAAAGAAAGACAGAAGGACAGGCAGAAAGACGGAAGTGACCCTTAGACAATTATGTAGTAGATTATTATTATGGCTATTATTATTATGGCTATTATTATAATTAGTTATTATCATGGCAATTATTATTATAGCTATTATTATTATAGTTATTTGTATTATTATTATTATTATTATTATTATTATTATGGCTGTTATTTTTATGGCACAAGCATACACCATGGCTCAGATAATGTGGAAGAAAACAGGATTCAGATCACTTTAATATAATATCAGTTCAATACCATATGTAGCGGTAACGCATACGGAAGAAACATGACTAATTTACAAAGTAAAGACATTGGAAAATAAGATGAGGTCGGGGCGGACTGAGGTGCATTCAGGGTCACTGGCCGTATGACCTAGGTAGTAGCAGCATGACAGGTATGATAAATTGTATAGTTGTCACCCATTAATTTTTCGGGTTTCTCCTACCTTCCAGCTCTTATATTTTTAGTTTCCCTCCTGTTATGACCTACCCATAGCGCTCTTCATTGTTTTTTTTTTTAGCCTTTTTTCCCAGTCTAAAAGGAGATGTCTCGTGAAGGATAACTATTAATTATATAATATTTTTATATTAATTCGGAAAAGTTTCTTTATGCGGGCCGATAATCAGCTGAACCAATGTAAGAACCATTGTTCCCAAGTATCATTGGCCCAACAACCGAGCAAAATGAGAATGAGTAATCAGTAATGTGAGGCAAAAACCATCGCCTGCAGAACATCTCCACATATAAACTGGGATGTGCTGCTCTTAATATGCAAACTGTATGGGGCGCAGAATGATCGTATTATCAATGGCTCATCCTCTTACAGTATAAAAAGATCCTAAAGGGCCAGTTCAGGACTTAACAATTGATTACCTATCCAAAAGTCATCTATTGTTAAGTCCTGGACAATCCCTTTAAATAAGCGCAGATTGGCATTTCATATGGGCAATCAGTGTAAACTTACCCTAAGACTATTGGCTGGCAAATGTGCAGCTAGTAAGTCAGCATCATAGCAGACAATGTGCCAATCATGACACTTTAATATTCGCAACGTAATGTGTGTACATATGTCAGCAACACTATTAGTGACAGCACTTTTTTGGTGTCCAGTCTGACTCTTAGCACCTCTAGCAACCATATAATTTTCTTCAGAAAGCTGTGGCCAGCCAGGCAATGCATCACATAGACAGCTCGAGTCAAGCAATGGTTGAGTCGCTTGTACAACCTTTATAATAAAGAGAATCTGCCATCAGGTTTTTGCCACCTAATTTGAAAGCCTCATGATGATATAGAGAAAGAGATACAATTCCAGCAATGTGTTACTTACTGGGATGATTGCTGTAGTTTTGATTAATTTGTTTTCTCAGCAGGAGATTCACTAGAGGACTAGTAAACCAGTCCTCCACATACATGAGCTCTGAATAAACTCCCCCCCTGACCACTGATTGGTTGCTTTCCGTATACACTGTGCATAGGCAGAAAACTGCCAATCAGTGATGTGGGTGGGGTTATACAGAGCTCAGAATTCAGATAACTGCTAGATCTGCAGCAGAGAAAACAGTGATTTTCTCAAAACTGCAACAAGCAGTCCAGTAAGAGACACATGGCTGGAATCAAGATCCCTGCCCCTACATCATTCTGCTCTCAGATGGAATAAAAAAAATACATTGATAGATTCCCTTTAAGGACACAGTAGAAAATAGTTCTATGAAACTTTTTCAGGAGTTGAGCCAGTTCCATATCCGATATGAGTCGACTGCGTTCTACAGCTGACACCTGCCTGCAACAGCTGAGATTGGACATAACTCTATGAATAGTGACTGCATGTAAGTGGTTAGGCAGAATGGGGAACCCTCTGTCATCCCGTTGATCATACAATAGTTTGCTGATGGGCTGTCATAGCGGCTGTGGGTCTTATGAAGACCCCCGTGTTTTCCATGTTAATGCTCGTGCTAAGCCTTGGCTTTGACCACTGTATTCATAAGTATTCATAAGTATTATTATTATTATTTATTTATATAGCACCATTGATTCCATGGTGCTGTACATGAGAAGGGGTTACATAGATGTTACAGATATCACTTACAGTAAGCAAACTAACAATGACAGACTGGTACAGAGGGAAGAGGACCCTGCCCTTGCGGGCTTACATTCTACAGGATTATGGGGAAGGAGACAGTAAGTCGGGGGTTGCAGTAGATTCGATGGTGTTGAGGTGGTCGTGGGGTCATTACAGGTTGTAAGCTTCTTTGAAGAGGTGGGTTTTCCGGTTTCTTTTGAAGGATCTGAATGTGGTTGATAGTCGGACGTGCTGGGGCACTGAATTCCAGAGGATGGGTGATATTCAGGAGAAGTCTTGGAGGTGATTGGATGAGGAGTGAATAAGCGTGGAGGAGAGGAGGAGGACTTGGGAGGACTGGAGATTACGTGAGGGAAGATATTGAGAGATTAGTTTGGAAATATACGGAGGAGACAGGTTATGGATGGCTTTCTGCTACAGATGGATCTGGATAATTTGGAAACTTGGGCTGAAAGGTGGCAGATGAGGTTTAACAATGATAAATGTAAGGTTATACACATGGGAAGAAGGAATCAATATCACCATTACACACTGAACGGGAAACCACTGGGTAAATCTGACAGGGAGAAGGACTTGGGGATCCTAGTTAATGATAAACTTACCTGGAGCAGCCAGTGCCAGGCAGCAGCTGCCAAGGCAAACAGGATCATGGGGTGCATTAAAAGAGGTCTGGATACACATGATGAGAGCATTATACTGCCTCTGTACAAATCCCTAGTTAGACCGCACATGGAGTACTGTGTCCAGTTTTGGGCACCGGTGCTCAGGAAGGATATAATGGAACTAGAGAGAGTACAAAGGAGGGCAACAAAGTTAATAAAGGGGATGGGAGAACTACAATACCCAGATAGATTAGCGAAATTAGGATTATTTAGTCTAGAAAAAAGACGACTGAGGGGCGATCTAATAACCATGTATAAGTATATAAGGGGACAATACAAATATCTCGCTGAGGATCTGTTTATACCAAGGAAGGTGACGGGCACAAGGGGGCATTCTTTGCGTCTGGAGGAGAGAAGGTTTTTCCACCAACATAGAAGAGGATTCTTTACTGTTAGGGCAGTGAGAATCTGGAATTGCTTGCCTGAGGAGGTGGTGATGGCGAACTCAGTCGAGGGGTTCAAGAGAGGCCTGGATGTCTTCCTTGAGCAGAACAATATTGTATCATACAATTATTAGGTTCTGTAGAAGGATGTAGATCTGGGGATTTATTATGATGGAATATAGGCTGAACTGGATGGACAAATGTCTTTTTTCGGCCTTACTAACTATGTTACTATGTTACTATGTTTGTAGGTCAGTGTTAGTAGTTTAAACTGTATATGCTGGGAAATATTTTTGAACTGGAGGCGACAGGAGGTGGCGAGAGCTTGGATGTGTGGTTTGAAGGACAGGGCAGAGTCATCAGGGTATGTGCACACGTCAGGATTTCTAGCAGAAATTTTCCTGACAAAAAACGGACATTTCTGCCAGAAATCCGCATGCGTTTTTTTTGCGTTTTTTATGCGTTCTTGACGCTTTTTTGGGCGTTTTTTTCCAAATGCATAGAATTGCGGGAAAATCCGCAAAATTAATGAACATGCTGCTTTTTTTTACCGCGATGCGTTTTTTTCGTGGAAAAAAGTGCACCATGTGCACAAAACGTGCAGAATGCATTCTAAATGATAGGATGCATAATGTATGCGTTTTTAATGAGTTTTTATAGCGTTTTTATCGCGAAAAAACCTGAACGTGTGCACATAGCCTCAAGAGTTACTCCGAGGCAGCGGATTTTGGGGACAGGGGAAAGTGTGATTTTATTTATTTTAATAGATAGATCAGGTAGGGAAGATATGCGAGATGGAGTAAAGATAATTAGTTCAGATTGGTCCACATTGAGCTTGAGGAAGCGAGAGGAGAAGAAAGAGGATATGGCTGATTGACACTCTGGGATTCTGGAGAGCAGAGAGGTGACATCTGGGCCAGAGAGGTAGATCTGAGTGACATCAGCATATAATAATAATCATCTTTATTTTTATATAGCGTTAACATATTCCACAGTGCTTTACAGACATTATATAGATGGTACTGGAAGCCATAGGACCTTATGAGATGTCCCAGGCCAAGTGTATAGATTGAGAAGAGTAAGGCTAGGTTCACATTGTGTTAATGTGCGTCCGCTAGCGGACTGCGTTGCACGTCAAAATTGTTGCAATTAACGCCGTGCAACAGGTCCGTTAGCGCACCCATTGACAGCAATGTGATTTTTCCCTGTAGCACATCGCTAGCGCATGCCATTTTCGGCACGCGCTAGCGATGTGCCGTTCTTTTGTGACAGACCTCGGACGCTGCTTGCAGCGTCCGAGGTGCGCCCGAGGTCCGTTCCTCGCTAGCGCAGATCGGGGATCTGCGCTAGCGGGGACGCCGAACGCGGACCCTAAACAAACATTGCGTTAGCGCAATCTGCTAGCGCTATGCTCTTAACGGATTGCCCTAACGCAATGTGAACCTAGCCTAAGGGTCCTAGGACAGAGCCTTGGGGGACTCCAACAGAGAGGGGATGAGATGAAGAGGTAGCATGGGAGTATGAAACGCTAAATGTGTGGTTGGTAAGGTATGAGGAGATCCAAGACAGGGCAAGGTCTTTGACCGCAAAGGAAGAGAGGATCTGTAGTAGGAGGCAGTGGTCAACTGTGTCGAAGGCAGAGGACAGGTCTAGGAGGAGGAGTATAGAGAATTGTCTGTTAGCTTTGGCTGTAAGTAAGTCGTTAGTAATTTTGGTCAGGGCAGTCTCAGTGGAATGGTGGGGACATAATCCAGATTGTAGGTTGTTGAAGGGAGAGTTAGATGCAAAGTGAGAGGAAAGTTCAGCATGGACGTGCTGCTCAAGGAGGTTGGAAGCAAATGGGAGCAAAGATATGGGGCGATAGCTGGACATAGTGCTTGGGTCAAGGGATGGCTTTTTGAGGATAGGTGCGATTGTGGCACGTTTGAAAGCAGAGGGGATGGTACCAGAAGTTAGTGATAGATTGAAGAGATGGGTTAGGGATGGGATTAGTGTAGTGGTGAGGTCGGGGTGGAGGTGGGATGGGATGGGGTCAAGTGCACAAGTGGTGAGGTGTGATTTGGAGAGATGAGCAAGCTGTCCTTCAGTGATGTTGGAGAGGGAAGTTATGGGGTTAGGGCATTGGTCCGGTATACACAGGGGTTGTGCTGGTTTGACAACAAAGACTTGCCTTGTTTGGTCTCTCTTATTTTTGAAGTGTGTGGCAAAGTCCTTGGCAACGATTAGGGAACTCGGAGGGGGCAGTGGTGGGCGGAGGAGAGAGTTAAAAGTGTTAAACAACTGTTTGGGGTTGTGGGATAAAGAAGATATGAGGGGTATATAGTAGGCCTATTTAGCAGAGGTGAGAGCTGATTTGAATGAGAGTGTTGCTTGTTTAAGTGCAATGAAATCATCTTGCGAATGCGTTTTCTTCCAACGCCGTTCTGCAATTCTGGATACT
Organism: Ranitomeya variabilis; assembly: GCF_051348905.1. NCBI lineage: Eukaryota > Metazoa > Chordata > Amphibia > Anura > Dendrobatidae > Ranitomeya > Ranitomeya variabilis. Next base: position 478,556,648 of record NC_135233.1, read on the forward strand.
TGCCAAAGCTTTTTAGTGATGTTATTGTGCCAGGGTTGTCTATTGATTTGTCGCACTCTGCTATGCATGACAGGGGCGACAGAGTTGATGGCAGATGCCAGAGTGGCATTGTAGAAACTAGTGGCAGTGTCTGTGTTGTGGAGTGAGGGTATGGATGCTAGTGGTAGAATAGAGTCATAGAGCGTGTGGGTGTCTGTGTGAGGTTTCTGCGGGGGTGCGCATGTTGCTGGACATGGGTGACCGGTGAGGAGGATAGGGATGAGAAAGTGAGCAGATGGTGGTCAGATAGAGGGAGAGGGGAAGTGGTGAAGTTAGATAGAGAGCAGAGACGGGTGAAGACCAGGTCTAATATATGTCCGTCTGTGTGGGTGGCTGTGGTGGACCACTGAGTAAGTCCAAAAGATGAAGTAAGGGACAGGAGTTTGGAGGCTGCTGACTGAAGGGTGTCAATGGGGATGTTGAAGTCACCCATGATGATGGTGGGAATGTCAGCAGACAGAAAGTGAACAAACCAGGTGGAGAACTGCTCAATAAAGGCAGTGGTCGGGCCCGGAGGTCGGTATATGGCGGCCATTTGAAGGTTGTAGGGGGAGTAGATGTGGACTGAGTGGACTTCAAAAGAGAGGGGGATAAAGGAGGGTAGAGGTGGGATTGGGTTAAAGGTACAGTTGGAAGAAAGGAGAAGGCCCACTCCTCCACCATGTTTGTATTGAAGTAGGTAAGTAGTGTATAGTAAGTATTGAAGTATATTGTATCAGCAGTTCTCCATGTGGGACTAAAAGAATTTAAATAATTTCCCAAAATATAGGAAGAAACTTTAATAAATTATAACATAAGAATAATAAACAGAATTATTATCCCAGTGTCTGTCATGTCCAAATGATTAAAATCTCAATTTATTTATCCAGCCTGGTAACAAAAGAAAAAAAAAAGAAAAACAGAATTGCTGAAATCACACAGTATGTGTCCCAATATAGTACCAATAAAAACTACAGCTACAAGCCTTCACACAGATCTATTGATGGAAAAATAAAAAGACAGGTTAAGGGTCTCAGAATGTTGTAGCACAAAGCAATTTAAAAAAATATATACGCATTTTTTTAGTTTGTAAAAGTAGTAAACATAAAAAATACACAATTGGTATCAGCGTGATGGTACTGAGCCATAAAATAAATCACACAATGAATGCCATTAAATTGGAGCCCCAAAAAACTCTTTTATTTCTTTCAACATAGATTTTTTTTCCACTTGTTTTTTAATTTGTAAATGGTAAATTAAATAGTGTCTTTAAGAAAATACATCTCTGCCACCATAATAAACAACCTCTTCTAAGCCTATAAAAAATATAAAGGTAATTTATCCAAGAAGGCTGGGATGAAAAACCAAAACCAAAAAATGGAAGGAGGGATATTAAATGGAATCTGTTACCAGGTTTTTGCTACCCAATCTGAGAGCACCATGATGTAGGGGCAGAGACCCTAATTGTAGCAGTGAATGACTTAATGGACTGCTTGCTGTAAGTTTGATAAAATCACTGTTTTATCTGCTGCAGATCTTCCAGTTTTCTGAATAATGAGCTGTGTATAGCCCCGCCCACATCACTGGTTGGCTGGTTTATGTGTACACTGTGCATAGGCAGAAAGCTACCAATCAGTGGTGGGGATGGAGTATACAGAGCTCATGAATATGGAGGACTACCTGGCAGCAGGTTTCCTTGTCCTCTAGTGACAATCTCCTGCTGATAAAATAGTGATATAATCAAAACTACACTAAGCAGCCCAGTAAGTGACACATCGCCAGAATCAGGGTCTCTGTCTCTTAGATTGGGTGTCAACAATCTGGTGACAGATTCCTTTAACCCCTTTCCGACACTGAGTGTAATAGTTCACCCACATCGGAATCCCTCCCTTTGATGTGTGCTCCGACGCAGAGCTCACATCTTTCCCTGCACATGTAAGTGCACTGGAAATCCCGCCCATCAGTGACCCCCGTCACGTGATCACAGGTCACCAATGTGTTGGCATGACAACCAGAGGTCTCCAGCAGACCTCTTTGGTTGTCATAGCCGGATTGCTATGAGCACCACCCTGTGGTACTCGCTCATAGCAACTGAGCATTTCTGCTACACACAGGAGATCTGATCATTGCCTGTATGTAGCAGAGCCGATCAGACAATTGCAGCTTCTAGCCTCCCATGGAGACTATTGAAGTATGCACAAAGTAAAAAAAATGTTTTTAAAAAAATAAAAAATATATAAAAGTTCAAACCACCCCCCTTTCGCCCCATTCAAAATAAAACAATAAAAAAAATCAAACATACACATAATTGGTATCGTTCAGAATCACCCAATCTATCAATATAAAAAAAGAATTGACCCGATCAGTAAATGGCGTAACAAGGAAAAAAAATCAAAACGCCAGAATTACATTTTTTGGATTTCCGCTACATTGCAATAATAGGCGATCAAAAGAACATACAGTGCATACGGAAAGTATTCAGAGCCCTTTACATTTTTCATTCTATGTTTCATTGCAGCCATTTGGTAAATTCAAAAAAGTTCATTTTTTTTCTCATTAATGTACACTCTGCACCCCAACTTGACTGAAAAAATGCAGAAATGTAGAAAGTTTTGCAAATTCATTAAAAAAGAATAACTGAAATATCACATGCTCATAAGTATTCAGACCCTTTGCTCAGTATTGAGAAGAAGCACCTTTTGAGCTACTGCAGCCATGAGTCTTCTTGGGAATGATTCAACAAATTTTTCACACCTGGATTTGGGGATCCTCTGCCATTCTTCCTTCCAGATCCTCTCCAGTTCCGTCAGGTTGGATGGTGAACGTTGGTGGACAGCCATTTCCAGGTCTCTCCAGAGATGCTCAATTGGGTTTAGGTCAGGGCTCTGGCTGGGCCAGTCAAGAATGGTGTCCGAGTTGTTCTGAAGCCGCTCCTTTGTTATTTTAGCTGTGTGCTTAGGGTCATTGTCTTGTTGAAAGGTGAACATTCGGCCAAGTCTGAGGTCCAGAACACTCTGGAAGAGGTTTTCATCCAGTATATCTCTGTACTTGGCCGCATTCATGTTTCCTTCAATGACAACCAGTCGTCCTGTCCCTGCAGCTGAAAAACACCCCCATAGCATGATACTGCCACCACCATGTTTCACTGTTGGGATTGTATTGGGCAGGTGATGAGCAGCCTGGTTTTCTCCCCACATACCGCTTAGAATTATCTCCAAAAAGGTCTATCTTCGTCTCATCAGAGCAGAGAATCTTATTTCTCATAGTCTGGGAGTCCTTCTTGTGTTTTTTTAGCAAACTCTCTGCGGCTTTCATATGTCTTGCACTGAGGAGAGGCTTCCGTCGGACCACTCTGCCATAAAGGCCCGACTGGTGGAGGGTTGTAGTGAGAGTTGATTTTGTGGAACTTTCTCCCTACTGCATCTCTGGAGCTCAGCCACAGTTATCTTGGGGTTCTTCTTTACCTCTCTCACCAAGGCTCTTATCCCAGTTTGCTCAGTTTGGCCCGACTGCCAGGTCTAGGAAGACTTCTGGTGGTCCCAAACTTCTTGCATTTATGGATTATGGAGGTCACTGTGCTCTTAGGAACCTTGAGTACTTCAGAAATTCTGTTGTAACCTTGGCCAGATCTGTGCCTTGCCACAATTCTGTCTCCGAGCTCCTTACCCAGTTCCTTTGACCTCATGATTCTCATTTGGTCTGACATGCACTGTGAGCTGTGAGGTCTTATATAGACAGGTGTGCGCCTTTCCAAATCAAGTCCTATCAGTTTAATTAAAATCAGCTGGCCTCCAATGAAGGAGTAGAACCATCTCAAGGAGGATCACAAGGAAATGGACAGCCTGTGACTTGAATATGAATGTCTGAGCAAAGGGTCTGAATACTTATGACCATGTGATATTTCAGTTTTTCTTTTTTATTAAATTTGCAAAAATTTCTACATTTCTGTTCTTTTCAGTCAAGATGGGGTGCAGAGTGTACATTAATGAGAAAAAATTGAACTTTTTTGAATTTACCAAATGGCTGCAATGAAACAAAGAGTGAAAAATTTAAAGGGGTCTGAATACTTTCCATACCCTCTGTATCTACAACAAAATGGTATCAATAAAAACGTGAGCTCGGCGCACAAAAAATAAGCCCTCACCCAGCCCCAAATCACAAAAAATGGAGACGCTACAGGACTCGGAAAAATACACCATTTTTTAATTTAAATTTTTTTTTTTACCAAAGTTTGGATTTTTTTCACCACCTAAATAAAAAAGAACCTAGACATGTTTGGTGTCTATGAACTTGTAATAACCTGGAGAATCATAATGGCAGGTCAGTTTTAGTATTTAGTGATCATTGTAAATAACAAAACAAAAAAAAAATTATGTGGAATTGCACTTATTTTGCAATTTTACTGCACTTGGAGTGGTGTCGTTGAAAAGTACAGCTTGTCTCGCAAAAAAAAAACAAGCCCTCACATGGCCATTTTGACCGAAAAATAAAAAAGTTATGGCTCTGGGAGAAAGGGGACAAAAAGCAAAAATGAAAATACCTCTGGTCATGAAGGTGTTAATGGAAGGGGGCTGCAAATATCAATGGACATTTATATTAACAATTCCTTCCAAAATGTTGCGCAGTGTGCAACATTTCTTTGTTATAAACGGGTGTGCCAAATTTATTAATGCTTTAGACCATTTATTACACCACTTTTTAATATATTTGACATATTTATAGTGCTTTGGAACAAAGCACTATACTGTTATTCCACCGTGGTAAACTTCTTCTTATTCTTATTATTCAGTCCGCACGTAATGCGGCCCGAACCGCTAAACTCACAGACTCCAGTGAGGTGTCATTTCGAAGCCAGCGTTCCTGAGAGGTGTGCTAAGTATTTTTCGTGTCGATCGGATTTGTAGTTTTTGCGCAATTTGTGTTTGAAAAAAGTCTTTCAATGCGTTTCAATGGAGAAATTTTCCTATACGTTTATAATGGGCTGGTTTCTGAGGCAATTTCTAAAAATAACTGCCACCTGGCTGATTAGCTCATTGATATGCGCAGTCAGACACAGTTACTATGCCAACGCCTATGAAATCTACATCAGCTCACCAGGTCACAAGTTTTGTCAGATAATATCAGCTCTTAAAGTGACAGTACAGCACAATTCCAAACCACTATCCGTAGTCTTATGATTATTAGACTGTGGCCCGATTCTAACTCATCGGGTATTCTAGAATATGCATGTCCACGTAGTATATTGCACAGCCACGCAGTATACAGTGCAGAGCCGTGCAGTACACAGCGCAGAGCCGCGCAGTATAAAGCGCAGAGCCGCGCAGTACACAGCGCAGAGCCGCGCAGTACACAGCGCAGAGCCGTGCAGTACACAGCGCAGAGCCGCGCAGTACACAGCGCAGAGCCGCGCAGTACACAGCGCAGAGCCGCGCAGTATAAAGCGCAGAGCCGTGCAGTACACAGCGCAGAGCCGCGCAGTACACAGCGCAGAGCCGCGCAGTACACAGCGCAGAGCCGCGCAGTATAAAGCGCAGAGCCGCGCAGTACACAGCGCAGAGCCGCGCAGTACACAGCGCAGAGCCGTGCAGTACACAGCGCAGAGCCGCGCAGTTTAAAGCGCAGAGCCATGCAGTACACAGCGCAGAGCCGCGCAGTACACAGCGCAGAGCCGCGCAGTACACAGCGCAGAGCCGCGCAGTATAAAGCGCAGAGCCGTGCAGTACACAGCGCAGAGCCGCGCAGTACACAGCGCAGAGCCGCGCAGTACACAGCGCAGAGCCGCGCAGTATAAAGCGCAGAGCCGCGCAGTATAAAGCGCAGAGCCGCGCAGTACACAGCGCAGAGCCGCGCAGTACACAGCGCAGAGCCGTGCAGTACACAGCGCAGAGCCGCGCAGTATAAAGCGCAGAGCCGTGCAGTACACAGCGCAGAGCCGCCCAGTACACAGCGCAGAGCCGTGCAGTACACAGCGCAGAGCCGCGCAGTATAAAGCGCAGAGCCGTGCAGTACACAGCGCAGAGCCGTGCAGTACACAGCGCAGAGCCGCGCAGTACACAGCGCAGAGCCATGCAGTACACAGCGCAAAGCCGCGCAGTATAAAGCGCAGAGCCGCGCAGTATAAAGCGGAGAGCTGCGCAGTACACAGCGCAGAGCCGAGCAGTACACAGCGCAGAGCCGCGCAGTAGACAGCGCAGAGCCGTGCAGTACAGAGCGCAGAGCCGCACAGTATAAAGCACAGAGCCGCGCAGTATACCGCGCAGAGCCGTGCAGTACACAGCGCAGAGCCGCGCAGTACACAGCGCAGAGCCGCGCAGTACACAGCGCAGAGCCGCGCAGTACACAGCGCAGAGCCGCGCAGTACACAGCGCAGAGCCGAGCAGTACACAGCGCAGAGCCGCGCAGTACACAGCGCAGAGCCGCGCAGTACACAGCGCAGAGCCGCGCAGTATACAGCGCAGAGCTGCGCAGTACACAGCGCAGAGCCGCGCAGTACAGAGCGCAGAGCCGCACAGTATAAAGCGCAGAGCCGCGCAGTACACAGCGCAGAGCCGCGCAGTACACAGCGCAGAGCCGCGCAGTACACAGTGCAGAGCCGCACAGTACACAGCACAGAGCCGCGCAGTACACAGCGCAGAGCCACCCAGTATACAGCGCAGAGCCGCGCAGTACGCAGCGTAGAGCCACGCAGTATGCAGCGCAGAGCCGCGCAGTATACAGCGCTGAGCCGCGTAGTATACAGCGCAGAGCCCCGCAGTATACAGTGCAGAGCCCCGCAGTATACAGCGCAGACACGCGCAGTACACAGCACGGACACGCGCAGTACACAGCGCAGAGCCGCGCAGTACACAGCGCAGAGCCGCGTAGTATACAGCGAAGAGCCACGCAGTATATAGCGCAGAGCCGCGCAGTACAAAGCGCAGAGCTGCGCAGAGCTGCGCAGTATACAGCGCAGAGCCGCGCAGTATACAGCGCAGAACGCGCAGTACACAGTGCAGAGCCGCGCAGTACACAGCGCAGAGCCGTGCAGTACACAGCGCAGAGCCGCGCAGTACACAGCGCAGAGCCACGCAGTATACAGCGCAGAGCCGCGTAGTATACAGCGCAGAGCCGCGTAGTATACAGCGCAGAGCCACGCAGTATACAGCACAGAGCCACGCAGTATACAGCGCAGAGCCACGTAGTTATACTGCCCAGTCACGTAGTGTATTGTCCAGTCACATAGTATACTGCATATCCCTGTTAAAAAAAAAAAGAATTAAAATAAAAAAGTTACATACTCACCTCCTGGAGCGGCCGGTATCTGATGGTTGTTGCACCTCCTAGAGCGGCCGGTACACGATGCTTGTTGCACCTGGAGTGGCCGGTACCCGATGCTTGTTGCGCGCTCCGGTCCCAAGAGTGCATTGCGGTCTCACGAGATGATGACGTAGCGGTGTTGTGAGACAGAAAGACGGAAGTGCCCTTAGATAATTAGATAGTAGATTACCCCGCTCACCAATTCGGAACCCGAGAGGCCCGGCCCACCAAATCGGACCCCGAGGGGCCCGGCCCACCAAATCGGACCCAGAGTGACCCCGCCCCCTAAATCAGACCCAGAGTGACCCCGCCCACCAAATCGGACCCAGAGTGGCTCCGCCCACCAAATCGGACCCAGAGTGACCCCTTCCACCAAATCAGACCCAGAGTGACCCCTTCCACCAAATCGGACCCAGAGTGACCCCTTCCACCAAATCGGGCCCAGAGTGACCCCGCCCACCAAATCGGACCCAGAGTGACCCCACCCACCAAATCGGACCCTGAGGTGCCCAGCCCACCAAATCAGACCCTGAGGTGCCCAGCCCACCAAATCGGACCGAGTGACCCCACCCACCAAATTGGTCCCTAAGGTGCCCCGCCCACCAAATCGGACCCAGAGTGGCTCCGCCCACCGAATCGGACCCAGAGTGGCCGCGCCCACAGAATCGGACCAAAAGTGACCCCGCCCACCGAATCGGACCTAGATTTACCCCGCCCACAAAATCAGACCCAGATTGACCCAACCCACCAAATCGGACCGCCTGAGGGGCACCCAAGTGTGAAAGTCTTGCAGGGGCAGCCCGGGCACCATTCCAAAGCACTATCTGTAGTTCCTTCAGGAAATACCCATCTAGTTATAAATGCATTTCTGTATAAAAGTCACAAACATGTTGATTATTCTGCTTGTAAAGAGTCGGGGAATAAAACTGTGCTTGCTCTGAATTACCTTCTTTGCTAACGATATCAGACCCTGTTGTCTGCGAGCGCCGGTCCGGGCCATTATAGATATACACTCATTATTGTGCACTCGCTGTGGCTCCCTCTTCTCTATGCCCTACTGAGCACAGATGATTGCCCATTTTTCTAGTAATATTTATACATGTGTTTAGTCTAACAGATGTTAATTATCAGATTTTTAATGAAGAATTTTATTTTTATAGACAAATGAGTCACTCCCATTTGGCTGAATATTTTACTGGGTAATGAAATTCATTAAGGTTTTGTCTCTTACATTTTCCATCTAGAATACAATTAATAATGACTAAATTTCCATTGTGTGCCAAAGTTTACAAAGTTGTAAAAAAACAAATCAAGCGATGAAGTAATACCCAGAAGTTGGTGATTGGTGACGGTAGAATGACTTGTTATATTTGTTTTCCTTTTTTTCTATGGCTTACAAATGTGACCATATTCATAGATAATGGGGAATATGGGAACCCATTCTACAGATTGCTGCGGGATCCAACTTAGATAATCTTACATGCTCCACCTAAAAGCACAGATCTTGATAATGACGATTGAGGCTCTTACAACATGTCTGATTTTCACATACAAATGCTATGTGTGGTTCTCCCGGATAGTTCGCTTGTACCTTTGATATTCTATGGTTCTGTGCACATGCCCAATTTTTTGCCTGGCGGACCGTAGAAAAATTGGAGAAGTGTCCAATTTTAATCCGAGTGTTGGATCAAAACCAGCAATGCAATTCTAGGGATCTGTGAAAAAAAAATCAGACTGCACTCAGATGACATCTGAGTGCAGTCTGATTTTTACAAACTGAAAGAATTGAGAAGGAAGTGAAAGCCATCTACTTTAACCAAAGCTGTAAAACCTTAAAAGTGGTTGCCCCGGGTTCTACCTTCACAATTGCTTCGCTTCCAAGCCTCCACTCTTCTTGCTTGCTCTTGATTGATTGACAGTTTCGACGGCTGGCCCAAAGTATGTACTCTTAGATGCTGCAAGCAGTCATAACTTTGCCTCTGCAGCATTGAAGGAGCACAGGGGCACTCGAGTTGAATGAAGTAGCGATGAATGGTTGATTCGCGATCTGGCCAGCTTCAGAGCAGCGCTTACAAGCTGTACCGCATAGAGTTGTAAGTGCTGCACTGCTTACCTTGGATACCGGCCAGTGCTGATAAACTGTTAGTTGGTTGGTAATCTACAGTAGGTCAATAAATAACAGAATTAAAAGTCTCTATATTCTTTAGAATGGAGAAGATTTTTATTAACAAGTAAATTACATAGTTGCTTGTTTGTTTTTTTCAAGCACTTTGCAATTTTAACCAATTACGATAAAACGACAACCCATTTAATTTATGTTAACGTATCCCAATACAGTAAAAGTGTGACATGACATTGGATTTGGTTCATACTATTTATTTAAAAAATCAAAGTTTGTGTCTTGCCAGCTTCCCAATTAATCCTCCCCTCTCAGGGGCATTTAGTCCAGGACATTAATGATCCTATAGTAGAAGACAAGATCCAGCACTCTGACTCCATACTTTAAAAAAATGTTTAATTTTTAGACAACATGGATATATATATATATATATATATATATATATATATACATATACAGTTGTGCGGTGAAGCCATTTATTGTTAAACTACTGTTTTCTCTTTTTAAATCATAATGATTACCCAAAACATCCAAATGACCCTGATCAAAAGTTTACATACCCCTTTTATTAGTACCGTGTATTGCCCCCTCTAACAAATCTGCAAAGTTATTTATGAAGTTCTGCAAGACGACTGGCTGTGTGTGTGTAAGATAGGAACTTGGTGGCTTGTCATCCGGCTCTGGCCGCTGTGACCCGTCGCTTTATCAGAATTTGCAGAGCACATCTGCCACTCATTATTTACATCTCAAGTGCCTCGAAGACTATAAATTGATGGGCATGGGAAATTTAGTGACAAGCAGGCACATTTCCAGGCTGGGAGTAATTTTATTTTAATCTGAATGCCCTATCCAATGTGTGATTTTATTTATGGATGATTTACGGCAGTATTGCGGGGCCCACGCTGACTCAGACCTTATTGACATACGTGATCAATCCCTGTCATAATGAACTGCAGCTATCTATGGTTTCTAGCTGTATACATACTAAACGTGTAAATTAGAAAGTATAGAAGAAAATTCAGGTTGTGAGAAATTTATAAAGATACATACAATATTAAAGCTCCAATGGGGACAGCAACCATGGGGCCCCATAATGCAATTTTTCTCTCTGAAACGCCTGGTCTATTAGTAAATTATGGACCTGACGTTGACCCCTTGTGTCTTGTCTTGTTTGGTCTACCAGCTATGTGTAATAAAGTTCCTACTCTCTACTCGCATAATCTATGGTCATCACGACCTGCTCCTCACCTGTAGGTGACGATGGGCTCCCTTACTAACAGCATCTACTCTGGTAGTTACTCCTAAGATCCTTAAACCCATCATACACATTAGTTGTTGGACGAACAATGCTTCAGACGATTGTTTGTCCGATAGGCTTCAGCAACAGTCTAAATTTCTATGTGCACTGAGCAATCGATTACAATTTTCATCATTAAGCGTTAACCCTCGTGGAATAGGGGATAACTCGGTGATTGATGGGGTGCCCACCGCTGGGACCTCCATCAATCCTGAGAAGGTGCGCATATGCAACTTCCTCTCCATTCATTGGTTATGCGAGGTAAGTACTCTTTTTTTTTTTTTTGAGTGATAACAATCCACAGCATCATTAATGGCCAACACTTCTGTCCATCCCTGGACCTTTGTCAAGGCCTGAGTCAAGTAGTGTCAGTATGTGTGTATGGAAGCAGCTGTACATCCTGACGCCACTTGACTCAGGTCTTGGCAAAGGTTCAGGGATGGACAGAAGCGTTGGCTGTTAATGACGCTGTGAACTCTTTCCTTATGCTGATCTCGCAATAAAGGAAAACTGAATGCCGTGGTTACTGAAGATATCTCACAATCCTTCCACTGAGCACCTACCTGAACATCTGAGTGCCAACCATATAGTCTTCCTCACTTCAATCATTGTCTGTGGGACTAGCCGAGCACTGAACTTGTCAGTTCCATACACAGTAAATAGAGCAGAGGCCGTGCATGCCGTTGGACACCTCCAGGGGTCAGCAAGTTTTGGATACAACCCTTTAAGCATGGTGGACTTGCTGGGCACTTAAAAAAAAAAACTTGGGTAATGTCTTGACCCCAAATCTTCCCTAGTGAATTTGCATGAACTGTTGGCCACTGTCTGTTCAATCTGTGAAGTTCATTTTGATAATCCTGTTCCTGTGATAAACTATATCATCTTTACTAACCGATGTTATCTAGTAAACCTTTTTTGGTTATTTAACCTTTTTTTTATTAGTCATGACACAGACCTTTGATTGCCGTGAATTATTGTTATTATTATTATTATTTTTTAGCCGTCTTCTTGTCCTTATCTCCGCTAACTGCTCTGTATCCTCCAGTAAATGTCTATCTTTTTCACGGTAATTGTTCTAGAGAACATTATAGTTCTCCCCTCTAAATTAAAGGCCTTTTGCATGTGTCCG